>NC_139250.1:14954729-15603172 GCF_977018435.1 Lepisma saccharinum | reverse complement strand
GCTCCAGGATTTCTGTGCGAATTTTTCTCCGTAGACTTGCAAATTTGCAAATTTTATTTATTCCTTATTCTCGTTGAATGTGCGGATTTTGCTTTTAAACTTTTAACCTTTCCGGCTGTTTGTGATCCCTGTTGGGTGATGACAACAGTATTTTATCAAATGTTTTTAGTTTTTTGCGAAGATCTGGACTCTTCTACCGTCTATAAATAGGCTTTTAGTTTGTTTTTTCTGACTTTTTAATGTGTTGTGTTTGTCTTGCGCAGATCTTTTTACAACCTTGCACTTTTAATTATTCCCAAGGGGCTCTTTACACCCCCCTTTTTAAGTTTTCAGTCAGAATTTTAGATAAGGGGATATTTCCCCGTATACATAGAAGGGTGCAAAATGGCCTTAAGTGACCGAAATAAATATGCTAAATCATGAAAATCCTAGCCCTAGTGATAACCACTCCGCCACGTAGTTTGGCGCCAGAGCTTAGTTAGCCTGCAAGTATACTGCCTGAAGTGTACTCCGTAGAAGAGAAATTGACATTTGGCTGCCTTCAGGGAAGCTCACGCCTTACACTCCAACACTTCCGTTATTAACAGTTAATTTTGCGGACCTTCGTTAATTTGCGTTACCTTGATAATGCAGAACTAAATGATTTATTTACAGGACAAGACATGCTTTGTTGTGTTGGTGTAAACTTGTGCATGTAGAGTTATACTGGGTAGCATACACTACAGAAAACGAATGTGATGATTGTGTAAACAGGAAAGTACTTTTATTGTACAACAAAGCAACGGCAACAATGCACTTTTGGAAACAAAGTAAATGTAACTTTAACATGTTACCTTTTTGACCAACTTACCTAACTCTGGCCATTCTGAATAGGGAGAAAAGCGACGTAAAATAACATGAAAATACCAGTAAAAGAGATCATCAGACAAACTTATTTATTCATGAGATACGATGTCGAGACTCGAGACTATTCTAATTCTTGTCTCGGTTTCCAGCCTATCATGCCGTGCTCTTCTCGGTTCCTATAAATTGCGTCTCATATTCGTCCCTGTTCCTAGACCAATTTCTCGTCCTCGTCTCGGTTCTTAGATATTCACGAGCTCGTTTATGTTCCTAGAAAAATATCATGTTTTCCAGGTTTCAAGTCCTGGCCACCCTGTTTTTAAACGAACGTCTCGTGTTCGTCTCCGTTCCGAGACCACTGTGTATTGCTCGTATCGTTTCCTAGACCACCCTCTGTTGCTCGGCTCGTTCTTAGACAACCCTCTGTTGCTCGGTTCAGTTCCTAGAACACACTCTGTTGCTTGACTCGTTCTTAGACAACCCTCTGTTGCTTGCCTTGGTTCATAGACCACCCTCTGTTGCTCGCCTCGGTTCCTAGACAACCCTCTGTTGCTCGGCTCGGTTCCTAGACAACCCTCTGTTGCTCGGCTCGTTCTTAGACAACCCTCTGTTTCTCGGATCGGTTCCTAGACCACCCTCTGTTGCTCGGCTCGTTATTAGACAACCCTCTGTTGCTCGATTCAGTTCCCAGAACACACTCTGTTGCTCGGCTCGTTCTTAGACAACCCTCTGTTGCTTGCCTTGGTTCATAGACCACCCTCTGTTGCTCGCCTCGGTTTCTAGACAACCCTCTGTTGCTCGGCTCGGTTCCTAGACAACCCTCTGTTGCTCGCCTCGGTTCCTAGACAACCCTCTGTTGCTCGGCTCGTTCTTAGACAACCCTCTGTTTCTCGGATCGGTTCCTAGACCACCCTCTGTTGCTCGGCTCGTTCTTAGACAACCCTCTGTTGCTCGGTTCAGTTCCCAGAACACACTCTGTTGCTCGGCTCGTTCTTAGACAACCCTCTGTTGCTTGCCTTGGTTCATAGACCACCCTCTGTTGCTCGGCTCGGTTCCTAGACAACCCTCTGTTGCTCGCCTCGGTTCCTAGACAACCCTCTGTTGCTCGCCTCGGTTCCTAGACAACCCTCTGTTGCTCGGCTCGTTCTTAGACAACCCTCTGTTTCTCGGATCGGTTCCTAGACCACCCTCTGTTGCTCGGCTCGTTCATAGACAACCATCTGTTGCTCGTATCGTTTCCTAGACCACCCTCTGTTGCTCGCCTCGGTTCCTAGACAACCCTCTGTTGCTCGGCTCGGTTCCTAGACCACCGTCTCGTACTAGTCTCTTTCTAGACCACCGTCTGTTGCTCGTATTAATTCCTAGACCACCGTGTTGTACTCGTATCGGTTCTTAGACCACCGTGTATTACCTTATAATTTGGAGCAGAAGAATAAAGGTAAAACTGCTAAAACAGCTTGGTAACTCAGTAACGGGTTCGAGTCGTAGTCTATTTTGCCCTTTTCTTTTCTAAGGTCTTGATCGAGACTAGACTTTTGAACAGGTCTCGTCTGAAAAGGTCTGGTCTCCTATCTCGGTACCACATCTATCGAGTGGCGAAGAACAATTAATAGAAGTATTTATGAATTAGGAACATTGTTTCCGAGTTTGCTTGCGAGTATGAGTTTGCACATTTCCATTGTTTCCCCCCATTTATTAATTTATTTAGCAATGTTAATAATTTCCCGTTTATGCAAGCAGGTCGTAAGTTATGCTCGTGCGTTATTGCACGTAATTTCCGAATGCGTGTGAGAGTGGGAATTTATGATGTGCTACATCTAAAAACCAGGAAGCACTACATAGGAGTAATTCGAAAACCAGACTGTGGATATTATTTAACCAGGCGTAGAGTGGTGAAGAAATGGAATTTTCATGTTTATTAGCCGTCCCCGTGGCAGAGTGTTTATCACATCGCGCTACGGTGTCGGGTTCGAATCCTGGCCTGGGCATGGATGTTTGTGAGTGTTCATTCATCAATTTCATCATATCATCACTCATCCCCATCTTCGCAAATTAGCCAAAAGTGGCACAAAATGCCAAGTAAAATAAACCAAATCAATCATGTTGTTTAGTGTTTATCACTAAATCATGATTTGGAAATTAATGCTCCCTATCTATTTCTTTCTCCTATTTTCCTCTCTATCTCTCTATGAGAATGAGAGGAAGAAGAGGCAAAGAGAAACGGAAGAGATGAGTCAATAGAAATAGCGAGAGAGGGCAAGAGGGGATACCTCTCCCCCTCTCCCTCGCTCTACACAAACACTGTACTCTTGTCTGCTTGTGCACTCTGATATTTCTTTGTCTAAAACTGAATACTGCCGAAATGGGGCGTTGTAAACAAACCATACAACCTGTACAGGACGGAAGGCACAACAGCCACAACACTTGTAATGTGACAAGCGCACAATGTGTACATACAGTCAAGTCAGTGACGGATCGTAACCGTACATTCGCACACGGTTCGTTCGGGACACCATGTTTACTGATGCTGTTTTTCTTCTACTATCGTGCATCGTTTCAGTTTGCGCAGTCAATTCTGATACACCCTGTATACTAGATGCCACTGCCCCGCCTAAAACATTCTCGTCCCCCCACTCCCAATAATATTTTCTGGCACCGCCACTGATTCGCACACTGACGAGAACCAACATTCCAATGCTTTACACTGGAATCGCACCGAAGCTGTTAATTGGCAAGCGCTAACCACAACGCCAGAAAGGGGCGGTAGGTACCAGAATGGTTTATTGTTAGAGGCACATATTTTTTGTAAATAATAACAAAAAATCCTGTGCAAAAGCAGTAAATTTCTGGTTCAAAAGTGGTAAATAAAATAACATTTCGGTGTTATGATCAAAGGCGGTATGCAAAATGACATTTTGGTTTTCAAATTGTGACTATAATCCTAAATTTGATTTAAAAACTGCACTTATTACACAAAATAAACACATCCCTTTTAATAGCACATTAATGTAGTACCAGAGCATTAAGTTTATTCCTGTATAAAGGTGCCCATTTTCCTTCTCAAATATTTACAGCAGAAATCAATTTTCCGTGAATTGCATAACTCACAGGATAATTCAAACTTTAGAAAGTGTCGCGTCGGTAAATAAACTCCAATTCGCATTTTTGCAGTTCATTTCGCACCTCACTCATTTCAGAAACATGAAAAACTTACATTACAGTCATGGGCGTCCGGAAGAGGTGGCAAGGGGGGGTGGTCCCCCCTGGAAAATGAAAAGTCAACCAAAAATTATGTATTTCACACATTTAATTTCATTTTAGCCACAATAATATGTGTTAATTATTGCATGAACATCATGAATTCAAATTTAAGCAATGTTTTTTTTTTAGGGAACAACACTATTTTTGGAGAAAATGTGCCTTGTTCGCCCCCCTGGAAAAAAATACCTTTCTTGCCCCTCCCTGGTAAAAATCCTGCGGACGTCTATGATTACAGTGTCTTATTTCACATTTCGTATTTTCGTAAAAAACGAAATATGCATGCCTCTATTTATTGTAAACCATTTTGCAGAGTAAATGCGATTGAATTCTTCCTGCTCTGGGCTGCAGTAAGGAAAACGACCGACACCACTCTCGTAAGAAAAAGCATAAATTCGCAAGACCCGTTCGAAATTCATGAACGAACTCATTTGACTGAGTGCAAACTCCGTTCGACCGACCTGCGAAATGGAATACTCTTGCATTTTATGACCGAGATGCAGCGCTTAAAGAAGTAGTTGAGCAAGCGTTTTTTAGTGACGCGTTGCGCATGACGTCATATGTTTCTGCTGCACAAAGGGGCCGCTTTGAACGTAAATCACGTCCTGCCTAGCCCCATCACTGATTGCTGACGATGTATGAGGCTATTCAGCTATTCAATCTGTTGTTGGATCTTTTAGAATTAGATAGGTCCATTGCTGTTAACGCCCACAGGAAGGGTCAAGGGAGGTCACTTGCCCTTCCTTGGAATGTGGAAAAATTGAGTTGTTATTAATTTCTTTCTCGTATTTGTATTCCTTCTCTCTGTCTCTCTCTCTCTCTCTCTCTCTCTTTCTGATTTTCTTGCTACAGGATGGTCTATATTCCGTCCGGTGTAAGAATGAAGTCAGTCTAAACAAACACACGTGGCTTGTGCGAAATCCTATTGGTTGTTTCAATGCCAGCTGTGTATGAATCTTGCGCGTAAGAATATAGTGCATGTGATGGATCCATAGTATTCAGCAGGGGTGCCCATCCCCCCCAAGAGCTATGACGCACTCCCCCCAAAAGTAGAACATTCGCCCCCCCTTTTATGCCGAATTATTTACTCAAATTATTTTGGTCAGACCAAATTTGCCGAACAATATAATACAGACATATTTAAGCAATATATGTTTACTTTAGGTACTGTAGGCTCACTTTCATGTTTGCTAACACAAAACGTACAAAAGTGCTCAGGCCACTGCCATTGTTAGTGTACTGAACCTTATTCTTAGCTGTTTGTCTGCTTGACTAACCTTGTATTAATGCGCACAGCCCCCCCCCCCCAACCAAACCGATTCTAAAGACTTAAGAGGTGGTGTTTCATTTCACCTACAGGTAGGAAGAAAACTAATATCCATAACCCCCCATTTTTGTGTGAAGATATATAGAACTGGTATACATTTTTGTCCCCCCCCCCCAAAAAAAAAATTCCATGGCGCAGGCGCGTCATGAAACTCCCCTGTGGGCACCGCTGGCTACTCAGCATAGCTGGTATATTGAAGTTGTGTGATCTTATATCATTAGCTGTACAGCAATGTCAATATATTCATAGGCAAAATAACACCAAAATTAAACACAGAAGAGGAACTATTTTTTTAGGAGTCACGTGATATTGTTTACATTAATTGTGAACTTACAGTACATGGAGAATAGTCGTGTCTGACTGCCACGTGGAAGACACGGGATCGATTCCTGGGGTGTGTGATCCAGCCTCAAATAATGGGTACCTGGGGGCAACTCTGGGGGGTAAAGGCGGCCCGAGCGTGGTGCTGATTACATCATAAAAAAGAAAGGCCGAGATGAAGAAGGTGTGGGGCCCTACACCCACATCCCCTAAATGTGCCTTCATGACACGGTGCTATATGCTCGGGAAACTTTATCTTTACCTTACCTTGCTGTTGCTGTAGGCTGTCGCTTTACTTCGTATGTATTGAAATATACTTTTTCTTGTTACTCTCGGTCAAGGTATGTGGCGAATACTCTCGCCCTTGTATCCCCAAATGGAGGAAACACACTCCCTATGGTATGGCGAGGATATCTCGCCCTTCTATCTTGGAAGGGAGGAAAACATACCCTACGCTAGGGTAATGAAGACTCACTCCACCGTGGGGCGAGGAAACCCATATTTTGGAGACGTCTATTTGTAACAAAACAAACTCATTTAGCTGGTATTATTTACGTATACAACTCTACATGTTTCCATATTTACGTAAAACACTCAAAATGTTGACCAAGGCAGAATTTGTTGTAAGATAACACAGTTTAAACGTAATACACTAGTAACTAACGTTTCCACCATCTAACAGGGCCTTCTTAGGACAAAGTTATCTTGCCCATATGCTGATGATACATATTTACAAAGCTTAGTGTGAATCTTTGTCTGAAGGAGGCCCTGTTAACGTTTCTAGTGTATTATGTTTAAAGTGTGTTATTTTACAATAAATTCTGCCTTGGTCAGCATTTTCAGTGTTTTAAACATAGAAACAAGGCTAAATAGCGTTTCGATTTTTATGCTGTTGGGGAAATTGTGGTGCTCGCACATTTTCACGTCACTTTCAGCTCACAATATGTAGCGTGTTACTTTTTCAAGAGGGTGAGACCGTGACATAAGATCGTGTAATATCTGTTGACAAAAGCGGGGATCATGGGAATTTCCCTCATTGGGCTTCCAGCATAGTCTACTCGGCGGAAAGTGAAAGGTGCCGGAATAAATAATTCGTCATTCTCGCGTTCCTGTGTTAATAATCGTGTGTAAGAGTGGGGGAGGAATTTATCCGTATTTTGCAACGCCGTGTTGTAATGTTTTAAAACTTAACTCTAATGAATGGAGTGTTGTATTACAATCATGGTTCGGTAACTTCCGTGTTGTTACCTTGGGTATAATAGACTAAGATTAGGCTGGGTATTATCTTTGTTTATGTGCACTGGCGTTCGCGGAATTTATTTTTTTCGGGATGGGCTGTTATTATCCTAAAGGTCAGGCCCGTACCCAGGGGAGGGGCCAAGGGGGCCATGCCCCCCCTCGAATTATAAAATATTTAAATGTGGACCTATAAAGAGCTTCTAACATAACATCGGCGATTTTTCAAATTTGTGAAGATTTCACTTTTGTTCTTGCATAAATAAATGTGTTTGTTGTGCACAGAGGCAGGCAACAGAAGTCTGCAGTATGCAATGTTGGGTAGTTTTAATGTCATCACTAGGGAACGGAAATTTAGGTAAATAAATGTTTTTTCTGCTATAAGATAGAGACCCTCGTTTTTGCCAAAATTATGATCATAGCCTTATATGTCAACACATATACATAAAAACACACATTTTCCAGTTTTCAGCATGTAAATACATATTTTGCGAATTTTCATTTTAAATTGATTGACTTCAGCTTCCTCGAAGAAAAAATGTTTATATTATCCGCACCTCTTTCGTATCGAGAGTCCTACGTTTGTTTTTTCTTTGAACACTCTCGCTGGTAGACTCTGGCGCCTCGCCTACGATTCTATTGGGGGAAAATATTATCCCCACTGGATCTAACGCACAAGTGTTAATGTCTAAATGTACCGATATTTTGGGGAAAAACCAAGGTTTTCAAACTTTGTGCCAAATTGCACGTGTTTTGGAAGGTGAAGTAGAGGAAGAGGAAGCATTGGAAAACTTCAGCGTTAGTGGCATTTCGTGCTTCAAATATGCAAGAATTGTTTCTTGTGACGTGGAGCGATCTTTCTCACAATATAAGATGCTTTTTAGAGATAATCGTCACAGATTTACAAAGGAGAATTTGGAATGAACTATGGGGATCCACTGCAACTCTTCCAAAAAATAGCTCGCTAAGAGGTAAGCATTTAGAAACTGATTTCAGGTGTTTAAAATGCATCTAATACTTTGTTTTTGTTACCAAATATTTTCTATTTTTGTCTGCTTTTATCACATATTTTCAACATTGATGACACATAAAAAAATATTTCTGAGTTTTTTAGCACATAAAGTTCCGTTCCCTGGTCATAACTATTGATTCGAGGCTACCACGTAGAGAGACGTGGAGGGGCAGTTGCCCCCATCAATATTTTCGACTTTTGCTCCTGCACTATAGACTCTTAATGCTGAGCCTTGTCTACCAAAGTAAATTGTCCTTACGTCCCCAGTTTTGGCACCACTAAAGGTCTTGTAGAAACATACACAAAAGCAAAATAAAGGTAAGACACGAATGCAAGACTAATACAAGTATGAAATCTTATGGTTGATTATTAATAGAAATCAAGAGTTATATAAAATCGAACACTTAATAAAAACATTTCAACTATTGTAATCTCTCTACATCTCTTTACACACACACGCATTTGTATGTGTGTGTGTGTGTGTGCGAGATGCGATGCGAGATATACATACGAGATATGAACACTTTTCGGAACTGGCCCTTCTCTCAAAAAAAATCGTGGGTACGGACCTGCTATAGGTGGTTGGTATATAGCTGCTTTCTAGTGGAGCGACATACGCAGCAAGATATTTCTATATTTAGATCTTTTCGTTCTCAAAGATTGCAATTGGGGTCATTTTAAGGGGGGTTCCATTTACCACAGTATTTTTTGGGTTACTGCTTTTATTTGGGGCCTCCCCGATGGCGCAGTGGTAGCGTCGTCGCCTTGTAATCAAAGTGTCCCGTGTTCGATACCGGGTGGAGGCACGTAGTGGTTCGGATCCCACTTTAAACTGTAGGTCCAGTCCCGATTAACCTTACTGTGCATAAAGTGGGCTTAAAACACCAAATCAACCAACAAACCAATCACTGCTTTTATTTGAAAATATGATTTTTCTCAATTTCGGAGGGGGCTGTAGCCCCTCCAGCCCCTTCTGGGTACGCCAGCGTCTATGTGGATATTTTCTAAACATTAAACACGAAAATTATTCTCTACATGAACATTCACTGTGCGGAAAAAGTTAGTAAGGTGTAAAAAAGTTTTTGTACAAAATGAAAACAAACATGAATAAAAAGACAGCTGTGGAGTCGATTGCAAAAATTGTCGACGTGTATCGTTGCTCTGTGTGAGTATTTATCGAATAGATAAAAGAACGGTAAATGTTTACGCATTTTATGCATTACAGACGATTTATGTGGTTAATTATAACGTATTCATATTGTTTTTCGAAATTACGAGGTGTACTGGCAACATTGATCGTGTCAGAAGGCAGTGCCAAGTATGGCCTGACATCTGGCTATGACATTCAATCAATGCCCAGATGAATGAGGAGTTTTGAAATTGATCGTAACGTAGACTACTTGATCAATTCTATAAATACCCACACAGACCATCGATACACATCGAAAATTTTACAATGGACTCCACAGCTGTCTTTTATTCATGTTTGTTTTTACTTCTTACAAAAACATTTTTACACCTCAGTAACTTTTTTCGCATACTGAACGTTCATGTAGAGCAAGATTTTCTTGTTTAATACACTCTGTAAAAAAAAAAATAGCATCACTTCATTATCTTTGGTCGTCAGCATTTCGCTCTTGAATTATCAGTTGTTTTATTGATTTAATTCCACTTGTCGATTTGTTTTCCTAACAATTATATAAAACACTATATCTGTACAATATATTTTTATTATTTAAGTCATAGTTCCGTACATAATGCACTTGACAGAACTAATAACAAAATTATTGAAAATATAGCTTGTGGAACGTTTTCGCACAAAGACAATTTTTGCAAGTAAAAAGATTGAACAAAGGTTTTAAATGCATCATGATATGTCAATTTGAAATGATAGTAAGTAAATACATTGACTAGTACTTAGTGTGGCCACCCCTGGCCTTCCTAAGTGCTTCCAACCTTCGAGGCATGCTATGAATGAGATTTTGACAATATTCGTCCTCAATTTCATTCCAAACATGTACAATTGCTGTCACAAGTTCCTCTTTTGACCTGTACGTCTGATTACTAAGTTTTTTGCACATCATAGCCCACAGGTTTTCTATAGGATTCATACCTGGAGAGTTGGGCGGCCACCAAAGTCTTTCAATATTCATATCATGAAACCAGTTATTCACCACCTGAGCACGGTGACAGTTTGCATTATCGTCTTGAAAAATAAAGTAGTCCAAATTCTTTACAGAAAAATGATCTCCTGCAGTTTGTAGAACTTTCCGATTCAGGATTTCCAGATATTGATCAGCCTTAACGGTCCATGTGCAAAATGCATCCTGCCAATCCCTTTTGCAGAGAAACATGCCCAAATCATAACACTGCCACAAAACTTTTGAGTTTCTAAAATACAAGATTTTGCAAGTTCTTCTCCCTTCCGCATCCACAGTTTAACTGAGCTGTCATTCCCCAGCAATTTAAATCATTTTTCATCAGAAAATATGACATGTCCCCAATCTGTATCATTCCATGCGCCATAACGTGTGACAAACTCATGTCTAGCTTTTGCATGTGCGTCAGTTAGTCTGGATTTTTTACGTGGGACGTGTTTTGAAACACCCTGTTTCTTTAGTCGGGATACTACAGTAGCATGAGTAAGATTAACTCCCACCTCATTTTGAAGTTTATGTGCAATTTGGTGTGAACTCATTCCTCTGTTCTTCAGTGCCATGTCCTTTATCATACGATCCAGTCGAGGTGATGTATTTTTCTTTCTGCCACAGTGACTTCTCAGTGATGGTTTTCCATGTTCTTGTTGCTTTTGCAGGCAGCGGCTAATTGTGGATTGATGCATTTGAAGTTGTAGACCAATTTCTCTCTGAGAATGACCATCCATATGCAAAGCAAGAACTATTCCTTGCTTACGTGGTGAAATGTCACACTTTCTGCCCATTTTTTCGAGAAAACACGCTCAAATACACTACACACCACCAGAACACTTCACAAATATGATAACGTATCCAAACTGTCAATAATGAACATGTAGTTGCAACATAAAACACGTCACAAGTTGCACTACTAACAATCGTTTTACAGATTCCTGACAATTGATTACAAAGCCTTGCAGCAGTAACTGATTGCAACACCCTCTAGCGGACACTCCAAACACTAAATCAACAAAAGAATAACACCACACTACGCAGTGATACCAGACCAATACTTCAATCAATTGATTTCAAATTGTGCAGGAAAGATGCATGCATGCGAAAGTCAAAATTGTCCACATCCGTAATAAGAATACAGTGATGCTATTTTTTTTTTACAGAGTGTATTTAGATAGTATCCACATAGACAACGTTAATACCCTGTGCAAGTTTCATGTCTCTACAAAAGTTACGTTCGTTCAAAGTCATGGTTGCATGACTTTTCAGACACCCTGTACTTACCCAATTGATGTATTAATAATTTTAATGATTCAGTTTTTAAAATTATATTTATTTTGCACTCAGCGGTTATTTATAACCATCATCTATCTTTGTGCATGATAAAATTTAAATAAGAAAGACCGGTGCGCCCCTTCCCCCGTTTTTGTCAACTGTTAAATTTGAACTGTAGGGTACTGTAAAATTTACTGTAACTTCTTACTGTGTGGTTTACAGGTATTATAGTTATTGCGACCAAATACGATGCAATGAAATATGCAATTGCATAATAAACATGTGAAACATACCAGGATATTCAGTCATTTATGTTCGTGCATTTTCCTTGGTTTCTGCAATTAAATATCTAAGAGAGTGCTTCAATTTCTGGCATAGTCACGTTTCCTTTATCAGATATGCTTTAATTGGAAATTTGATAAGAATCGTTTCGCTGATTTCACTTCGAGATTAACAGCAGTCGATGTCAGATGATGATTATGATATTGTTAGAGATGAAATATGGTTTCGATTCGTCCAGCAAATCAAGTGATTTTGTGGAGTGCTGTGGAGGTGCACATCTGTCGGGTTTTGATTGTATCTTGCCCATTATGCTGATGATACATATTTACTTGAGTCTGCTGACATATTCTCTGTCATTGTTTTCCCTTTCATTGTTGTGGATGTCGCTACTGAAGAAAGGAATGTGTGTTCACATAACTATGAATAGTTCAGAAAGGGGGGGATTTTGCAAGGACTCCTGAAAAGGGGGCAGAGGGAGCACTTGCCCCCATGAGATATCTGGAAAAAGTCCATATAATTGAAATGGCGAAGTTGTAGCGATATTATATTACATACAAGCTACAGCAAATTAAGTGAAGAAGGGGCAAATTTGTTTACACATATAATTTATGTGTTATATCAAACAGTACTTTGTGTAGGTATGTGTTGTAAAATAACTAAAAATTATACCGATTTTAATTTACATCCAAAGCTTTTTATACATAATTTGGAAGGATTTCATATTAAAGTAAATTTTCTTTCTATAAGCCATGGAAAACTGTGCGGGATTTGGAATTTTTGGAGGGGCCAATGTCCTCTCCGGAACCCCTTTAACAACTTCCCTGATAATATATGTCCTACGTATATCAATCCGGGCCTCTGGTCCTCTTCCTCGATGATTTATACACACACCCCTAACACTATCCCAAAATTCCCCCCCCCCCTCCAAATCTTTCACTACACTCCTAATTTATGACAATTTTGGCCTCAGATTGACCGTTTACACCCCATAAATACGAACTTACACCCGCAAGATGGTCTCACCAGGGACGGCGCCAGGGCGTGGGGTGGCGAAGGTAGCACCCCTTATTTTTCTTCCGCAGCCCCTTTTTCAAAATCAAGATTTGGGAACGAAGGGGAGTTTCATTGCTTCGACCGAGGATGGAATGAACTGCAGGCACTGTGACTGAATACGGTTTTTTTTGTGTGTACTGTGATTGAATACTGTGCTTTTTTGTGTGTGATATAAATATCTGTATCATTTAAAGTATGTGTAAGGGATGATTTCAGTATCAGGCAATTAACACTTCAAGATATGTTTTAAAAGATTTAGAAAAATGTATTTTTATGATATTTATAAATTTTATATAACTTAATGACCCCCCCCCTTACACACACACACACACAATGTACCTTCATTTAATACTGTTCAATTTTTTTTTTAAAAAATGGACTTGGTTTACAAAGCCCCACAGTGATAACCCCTTGAGCCTTCCTTGGAGATCAATTCTAGCTACGGGCCTGGTTTCATGTTTTGTTTATTTTGAACATCGCATTCCCTCAGCATCCCTAGATGATTAATCCTTGCGCCGCCGCTGCCTCTCACATTAATTCATTCTCGTAATACTGGACGTAAGATTTCCCTGCCATACCGCGCAACAGGACGAATTGAAGATGCATAGTGTGAGCGAGATAGGGGAAGGGAGCTCTATCTACCTTTTTCTTTGTCACTGTTGACATTCACTCCTCGAGCTAACGACCGCCTGTACAGTTACCTCGCAACGCCGCTGCTCATTCGAATAGCGATTGGCCACGTTCGCGGACCGTTACAAGCCGGCTGTCTTCCCCTCCTCACCTGCTCCAGTTGTCTTGTGTCTTACGCAGCGAACAGGTGTGTTGCGAGTGCATGCGCTCGATCTTCACGCAAGTCCAGGTGTGTGTGTGTGCGCGTGTGCTGAAATCTCGGCCGTTTAGAAAT
This sequence comes from Lepisma saccharinum, assembly GCF_977018435.1. Classification (NCBI taxonomy): domain Eukaryota; kingdom Metazoa; phylum Arthropoda; class Insecta; order Zygentoma; family Lepismatidae; genus Lepisma; species Lepisma saccharinum. Next base: position 15,589,511 of record NC_139250.1, on the reverse strand, counting down.
GCGTGTGTGAAGGACTCAGGCGACGAAGATGGTGGCAAAGCAGTCTTCTGCCGCTGTTCGGAAGAAAGGTGCGATTGTGTTGTTTTTTATTCTTGTGCTTGTGTCGTTTGTGTTCGTTGTGTTAGTGTCTTGTGCTGCCTGCAATGTATCGTATCTTCAGGCCGCACTGATTTGCTGTAGTTGGTAACGTACTTCCGTGCATGTTATGTTTTATAATTGTATGAATTTTGCTGTGTTCCAGAACATTTGGATTGTTTTTGGTTTATTTTGCTTCGCTTTTCTGCCACATTTTGCTAATCGCGAAGATGAGAATGAGTGATGAAAATTGATGAAGGGGGTCTCACAAGGAACACCCGTGCCCAGGTCAGGATTCGAACCCGGAACCTCAACGCTCCGTACATGTATACAATATCCCCTCCTTCCCTAATTCTCTCGCATCTTGTCTCCATCCCACTCTTCTCCACTCCTCTTATATCCTATCCTCTCTTCTCTCTCTCTCTCTCTCTCTGTTCTTCCTTTTTCTTTTTCAAAAACCTCTCTCTCTGTCGACTCTCTCATCGCGGTAACGCGTCTGACTACCATGCTAAAAGTCCCGGGTTCGATCCCCGGCCGGTTCAGATCCGGGAACTTTTCTAACGTTGGAAGCGGCCCCGGCGCCCACCCAGCGTCGAATAACATGGGTGCCTGGGGGAAACTCTTGGGGGTAAAGGCGGTCAGGGGCGTGATGCTGATCACATCACCCCCACTCACGACCGGATCCACACCCCGTATACGCCTTCATGGCGTGGTGCTAAGCATAGGGGAGCACTTTACCTATATATATATATATATATATATATATATATATATATATATATATATATATATATATATATATATATATATATATATATATATATATATAAGTTGGCACCGTGGTGCAATATATGCCATGAGGAATGAGGAAATTGGTTAATTTCGTCTTGTTTAATCTATCTTCTCGAATGACCGTGGCGGAGCGGATAGCGCAGCCCACTTCTACGCCTGTGGTCCCGGGTTCAAATCTCGGGCTAAGCACGGGTGTTCTTTGTTAGTCATCAATTTCATCATATCATTACTCATCCTCATCTTCGCCATTTGCCAAAAGTGACAGAAAAAGTGAAGTAAAATAAAGCAAATCAATCATTCGAAACACTTTAAACTATAGGTCCAGTCCCGATTAGCCTTTGTATGCATAAAGTAGACAAAACAGAATGTCACTAAATCTTTGCGACTGTTAGGTTTGGCAATGCAGTACCAAAAAAGAAAATAGTTTCCATGGTAACCACAAACCTTCCTTGATTGGCTCAATGGCCAACACAGCTACCGCCTACGAAATTGGCAAATGTTCGGACAGCTCGGAACTCTTATTACTCGGAGAATAAAATATACTAATTTTGTTTCTTTTTATCTAAATGTTAATTTTGGTGGGCTAGGATGGCTGTGACCTGCATTGCCGTCAAAGGACGTCACATGATTTATCCGCAGTTGTGGTCAGTGGAACGTACAAAGCCATAATTTATGGTGTTTTTGTGTGTCGTTCACGTTTGATGAATGCTAACGGGACAGTATGCACGGAGCCGTCTCAATGTCCGAGTCTTCCTGTGCTTTTTTTTTAGAACAACAGAAAATGCATGCAGTGTAATAGAAGAGAGTAGGTCTATAACGATCTTAATTTTATGGATTCGCAGTAAACTCACTTTAATTACATTCGCCAAGATTTACTTCGGCTCGTCAAGATTTTCCGCTTGCTTTGCTGTAGCATCGTTAAGCAGCTCACAATTCTCCTCTGCTTTATAATTTGACGGTTGTGAGCTTTGGTTGACGCCCGCCAAATCCCTGTGAACCGATTTCTGAGTTATACGCCTTCTGGAAGATCTGAGCAGTGTTGCCACAATGCACACGGCACTGAAATACTAATTTTATATGTACCGTGTGGCCAGAATAAAAAAGTTACCCAACTCAGAGCCCTCTGTAGTAGCCTGTTTGAGGCATCACAGAACTCTGAAATTTGGTGAATCCACTATGTAGACCATGGGGAAGAGGATGGCGATAAAAAATAGTTCAATTTTCCGCCACCAGGTTGAAATGTGGCGCTGTAATAGTGAATATTGAAAAACATAAGTCAGGTGTACAAATCTTTATTGTTGGTTTCTGCCAGTACAGCAGTGTTCAATATGCGTGCCAGCAATATTACTACCGTTCTGATAAAACAACTTCACCAGCAATGCACGTTCTTTCTTGTTTAATGATGGTGATCACTCCCGAACTTTTGTTCAGCACTCACGTTAAGTGATTTAGCTGAGTTATTAATTAGAAAGACATTTGTTAGCGACTGGAAGTTGCGAGAAAATAATATCTTGTTTATTGCAAGATTGCAAGGTAAAGGCAAATCCATAACCAATTGGAGCAGTTTACGTCATTATTACAATCCATCATGGAAGTACAGCGCCACATTTCAACCTGGTGGCGGAAAATTGAACTTTTTTTATCGCCATCCTCTTCCCCATGGTATGGATAGTGGATTCACCAAATTTCAGAATTCTGTGATGCCTCAAAGAGGGCTCTGAGTTGGGTAACTTTAATTCTGGCCACCCGCATCGTAAGTGGATACATGTGTGAGAAAACCATTCAATGACAGGTACTAGAATTGAGTCTGATGTCTTCAAATTTCCATGAATGTTTGGTATTTTCATCTAATTTCCCTTTCCCCTTAAAATTCCGTCAAATTTTCCTTTCATGTGGCAACACTGACAATGAGCTATTTTATCTGAACTATTATTGAGCCTGATGCCTTCAAATTACTCTGAAACTTAGGCATTTTTTTACGCGACACCCCGTATATATTTGAGTTAGAACGCCAAGGGTACCGGTCTCGAGTGATTGAGTTGGTGTTCTTAAGTCCACTTTATGCACAGTAAGGCTAAGTGGGACCGGACCTACAGTTTGAAGTGAGATCCAAACCACTAGGTGCCTCCACTGGGTATCGAACCCGGGACCCCTCGATTACAAGGCGACGACGCTACCACTGCGCCATCGGGGAGACCTCGTACCGGTTTCTAATCCCGGCCTGTTCGTGGGTTACCAGGTGACTATAAGGGAAAAGTTGAACGTCCTATCCCAAAATGTAGGACACAAATCATTCGCAGTAAATAATACACATTGTAAAGCTGACACATTTTCAGTTTTAAAAAATCATGATTTTTTTAAGGATTTGTTAGAAAATTCCCAAACTTGTAATCAATAATAAACAATACATTTATCACACGTGTTTTCAGTCATATTTCTCGGAGGAGCCAATTTTTCTTAAAATATCAGATTTTGTCAAAATATACTTATGAAGCTCTGAACTCTGTGAAGTTATAAGTGAACCAGTACCAAACCTTTTACAGACTGAGAAATGTCTTTCTTTTGTCAGTACATTGTTCTGACATTATTGAAAATACTCTCTCAGCATTTGCATTATTACCTCGAATGACAAAAAAAAATTCAGAAATTAACAGAACTTGAAATAATTTGGAACATAATGTCCTTCTTAACATAACTTGCAATGGTTCCAGAAGTTTCATTTTTGGTGATTTGCATGGGCGTCCGGAAGGGGTGGGGGGGGCGTGCTCACCTGGAAAATGAAAGTCAACCAAAAATTGTATATTTCACACATATGATTTCATTTCAACCACAAGAATATGTGTTAATTATTGCACGACCGTGTTAAATTCAAATTTAAGCAATGCTTTTTGAGGGAACAACACTATTAATGGGGAATGTGTGCCTTGTTTCCACCCTGGAAAAATCCTACGGACGTCCATGGTTATTTAAGTTCATTGTTCTGTATAAATCTTTGTAAATTTCACTATTGGGTGTGGGAGTGCAGTCCACAGGATTTTAATGCATGATGTTTCCTTTGATAACTATTTCTTCGATCGAAACACATATATTCATAATTCAGATTATGTGACGATCAAAATGTAGGACATTTGTGATTATTTTCGAATTCTTGCCGGATGTTGGACATGAGGCTAAAATGTAGGACATGTCCTGGAAAAAGAGACGTCGAAAACCCTAGGCATATCTTCACTCATCCTCATCGTCGCGATTAGCCAAAAGTGGTAGAAAAGCGAAGTAAAATAAAGTAAAAACTCAATCAATAGGAGTGTATGGTTTAAATTGGTGGGATTAACTTTGTAGAAAGCTGTTTATTTGCAAGGAATCGTGTTTTGAAAGGTGTCCTTGACGGAACGAACACGCATTACAAAGTCAAGTGTCACTCTTTGGAAATGCACCGTCCGCCTTCCTTTCTCGTCACTTCCGGCGGAAGTTGTTTCATTACTCACAACCTTCAGGTGTTTGTGTTATTTTCTCCCCCAGCAATTGCCTGTTACGGTGACTTTAAAAACTAACATTCTTAACGTGAGAGTGAACACGAAACAATGCAAAGGAATTTCTATTGCTTGTGGCAACTGATTATTATTCGAGTTTTTGCAAACTTTATGACTGTTCGGTTAACCGTGACCGGATCTGAAACTTTTAGTAGTATCCGAAGCCCTGAAATGTGTGGTGGAGTGAGAAATCGATCCGATGCCTTCTTGTAACAAGGCCTGTGCGGACTCTTGTGTACGTAGTAGGTGTAGAAATTAGTTCTCGGTACCTTTTTAAAGCAAGAAAATGTTCATGAAAATACTCCTTCGTTTTGATGAGCGAAGTCATCTCCATTGGAATTGTTACACTTATGCTATCTTTCGGGTAGCTGGCGATAGAATGACGGTGGTTTACAGTCTATAAACTGAACAATGCTATTTTCCACCTCCTCTGAAGTGGGAATCCACTAGGCGGTGCTGCAGAAACCGGAACAGGAGGTAGTCTGAAGAGGCCAAGTCAGATGAGTATACTGCGTGAGGCAGACAGCATCTCCTTAGCTCCTTTTGCCGTGTGCGGCCTAGCGTTGTCATGCAGCAATACCACCTGTCTAGCCCCACTGTCGGTAAATGGTCATTTCCTTTCAGTTTCGTTACTCAGACGAATCAGTTGACATTGATTTTTTTTTTGTTCAACAGTTGCTCCAATTCTTCATCCTCCATTTTCTGTGGCTGTCCACGACGCTGTTCATCTTTCAGATTGAATTTCCCTGAAACCACTTCTCGCAGATGCTGTATGATACTGCATCTTCACCCAAGGTCGATCAAATCATTTCCTTCGCCTCAACGGGATTTTTCTTCAGTTATTATTGAAAGAGCACGCAGTGCCTAACGTACTGCTTCTCGAAGGATATCGTGCTCATTGCTGCTTCTTTGTTACCTTGTCTGCTGGTCGGGTATTTTGTCATTTTAGGTTGGTATTGGAGTGCCCAAACATGGCGGGGAAAGTTCCAATTTGAACAATTGCAAGAGTGAATTGATTTACGGGCCGAGAATTAATCTGTACACCTAATATACAACGTGATCGTTTGTAGGTTATACATCACGGTTGCAAATGCGACACCTTCTTACAGGCCTTTTCAAAGGCTATTTGTTGTGTACACGTCATTATCGGTAGGTCTTTGATCGCGAGACGATATCAGCTCTGCGGTCGCAACTGTGTGTTCGATAGTCAGGAAAGTACATGTTTGGCTTTAGTATTCGTTGTGCGTGTGGATAAAGTGGAATGATTGCAGTATAGTGACACCGTATGAACGTGATGCTGATATTGCATCGCGATCGATGAACTTTCAGTTATGACGTTGTATGTAAACAGACACGCAGCACAGGCATTGTATACGAGCTGTACACTGTTAGAAGTTACCGTAAGGCTTAAAATATTCTGCCGTTAAAATTTAACACTATACCTGTCAATTTTGAAAATGATTTCAGCCGTTCTTTTCCTGAGTAGTGCGTATTCATGACGTCACGTCTCTGCACTGTGGCTAAAATGAGAAGTATAGATGTTACTTCGGTAACAGTTTGAAATAATGAACACAGACGCATGTCATACTTACACACACGCACACGTATATATATATACACACACACTCGGTTTGATATTGTTTACCGATAGCGGCCATTACTTTTTTGGCGTTTTAGACTTACGCGTGGTACGCAAAATTGCCGCACGACATTTTAAGGGAGTATAATTATTTTGGAAATTATAAAATTCAATTAGTAAAAATTAATTTTATGATCACATAGCTAAGGGGTATTATAATATTCTGATTTAATTCTTGAATATTTTGAATGAAACCTCTGCTAAATTGATGTTTTTCACGAAATGCAATACTCAGCCACTCATATTAATCAATATTTTGAACGACTTTTAATTATTACAATTTTCAAGCATTGGCATCGGTTCAGCTTAAACAAACACACATGTATAAATAAAGCCCGTATCAGGCAATTACTGGGGGAGAAAATAACACAAACACCTGAAGGTTGTGAGTTGTGAAACAACTTCCTCACGATGGTGGGTTCTCACCGGTCCTATACACAGGCCGAGAACCCAGGCGGACTCGAACCCATGCCGTCTCGCAGTCGGAGCCCAAGGCCTTAGACCGCACGGCCAAGGAGGGGGACATCTATGCAGGGATAGAAAAATACATGGCGCCTGAATATTGAAATTCATGGGGGGTGGGGGAGGACTTGCCACGGGGATATCGTAGGCTATAACCAGGGCCGGTGTTTTTGTGTTAATTTTTTAAAAAAAATCGTGACAAATATATAAAATATCGTGTTTATAGTTAAAAATATGGCAGTAATTTCGTGCTAATTTTTAATGCCATGCACTATAACCTAGGGCTTAATATTGTGATAATAGCAAAATGAAACAACATGTTGTTTTACTTGTTTATTTCATAAAATCTAGCGTGCAGACTGCAAACGGAACTGTGCGATGTAACGTAACAGACCTCGAATATGAACAATTGTTCATCGAAAAAAAGGAATGTAAATATTTTGAATATTGACGGTTGCTGTTTCTCAGTTCGCGGCCTGTGAGGCTACCGTAATGTAGTGTCGGTGTCAGTTTTGTGTGGCGAAATGCGTAGTGCAAGTGGTCTTTATAAATGAAAAGTGAATAAAGAAAGTCATCTTTCGGAAATTATAAAGAAAGTACCTAAATTAAATCCATTTTCTGTTCAGAAAGTGTGTCTAAAAACAGAACTGTTAATAATAATAATAATAACAACGACGACGACGACAACACTAATAATAACAATAATGTCGGCAAGACCCAAAACAAAGGATAGCCTAGGGGCTCAAAATTTGTAAATCCTTTTCCCCCCGCCCCCAACGAACATTTTCTTCTATGCCCTCCTCTTCTAAAAGCACGATTCCACTTCAAATAGCCTCGAACCTGCTGTGACTGGTGAGACGCTCGGCTGTAGGATAGAATGAATATTTGCATATGCTTACAGCGTCTTACTCAGTGTAAACGACGACATACGGTTACATACGCCTAACGGTTTCTAGATCAACAAGCAAACACCAATGCCACCACTTGCTAATACCTCGAGTGTACGAACCGGCACAGTTCGGAAAGTCTGTTTTTAAGTCATCTGATGGCCGCGTGCACCAACGCCGATTATTTCGAAGTTCAGATGAACGAGATCAATTGTAATCCACTCTAAATGAACTTGGTTTAAAGATTTGCATTGCACCAACGAAAAACGACGTTCAGGAGATTCCGTTCAACTGATCCGAGATTAATTTGTAAGGCTATACCTGATTGGTTGGCTAAAACAAATGACAATCAAGAACCCAATAGAGTAATGTAATGTGTTAAAGTATCAACATGTAGGAGAAGAAAATAATTCGGGCTGCAAACTTCTATGAATTTGAGAGATGTACTAATCAACCTTGTCAATATGTACAAGGATGTAGTGGAGTGTAAAAAATAATATTATTAAAAAATAACTGACTTTCAACACAAAAGGAGAAGGAGAAAGCATGGAACTTTCTTCTACGGGACTTTAATGCCATACCAAATGCATTCGATTTTGAGAGAACAGCGTATGCTGAACCTCGCAAGCTCAAATAAAGATATGTTATTATTAGTTCTATTATTACTGTACTGTGGTAAGTATTTGAATTTTTCATTTCTTAATTCTTATGTATTTATATTGTCGTGTAGTGTAAACTGGTGTAAATAGCCAGTAACATGTATTTTCGTAAATTTATACAATCATATTTCCAACAGCATGTAGCAATATCGTAAACATTGCTGTGTTCTAATTTACCTTGCACGTAATATATGACATTTATATATGTTTTGTGTTCTGGGATAGAAAGTACAGTATTTATAAACGTTACGACTTTGCACCACAGAACCACAAATTATTATTATTATTTTGGCAGTTTTTAGTTTACATAGTTCTCGAATTATCAGCATTTTACATCCAACATATCTAACGTTTGCACGCCCTCGACATCACTTTCCGCTCTTTTTATATTAAAAAAAAAAACAACTGCCTGCAGTCGAAGCGTCAGTATCGTGAACCGGGATCAGACACCAAAACGGTCGCGAATGGCCGATCAGAAAATAAACTCGTTTTGATGTTCCTAGATCGCGATCAAGTGTTGAACCGTCTTCGTGCAATGGAATTTTCCAATGATCCTTTCCCGATCCGAGTTTAAAATTTGATCTTCGTTCGTGCACACGGCCATCAGATAGGTTTATCGGAACCGAGCTTAAAGTTCTAATGTGTGATAAGCTGTGACGCAATGTGTAATGTGCCTCTACAAAGTAGTGTACTGAAGAATTTCACAGGGTGGCCATAGAGATTCGAGACTTCTTTACCTTTTGCAGCCAGTCTTATATGGTCCTGCATTTAACATTTTTTTATAGTAAAGTTTAGCCAAAGGGGTTTATAGTCCCCTCAAGCGAGCAGGGTTTTGCCCCTCCCCCCCTACTTTTCACCCTGCACTCTCACATCTTTCTACTCTGTTTCAACATTACTCCAATATAAAATGATCATCTTATGTATATTTACGATTTTATTAGCGAAATACAATAGCATTACTCAGGGGTGCCTTGACTTGTCAAAATTATTGGGGAGCTCTGATCACTGAACAAAATTTTTATTCACAGTTCTAATGCAGAATATTAATTGTCCACGGATGGATATGTCCCAAGTTTCGTCAAGCATAATAGCAAAATATTCCCGACTTTAAATATCTGCTACCACGGATCGCAAAACAGATCTCCCTAATATATGAATGATCTCGTTCTGAATGTCATGTGAGAGCCATTTGTAGCCCGAACGTCCCATCCACTACCCTAGTCCATGCGCATCGTCTTTTGAAACTCTTTTTAGTAAAAATTGTAACAATACTCATAATTACATACTTAGTATATAATAATAAGTCATGTGTTTTGCTGTCTCTGGTCATAGCCCCCCAAAGTTGATGGTCTAGAACATTTCAAATGTGTATTTAAAGTTAAGTTCATGTGGCACAATTCAGAGTAAACTTTACAAGAGAAGCAAAATAATACATTAGATCTTTTAAAGCAAAATTATTTGGGGGCTCTGGCCCCACATCGTTAACCCCCAAGTCCCATGGAGTCTGCACCTATGGCATTACTTTTAAAACACTTTAAGTGTTACTGTTAAAGCACACGTTTAAATTGCTACATGCATTTCCTATACTTATGATGTTGTGCAGCAGTAACTTCAATTCATTCTTGTCAACAATAAATCGAACCTTTTTAAAACACTGTGCCCTGTGGCTCCACCAGGTATCGAACCCGGTGATTGCAAAGCGGCGACGTTACCACTACGCCATCGGGGGAGCCCCTGCCGTCATAGCGCACTGGGTTGACCACTTCGCCTCAGAGGTCGGTTGATGGCAACTGAGATTCCAAAATGGTACACTCATGGTAATAAAAAGTGGCACAATTTCAATTGCCCAACCTTATAAAATGTACCACTTTATGTAATTGGAGTGTACAATAGTATTGTATCATTTCCAAAGCTGTGAGAGAGGGACATATCTTTCCTTGGGGGCTATTCTGCTGTCAGCCATGAGCTCTTTCAAACGGTCGAGGAACTGTTAATGCTAATTCAGTGTGCACGTGAACGACCGTACGGAATGCATACGAAACTACCAATTACAATTACAATCCTCTCTGTTCTTTTCATTCGCCGAATGAATACAAGCCATTGTGAGACACCCAGCAAGAATTACCAAAAGTGGCCACCAGGAAACTGCGTTGAAATTGCAGGAGAATTTCTAAGCCTTAAGTATAATTTTCCTTATTAAAAATACGCACGGATAATAGAAGAAAAAAATGTTTTGATTTTATTTTTGTTATTTAAGGTCACTTTTTGCTAATTCCGACATGAGGATGAGTGATCATGTGATAAATGGACGCAAAGAACACCCGGGACCCCTGGCTTTGTAGCGGGCGGCACTACCATTCCACCACGGAGATCGGCATGAAATCTTTGTTCTTTGAATATGTACGGGTGGATAACTTGGGTCATTAGTCTAAAGCCCGCATCACACGGAACTGGATATCCAGTAGGTGTGCCCTAGTTGGCGCTGGACTGGCTACCCATTTGCTAGTTTTCGCCTCACGATACTTAACATCGTACTTGTCGATAAACTTTTGTTCCCATCTAGAGGTCACGAGGGAAGTTGTAATGGCGGCCGCGTGCGATGTAAACAATGCATCACATTTTTAAAAGCCGATAACTATTCAACCGAGAGGAATAGCGTTTCGTATAAAACGTTTTTAGGTACAAAACAATGGCGCCGCTTAAATACATGCTTTACAACGTTTACTGTACACGTATGGAAGAATATTTTAGTTGTTTCAAATGTAAACACCGTGCACTCAGCATAGATGGTGTAACTCGACGTGCCTTTCATGCTGTATACGTTATACATTGCTGGAGTAACACTCGGAAACCACAGACAAAATCGCTTTGCACACTCACAGATTATCTTCACATGGCGAAACTTTGCTCTGATTGGATGTTTACAGAATCTAGTCGAGGAATTAGTAACAACTAGAACATTTCCTACTCCTCCAAACCAGTCAAGCAGTCAGTCAGGCGGCCATGATTTCTACCTAAAAAGTCAGTTCAGCGCCAACTAGGGCATTCCTACTAGAAATCCAGTTCCGTGTGATAGGGGCTTAAACCTGCTTCTTCTAGCTCACCACTAAGAGGAGAAGGCACCGTGGCAGTCATTTAGTGCCCAGATTTGTTCCATAGCTCAACCGTTTCATGCCCGTTTCGCCCATTCCCCTTTCGCCCAGTAGCGAAGAACTTGTTTTATTGGCCCAAGTGATAACTCGCGCCAGAACGTTACCGTTTCGCCCAGAGGGAAATGTGGTAGTAAAAATTCCCAATCGTGTAGAGCCACGTATCCTTTCTCTTTAGTTTTTTCCTAACCTAACCTCAATGGCTAATACTAGTGTTGTCATTGTATTTGTACTAAAAAAAGGTAAAGTATTCCCCTGTGCATAGCACCACGCCATGAAGGCGTATACTGTGTATTATTATATACATGTATCTGTTTTTCTGTTATTAATGCATTAAACAATGCGACAAGGGTGAAAGCCACACCTGATTATTTGGCTTTTTACTTTCACATTTCCCTTCGCATTCAAACCATCTTTTAAAAATTCCCTCTGGGCGAAACGGTAATGGGCGAAAGGGAAATAGGGAAAACGGGAAGACACGAATTCAACCCCAGTAGATGATGTATTCTAAACATTAGCCCAATTATGCATTTTCGTACGGTCTTCAAAATTCCTAGTAATTATCATATTTTCATATAATTTTCCTTTTTCTTCTGAAGCAAAAAAAATCCCTTCATGTGGCAACATTCCCATTGCACGAACGCGACCGAGGGAGCCTCCTACCTCGCTCACTCCGTCCTTTTCATCCCACTGAGACGCGGAGAAATACGGAAGAATCCGGCACCGGAACACTAATGTCGTCTGCTTCTATTGAAATCAAATGGTGTTACGCTTACTACAGGGGAACGTCCGGAACCGAAACACGGAATTTCCGGTTAGAAGTGTGCAGGTTATCTTGAACTTTATAGCCCACTGAGACGCCGGACTTTTCAACGGTACATTACGTCTGCCCGATCTGCAGCCTACACGTGCATACTAGAGCACTCTTCCACATATACGACGAGTTACCCGGACGGGAATTGTTTTTTCCAGTCAACTTGTGAATGCGGTTGCATTTCTTGCTCTCTGATTGACTGTTGGGAAGTTACGGTGCTGTGATTGTGAGAATATCTTATTTCCTATTTTTCAGCGCAAATTTGCTGCTTTCTAACCTAACCTAACGTACAGCGCAAAGAAGATATTCTCACAATCACAGCACCGTAACTTTCCAACAGCCAATCAGAGAGCAAGAAATGAAATCGCATTTACAAGTTGACTGGAAGAAAAATGCGCTGCCCGCACCTGTTTTGAACTTTTTGTTTCTTTTGAGAAAGAAAATATTATTTTTGCCAACCCTTTACTTCTTAATTGTCACTGCTTGGTAAATCTGCGTAACGGCACAGTCGTAAGTTTAGCTAAGAGTAAGTGGCTTGTTAAAATGCCTGATGCTTCCAAGCCATAAACAATGAAGTAATGGCGCGCATTTAATTGCTTCCACGTGTCGATTCATGATAACCGTGAAAACGTAGAGTAATTTCCTTCGTTTAGAGACACTCAAGAGATCCAAAATGTCGAATTATGCACTAAAGTATGCATAGCTGCAGTAGGCCATGAACCGTAATGGAATCATTGCTACGTTTTGTTTAACATATTCTTCCCGGCACTGGCGTAAGCAGGATTTCTTTTCGGAAGAAATTGTAAAGGTGGATAGCAAGGACGCCCGTAGGATTCCCCCCCCCCCCCGGGGGGTTATAAAAAACTTTTAATATTATTATTATTGCTATTTAGTTTGTGGTTATTATTATTATTACCACCACCACTACTTATGTTTTTTTTAAAATACATACATTTGTAATTTCCATAGTCTGCGTATTTATATAGAATTTGCATAACTAGATGTTTAACATATTAATTCATGTAGGACAAAATGTTGCTTTTTATAGTTAGATAATAGACTGTAAGCTTAAACGTAACCCTACTTAAAGAAATAATAATAGTTGCTGTAACTTACTTCTTGTAAGTCACAGAAAACAATATTTTTTGTTACAAAATATGGCTACAATTTCACCATTCGAATTTCATTAATTCTTTCCAGAAATCTCAGGCGGCGAGTGCCCCCCTGGCCCCTTCATGCGAGCGCTCTTAGTGGCAATCGGGGATAATTTTAAGACAGGCATTTACCACTGGTTTTTCCAGAGTTCTTCACTTCTTGTATTTTTAAAATGTTCTCAAAACTTCGGAGGGGACTGTAGCCCCATAAGCCCCATCTGCGTACGCCAGTGCTTCCCTGACATCCACCGTGACATTTTGTGTGCGTTAGCTTCTAATCAAGGGGTTTCGGGTTCTATCCCTGGTTGATTTGTTGTTTTAAGTCCACTTTATGCACAGTAAGGCTAATCGGGACTGGACCTACAGTTTAAAGTGGGATCCGAACCACTTGTGCCTCCACCGGGTATCGAACCCGGGACCCCTTGATTACAAGACGAAGACGCTACCGCTGCGCCATCGGGGAGGCCTCTATCCCTGGTGGAGACACGTTGAAAGTGGTTCGGATTCTACTTTAAACCAGGGTTGTTGAAGGTCCCGAAACCCATAAATTCTATTAGTTTCCGCTGCAGGACCGGAACTTATTTCTCGCACAATTTCGGTCCAAGTTGCGTGTTGTTACATTGAAGAAAGGTTCGTGGACCGTATTTTAATCGTTCCTTGGACCGAATTGAAATTCTTCCGGAAAAAAGGTTCCTGGACCGAATTGAAATTCATCCGGAAAATGGTTCCTGGACCTAATTGAAATGCTTTAAATATGAAAAGGTTATACATTGTCTAGAACTCATTTACGTTTGCTGATTTTCTCTCCCAGTCCGGAATTGAAATTATTTACAATTCCTGGGCCAGGGTTGACCGATTAAAAGTTGCCTTCTAAAAGTGTCCGCGAGTACGTTTTACATTGGAATGTCACGCTGCTGTTGTAGAAAGTCTAGCACTGGGAATAAATAATAACATTTGTTGTTCTCTCGTGGGCCAGGTTCAAAATTCACTTGTCGAAGAGTTCCTGTACAGTACATAACGAAATGGACTATATTAGCGTGGCGTCACATTGAGCTCAAACAAACCCGTAATGTTGCTCCGGCATCCAGGAACTGCAGCCAATAGGAGCCGCCCAGCAGATATCACAACAGGGACAGGTAGTGTTGCCAGAGGTGTTGCTACAACCAAGTGAAGGTTGCAGCGTTTGCGTTTCGCCCATTTCTACCTTGTACCTTAGATTCTGGAGGCAGTCACCACCTGGATTATTCTTTCATGCTCACAAGTGGATAATTGTTTATCGTCAGGTCCGTAATCGATCCAAGTTGCGTATTGTTTCATTTCAGTACGGAACTTGGGCCCTATTTAAACTGATTCGGGAAAAAAGGTTCCTGGACCGTATTGAAATTGAGGCTGGAATAAAGGTTCCCGGACCGAATTTAAATTGGTTCGGAAAAAAGGTTCCCGGACGGTATTTAAATTCATTCAGAAAAAAAAGTTCCTGGACCGAAATGAAATACGTTACAGATAAAAACCCATTTACGCTTGCTGATTTTCTCTCCTGGACCGGAATTGAATTTATTTAAAATTCCTGAACCTTCAACAATCATGCTTTAAACTGTAGATCCAATCCCGATTAGCCTATGTGAGCCCAAAGTGGATTCGAACTTTTCAACGCCGGCTATCTCTTCTGTCTGTCGGTGTTCGCTAACACCACGTCACTATTCACCAGTGGTGGATTATCGATATTCTCTCACAGGGGGATGACTTTTCCCCCCTACTGCCAACCCTCAAGGTTCCGATCTCGGAAGATGATGAGTACAGCGTTGCCAAATAAATTGTTTCTGTGTGCACTGGCGGGGTGCTGATGGGGCTACATCCGCTCCCAAAATTTTGAGAAAATGAAAATTTTCGAATGAAAACAGTAAGAAGAAAATCGGGGAAATAACCAAATGATAAAGTGGTGTGTGGAAACTCTCCTGAAAATGACACCTGACTGTCAGCGAAGGCGAGAAATACTCCCCCCCCTACTTATGACGCAACTATGCGATATCCAGTTTTACAATAATTACAGCCTCCTCCGAAAAAAACCTGCGTACGCTAGCGAATCTGTGAGCAGTATTATTATGTCGTTTCCCGTTTGAAAATTATTGGTCAACGGAAAGTTCGATAGCACATTATTATTAACTATTCTTGCTGTCTTCTAGTAATAATAAACCTGTTTCCTTTCTTCCGATTTTTTTTTTATTGTTTCGACCATTTGTTGCTCTAGACGTACACGGAATTGTTAATAACCTTCAATAAATCAATGCGTGATTATTAAAATAAAATAACTGGTTCCGAGTCTCCGTATTGGAAGTTTCCTCCAGGTATACAGGAAGCAAGTGAAGGTCACGTGATATTGACACACATAAGCCCATCGCAATATCAATTAGCCCAGAAGCACGATCTCTTTCTGCCATGGGCTTCCAGTTGCAATTAATGAGCCCGTGACAAACGAGCATGAACTGCATGCACTGGAAGGAAGTTTCCAGCGTGCTTCTGCTGGAATTTGTCCAGTTCTTAGCGTGGACTATGCGCTGGAAGGATGTTATCTTCCTCGGTTTATTCTCAATGGATCTACTTACTTTTATTCCTCAACGGCGAGCATGAGACTTATCAGCCTACTATGAAGTCCTCAGGTTGTGGGAATCAGATAAGGATATGTTTACGTAAACCTTACTAACTCTCGCACACAAAAAATATATTTAGATGTCAGTTATTGCTAATATATTACACTTGCACTCGCAATTAAACTCCTTATTACGAACAAAATTGTATTAAGATCATAATTGTTCTTGACTACACAAATTAACACATTCACATTTCCAAAATCACATCCATTATCCAGCAACATTTATAATATCTCTCTCCTAACAACCCACAATCAAATGTTTTAAGGTTAGTCCATAACCATAACAGACTACCCAATTGAACAAGACAAATTACGTCATCATAGACATTTAACATATTAAACACTTAAAATGTTACAATAAGTGGGTGCGTATCAAGGAGTTTTCTTACTCCTCTGCAGAGTGAGTGCAGGGGTAGAAGAACCTGAAACTAATTCAGACTCAGCACCTTTTTTCTCAGGAGCCAGCATTTTTTTTGTAGCAAATATGGTCTAACAAAGTCATGACTCCAATTACGATAAAGCTACACATTTTGAAATATGATCTTAAGAAATTTAATTAATTAATTAATACAAGATTGAATTAAAAGTATTAATTAGTTCGTGTACCAGAGTGGCGTTACTCAAGAAGGCTCAACTGGTAGCGGCATGAAAACCTATGCCATAATTCTAATATATGGCCGACTCTACCATATCGCCGCAGATTTTGATATTTGACTAGCAACAGTGAAAACAATTATACTGGCATGTTTATTATTCTGATTCGAAACACACAATCATAATAGTCCAGGGGCATATATCAATATTTCGACAGTTCGTGGGTTTTTGAATGAAGGGAGTATATGACTACCGGTAAATACGTTGCTAGTGTGGTACAAATCATGTACTACCAGGTGTTCTGCCCGCAATTGTGGCATATGGCCTGTATGACGTCATAAATCCAAGATGGCCGCCGTTTCATGCTATAACAAAGAAAATCGATCGTAACTCCTTCAAGAGTGGTTTTTGACACAATTTTATACATACATTTTTGGTTCAGAATTGAAAAGAGAATAAAATTGTTTCTTACAATTTTTTTCGTATCTCGCACTGTTATGGGTGATATATCCAGTGAAACTATTTTGTTCCCTTTTCTGCATGGGTTCCAAGTGTATTTTACACGGGCAAAACACCTGGTAGTACATGATTGTGTACCACATTAGTAACGTATTACCGGTAGTCATACATTACCTTCATTCAAAAACCAACGAGATTACTTATGCCCCTAGACTATAAGAGAACACATATTTTTCTTGTGATTTTAAAATTTCCATAAGCGAACTCGAAATATGTAAACGATAATTGTTAGCACTGAATTTGAAAATCCAGGCTCCAGGTGAAAATTTTCAAGCGCCATGGTGACCGCGTTTTCTGTATTTTCTTCCCCTGGTTGATTTCCGTTAAATTTGGGGGAAAAAAAGCTCTATTTTTAAGTCCACAGATGGGCCAATCGGGACTGGACCTACAGTTTAATGTAGGATCCGAACCACACACAGAAAAACATTGGTTTCGAATAACCATAAAATAGTTTATCGTAAACAAACATTTGTTTAAATGGGCAAAAAACAAATGATTGTTCGCCAAAACCTAATTGGTTTAGTAATCGTGCATATTTGTTTTAAAGTTACCAAAAACTTTAGTCAGAACTACAAACTTTAGTAAAGGCTACTAAATGTTTTGTTTACACTTACGAAAGAGCTTAATTAAACGTGTTTCCTTAATTCAAACAAATATTTTCTTTTCTGTCTTCATCGAGTATCAAATCCATTGAAAGTAAATTTGGGGGTCGTTAGTTTTTGGCTATTTGCACCCGTCATTATTATACGGGGTCTAGCCCCTTACCGTAGCTAAAATTAGTATCTGTCTCTGAGGACTAACATTTCCTTTCCCATTCAAAAGCTGAGGCCCGTGTATTCTTCCTGAATTTCATGAAAGTGCCTGAAATAATGCATGCATCTTCCCCGATCCCGTGTTTTTTTCTGAATTTCATGAAAGTGCCTGAAATAATGCATGCATCTTTCCCGATCCCGTGTTTTTTTCTGAATTTCATGAAACTGCCTGAAATAATGCATGCATCTTTCCCGATCCCTTGTTTTTTTCTGAATTTCACGAAAGTGCCTGAAACAGTGCATGCATTTTCCCTTTCCCGTGTTTTACTGAATTTCATGAATGGTGCCTGAAATAATGCTTGCATTTTCCCCGTGTCTTTTTTCTGAATTTCATCAAAGTGCCTGAAATAATGCTTGCATTTTTCTGTCCCCCGTGTTTTTTTTCTGAATTTCATGAAAGTGCCTGAAATAATGCATGCATTTTTCTGTGTCCCGTTTTTTCTGAATTTCATGAAAGTGCCTGAAATAATGCATGCATTTTCCCCTTTCCCGTGTTTTTTCTAAATTTCATGAAAGTGCCTGAAATAATGCTTGCATTTTCCTCGTGTTTTTACTGAATTTCATGAACGTGCCTGAAATAATGCATGCATTTTTCTGTGTCCCGTGTTTTTTTTTCTGAATTTCATGAAAGTGCCTGAAATAATGCATGCATTTTTCTCTTTCCAGTTTTTTTTACTGAATTTCATGAAAGTGCCTGAAATAATGCTTGCATTTTCCCCGTGTTTTTACTGAATTTCATGAACGTGCCTGAAATAATGCATGCATGCATTTTTCTGTGTCCCGTGTTTTTTTCTGAATTTCATCAAAGTGCCTGAAATAATGCACTCATTTTTCTATGTTCTGTTCCGGCTCTTGCCGCAGAGGACACGAAACGGAGAGTAAAGTGGATGGTCACTGAATGCATAAGAGAGGCGGAGGAACGGATCGTAATTATTGCCATTTCGTGTGTTCCGCTCCCCGCGCGGTAGCGGTGTTCACCTGCAACGCAGTTATTAAGTGTTCCCTCGTCTTCCGGTGTTCCAGCAAGTGAACATCTCAAGTTCGTTCTTGCCTGCGACAGTCGCCTTCTTGGAATCACACCAAAGATGGTGACCGGACTGGACCATTCGAGACTTGTGGAGGCGAAATTTCAGACCTGCGTTTCGTTCTGAGACTTCGACAGAAATTACAGGACAGACAGCTCAGATTTACATAAAGTATCAACTGTTATTTAGAGGACAATCTCATGGCTGCAACACTGATTACTGTGAGCCTCAAAACGCCATTTTTAAAGATGACACCTCCTCTACACACTTGCACCAGTGAAGAGGAGTGTTTTTTTTTTACCCTCTGTCAGCCTAAACTTTACAGACATTTCTCGGCAAATGAAAATTCAATATCTCTGTGCATGCTTACCACACCAGCAAGTTTACTAATGGAGGAGAAAGTTCGACAATGGCCTCAGTTCGCAGGCAGATGGATGAGTGGAAAGGCCTTCACAGTGGATCATAAGTGACTGCACGTGGACCCAAAAGCCTTATTCTTCATGAGGTACACAGGCACTAACTCAAACTTGAAAATATATGTAGATCAGCAATAGGTCGGTGCTAAAATGCAGCATACTTGTGCAACCCTACATACAGAAATCTACTAGATAAGAAACGAAAACAAGTTAAGGCTTTCATTTGACTCTCCCTTGTAATTGTGATTAGGTCCTGGATAATTATGGACTATGCAAACAATACAATATGTACATATATATGTATTTAAATATCCTAAAATATGTACTGAAACCAATCAGAAGTTAGAAATAGGTAACAACGAAAACAACATATTACCATACGATTTGGTACACACAAGAGATATATACAGTAAACCTTCGTTAACACAAACTCGCTTAAGACGAAGGGATGTATTATATCTTATAGAAAGTTTTATCGGTTAACGCGAATTTCGGTTACCACGAATTACGAACTGTTTTTTAGTCTTGTGTCATTAGATCTCATTTAACACCAACTTTCAAAGTTTTTCATATTTTTTTTGTTGTTCCTCTGCTAGGTATGTAAGAAATTGCTCAACAATCTCTATCATCTTGTCAACAATCAACTTATACAGTATTGTAACCAACAGATTCAGATCAACAATGTGTTCAAATGTGTGTTTCTATTCTTTAAAACATAGCCAGTACGAGTAACATCAAGATTAAAACTTGGGTGCAATTGCTCGACAATTGCGATCATCGCGTCAACAATGAGCTTATACGTATTTAACCAACAAATTCAGTTGTGTGTGCAGATGTGTTTTTCTGTTCTTTAAAACGTAGCCAGTACGAATTGAACGCTAGTTTTACGGAAGCTATGAGTACAGTTGGCCGTGAAGTTACCAGGCATTTGCGTTCCCATCTGCGACAGCGCAATATACAGAAATTTTTCACCAGAAAATGATCTGAGTACTTTTTATAAAAGTTAATTACTGTAGTAGTGTTTTCTATGATGACATACATAAAACGTATTATAAATGGTTAATGTGTAGAAAGAACTGTATTACAACAATAAAATTTGAGTCCCCGGTTAGCACGATTTTATTTTTAACACAAACTCTTGATTTTTCGGTTCCTTAGGATTCGTGTTAACGAGGGTTTACTGTAATTTGTACGATCGTAGTGTAGCTACATCTCTACGCTGGGAGAAATTAGGCACTGTGTTTCAAAGGCAACAAATCCCAAACAGTAGCACTGACAGAGACAACTCCACACAATTGCATACCTCCGTGGCGGAGTGGGTAGCACAGTGCGCTACGACGCCAGAAGTCCGGGTTTGAATTCCGGGGAAAGACATGGAGGTTTGTGTTTGTCCTGAATAAAAAGTTGAAAAATTGAGTTAAGTTGATATGAAGTTGAGGTGGCGAAAACTCTCGCTTATGAGCTTTCCTTTTGTCATTATTATTAAAAAAGAAAGGGGGGTGCCAGCTCGGTTTATAGAGCAATGGCACAGTATGCCAGAGAACCGGTTTCGAGTCCTGGCCGAGCCAGCATTTTTCGCTGAAATTTCATTATATTACCAGCATTACCGTTCCATTTTTGAAACAACTTAATCAAGTCAGACAAACCAACAGAAATACAATATTTAACATAATATTTTTACATGCATTGCATTTCCAATGCACGATCCCTGTAACAGCAAATGTGTTTCAGATTTGTAAATATAAACCTCTGCTCTTGTGGCGTGACAAGACTTTGTATTGACTAAATTATCTTTCCGCTTTACACGAAGTAATGTTGCATATGTAAACTTGCACAAATCTTCCGGTGTGTACTCAGTTTCCATTGCCTCCATTTAAAACTTCCTTAATAGCTAAAATTGTATTGAACACTGGGGTTTCCTCGAAACAGAAGACATCTTTTTCTTCACCGCATCCCCAAATGATCCTTCCAAACTTCCAGTCTCAACTCATTAATCTCTTCCAGGAAATATGTAATTATCTGAGCACAGAAAAGCATAAGGTGTTTCCTGTCCTTACCAGATATAAAACCTTGGTCTCTTTCATTGATTGTGTACCGTGAAAACCCACTATTAAATTCCTTATGGATAGTTCTTGTACGTGATGTTATTTTTATCTTTGCCTCTGGCTAAAAGCTCACAGAGACTGGAATTCTGAACACCTTGTGTCCCTGAACGCTTAATTTCAAAGTCAGGCGACGTAATTATCGGTTATGAATCTCGTAATTAATAGTACGCGACGGTTTACACGCTGTTTCGTTCCGCAAACGAACTCCTCACATGGTGCATTCCCCTCTCCATTTTCTCTTCCTCGCAGAACAGCACATGTGGCAGAAAAAAGCTGATTGGATTTTTTAAATTAATTTTCATGTTGCGAGAAGGAAGCCGGTATTCTTTGGAAATAGGGTTACTGTTTACAAGGTGAAATACGTAGAACAATTGGCAGAGCCAGTCTCTAGAGGGTTTACCGACCTGTGTGATCTGAGAATATTACCTGCCTCAAAGATGAGTTTTGTCTGTCTGATCGAAAAGTTTTGCCTGTCTGAACGGAGAGTTTTACCTGTGTGATCGAAGAGTTTTGTATGTCTGATCCAAGAGTTTACTTTTCCAATTGAAGAGTTTTACATTTCCGAGAGTTTTACTTATCTGACCTGACCAAATAGCGTTCTTTACCTGTATGATCAGACTATTTCACCTACCTGGAAAGATGAGTTTTAACTATCTGATCGAAGAGTTTTGTATGTCTGATCCAAAAGTTTACTTTTCCAATTGAAGAGTTTTGCATTTTCGAGAGTTTTACTTATCTGCAGGGCTCGAGGTGAAGGGAGTGCGGAGGAATCTGCAGCTAGCAAAATGTTTGTAAAGCGTCCCCACAGCTGTCTCACTGCCACCATGCTAAATCCTAGGAGCATGCCCTCCAGTTAACCCCAAGTCTCAATCAAACATCCCCCAGCTAACATTTTCCACTTCAAGTGCTGCTTATCTAACCAAATAGTTTTGCTTGTGTGTTCGGAGTAATTCACCTGCTTGAAAGCTGAGTTTTAACTGTCTGATCGATGAATTTTGTCTGTCTGAGCGAAGAGTTTTACCTGTCTGATCGAAGAGTGTTACTTTTCTGATTGAAGAGTTTAATATTACCTTTCCGTCCAGCGAGCGTTGTCTGTCTGATCGTAGAGTTGTGCTTTTATGATCGAGTATCGAGGAGTATTACTTGTCTGACCAAAGGGTTTTACTTTTCCTACCGAAGGATTTTTCTTCCCTGGCCGACGGATTTTACTCTTTTGACCGAAGAGCTTTACCTGTCTGATCTGATGGAAGACTTTTATTACCTGTTTCACGAGAGAATTTTGCCTACCTGACCTGAAAGTTTATCTGTCTGATCCAGGAGTTACACCTGTCTGATTGCAAAGATTTACATATCTTAAATTGCTCTGGTTATTGGCATCAGAACAAATATGCACCCAGTGCACGCGACATCTCACCCTTATTGACTGTGTTCTTTCCGGTTGCGGAAACAATGTCCAACAGCAAATTATGCTCCTCAGACACAGGATTGGTGCGCAGAGGCCATACAATTTCTTATGCACACAGCGCACACATCTCAACCTTATTGATTGTGTTCTTTCCGGTTGCGGAAACAGTGTCCAAAAGCAAATAATGCTCCCCGGAGACCGGATTGGTGCGCAGAGGACTTACGATTTCTTATGCACCCTAGCACACAACGTCTCACCTTATGCACCCTACGCACACAACGTCTCACCTTTATTGACTGTGTTCTTTCCGGTAGCGGAAACAATGTCCAAAAGCAAATAATGCTCCCCGCAGTCTGGTTTGGTGCTCAAAGGCCATTCTATTTCTAATGCACCCAGCGCACACAACATCTCACCCTTATTGACTGTGTTCTTTCCGGTTGCGGAAACAATGTCCAAAAGCAAATACGATTTCTTATCCACCCAGCGCATACATCTTCTCGCACTTATTGACTGTGTTCTTTCTGGTTGCGGAAGTCCAAAAGCAAATTAGGCTCCTCAGACACTGCATTGGTGCGCAGAGGCCATACAATTTCTTATGCACCCAACGCACACGACATCTCAACCTTATTGACTGTGTTCTTTCCGGTTGCGGAAACAATGTCCAAAAAGCAAATAATGCTTCCTGGGGGACCGGATCCGTGCGCAGAGGCCATGAGATTTCTTGCAGAACCTCAGACAAAGAGTCTCGAGGTGTTACAGACCTTGACATCCCCTGCAATTGCTATATGAACTAAGTAAGGTTGATTTTCAGCCTTCAGGCAGGCGGAACGTGTCATTGTGGATCATTCTTTGTTCCAGAGCGCAGAGAGGCAATTCTTTTGTGTTCCGCATGTCAAAATATGAGACTTTGATGTGGCAAGGATGTAATTTTAATGACGCTCAGCCACCATCCCACAACAGCTATTAGGCGTCGTTGCACTTTGTTTCGCGTGTGCAAATTGCTGGGCAATAAATTCCGTACAGTTCATTAGCCATTTTGTACACTCGCCGACAAAAGTGGTTTTAGTGCACAATGGTCCTCATAAATTCTGCTATTTACTATATAACTATTTAGTGAGCTAAATCTGCTTATTCAAATCAAAAATAACAACGAGCGATTTCCAGTGTTCCCACTGACTTGGAAATCCTGGATAATCCGGAGAAATCAACATGATAAAAAATCAGGGAATTTGGAGAATACGCCAAAAATCCTGGAAAAGTCATAGAAAACGAGTTTTTTTTTTGTACTTGTCAAAGGTTTTGTAATGAAAGTAAATTCCTTCAGCTTCTTGATGGAAGATATTGTATATAAACACGCTTTTGTATAATTTGTTTTGAGCAATGTTGAACTTTATTAACTTCAATAGCAACTGTAGTTATATTCCAGTTTACCCTTGCCGTACAATACCAGGGGGAAGGGGGAACTCAGTCCCACACATTATTTTTCTATCACGAAAATTCAGTAAACCAATCTGTTATTCAAGCAATGCTTCCTTTGTTGTTTATGTAGGTGCAGTTATATAAAATTACAAAAAAATTACCATCATTAATAAGAAACTAGAACGAATTATTGCATGAGTGTCATTCAGTAAACCTCAAAAGAGCCATATTAATGTTGCATTAATACTTTTTTGTTTATTGGTGCAGTTATATAGTAATTGTAATGATGACAAAAATTATCATATTTTGTCACTGTCATGAGTGTCATGGAATATACATTCCAAAGTGGGAGGGGGCCTGATAAGCCCACCATGTGAATTGTGCCTGCTATGTACTTCACCTTTATGATTTTATGACGAAAAGTAATGCAGAAACATTGGGAACACTAGGGACCATGTAATTTATTTTCAGTTTTTCTAATAATGTTCAGTTGAAAATCGAAAGACAAGAGATAGTGGGCATGGCACCATAAACATAGTTTTAAAAACTTTATTATTTAGTATTACATTATTGAGGATAACTATGTAATGGGCGTTAATATTCTAAAAAACGGACATGGTTTTTTTTACGGTGGGTGGATGGCAGCGTAAATTGATGGTAATAGACCGTGATTTCTCTTCTCAAGTTTTCACAGTCGGGTTAACTGTCTAGCCATAACACATATCATTGGATCTTACTTTTTATGCACATCATTTCAAATAAAAGTTACAGGTGTATTGTAAGTGACTTATTAATGTTTAATTTTTTTCTAATTTCAGGCCGAGACTGTGTGAAACCACCACAAACTGGGACCAAAAATGGTGAAATAAAGGATGCCACTGGTGAGTGTATTGAGAACTTCAACATCTTTAATTATTTCTTGAGTGTTTGTGTGCCGTATCTATGTTATGTGAAATGAGCACATCAGCAGATATGTTTGTCGTACACCCAAATAATAATAATAATAATTAATGTAGGGTCATTCCGTGTGAAATTTATCAATGGTCTCATCCTTGTCATGTCAGAAGTTGATATTTTTTGGTACAATGGTAGTACCCGTAAAGTTGACAAAAACTATAACATTTGAAATACAATAGCAGTATTTTGGCAACATTTTGAAATATTTAAATAGATACAAATAGAAGAACTATTTGACTTACAGAGCTCGAATTGGTGTATTTCTCTTGCTTTTAATGAGCTTGTTTAATTTGCAACGTGAATGTTGTATTCGAATTTTGTAATTTTTCAAAAACTTTTTTTTTTTTTTTTGAAAAACTCAAAAAATCCCTTTTAATTTTTATGAAAATATACCGTGCGTCCATTTCGATCTTCAGCCGAGAGATCGGGAGAAGCGTGGCGGGCGGCGCTGACGGAGATACCGACATTTGCGACCTGTAATGCCCGCTTATTTTTATGGACATATGCAGACATTTATATAAATATTGCAAAACGAGCACTAACCTGTGTTATAAGATTACGGTTTTAATTTTAGTAGCTTAGTGGCTGTATGTGCTGATGATTTTGACACGCCCATCTCCTGTGAAACACGGCGTAGAGGTTTGTTTGGAGAACGTTCTAACGCTGCATCAATATCATCGAGTTTTGCTTCTGTTAGAATCCGTCGTTTTTGCTTAGGTGTTTTAAAATGTAACGATCCAGTTTCTCGTAATTTAAGGACAAGATGTCTAACCGTATCTCTATGTGGAGTTGAAACGCCTCGGAATTTCTGTACAAATTGCCTATATACGTCTCCACACGAGTCTGTTTTCATGTACGTGTCATACATAATAAATCTTTGTTCTAACGTGAACCTTGCGGCTGGCATTCCAATCGTCTCACTGACACGACACACATACACACTGCAATAACACAAACAAGTAACTGCAAGTAACCAAGAATAACGCTCTTGCGCACAGTACGAGATTAACACGCTCTTGGTTTACATTGCTCGCCACTATATTAACAACTCTGGCTTCATCTAGTCGCGAAGGAACAAAAAAACTCGAGCTCGGAGATTTCGGATTGCAAGGAAGCTCACGAAAACCATTCACTTTTAACGGTTTCGTCTGCAGCGTAATCTTGATACAGTGTTGCACATTCGAAACCTCCAAACGATCCCCATCGACACGAAACTCTTTCAAGGATATAAACTTAAGCAGGTCGTTATTGGTCAAAACTATGATTAAAATGTTTTATTATCTGTGGCTCTTAACATCGTTTCTAAAGCGTATTTATTTGTGTATATAAGGGCAGAACTTGGATGAATTACAGATGATGAATTATAACACAGGTTAGTGCTCGTTTTGCAATATTTATATAAATGTCTGCATATGTCCATAAAAATAAGCGGGTATTGCAGGCCGCAAATGTCGGCATCTCCGTCAGCGCCGCCCGCCACGCTTCTCCCTATCTCTCGGCTGAAGATCGAAATGGACGCACTGTATATAGGTTGTGAAATATATATACACAATGGGTTCCTGTGGCAATTATTTTTTAAAATCATAATGTCAATGTGTAAATTTGTTCACTTTAACTATAAGCTGAGTTGTTGATATAGAACAGGGGTTTCCAACTGGCGGCCCGCGGGCCGCATGCGGCCCCCGTTGTCTTTTTCTGCGGCCCGCGAAGCCAGTTTGCAAAATACATTAATTTTATTTATTTTTATTAAAATACGTTCTTTTTTTACTGAAGGAACGGATGCTCTGTGAAGAAAGACAATATCACAGGTAGAATTGATTTTGCAGTCAATAATGATAATCAGAAGAATCTAAAGTGACGTAACTTTCTCTTCACACCATGCATTCCATCCCTTCGCTATGTGGAATGAACTCGCCTGCTTCCCCGAAGGCTTCACTCTTTGTGTTCAGAAACAAACTGCAGAGAGGCGCTATAGAGATCTGTTTTACTACGCAGGAAGTACGAAGAGATTTCCAGTGTTCCAACTCGGATTGCACTGTGACTGATTGTTAAAGTTTGTGCAAATATCGAAATGAGCAATATCTACAAAAAACGTAAGATTGAAAATGAAAATAGCTTCTCTCCAAACTTGAATTGTGTGATTTGCAAGGCTATGTGTTCCTTCAAACTAGGCAAGAAAAGGGGCCAGAGTTTTTCAAATACCTTTCAAAAGAACGCTTTCCAAACCTTCGTAGTTTTGGGCAAAGAATGACATCGATGTTCGGCAGCACATACACGTGTGAAAGTGTTTTTTCTTCAATGAAGTTCATCAAGAACCGCTACAGAAGTCGATTGGTAGATTCTTCACTGCTTCACCTTCTGAGACTTTCAAATACAGAAATTGAAGTGGACATTCCAACTTTAATAAAAGAAGCAGATCGACCTCAATTTTCACATTGAACACTTACTATGAAGGATTCTTATTTGTATGGTGTGTCTTTAATTTCTTTCAATTCATCAATAAGTATTGGGTTTTTGTGAAATAAATTGTAATTATACAATTTTGATTTGTAATTCCATTGTTTTATTGCCTCATTTTAGAAATTTAGGTCATGCGAAAGTAGCCTACTACATTTTCAGTTCAGTACTTATAATTTTTGTAATTTTTAATCCCCACCCCCCACCCCAAAAAAATGCGGCCCGCCTATCAACTGCTGGATATAATTTTGGCCCTCGGACCTTTTGAAGTTGGAAACCACTGATATATAAGTCTTCATATTAATGTATATTGTAGTTTTTTTTACTTCAAATAACATAGAAATACCTAATATTTATCACTTTTATAACTAGGTTAGCAGATTGGAAAATGCTTATTTGTCACACTATTAGCCTTGTTTCCATGTTTAATAGACCACTCAAAATGCTGACCAAGACAAAATTTACTGTAAAATAACACTCCATAAACGTGACGTTTCAACCTTATAGCAAGACCTTCCTCAGACTCTGAACAAAATTATGAAATAAAGTCCAAACGGGAATATACCTTGCACAAGTCTAGACACAAGAATCACAAGATTTTTGTACCTAGACTTGTGTTAGGCTAAACTATATTTATAAACTTGTATTAACCTCCCATAATTCTTGGTTTTAACCTTGAACACGTTCTGCTTATTGCTGTTACGGAATAATACAAAATACAAGACACATGTACTTCAGACTAAGGGACAAGATTTTCTGATATTTTCAGACCTCTGAAATATTTTTGTTATAGTTATAGGCCTGTATTCTGGGGTTAACTGTACTCGTTAGCATCTTCTGCTACAATGCGTATACTGTATACTTTCGTTGCGTTTATATTTATTTGTGATATTTGGATATAAGTGCAATGAATATACTGAGAACTACGTTTTGTTATCAAAATCAATGAAGAAGTTTGAATTTACATGACTTGGGATTTCGAAGTATCGATTAAGACCCATGCGAAAGTCTCAACAATATTCTTATTTCTCTTTTCCACAATTCGTGGCAGACTGTAACGGCTCAAATCGGTAAACGCGACAATTTTGAGTCTCTTGTATTACAGTTTAAAACATAATTTTTTAACACATTTCTTCTATTTTTTATTTAAGTATTTTCCAAATTTTTCCTGTTTAGCGTAATTAGCAGTATTTTTAACGTTATTAAAAGTATAAAACTGATAATTTACAGAAGCAATATTAACAAGAAATAAAATGAGATAACATGATAGGCTACGTGTATTTTAAAAATGCCTCTTTCATGAAAATTATGGATGTAGCATCATCATCCTCATTACAGGGTGGCTACTCACCGGGAATTCCTTGAATTCCGGGAATTATGCGTAAATTATTGGCTCCGGGAATTATGCGTGAATTCTACTTAAATTTTTCTCCGCAGACGTTAAAAATTACAACTTTTTCTAATGAAAATCCTATTCACGTTTTATGCAAATTAAAATTGTTTTCGTAAAATTTTCTTGCTCGTTTGGCTCGCAATTCCTGCTTTTCTTAGTCTTATCAAGTTTATAACCATAGGTAGGGGACGACGGGAGTCGGCCCTGGGCGCCGAACTCTAAATGAAAAATGTTGTAAAATTGATTGAATGATTTGTGGTTTTAAGTCCACTTTATGCACAGAAAGCTAATGGGGACTGGACCTACAGTTTGAAGTGGGATCGGAACCACTGTGCTGTGTGGAGAAAAAATAATTGAAATCGTTTGTTCGAACACAAATGCTTTAGCACAAACTTCTACCTCTTTTTGAATAATTTACGAGGATAATAACATCTTTGATACTGCTACTACTAATAATAATAATAATAACAACAACAATGTTTGTCCCGGTGGGTTCGAATCCTGGCTTGGGCATGGATATTTGTGACTGTCCATTCATCAATTTCATCATATCACTCATCCCCATCTTCGAGCCCGACCCTGTGGCCGAGTGGTTAGCACATCGCGCTGCGACGCCAAGGGACCCGGGTTCGAATCCCGGTCGGGCTTGGTTGTTTGTGAATGTCCATTCATCAATTTCATCATTTCATCACTCATCCCCATCTTCGCAAATTAGCCAAGAGGCACAAAACGCGAAGTAAAATAAACTAAATCAAATCAAAAATCAAAATCATCCCCATCTTCGCAAATTAGCCTAACGTAGCACAAGAAGCGAAGTAAAATAAAACAAATAAATAATATTAATAATGATATAATAATAATAATATTATTAACTTTTATTATTATTAGTAGTAGTATTACGTTTATCCTGGCAGTTTCTCCCCGCCCGCTCAGACAAAAATTCGTAGTTGCGCCTCTGATTGTAAATAGAAAGTCAGCACCTTAAATTAAATATTTTAATTATATTACATATACCGGAAATAAAGAGCAGGCTTAATTCAGGAAATGCATGTTACTTTTCTCTTAATAAACTTTTCTCTTCTCGTTTAATATCTAAGAAACTAAAAGTTAAAATATACAAAACAGTAATATTGCTTGTACTATTATATGGATGCGAAACTTGGTCCCTTACATTGAAAGAGGAACATAAATTGAGAGTAGCTATTTGAAAATAAGATCCTTAGGAAAATATTTGGACCTAAATGGGATGAGGTGAGTGGAGAAGGTTACATAATTTAGAACTGCATAATTTGTATTCATGTCCAGATATTATTAGAAAGATTAAATCAAGAAGACGTAGGTGGGCAGGCCATGTGGCTCGAATGGGAGAGGAAAGAAGAGTTTACAGGATTCTTGTTGGGAAACCTGATGGTAAGAGACCAGTAGGAAGACCAAGCCGAAGATGGAGGGATAACGTTGAGATGGACCTAAAGGAAATCGGTAGGGATGGAAAAGAGTATATAGATCTTGCTCAAGATAGGGACAGATGGAAGGCCTGTGTTGCTGTAACCATGAACCTTCGGATTTAAGAAGGCGAGAGAGTTAGTTAGCTACAGTTTCAGAATAAAATGGTCTTTCAGTACTGTATCTGAAATTTTAAATAAATAAATAAGTCTTGTCATTGTTGCGACTGGCATGTACGTCACCAAGATGTGGATGTAAACAAAAGTCATTACGTAATGTGTCTATTATGAAATTAATGGGATACGTTGCATGATATCCTTGAAGAGAAGTAGGTGAAATGAACACCATAACCGAGATATAAACAGATAATCACTGAAACTATGGAGATACCTCGTTGCACTGATATAGATATTCACACCACTTCAATACCAAGTAATGGAAACACATTCTAAAGTTAATGTAAATATGGTCTCGTATACCTCGTATACCTCCCCCAAGCATTGATGTCAAACCGAATGATAAAACCGATCCTTGTTTGCAGTTACTCTCGCTCTTGTAACCCAGATCACACAACAGCAATTAAACATGGGAGATTGGCGCTTACATTTCTCACGGATAAAAACAAAAGGCCAGACTATCCTTGTTACGTCACAATAAGAACAAAGGGCAGTACGTCAACTTAAAGGAGAGAGTGAGGGATATTTTCGTGGGAAAGATAGTAATTCTCTCAAGCGGTGCGGTGCAGCTTGGTTCCTGAACGAAATGGACAACTCCGTCCTGACTTGCGACTTGGATGGGAAAGTTTTCGAATGCGTGTTGCGTTTGGTAAGGCATACCTCACGCAATGCAAAGTGGTGCATTCAAAATTACCCAATTTTCTTTCAGACATTTGAAA
Source organism: Lepisma saccharinum (assembly GCF_977018435.1). Lineage (NCBI taxonomy): Eukaryota > Metazoa > Arthropoda > Insecta > Zygentoma > Lepismatidae > Lepisma > Lepisma saccharinum. The sequence goes on along the minus strand of NC_139250.1, from coordinate 15,558,260 downwards.
AGAACACGGAAGCTTGTTACTTTGGGGAAAAGGTTTGAGGAACGTTGAAAAATGTGGACATTTTGTGCACGTTTTGTGTTATTAATTGTAGAAATGGAGGAAATGTCTTCATCTGTATTGCAGGGTTCTCACTGAACTGGCAATCCTGGGAAATCAACTGTGAGAGTTATGGAAGAATCGTGGAAATATTCTGGGAATAGCCTATTGCACACACAGGAGAAATTTCTTATTAAGATTTCGTTTTGGTTTGACTTTGATTTGAATTTTGATTTTAACCCCTTCAGACCCTTTGTACATGATCGTGTACATCACTTTTATTATTTTATTTATGCGTGATAGCGAATGTTTCAGCATTTGATTTTTTCCCGCATGATTTTGTACATTTCGTCTGCTGAAAAATCGCTAAGCTACTGCCACCTGGTATCACAGACAGAAAATAGAGAGTAAATAGCAATGATGGCGGGAATAATTGACGACATTAAAAGTAAATATCCTACATTTTGTTTCACTTTAACATAGATTTAGATTAGGTCATGTACATGCCAAAAATGTACGAACATGTTTTCAGAAAAAAATAAATGTTCTTGTTTTTGTAACCAGGACACTTCTTATAGCTACATTTGAGCAAAAAAGATTTTTTTCGTTATTGAAAAAAAAATCAGGTCTGAGGGGGTTAAGTTCATTTTTATGTACAGATAGCCTAATCGAGACTGGGCCTACAGTTTTGAGTTTGAGTTTTAAGTCCAGTTTTATGCACTAAAGAGAAACTAAAGAGCGCAAGATCCCTCTAAGGTCCAGGGTGTGCCATAGCGGATTTTTCATTGGATGACCCGTGGCCATTGCGTCTGGTCTTATAGCCGATGTTTTCTGGGTTTCTAAACCGCACCACTTTTATGCACAAATAGGCTAATTGGAATTGGACGTTTCGTTTAAAGTGGAAGGCCCAAACTGCTGTGCGCATCCTCCAGGAATCGTACTCGCGATCCCTTGATTACAAGACGACGTTACCGCTGCGCCATCGAAGAGGCACGCCCCTTTTATTTCGCGATTCGTGACAGAACCGAGACGGGAAGTTGGTAGTCGAAATGTGTCATAGATGCTACCTATACGTCACACTTCACTTAATTGATGCTTTGAGGCTAGAGATCGTACTTTCAAAGTATAAGGGCTTCTTTGTTGTTGCCTCATGGAACTAAAGCCGAGATGAAACCAGTTGAAGTATAAAACTGACAACTCAAGGTAATATACTTAAAATTATCCTTCGTTCAGTAAACTAGATATATCAAATACTACGTAGAAATTTTCAGCGAAAAATTCAGGCTCAACCAGGACTCAACCCTAGTCTCTGGCATGCCATTGCTCTATCACTGAGCTACCGAGCTGGCCTGGCACGGTATGCCAGAGACTCGGGTTCGAGTCCTGGTCGAGCCTGCATTTTTTGCTAAAAATTACGTAGTACATCTCCCGTGTGCGCCTAATCTTCAATATCAAATACTATTTGAATAGAGATTAGGATTGCATAGTCCGAAAGAATGCGACTTGGGGAGTAGTAGTATTTTGTTTCTGGCGTGACTCAACTTTTGCAAAAGAAAAAGCAACAAGAAGAAAACTTCATTGGGAAATTGGTAAGAAAAATTAGCCTAGTGCTTTGCAACAACTTGCTATCAATCACTATGTTAGTTGTGACTACTGTATTGATAAAGGGTGTGCGAAAATTCCCGTGTGTGTGTGTGTGCATACAGGGGTAGAGAAATACATGGCGCCTGAAAGTTTTCACCTGGCGCCTGAATTTGAATTATTATTTTTTAAATTCGAGTTCAGTTATGGCATTATCTATTACATTTTTTTTTAAAAAAAATAACGAGTACATTATTTGTGTTTTAAATTTTTTTCTGTATCACTAAATCAGAATAGTAAACAGTACCATTATAAATTTTTGCCCTGTTGCTAGCCGAATTTTAAAATTTGCAGTGATATGGTAGAGTCAGCCATATATTAGAATGTATTTATTTATTTATTTATTTATTTTCCTTCTACAGAGAAAGGATATCTCCAATTACAGAGGCATTAATATAACATAAATAATGTGAATATGAATATAAGTGAGATTAAATAGCATTAATACATATTACATAGTTATAACTATAACATAAGTATACTTATATAACGTAGAGTAATGATGTGCTTGCACAAATATATATGTACATAACACACATAAATTATCCATAAATCCGCAACCAATATTATCACATTTCTCATGAATGTTCAGAATAAATATGACCATAATAGGATAGAAACAATAATGAAATAAATACATGCACATATTAATGGACACATATCCATAAGCTTATCCACATACATATATTTACATTATACATACACACACACACACACATATTTATGTGGATATAGGGATACATATAGAACATATTCTATAATAAATACAATAAATAATCAACCATTTGTGAAAGTCTCTGTTAAGTGTGGCTTTTATAGCATTTTATATTCCAAAATGTTAAGATTAAAATAAATATTTGGATTTGTGGATGTTATTCTGTCATACTCATTCTAATTAGTGGTGATTGTTTATACTTTTCAGTTTTAAGGTTAATATATATCAATAAATTTCTTATTCTTAAATTACATGTGCTAGCATTGAAACATATTTGGCGAAGAAACTCTATTATCCAACAACCCAGTTATAATTGTATAAAGAAATATCTGTTGTCCTAATTCTCTTCTGTTGCTGAGTGCCCAGTAAAAAGCCATACGAAACTCTGTTTGCGTATGTAGACATGTTGTACCTCTTGTAATATAGATATCTCAAGAACTTTTTTTGCACTTGTTATATTTGTTTTATGTGGGTTTTATAAATTGGCGACCAACATATTATAGTTTGCTTCTAACTAAGGCACTATACAGAAGCTTAATAGAAGTAGTTCTGCTAAAATTGAGACAGTTTCTTACTAGTAAACCCAAAGATCTATACGCACTATTTATTACATGAGATATATGTTCATGAAACGCTTGTTTACAATCAATTATTACTCCCAGATCTTTAATACTTCTTATTTGTTTCAGTGCATTCCTGATTAATATAGTACTCATAATATGTGGTACGTTCTCTATTTGATATTATCATAAAACAGCATTTCTTGATATTGAGTCCAAGGTTACTTTTAACATTCCACTCACATAAGCTGTATAATTCTGTTTCTAGTAGTTTCATAACATCCTGGGGCTCCTTAATTTGTTTATATAACTTTACATCATCAGCATACATTAAACAATATGAATTTTTAACATGTAACAGTAAATCATTTATGAAAGTAATGAAAAACAATAGTCCTAAGTTGGATCCTTGAGGTACCCCTGACTGTGCAGTATACATATATGACTTAGCATTTTTATATGTTACATACTGTTTCCTATGATTCAAGTACGAGTCAATAAGAGACAAAAATTTATGTGTCAACCCAAAGCTTGAAAGTTTATTTGACAAGACATCATGATTAATTTTATAAAATGCTTTGGAGAAATCAGTGTAAATTACATGAAAAACTGAATATGCTGACCAAGGCAGTAATTTATTTTATTAAAAACATAAACTAAACGTAAAGTTTCAACCTTCTAGCAAGGTCTTCTTCAGACTCTGTATCAAGTACAAATGTTTTATGTTTTTAATAAAATAAATTACTGCCTTGGTCAGCATATTCAGTTTTTCATAATCATGGAAACAAGGCTTAATGGTGTTGTAAATTACATGCATACTTGAACGATCATGCAATATATTGTGTGCATATTGGACATAACATTGCATGGTTATTCATGATGTCACCGGTTAAGGAAGGCCACTTCGGCGCAAGAATAAATTACTTTTAATCCAATTTTGTATTAATTATTAAATGTGTTAAGATCATATTTATAAATGTGTAGCTTTATCTTAGTTGAATTCATGGCTTTCTTACCTCGTATTTGATAGAAAAAATAAAAAGAGCTGTTCTCTCTCTCTCCCCCTTTTTCTCTCTTTCTGTCTTCTCTCTCTCTCTCTCTCTCTCTGCATGAGAGAGAGACAGGGAGAGAGAGGGGTTAGCAAGGAGAGAGGAAAGAGGGGAGAAGGAGAGAGAGGGGCAGCAAGGAGAGAGGAAAGAGGGGAGAAGGAGAGAGAGGAAAGAGGAGAGAGAGGGAGAGCAAGGAGAGATGAAAGGGGGAGAAGGAGGGAGAGGGGGGAGCAAGGAAAGGAGAGAAGGGGGAGCAAGGAGAGAGGAAAGAGGGGAGAAGGAGGGAAGGGGGGAGCAAGGAGAGAGGAAAGAGGGGAGAAGGAGAGAGGGGGAGCAAGGAGAGGAAAGAGGGGAAACGGAGAGAGAGGGGGGAACAAGGAGAGAGGAAAGAGGGGAGAAGGAGAGAGAGGGGGAGCAAGGAGAGAGGAATAAGGGGGAGGAGAGAGAGAAAGAGAAGCTAGAAAGAAGGAAAGAAAGAAAAGAAGATAGAATATGAAAGAAAGAATAAGAGAAAAAGGGAAAAAGAGAGAGAGAGAGCCTTGTTCCTCTTTTGCTCTCTCTCCCTCTGTCTCTCTTTCTATCTCTCTCTCTCTCTGTCAGTCAAAGGGGAGAGAGCCCCTCTCTGGCAGTGGAGGCAAATTCTCTCCCTCTCCCTCTCTCTTTCTCTCTTTTCTACAATCCCCCACTCCCTTTCTCTTCCGATTATCTTCTCCCTTCCTTATTTTTCTAGGATAAAGAGAAGGGAAAAGAAGACGAGGGCCGGAGCCTGAATTTGTTTTATTTTTCCTACACCTGTATATTTAAACACATACACTTGTGTGCAAATTAAAATTTTCCCCTTCTCAAACCAGTGTTAGGTGATTTCACACCCAGAGCAGTTGGCAGGGATTGAGGAGGCTGTCCTGGCTTATTCTTGGCGCACGTATAACAACATTGATCTCTCAAGTCCTGAATGGGTTAAGGCTGAAAAAAAAAAAAAGAGCACGGTGAATGTTCTTGCGAGTTGATTTTATAGTTCGTTGTCTCTGTTGTCGGGCGGTTGCATTCCGGCCTCACCACGCCAACCCACTCTTGCGGTACATTTTTACTCATGCGGAACGCTGTTGGATTTTTCATCCTTTTTTTTCTTCTGTCGTTCCGTAAGGATTCTTGTGCGGTAAGATCATGAAATTTTTAGCGCAGCTTTCACTTGCCCACGACGGAAGCATGTGGCCTGACTTTGCAATTATCTTGAGAGTGCGTCGTTAGTCGGTTTTGCTGCGGCTTCCATTTTCGTGATTGTGTAGTTCTTATCCGCATGTAGCTACGTGGTTCGAGCACTCCTCTGCAAATACAAGATCCACGTTTTTGTGCAGACAGTGTAGAATAGTCCACATCTTCGCGTAGGCAATGCAGAATGCTCCACATCTACACATAGGCAATGTGAAATAGTCCATATCTTCGCGTAGACAATGTGAAAAAGTTCATATATTTGCCCAGATATAGCACAGTAGTCCACATCTTCGCGTAGGCAATGCAGAATGCTCCACATCTACACATAGGCAATGTAAAATAGTCCATATCTTCGCGTAGACAATATGAAATAGTCCATATCTTTGCCCAGATATAGCACAGTAGTCCACATCTTGGCGTAGTCAATGCAGAATGCTCCACATCTACACATAGGCAATGTGAAATAGTCCATATCTGCGCGTAGGCAATGCAGAATGTTCCACATCTACACATAGGCAATGTGAAATAGTCCATATCTTCGCGTAGACAATGTGAAATAGTCCATATCTTTGCCCAGATATAGCACAGTAGTGCACATCTTCGCGTATACAATACAGAATAGGCAACATATACACGTAGACAATGTGAAATAGTACACATTTTTGCGTAGACAATGTAGGATAGTCTACATTTTCGCGTATACAATATAGGATGGTCCACAATTCCGCGTAGATAATGTAGGGTAGTCCACATTTTCGCGTAGTGATTGTATAATAGTCCACATCTTCGCGCAAACAATATAGGGTAGTCCATATTTTTGCGTAGAAAATGTGGAATAGTCCACATCTGCACGTATACAATGTAGAATAGTCTTTCCTTAAGCAATCTAGAATAGTCCAACATATTCGATAGTCAGACACTCCTGCCGACTGGATCACCCCGCTCTAATATTTTAGTAGTTGATTGATTTATTTTTATAGTGTGGGTACACCAGCACATAGGTTATTTTGGCCGCCAAAGATACGGGGATAAGCCTCTTAACTAAATCAAAATTGAGGACAGGCCCCTAAGAAGAAAATGAAATATGTCTGCTAAAAATTTCCTCACTCAATTTTTAAAACCAATTCATTCATTCATTATCTAACAAAAACTAAAACTAAATCATCTCTGAGGACTAAAATATCGTTACATAATTTAAAAGCTGAGGCTGTAAACGGGGAGAGGAGACTCACTTATCGCACACCGTATGAAACACCGTCGTCTACTGACGTAAGCGCAAAATGTCTTCGTTGTTAGGTTAGGTCTGTGAGGTTTCGTTCTCTTCACATAAATACATTTAGTTCTCTTCGCATAAATGCATTTAGTTTTCTTCGCAAAAATGCATTTAGTTTTCTTCGCATAAATGCATTTAGTTTTCTTCGCATAAATGCATTTAGTTTTCTTCGCATAAATGTATTTAGTTTTCTTCGCATAAATACATTTAGTTCTCTTCGCATAAATACATTTAATTCTCTTCGCATAAATACATTTAGTTCTCTTCGCATAAATACATTTAGTTCTCTTCGGATAAATACATTTAGTTCTCTTCGCATAAATACATTTAGTTCTCATCGCATAAATACATTTATTTCTCTTCGCATAAATGCATTTAGTTCTCTTCGCATAAATGCATTTATTTCTCTTCGCATAAATGCATTTAGTTCTCTTCGCATAAATGCATTTAGTTCTCTTCGCATAAATGCATTTATTTCTCTTCGCATAAATGCATTTAGTTCTCTTCGCATAAATACATTTAGTTCTCTTCGCATAAATACATTTAGTTCTCTTCGCATAAATGCATTTAGTTCTCTTCGCATAAATGCATTTATTTCTCTTCGCATAAATACATTTAGTTCTCTTCGCATACACGGCAGTTTTTCAGGGCGACCAAAAAGGCATTATTCATGCCAAGAGTTCTAAACTTAACATGCCTAACCTAATAACAAGAACTTTTATCGTGACGTCAGTAGGACGACGGTGTTCAATACGGTGTCCGATAAGTGAGACCCCTAAATGGCCACTCGGCACACAGAAGGACAAACACAGGACAACACGACTCCGCAGAGGATTTCCGTGGCCGTGAGTCCAGGCGCCAGGGCCTCGTTGGCCTGCAATAAGCCGTTACTGAGGTGAACTACGTGAAAGTGAGGTCGACTTTGCAACTCTACATTACATATAGTCCGTACGGTACGCGCAGGATGAGTAGATTTTTACACAATTGAAAAATTAAATTTTAACTCCTCAGCGCTCAACTGGGTTTCCATAATATTAAATAACTTGCAAGAATTAAAAGAGTACATTTTAACTTCTTAAAGTATTATTTCACTTTAAAGAGTCAGATTTGCAAACTCATTTGAATCTTTTTAACACACGACATTTTAAATCAATCTTCGTATATACAGGGTGTCTCATAAGTAATAGCGCAAACTGACACAGGTGAAAGTACACGATAATAGAAGCAAAAAAGTCTCAGTAAACATGGGTCTGCAAACGAGCCGTTTTCGAGATATTCGCGAATATGTGATTACAAGCCGCCACTGACTTCATTGTGTGTAAACGTCGTCCTGGTTGGTAAAATACTAATAATGTGTACGAATGCGTGGTTACAAGCCGTCATTGATTGCATTTTGTGCTTTACTCCTTGAATGTTCAATAAAAGCAATGAGATCTACTGATTTTTCATACTGTATTATTGGTATTTTACCAACTAGGACGACGTTTACAAACACTGAAGTCAGTGACGGCTTGTACCAACACATTCGCACACATTATTAGCATTTTACCAACTAGGACGACGTTTACAAACAATGAAGTCAGTGGCGGCTTGTAATCACAGGTTAGCGATTATCTCGAAAACGGCTCGTTTGCAGACCCATGTTTACTGAGACTTTTTTGCTTCTATTATCGTGTACTTTCACCTGTGTCAGTTTGCGCCATTACTTTCGAGACACCCTATATATATAAAAATCAACAACTTTAAAAATATTGATATTCATACAGCGTGCTTGATCTGAATGGCTCCCTGTTAAATGTATAAACATGTGTATAATATAAATAAAGTAAATACTGGTTATTTGTGAATGTAGATGAAAGTCCTAACTTATGGGTATGACCCCCATACACCCATTCAGTAGTTGATTTACACCCTGTTCTCTAGCTTCCTTATATGCAGCTCACCTCCCAGAAAATATTGACATTGAAACGGAAAACGAGAATGCAACACCGCATTCTTCCTCTTCTTCAGTTGACCTTTTTCTCCACATTTAAAAGGCGTGATGGGAGACGTGACGGAATCTTCGTATCCCAGCATTCCTCGCGTGACACTGGAATATTTGATGGAGCTGAAACAACAAGCAGCCTGCGTCGTTTTATTTTCCTTTGATGTCCCTTCTACAACATTCACGAACTTGTTTTAAAGGGAATCGCGCATGCAATGTAGGCTAAGGTCGTCCCCTTCTAACCTGTAGAGTCAAACGGGATCCAAAAATTCTTACGTAGATAAAGCAGTAAAGTAGATGTTTACACACTGAGAATAGTATACATTGTAGACAGTAACGATATGTGAAGGAAGCACCCCTCCGCTATACCATTTCACACCCTTCAAAGCAACAAAACATATAAGTGCTATTTTGACCTAAAATATATGTATGGTATTTAAAGGTACATTATACTTAACTCCTTCAGAAAATGCCCAACCCCCTGTGCTTCAAACTCATTTTTCCCCTGGCGCGCTTCACTGAGTTCCACATCTACCCGTAGACAATGTAGGATAGTCCACATCTTTTCGTAGACACTGACGGCCTCCCCGATGGCGTAGTGGTAACGTCGTCGCCTTGTAATCAAGGGGTCCCGGTTTCGATACCCCGTGGAGGCACAGTGGCGCAGGAACGTTTTTCATTTGGGGGGTACAAAATTCAACCTCCTATATATATATATATATATATATAAACACATATCTACTGCACCTAGAAATACATTTCGGGGGGTCCAACCAAGTGTTGCAATAATAATAATAATAATAAATATAATTATATTTAATTAAATTAAAATATTCATTAAATATGTAAATTAATTAATATTGTATTGTTGTTATTACATGAACAGGTAAAAGATAGTAATGGGATAGAAATATTACAGCACATATTCATTATCTAGCTTACGTGTAGTTAAGATTGCAAAGATTTTCATAAACAACTGCCCTGGCAAGGAATTTAATGTCAAATAGAAAATTAATTTAATATTTATTGAATAACAAACAAGGAGTTAGATCAAATTAACGAAAAGTAAAGTTTCTGATTAATATTTTATGGATATTTTCATTAGTTGTGTGCATAATCTTTGGAACCCTTCAAAGCCGTATGAGCCAAAATTCTTGCCTTCCAATAAGTTCAGCGGAAATAACCATCGATTATATAACAAATGCTAAACAATTATATTTTCATTATTTACTTTTGCTACTTAGTAAGTCTTTCGAGGAGTGGGGGTCCGAACCCCCTGGACCCCCTAAATACGTCCTTGATACCTTGGTATAATGTTAAGCCGTGGGAAATATTCTATTTTAGAACAGCACACACGAATGTCCTGTTATTTAATGCAAAATTTGCATAAATATTTTTTCTTTGCTTTTCTTACAATTTATTTTTCTTAATAAACAGATTAAACAGATCTTAAAACCAGATAACAATTCTGAAACGTATAAAAAAAATCTCTGGACCTCGTTCTGGGCTTATTTGGATTTAACAGAAATGTGGAGTTCGAAATGTGAAAATTGCGAACAAATATACATCTATTCATTTTAATGCAGGTTGAGATTAAAGGGGATGAGGAGGATCTTGAGCCACTTATAGAGTTCCATTTCAGTTCAGTTCATTCTAATTTTAAATTTCCATAGCTACGCATAAACATATCTTTAAACAATTTATGGCAGATGTGTACCACATCCAATATCTTTTAGAAGCCATGTATTTGGTATTTACTCAGACATCTGTAGGGCGTTGTATTAAGAAAAGAAAAAAAAGAAAAAAGAAACTGAGTTGAGATGGTTCCCGATCAACTCGTAAGAAGTCTAAATATTTGTGAAATATTTGATAAAGCATTTATATTTGTTATATAATTAGCTGTACCTAATGACACTCTTCAAGCACTCTATCATTACATATGCAAAACCGAAATTCTTCAGATGTCAGAGGAAGCAAGGAAAGGCATACGCTCAAAAGTTTTTTTCCTTTTCAATCTTTGGTGGGCAATATGAAGAGCCGCCCAAGGTTTCTTTTCGTATAGAATAGTATTCAATGCAGGTACATGCGTGTGTTTTATTGTGACATGTAAATTTCTCATTTATGTGAAAGGGTAAATTAATGTAAGCAAAAGCATGTGCGCGTCACAGTTAAAGATTTTCGCATCTACAAAGAAAATCCAAAACACATTCCCACCTCGCCGGCCTCCGTGGCGGAGGAGTTGGCATAGCGTGCTTTGATGCCAGAGGTCCCAGGTTGGGCATGTGAGTGTTCATCAATTTCATCATATCATCACCCATCCTCATTTTTGCGATTAGCCAAAAGTGGCAGAAATGCGAAGTAAAATAAACTAAATAAATCAATCGAACTTTCCCATCTCACTCCCCAAAGACCTTGTGAATCCATTCCAAAATCTACCAATAGAACCTGCAGTGAGTTTCATTTATCTCGTACATTCATCTGACTAATGTAATTTTCTTACAGATTGACTTTACGGTTTAACTTAAAATGGCGTTGGGTTTGAGTTGCGTTCGATGCAACTCAAACTAATACATAGGTCAAAATAATTCCCTCCCTTCCTCTGATAATGTCGCAAATCGCACTCTGTTTAAATGTCTAGGAAAAATTTCATTTCACCTAGGAATGATATCGCGATGCGATGAGTCGAGAATTGCCACAGCCTCACAATGGTGAGGTTCTTCTCGTTCTTGTTTGTGCTTATCTTTGTTTCGATTTCCACTCTGAAGTTATTAAAACTTATTCTAGATTCACTTCATGCTCAGATAGGCTAATCGGGACTTAATTTTTTAAAACATCTCTTAATATATAGGTTTAAGTATAGTTTTCCGAACACCCTCTTACAAAGTATGAAAAATATGGGTTGTAACCTCCCCCCCCCAAGTTGGTCTGTTATCTTGTCTCGTTCGTGTAAGTATTTCGTTTTGGAAAATTCCATTTTAAATATTCAAAAGAAAATGGTGTCAGTCATATACTCTTCTGATGAAGATTTGTAACTTATCTCCGAATCGACGCTACCACTTCTTTAGAATAGTGTATTCCCCTTACGCAAAGGAGCATTCGTCTGCAGCGTGATTTTCTGAGAGCAAATCTGATTCCATCGTTCCACACACATATTAAACAAATTTCATCTCCTTAAGAAGGTTTCCAAGAACACAGGTCAATGAGCTAACTAGTAGCAACCACAATGTAGTAGAATAAGTTTACAATGGTTTGAATTTCTGTGGCATGGAAGATAATGTTTATAAGTTATAGACAATAAAAAAGGTAAAGTGCTCCCCTGTGCATAGCACCACGCCATGAAGGCGTATAGGGGATGTGGGAGTAACGCCCCACACTTTCTTGATCCGGTCGTGAGTGGGGGTGATGTGGTCAGCATCACGCCCCTGACCGCCTTTACCCCCCAGGGTTTCCCCCAGGTACCCATGTTATTCGACGCTGGGTAGGCGCCGGAGTCTTTTGTTGGGTGAACTGAAAATAAGTTTTTTTAACAGTAGCACCTTGCGTCTGCTGTCAAATTACCAAGGGGGGTACAGGGGGTACAACTCGATTTACGGATTTAGGGGGTACAGTACCCCCTTCAAAGATTTGGGGGGTACAATGTACCCCTGTACCCCCCCCCCCCGTTCCTGCGCCACTGTGGAGGCACATAGTAGTTCGGAACCCACTTTAAACTGTAGGTCCATTCCCGATTAGCCTTTTGCCGCATCCCGTAGCGGAGTGGTTACCACATCGCGCTACGACGCGGGGGTCCTGGGTTCGAATCCCGGCCTGGCATAGATGTTTGTGAGTATCCATTCATCAATTTCATCATGTCATCACTCATTCCCATCTTCGAAAATTAGCCAAAACTGGCACAAAAAGCGAAGTAAAATAAAGCAAATCAATCAATTAACCGATTAGCTTTTTTGGGCATAAAGTGGACTTCAAATAAAAAAACTCAACACGCGTAGACACCGTAGAATAGTCCACATCTTCGCCTAGACAATGTAGGATAGTCCACATCTTCGCTTAGACAATGTAGGATAGTCCACATCTTCGCGTAGACAATGTAGGATAGTCCACATCTTCGCTTAGACAATGTAGGATAGTCCACATCTTCGCGTACACAATGGAGGATAGTCCACATCTTCGCGTAGACAATTAGGATAATCCACGTCATCCCGCAGACAATGTAGGACAGTCCACATCTTTGCGTAGACACTGTAGGATAGTCATCTTCGCGTAGACAATGTAGGATAGTCCACATCTTCGCGTAGACAATGCAGAATAGTCCACATCTTCGCGTAGACAATGTAGGATAGTCCACATCTTCGTTTAGACAATGTAGGATAGTCCACATCTTCGCTTAGACAATGCAGGATAGTCCACATATTCGCGTAGACAATGTAGGATAGTCCACATCTTCGCGTAGACAATGTAGGATAGTCCACATCTTCGCCTAGACAATGTAGAATAGTCCACATCTTCGCGTAGACAATTAGGATAGTCCACGTCTTCGCTTAGACAATGTAGGATAGTCCATATCTTTGAGTAGACAATGTAGGATAGTCCACATCTTCGCTAAGACAATGTAGGATAGTCCACATCTTCGCGTAGACAATGTAGGATAGTCCACATCTTCGCGTAGGCAATGGAGGATAGTCCATATCTTCGCTTAGACAATGTAGGATAGTCCATATCTTCGCGTAGACAATGTAGAATAGTCCACATCTTCGCGTAGACAATGTAGGATAGTCCACATCTTCGCTTAGACAATGTAGGATAGTCCATATCTTCGCGTAGACAATGTAGGATAGTCCACATCTTCGCGTAGACAATTAGGATAATCCACGTCATCGCGCAGACAATGTAGGACAGTCCACATCTTCGCGTAGACACTGTAGGATAGTCATCTTCGCGTAGACAATGTAGGATAGTCCACATCTTCGCGTAGACAATGTAGAATAGTCCACATCTTCGCGTAGACAATGTAGGATAGTCCACATCTTCGCTTAGACAATGCAGGATAGTCCACATCTTCGCGTAGACAATGTAGGATAGTCCACATCTTCGCGTAGACAATGTAGGATAGTCCACATCTTCGCCTAGACAATGTAGAATAGTCCACATCTTCGCCTAGACAATGTAGAATAGTCCACATCTTCGCGTAGACAATTAGGATAGTCCACGTTTTCGCGCAGACAATGTAGGATAGTCCACGTCTTCGCTTAGACAATGTAGGATAGTCCATATCTTTGCGTAGACAATGTAGGATAGTCCACATCTTCGCGTAGACAATGTAGGATAGTCCACATCTTCGCGTAGGCAATGGAGGATAGTCCATATCTTCGCTTAGACAATGTAGGATAGTCCATATCTTCGCTTAGACAATGTAGGATAGTCCATATCTTCGCGTAGACAATGTAGAATAGTCCACATCTTAGCGTAGACAATGTAGGATAGTCCACATCTTCGCTTAGACAATGTAGGATAGTCCATATCTTTGCGTAGACAATGTAGGATAGTCCACATCTTCGCTAAGACAATGTAGGATAGTCCACATCTTCGCGTAGACAATGTAGGATAGTCCACATCTTCGCGTAGACACTGTAGGATAGTCATCTTCGCGTAGACAATGTAGGATAGTCCACATCTTCGCGTAGACAATGTAGAATAGTCCACATCTTCGCGTAGACAATGTAGGATAGTCCACATCTTCGCTTAGACAATGCAGGATAGTCCACATATTCGCGTAGACAATGTAGGATAGTCCACATCTTCGCGTAGACAATGTAGGTTAGTCCACATCTTCGCTTAGACAATGTAGGATAGTCCACATCTTTGCGTAGACAATGTAGGATAATCCACATCTTCGCGTAGATAATTTAGAATAGTCCACATCTTCGCGTAGACAATATGAGAAGTTCTTCTCCACAAGACCATAATACTTATTATAGTCACAATACGCGTACTTCTAATTCACCGAACGTTAATTGGTTCCGTTCTTGCTATGTCCCTGTAGTAGGACGTCGCATACAAAAGCAACGTAAGTTGGCTTTTTGCAAAGGTAGGTAAAGGTCAAGTTCCCCGTGCATATAGCATCGTGCCATGAAGGCATATTTAGGGAATGTGGGGCCCCACACATTTTTGATCTAGGATATTTTAGATGTGATGTGGTCAGCACCACGCTCCGCCTTTACCAATTGATTTGAGGCTGGGTGCGGAGACAAGGCCGGAAGAGTTCCGACCTTACATCACCTACCCCGGGAATCGAACCCGGGTCTCCCGCGTGGCAGTCAGACGCCCTACCGACTTGACCACCGCGGCTCCACCTAAGCATATAAATATAGGGTTATTCAAAATGATTGAGGGTTATTCAAAATGATTGTCGGGAATTTTCTTTCTGGACAGGTGAGGAAAAATGAAATTTGTAACCACGCCATTTGATGGAGAACTTCTCAACGTTTTCTTTCGTAATAGTCAGTGTTCTCTAGTTACGCATTAGTCCGCCAGGAGGCAGGTAAAGCGTAACACCAAAAACAAATGGGAATTAATCCATATTCTAGTCCTTAGGAACATTTTTTCCTATTCTTAACTCCAACCATGTCTTGGAAATTTCCTTCTATATCGCAGCGAGAGTGTTGTCAAGACATTAACGAAACCTCGTTTCCGTTTCCGCAGGAAATCCAGGCCAACAGGGGAAGGCAGAGCCATGCAAGCGGGAGGAGAAGTCGACCAGCCCGAGGAGCAGGAATTCAAGGATGAGGTATTTAACTTGCTTCTTTCTTCTTAAGGAAAACGAATTAATTAGCGCTAGCGTGCGGTTAAACAAGAGACAAAAGAAAGAAGGGAAACATACTTATCGCACTCTCGGTTAAATGTCATTACTTTCATGTCAGCCGTGTTAATTCACTGTGAATGTTTTGCGTTTCGGAACGTACTTTTTCAGTGATAAGACTACAGGAGACAAACATTGCACGTGTTGCTTTCGTTCACCTTTTTTTTCTCCCTTTCTTTCTTTGTTTTTCTTAAGTTTGATTTATATACATCGCGAATTTCTGACGTGTTTGAAGGTATACAGGGTGTACCAAAAGTTCCCTTACCCCCCCTTTGAATTGTAGACAAACCCGCAAAATGTTATTTTAACAGCATGCGTATGATGAGAGGATGGTATACCATTAAGTCAGACCAATGACTACCATTTACTCCAGAGGATCTGTGTGCACACCACAGTATTATTCGCCTCCAGGTGCGACGTGAAATCCTCCGTAATATAAGATGTCAGATCTGGATTTCAGGTGGCCATTTTAAGAGAATACCTCAATGATGTGTTCAGAGACAAATGGATTGGACGATATGGCAATTCTATGTTGCCCCATGTTGAAAATACTTTCCTTCGGAAAGTTGGGAACCAAGTTTCTTCCTGTGTGGGCTATGTTTATTCTCTCCCCAGCCAGGGAGGGACCAGGACGAAGGAATGCGAGAAGTGACAAATGAGCCCTGTATCCCTTCGACTGGACACGGTCCATCGTCGCCGAACTAATTTATGTAACATGTGGCAGAAACTGTAGGATCCAGAGAATGACCAGGAGATGCTGTTCTCACGGTTTGGTATAAACAACGCCGAACGATTTCATTGGGCCAGGGGGACACGTGATCCACCAAAAGCTACAGTTTTTGGGAAAATTTTTGGAAGAAAGGACAGTGTGTGACGAGACTTGAAATAGACATTACCCGCCAAGATGCGTTAAGAACATAAGAGTGGCCAGTAACTGATACGGTACGGAAGTGGGTTAAGACTCGTGTGATAAGAGTTCGAACCCGGGACAGTGAGGTACCATGAAGTTGTACACGTGTGTGTGGTAAAAGTGTCAGTTTGATTAAAGTGTCAATTGGAGACACGTTTTGGTTTATATGTGACAAGTGTATCCTTTTTATGACAAGTGTATCCTTTTCGTGTAAGTATGCTAGGTTTAGTTGTTCATTAATTAAATATGTTAAAAAATCTCTATTTGTTTCCCTTATCTGCAAGATTAAGAAATTAAGTATCTGATCACTGGTAAATGCAACGGGTAAACAAGACCAGGTAATGTTAGGTCGAGCTCTTGGCTCATAAATTTCCCTAGCTTCCCTGGCCGAATCCTGGAACGGACCGTTACTAACCCACCAAATCTGTTGTAACGAGAATCGCCAAATTTACCAGCACCTCTAAAATGGCCACCTCGAAGTCCAAATCTGACATCTTGTGATAATGCGCTATGGGGACACATCAAACAGAAAGTCGCCCATAATCGTTATCAGACAACTGGGGAACTTCAAGAAGCTGTTCGCAGTGCGTTTGCTTCTCTCACGCCAGCCAAGTTACGGAGGATTTCACATCGCACCTGGAGGCGAATAATACTGTGCCATGAAAATGGCGGTGTGCACACAGATCCTCTGGTCATTGGTCTGATTTAATGGTATACCATCCTCTCATCATACGCATGCTGTTAAAATAACATTTTGCAGGTTTGTCTACAATTCAGAGGGGGTAGTGGGACTTTTGGTACACCCTGTATAGAGCAGATGTTCATTGTTTGATTTTTGTAGTTGTATCCTGACAATCCTCCTCAAAGTTGGTTTATGTTGAACATGAATTCTTTGTCTATATACAGGGCGTTGCTGTTCAAAATCGAGCAACTTTCACAGCGTGTAGAAAACAAGAAGACGAACAATTTTCTCGGTAAAATTTTGCCCGTTGAGGTCTCTTTTCCACGCTCCGAGCCTCGAAGAACATTTCCAGTCCTGTTTGTGGCTCGGAGTTTCAAAGCGAGTCGTCAATGAGCAGAATGATACTAAGAATAGTTGCTCACCTGATTGTGCTCTACACACTGTAAAACCGGTCATATTGGCAAGAATGTTCAACCACGAGGCTGCCGGAGAGTCCTCTCCATACATACAGTCACGGACAGTTCTGGATTGTAACGATCCCATTGATTTGAGTGGAATCGTTACAACCCAGAACTGTCCGTGACTGTACATACGGTAGGCATCCCGGATGGCGTTGTGGTAACGTCGTGGCCTTGTCCCGGTTTCGATACCCGGTGGAGGCACATGCAGAGTGCCGGATCCCACTTTAAACTGTAGGTCCAATCCCGATTAGCCTTCCTCTGCATAAGCGGACTTTAAACAAATCAATCAACGTACATACGGTAAAGGGAAATAGGTAAATCTACGCCTGTTCTTTAGGTAGGGTGTAAAGGGGTAACCTTCCACGTAGTACACCCTGGACTGCATTTTGCAGACGACCGAGGCTCTGGCGACTGACCCCACCAGTATAATTTTGTGTGTTGTCCTCTGTTTTGTCCTTATGTGTGCTGAGTGCCTCTTTACAGCCTCAGCTTTTAACCGGTCAGAATATTTTAATATCTTAGTTACGACACGACATTACAGTTATGTTATTTTATTTTAGCTCTCGTAAGGGGCTGGACCCCGCATAAAGTAACGGGTGCAAAATAGTCTCAGTGCTGACACACCCAAAATTTTAAAGTCAAATTCATACCGAAGGGACAAGTACACAGTTTATTAAAAAAATAACGCTTTTTTAGTTAGTAGAGTCTGCATTTTTTTCTTTTGATAACTGGAATATGTTATCCTGGCTGTGTGATTGGTTGATTTTTGATCATGCTACCGAATTTCTCACCCTAGGCATGGGTGTTGTTTGTGAGGGTCAATTTCAACCATTTATTACTTATTTTCATGGTTGTAATTAGCCAAAAGCCAACCTCCGCGTCGGAGTGGTTAGCACAGCGCGCTACGACGTCAGCGCACATATCATCACTCATCCTCATCAAAATCAGCGATGTTAAGAACGCAAAAAAAAAAAAAAAAACTCACTTTTTCTGAGCACATTTCCGCAGTCACTAAGAGTTCCATGCGTATGGTGTGTCTACTCTATCGATTTACTGAAATATACAACCTGTCAGCACTTTTTACAAATATTTCGTTTCACCAAAAATTGAATACTGTTCTCCGATCTGGTCTATCGCATGCCCCTCAAATTTAGACACACTAAATTATGTTATAAGTTTCTTCCTGGCTAGGGTGACCAGACATATACAATCAAAAAAGATGACAGAGCATGGTGAAAAAGGAGGACAAAGTCACAAAAAAGAGGACACCAAAAAAAATGGCAACTCATTTTGCCATTACTCAAAATGTAATCAATGTAAAAAAAAACTACCAACACTTTGCTTATATATAATTCTGATGATTTTTTTCAATGATTTCTTCTTACCTTTAAGCAACGAAAGCAATCTCCTAATTAACACATGACAATTAGAACTAGGAATATATATATTTTGAAGCACAGAATTTTAATGTTTTTCCAATTCTTGGATATTAGATATCCTCATAAGTGAAAGCAAATGTAAGAGTAACATTTACTTCAACTTATTTCCAAAACCGAATTTAAAGCTTATGTAGTTTATATTGGGTCAAGAAATATGATTTTAATGCCACGAACATTTCTATCACTCTTTCAACAGCAGGAGAAAGTGACAGCGCTTTTGCAATTTACCTCATATTCGTTTATTTCATCCTTTAAAAACTGGATATTTTCTTGCAAGATCATTGATGAGTTTACACTTTCGCTTAGTTATTTCATAAAAGTAAACTTGATAGTCAAAATTCTCACTACGCGTTTCTCTATCGCGTATGTATGACTCGAAATTGAACTGGCCGACATCTGTGACGGAATGGTTAGCACACCGAGCAAGAGCGCCGGAGGTCCTGGGTTCGAATCTCAGACTGGGCATGTGTGTTTTTTGTGAGTATACGTTCATCAAGATCATCATATCATCACTCATCCTCATCTTCGCGATTAGCCAAAAGTGGCAGAAAAGTGAATTAAAATAAACCATATCAATCAATCAAAAGAAACTGCTCAGACTACATGTGTTTCGCAAGGCTCATACAAGTTGGAATAATACGCACTAATGACTAGGCGTGTGCGGGACAGAACATTTTTTGGTTGGGACGGGATTTTTTTTTTTTAAATCCCGACCTTCGGGACGGGAAGAATTCGCAAATTCCGACCAAGCCGAAAAATGTGCGGGACGGGATATGTTAAAAATTTCGCGATGCTGGGGAAATCACGAATTTTGCACGTAATTTTCCCTTAAGGTTTTTTTCTGAAATTTCTTAAACAAAAGCTAACAATTTCTGAGAAGTGTCAAGACACTTACAATGCAAAAAACATCAACAATTAACCACTTTCAAAAATGACCATTTGGAAGTTCCCGACTTTTCGGGATCCCGAGCACTCGGAAAATACCGAATGGTCATTTTAAAAACTCGTTAATTCTCGAAGTTTTCTGCATTGTAAATGTCTGGAACTTCTCGGAAAATGTTAGTTTTATTTCAGAAATGCAAAAACAATCACTTAAGGTGAAAATGACGTGTAGAATTCGAGATTTCCAGAGCTTCGGAAAATTTCGAACATCTTCGGTCCCGAAAATTTCCGGGAAATTGCAAGTTTTTCCCGTCCCGAATGTCGGTATTTGAAAATTTTCCAGTCCAGATCCCGTCCCTACAAAAAAAATTGTCCCGCACACCTCTACCTACTGATCACTCAGTCGGGAAAGTGATCTTGTTCAGCTCCCAGATGCTAGGTGAGCATTGCTTGAATACTTAATGCGCCCCAAGTGATATGATGATCCTTATGTGTGGAAGCATTCTCTATGCAGCATATTTGCTACGGTCGATGCTATACTCTCCCCCCCCCAAAAGGGAGGACATTTACTGTTTTCTAAAAAATCCGCGCGGACCCCGGACAGACACTTAAAAAGGAGGACATGTGCGGATAAAAGAGGACGTCTGGTCACCCTATTCCTGGCCATTGTTCGCCACCGAATTCCATCCACAAAACACTTGCATAAGTCCATCCTTCTGAAAATGCTAAATATCCATACCCCTCACGATAGAGACATACTTGCAGATTATATATTCCTCCATAAAATAACCAATGGGAACATTAGAAGTGATGGGCTTCTCCCGGAAATTCATTTTCGAGTGCCGTCTCGCAGCACAAGGAGCACTCAGCTTTTCACATATCAGATCCAGCGTTCTCTGTTGCACAGACTATTCGGCCAGAAGGCTATTGTGTAACAATATGTAAATCACTTTATCACATATATGTATTTTAGTTTATGTTGATATTCTTTATTGTTACTTCCTATTATTATTTTTACTGTTATTTTCCATTGTCTTTACATTCCTATGTAAAATGGCTAACGCTGTATTTGGAATTATCTGGCAAATAAATAAATAAATAACGAAAATAAAATACAATTAAGATTATCCAAAAGTAGCAGAGAAGTGACGCTAAATTTATAAGAATATCAATTTGTGATTTTTTTTGTTTTCGTTGCTGAATTTTGGGGGATACCATAAGGCTCCTGGGAAAAATAACATTACTTTGTTCAAACACAATACGCAATGCAAAAAAAAGCACGGTCAATTTTGTCCCTTGCTGTTAGTCAGCTAAATCTGTAATTTCGAATAGTTTCCACTGCTATTATTGTTTTTCTTGTATGTACGCATTGCATGCATTGTAGAATTTTTTCCCGTAGTTTACGGTTATTACAAGCATAGGAAAACAGTTTTTCGTTGTGACGTTTCAGGAGAACACACGCTCCCTTCATCAGACATTTATCTTCATTTTGACTAAAGATACAGTTATAACAATGGTTAGCAATTTTTTAAACAAAAAGAATCCGTTATATAATGGATGTTGTCAATGTTACATTGTTGTAATATAGCAACTTAACTGTGAGAAGGAGCAGTCTGTTTTATTTTTATTTCAGATAAAAATATTTATCTGAAAAAATAAAGAAATTGCTAACCATTGTTATGACTGTATCTTTAGTCAGAATGAAAATAAATGTCTGATGAAGAGAGCGTGTGTTCTCCTGAAACGTCAGAACGAAAAACTGTTTTCTTATGCTTGGAATAACCGTAAACTACAGGAAAATAATGCTATTATTGTGGTTGTAAAACGAATATTTTTATTTTTGCAGCACTGACAGGCGTAGATCGCGTAGCGCCATCATCGTAGGCACGCCCCTGTCGCGCAGCTCCCCCCGCCCCGGAGACGCGTCAGGGGAGTCCTCGGAGAAAAGCGATGTGGAGCGACGCGCCGAGCGTGTCGCTCGCTACAAGGAAGAGCGTCGGCGACAGCTCGCCTGCCAGTACGGGGATCGAGACCCTTCCTCCAGCGAGGACATCCCGAGCCTCGTCGACCAGCAACAGTCCTACCTTCGACACTCCAAGAGGAAGAAGGAGGAAGAGGATAGCTTATCGACGACGACGGAAACGACGTCTATCTCCAACTCCACTCCCGTCGCCGGTGGCGCCGCAGCTTCGCCCCGTCGCCGTTTCATCACTCGGGAGAGCTCGGGGTCCGAAGAGCCGAAAAGTATCGACGCCGCATCCAATCGAGTACGAACGACCAAAGCGTCCAGGTTGAGGGCCGCTGTCACTTCCACGTCTTCTCCTACAAGTACAGGTATGAATTTTCAAAAATCATTTTGTGTAACTTCATATTGGACCATATTGGTGGTGACGTCACCAGCAGGCAACTGACCAAGATTGAGTCCAAGCAAACCCTTCACGTGCTGTTTCCCTATACATGCAATCGCATGATACAACTTTTAAAATTTTGACATCAGTTATAAACTGTTTGTCGTACATCAATGAAAAGGCGAGATTTTGGAGAATACGTCTATATTGCACATACCTTACAGAGGATATGGTAAAGAATATTTGTAGTAAGGTAATCATGCTTTTTAAAAAAGTAGAACGACCCGTCCCGGTTCCGAAGCTCAACTTCTGTCGCGATGTCTGCTGGGCTTCCAGCAGCCTCACGTGACCGCAGTGGCAACTCTTATTGGCTGCAGTTTCCGAATCAGAAAGCGGCTAGGTGCATCCGCTTTATTTGATTTCTTACTCCCGTTATTCCTTACCTTATCATCTAGTTTGATTTCGCGTTTTAAGTCCACTTTATGCACAGTAAGGCTAATCGGGACTGGACCTACAGTTTAAAGTGAGATCCGAACCACTATGTGCCTCCACTGGAATCGAACCCGGGACTCCTTGATTACAAGGCGACGATGCTACGACTGCACCATCGTGGAGGCCCCCTTATCCTCTACAAAGTATCTCATCTTTACATTGATGTAAGATACACACCACAATTTTGTTTCATCTGTCGTCACAATTTCAGATGTTGCCACTTTCGATCGAAAATTTATTGCTATCGCATGGGGAAACACACGTGACGGGTGGACTCAATGTGACGTCACAGTAATATGGTCCAATTTGCTTTGTGCTCTTGTCAGCCCTGGCTGCATTAAGGTGATTTTATATACCTATGGCGGAAATTTGATAAGCTTTCTCACGTCTGTGTAAGCTTTGGTCACGATTATCTCGAGAACCAGTCTGCAGAAAATTTACAAATTTTACCTTAACACCGAGAAAGGATGTTTCTAGAGAACCACTTTTTGATATTTTCATTTACTGCATTACGGTCCCGAAAACTAATTAATTTTACTCGTGAAATTCCTTGACAAGGCAGCGCTGCTGACAGCTGGCGGGCTCACCGCAGAACCTCGCTATCGCCAGACGAGTTGGTAGAAAGAATGCTGGAACAGGGGTGGTTTCATCCTGCCGTACAGCCAACGGCAGATATAATTGTAGGCAATTTTACACCACGGTATGTCCGTAGCAAATTTCATTACATCATGGCCACTAGTTTGATTTTTATAAGCGAAAATCAAGGGCCGAGAGCGAGTTTTCCCTGCCACTACTCGCACCACAAAACTCTGCCGCCGGCATTGCTCTTGCGCAATCTACTAGCCTTTTGTTTCATTTGTCGACTATAACTTTATTCACATATGACGTCAAGACCCTGACGACCTTCCCATGTGAATAGCAGCACGCGTCACTCTGTGACAAATATGGGAATCGGGCTCGTCGCCTTTCCTCGAAAATATCAGACACGCTAATGCCTCTTGCTACATTTCCTTATGCCTTGTTTGCATATGCAAGAGGCATTCTTATCTGTGGGAAGGTTATAATGTGCTTTTATGGACCAATAAACATTACGCGGAAATAATCTTTGTGGATAACGACGATCTGGGTAGGAATAATCAGTGTTATGACGCACAAATCAAGGATGCCATATTTCTTCACTCTATCGGTCAGGAAAGATTCATAACTTTTATGTATCCGTTGATTTTTGTATCTTATTATGCTATCCTCTGTAAAGTATATTGGTAGGACTATGGGAGCTTTCAGACCGCAATAACAAGCGACACGGACATTTCCAGTCTGTAAGAAACCGTTCCAATAAGTTGGGCGAAAATAAATAAACCATGATTATACAGGGTGATCCGTTTGAGATGTCAGAAAGGTAAACCTTTATACACAAGAAGTTAATGTACGTATCTGTGAGCAGTTTGTTGTAATATAAGCACAAAGGATGTAAGTTTCGAATGAGTGGAGGTTTTCTGACTTCAGCTGCGTGGCGGCAGTAGCATGCATGTAATACTCGAACATTTCGCATACCATACGACATACTGTGTGCGCTGTTGTCCCGTGATCACCTTTGTTACCATGCACATTAGCGCCGCCATGTGGCTGAAGTGTGTAAACCTCCACTCATTCGAAACTTACATCCTTTGTGCTTATATATAGCCTGAGGTGAAACACGTCTGTTAGTGACACGTGACAGCAACAGTGTTGCCAGTGTCCCTTGTAATATTGTGAAAACATCGATTTTTGGAACAGCCCATTTATTCTTTTGTGTAATGTTTTTGAAACTTCGTCAAAGTTCTTTTTCTGTCAAATTCAATAGATGACCATCCAAAGTGTTCGTTGGTATTGTGAAATGTTGCAATAATTTACCTCAAAAAAAAAAAAAAAAAAGTTTCCGCCTTTGGCAACACTTTGCTTATTTGTTATTAAAACATGCATGTTCTTACATATGTTTGTCTCTCCAAATTTTCCCAATATACAGGGCATTCTCTTGGCAGAATTCCGTTATACGGTCGTAAACACAGGGTTGCGTGACTTTTCGGACACTGTATTACAATAAACTGCTCACAGATACGTACATTAACTTCTTGTGTATAAAGGTTTACTTTTCTGACATCTCAAATGGATCACCCTGTAGAACAAATGCTAAACAAGTATATTTTAATTTTAGTACTTTGTCTTTAGGGTAAGCGTGTCCCCCTAAATACACCATTGTTTGTAATATATTTTCATGTTTCTGGGCTTAAATATATCGAAATAAAACAAGTTTAGCTTCTATAAATGATAAAAAATTGAGGAAGAACGCATTTACCATCCTTAATTATTTTGCAGATGCAGGGAACAAGGAATCGCCAAGACCGAAACGTTATTCGCTCACCCCTTCCCACTCCAGGAAGAACATCACCAGTTCCAGCCCTGCCTCGGTGGAACAAACAACGAACAGCAAAGAGGTGAGCGAGCCAAGGCATCATTTCCATTTTGCTGTGAATGTCTGACAACATTTTACAAGACACGTGGCTAGTCTACACCAGCTTCATGACTTCCATTCCATTTGTATTGAGTTCATTAACAATGTGTGCATAGGCGTGCGCAGACCCTCTGATTAAGGGTGGGGGGCCAGAAGCCTTGATGAAAGTTCAGTCGGAGAAAGAAAAAGCTCATTCCATCTCACGGTTTTATTGTATTGAAGGGTACAAAACAGGGGCGTATATAGCGTATGTCCGGACCCAACAAAAATCACTTTATTAGAAGAATTGCAGCTTCCGTGTCACAAAAGTTCTCTTTCCCCCCCCTCCTTTATTTTTCTTATCTGTGGTTCAGACTAATTTACATATAAGCATGGGCGTCGCCAGAAATCTTTGCAGGGGGAGTCGGGCTAATGATAAAAGTTGAATAGTAGAAAGATAATAAGTATTATTACCACGGTTATAAATATTATTATACAATAATAAATATTATAAACTAACAAAAATGAATTTTATTCGAAATGATAATAATAATAATAATTATTATTATTATACAAATGGGGAGACTCGATCCACCAAACAAGTGAATACCAGCACAACTATTACAACAGATTTGGTGGTTTATTAACGGTCCGTTCCAGGATTCGGCCAGGGAAGCTAGGGGAATTTATGAGCCAAGAGCTCGACCTAACGTTACCTGGTCTTGTTTACCCGTTGCACTTACCAGTGATCAGATACTTAATTTCTTAATCTTGCAGATAAGGGAAACAAATATAGATTTTAACATATTTAATTAATAAAGACATAAACCTAACATACTTACACAAGCAAAAGGATACACTTGTTACACATGATTGGCGCTTATCGCCACACACGACTGTATACTTATAGCACAATACTGTCCCGGGTTCGAACTCTTATGCACACACTCTACCGTGTAAGTTACTGGCACACTCTCTATTCCAAGTCTCGTCACACACTGTCCCTTCTTCAAACTGTTTCCCAAAAACTGTAGCTTTTGGTGGATCACGTGTCCCCCTGGCCCAATGAGATTGTCCGGCATCGTTTTGACCAAGTCGTGGGAACAGCATCCCCTAGACGTTCTCTGGATCCTCCAGTTTCTGCCACATGTTCCCTAAATGAGTTCAGCGACGATGGGCAGTATCCAGTCGAAGGGATACAGGGCCCATTTGTCACTTCTCGCATTCCTTCGTTCTGGTCACTCCCTGGCTGGGGAGGGAAGCAACGTAGCCCACACAGAAAGAAACATAGTTCCCAACTTTCCGAAGGAAAGTATTTTCAACATGGAGCAACATAGAATTGCTATACTATTTTCTATTATTTCTTTTGCATTTTATGCAGTTAGTAACTGAAATGCATTCTGATATTAACTTTTGCACGTCTCGTCCAAGAAAAGGCTTTAATTATTAGGGGGATTTTTTTTCATTACGTTTGTTGTGTGACCTCTCACGTACAACTGTAATTATTATAATTTTGAAAACTGTGGAACTATTTGGATGAAATGGTAGAATATAACCTTGTTCCAGTATTTTTCACTCAATGTTTTCGATCCAATGCATTTTTACTTTGATTTTTCTGTTCGAATACTAACTAAATGAACTTTAATTCTGTTCATCACAATAAGAGTCACAAACTGTCGGCTTTCTTGTATCTTTAAATAAATGATGTAAATTTTCAGGGGGTGTCCACCGACCCGTTCGACCACCCCCCCCCCTCTCCCGACGCTCATGCATATAGGCAAGATTGCGCAAAACAGATTCAAAACAACTATGCATAATTTAATCAATTCCAACTTGTGACCAATTTATCCTGCGACTATATAGTAATGAATAAAATCCGTGAGTCTTAATAACAAGTAATTTGAGATAGTCCAATTATATAGGAAATAAACCTGCCATAGATGCTTGGAACTTTCGTCGGCTTGAAAATACTGTATTTGTTTTTTACAGTTAATAATGTTTACTACTCTACACTAAAGTTCTAAGAGAGTATTAGTAGGTGCAAATGCCCCCCTTGTACTCCCCGTGCGCACGCCTATGGGTGTGTGTGACCCATACTGATATTCCGGGATATAAGGGGTGACTCTTTTAATTGTCTTATTACTAGGGCTCGTAAGTTGATTACCTAAAAATATTTAAAGAAATGACCTGTAGAATAACATTAATATTATTTTAAAAAGACCTAAACATAATAATGAAAGCTTTATTTTTCATAAATTACAAAAGAGTAATATTATTTATCTTGTAGTCTACGGTTATTGCAAGCATAAAAACACAGTTTTTCGTTGTGACGTTTCAGGAGAACACACGCTCCCTTCATCAGACATTTATTTTTAGTTTGATTAAAGATACAGTTATAACAATGGTTAAGATTTTTTAAAATAAAAAAGAGTAATGGGAAACATAGATATGAATGTCTGGGAAGCTTCGTTCATTGCAGAAGAACACTGGAATAAATTAAATAATGAAAATGGTAACATAGACCCACTATGGAGTTTTGTTTTTCATAAGTGGAGTAAGCCACCATCTTTAAAATTTAATGTAACAGAAAACATCAAGAAACTCTGTGAAAGCAATGATGATTTTGAATTGCCTGATGATATTTGGGATTCATAATATTTTTTAATAAAAATAATGTAAATAATGTGATCAAAATTTTTATCTGATATAAAAATTAAACAGACTGCTTGTTTTTTCACAGTTATGTTGCTATTTTGCAACAATGTAACATTGACAACATCCATTGTATAACGGATTCTCTTTTTTATTTAAAAAATTGCTAACCATTGTTATAACTGTATCTTTAGTCAAACTAAAAATAAATGTGTGTTCTCCTGAAACGTCACAACGAGAAACTGTGTTTTTATGCTGTAATAACCGTAGACTATAAGAGAAATAACTCTAGAATGCAAGCAATACGTATATACAAGAAAAACTACAACAGAGTAGTTGAATAATTAGACAAAACCCGTTGTTTGGTGTTCTAAAACTTCTGAAGCAAAAGGGGGAGGGGGATAAGGGATATAATTCTTTATTTTTACTTCAAGGTAAGTTATTCACCTCCTTTCAGAGTGTGTCTTGCACAATACAATAGTCGGTCAGCATCTGAAAAGACAGTTGTGTTTCGCGTACATGAAATTATATAATATATATATTTTTTATATTGTGACTAAAAGTCGTCCCCCGTGACGAGAGTGGTTAGCACATCGCGCTACGACGCTAGGAGTCCCGGGTTCGAATCCTTGCCTGGGCATGGATGTTTGTGAGTGTTCATTCATCATATCATCACTCATCTCCATCTTCGCAAATTAGCCAAAAGTGGCACAAAAGCGAAGTAAAATAAAGCAAATCAATCAATATTATGACTAAAACAAAACCCAAGATTAAAGCGATTTTATATATACACACACAATGGAACCTCAAAGTGGGCTTCACAGAAAGTATTTTAAGTGCTGGAGGAAAAATAAATATACCACAATTAATAATGTAATCCATTGCCAAACTTTCAGTTCAAAATATTGTGCATTTCCATTGACCGTATTTTCCATTAATGGCCAACATCTCAGGAAATTTAAATACATAAATTATGCTAGCAAATGCTTTGAAATTCACGATACAACAGGGGAAAAGAAGCCTGTGCATAAAGTGGACTTAAAATAATCAATCAACAGGGAAGAAGAAAATAATCCTCAAAAATGAAGAAAAATGCAATAAAGACGGCAAAAAAAATGCTGGAAAATGACCTAAGAGCCATAAAAGGCCGAGAATGCAAAATAAAAACAATATTTTCTGGTTCTAACTTATGGGAAACGGACTGATATCGGGTGTAGTATTATTTTCAAGGCTCAGAAGAAAAGATGATTTTTCAACTTCCGACACCTACTTTTTACACTGTGTATTCAGCTTCCATTAGTTGTGGCTTAAGTTTTTGATGACGCGTTTCCAGACCGGGGTTCCTTATATCTAGGGACATTGAATTTTCGCGATGCTCGAAATCGCGAAATGTGGAAAAAAGATGCAATTTTGAACATTCTGCACGTAACTACACCCCCAATGATGAAATATGCATGAGTTTTATTCGCGAAGTAATGCGAAATGTGTGCTTTTCCACGAAATGAACGCTTTTCGCGAAATAACCGTGAAATATCATCAAATTAAGTAAAAAACACGCAAAAACCGTGTAATGATGCGATCATTACTGGATCCTTTTTATGTTATAAATTGTATATGGCTATGTATTCCTGTACTTTTGGGTTCTTGGCCGTTGGGGAGCGGTAAGTTTCCAGTAACGGTTTAGGTCATTAGCGGGGCCTATAAATAGGAAGGGCAGAGGAGCAGTCGGTCTCAGATGTTTGGCGGAGTACAGCAATGTAAGAGGTATCTTTTTCTCTGAGGGGAGCGCCTGGGCGAGCTTTCTTTCCTTATTATGTGAACCGACGGCGGGGATGTTAACTTTCTTTCTTTTAATACACACACTTGCTCTTTTCACATTATTCCAATAGTTTATTTCATGTGGGAAACCGGGTACACAACACACATACCTTCAGCCACCTTTTCTGGTACTGAGGGTTATATTTTTTTTTTTACTCGTGGAGCCAGTGGCTACGCGAGTCTACACACTCTCTTCGGGAAGGGGGGACAGGGCACACCGGAATGTAATTTTGTGAATAACGGCCAAGAATTAACTTCTGTAAATATATTATGAATAAACCTATATATATCTAAAAGGAAATGGGCGTTAAGTTGTAATTTGAAGAGGTACGTGTCTATTGCCTAAACTAGCATCCACAGAACTTCAGGTACTGCAAGTTTTGAACCTCGGGACAAGGATTCAAAAATGTATGGTAGTGTATATTGTGTATGTTGCTGAGAATCAGCTTAAAAGCACAAAATATACCGTTACATACTGGGGGCTCGTCCGGGATATTTTTTTGTGAAAAGTACTGAAGGCATTAGTTATTGTGAAGTGGAAAGAAAATAATAGAAGACAAAATGGCAATTCAAATAGACAGGGAGCTCATTAGCAAGTTGCTAGGTAATACGAACTTGGAAGGAAGGCGTGAGGAAGATATTGTGGGGGAACTTCAGAGACTTTCTCTAAATGTTACACAAGGAACTTCGATAAGGACCGGCGAGGAAAAAATGAGCAAAATCTTGGAAAAAAGCAACATTAACATTCCGATCTTTAAGGGAAACGTCGGCGATGTAAGTCCACACGATTATTTATATGAATTACGCAGTTATCAGGAAATCATGGAAATTGGGGATACTTTTCTCTTAGATAGAATCTTGCCGCTTTCGTTGAAGGAAATCGCTGCAGATTGGTTCAGATTTTCGAGACCATTCGGCACTTTTAGGGAATTTGAGAAGGCGTTCTTGGAAGAATTCTTTAGTGTCGATTACGACTCGGAAATAGCAAGGATCATTCAGAACAATTACCAGTCACCAGACCAGTCTCTTCTTGCATTTATTCGACACACCAGGAAGCTTTTTGCAATGAGGGAGAAACGGGGAACAGAAGACGAGGTCATCCAGCACGTTTTGAAATTTTCCCACCCTAAATTCAGAACGCACCTGTACGATAGAACCTTTGCAACCTTGAAAGATCTGGAGATTCGCGCTATGGACATTCAAAAGAGATTGTATTCAGAAGCCCTGTACTATTGTCCAGAACTGAGGGACAACAGTTCGCCGCATCTGTCTGCCATGCCGACTTCAGCGAGTGGCACAAGGCAATTAGCAGCCGCGGGGACAATGAACACTTTCGGCCGCGTGGGAACAGAAGTATCAATGAGTGCCATAAATCCGGGTCTTTTCAACCGCTTGAGCCTTTCCGGGAATATTGGAACCCCATCGAGAGCAGAAGAACCGGCGAGGAGAAGAGGGTATGATGGTCAGCAGAAGGGCGCCACCTGTGCCGTCTCTAAAGATACCGTTAGACCAGAACAGATAACTCCGGTTCTTGCACACGTAGAAGGAAAGCAAAACAGGGGGAGGAATAGGGAAATACGTAACTGCAGAAATTTCACTTCTGGCGACAAAAAAACGTTAGTCACCTGTAAGGTTCAGGGAAAGGACTTCACGCTATATTTGGATTCTGGTGCGTCTGTGAGCACCGTGTCTGTTGAGATCGCAAGAGAACTGGAAAAACAAGGAAATAAGATTAACAATAAACGTATTAATATTTCTTTGGCAGTAGGCTCTGTACAATCATGTGGGGAAATGTATCTTACTGTACATTTGAATGGGATGAAATTTAAGCATAAATTCGTCGTTCTGCGCAATTGTTTCACGGGATTTATCGCAGGTCGTGGGTTCATAAGGAAGGCCGGCATATCGCTACATTTGAAGCAGGGAGGCTACTGTTTTGAGGACAGTAACGTCATTCATTTATTTTCTGCGGAGAAGAGGGAAGTGGGAAAGAGGCTTCCGTTCTCGCAGCAGGGGAGGACGTCGACTGTGGAAGCTGGAGCTGGGCTAACCGCGACGATGACTGCGACGATGGGAAATTGCAAACCACACCCCGAAACTGAGGACATGATTGACCGTGTGGAATGTTCGACTGACACTGTGCAGAAATCAGTTGCAGATTTCAGCGCTTTGTGTACTGAGGAAAGTGCGAAGCAAATGAGGAAGCAACAGAGGGAAAATTTGCTTCGGAGCACAAAACTGCCCATGGTTCGTCTCTCTGGAACTAAAGATATGGAAAATTCTTCATTGTTGCCATTCTCTGCCACTGAGGGAAATGAAGAATACAATTCTGAGGAGCCACGTAGGTTTCTGGACACAACCTCCCTCATTTCCGAGCAAATGAAAGACAAGTTTCTTGCTGACGTAGCGAGGGCTACAAGGAATGAGGAGGTGGAAGGAACGAAGAAGTACACTTGTGGACAAAATTAGAGTGAACATTGACTGTCAGTGTCGTGTTATCTAATGAAAGTGTGTTTGTAGTGAACAGAAACTGCGGACAAGTGTTTTGTGTATATTATTATTATTTTTTCTAGGTTACAGAACTTTGATTTTCCTCTCTTCAGGAAGGGGGGACTATGTAATGATGCGATCATTACTGGATCCTTTTTATGTTATAAATTGTGTATGGCTATGTATTCCTGTACTTTTGGGTTCTTGGCCGTTGGGGAGCGGTAAGTTTCCAGTAACGGTTTAGGTCATTAGCGGGGCCTATAAATAGGAAGGGCAGAGGAGCAGTCGGTCTCAGATGTTTGGCGGAGTACAGCAATGTAAGAGGTATCTTTTTCTCTGAGGGGAGCGCCTGGGCGAGCTTTCTTTCCTTATTATGTGAACCGACGGCGGGGATGTTAACTTTCTTTCTTTTAATACACACACTTGCTCTTTTCACATTATTCCAATAGTTTATTTCATGTGGGAAACCGGGTACACAACACACATACCTTCAGCCACCTTTTCTGGTACTGAGGGTTATATTTTTTTTTTACTCGTGGAGCCAGTGGCTACGCGAGTCTACACACTCTCTTCGGGAAGGGGGGACAGGGCACACCGGAATGTAATTTTGTGAATAACGGCCAAGAATTAACTTCTGTAAATATATTATGAATAAACCTATATATATCTAAAAGGAAATGGGCGTTAAGTTGTAATTTGAAGAGGTACGTGTCTATTGCCTAAACTAGCATCCACAGAACTTCAGGTACTGCAAGTTTTGAACCTCGGGACAAGGATTCAAAAATGTATGGTAGTGTATATTGTGTATGTTGCTGAGAATCAGCTTAAAAGCACAAAATATACCGTTACAACCGGCAATCGAGGTTGTGCGCGCAAACTGTCGATTTGTAACGAAACGTCTGCCTAAAGTTTCCTACTACTTGCAGCTGAAGAACGTTTTATCTTCGATCACATCACGAAGACGCTGCAAATTGGAATTTCCCACGCACATAACCTCAGTTCAAAAACGTCGTTCCCTGTCAAGCTGCATTCCTTTCTTCCCCCGAATGTCTACTCAACTTCCAGTTTCATTGAACTTGCTAGCTGTAGCAGCGATATGATTAGTCTGTTCCCGCACATCAAGGGAAACAATGGTGTCATTTGTGTTCAGTCATGAATGAATTTTGTTTATCATCATGTGATTTTCAACATGTGTTTGTGTATGTGCAGTAGTGATTATTTTATTTGTTGGACAGCAAGGAGTTGGACAGCAAGGATATCCTTTAAATACATATAATGAATAAATCACTTGAGATATGCAATTTAGAAATGAAGTGATTTTGTGTTGATGTTTTCTTTTTGGTTGGACAGCTAAGTACTTGTGTATGTGTACACTATATAAAAATGAAGTAGTTTATCAATTTATAACTCTTTTGTATGTTGTTTCCTCTCATGATGAAAAAGTGTGTGCCAATTTTTTTTCCACCGCTGGTATACCGCTGATCTAACATTTTATTTACTGCTCTCCTCAGTTTTTATTTACCATAAATTTGTCTCCCTACTTATATCATATTGGTACTTGGGCCAGTCTCTATCTACCCAGTTTGATTCAAGGCCAGTGTTCTCTTTTCCTGGAAAATCAAGTGTTCCATCCAAAGGGGCCTTCAGTGGCTCGTAAAAGAAAGTTAGAATACAGTTCCAAATAATGCATGCATGAAGTAATTGTATTCTGTGATCATATGCAAACTCAAAATACGTAATATCTAAATGAGAATAATGTATTCTCAGTCATGCAGCCTACGAGTCATTTTCCCTTAGATAAACGCGGAAGTATGTGACAGCTCACGTGGTAACACTCCTTGTTCGTGATTGGAGACGTGGCATGTGTTGATGCATGCAACAGGGCAGCTGTGTGTTAATACCAAAGCATGATAATGAAGGGAATTTGACACTTCTAGGAACACCTGTTCGGTGAATAGCACTTGACAAAGGTGATGCAATCATATGGAAAGAAGGAAACTGTCCAATTGTCCATACAAATGTGGTTTGTAATGTCAGAAGTGTCCCAAGATGGATATTTTAATTGTTGGGATGAAACCTTCAATCAGGACTGCCCCGATGGCCTAGTGGTGGCAGTATCGCCTTGTGGGGTTTTGGGTCTGATCCCCGGTGAAGACACATTGCTACCTACGATGGCCACAAGATCCGGATAACGGACATTATCTGATAACCATTTCGGATGCAACGGATAATCCGGATAGTACAGATTTGATGAAAGGATTTGTAGAAGGTCTGCACAGTGAAGTACGAATATGACTTGTAAAGGAATATGTGGATAGCCCGTAAAACGAATAAACTGTAAAATATCCGTATATCTGATATCCAGACAATTCAGATATGCGGATAATCCAGATATCAGAATATCCTATATTCGGATATTGAAATCCGGATAAAATTTTATCCGGATCCTACATTGCACAGAAACGAAATCACTTTTTGACCTCCCCACTAAAGATCACGGGTCCGAGTCCCGGTCAGGGCATGTATGTTTGCGAGAGCGCCCTATGACGTATTTACTTTCTCCAGACAGACTTTTGTTCTTCCCAACCGTTTATCATTCCTGTTGGGTGTGTTTTAACTAATGTGTTTAAGGCGATGAGGGACAATTTCCCCTAGGTGTTTCTCACTGGGGCAAATGCCGATCACTGTTGCCAACTTCGCTCATTTGAAGCCAGATCTGGATCTTTCGTGCACTCGTTTGACTGTGAACTGTGGCACCCGCTCTCTGCCCCACCATGATGCCACCTCTGCCCCACCGGCCCATAAAGACCAACCTTTGCCATGAGTGTACATTTTGCACGTGACGTGATATTCATATAGAGGCTGCGTCACCCACCCCCTCTTTCCTCCCCAGGTATTTTTATATATAGCGCTGTGACTAAGGTGAAGATGTCAATATTATTATCCAGGAATCCTTTATTTTGGATTTCATATGAACATCATTGGATTATTGAGATGGGCGATGCTGCCAAATCTAGGCGGTGAAAACTAGGAATAAATTGCCATCACTTTAAAGCTAACGGTAATAGCAGCGCCCCCACACCTCTGACACCTAAAATTACCCTAGGAGGCACTTTATGCAGCCTTCGGATCTAGCTCCTTGAAAGTCATCTTTAGCTCTATTAATGGTGAAATGTAGCTCTTTATGCAGATCAGGTTTGGCAACACTGCCAGGATGGCCGTATGAGGCAAGGAGAAATGCATTTGGTTTATGAGACCATTATTTTATTCGTTCTCTCGGGAATATCAAACATCCAATGACGTAGAGAAGTACGTGGACGGAAAAAGGACACCTTGAAATATATCATAGTAGTAGAAAAAGTCGAAACTTTCATTTGATTAGCCGTAACTTGAAGTTGAAGTCGATTTCCCGTAAGGAATACATGGATTTCTGTAAATACTTATTAATCATATTTTTCAAACATCGTGTCTAGCTTACTAATCAACTTGAAAAACAGTTTACACTTGAAACATGGAGAGAAATTCATACTCTCTTGCATACTAAACCCTTTTTTTAAATAGCAGGGCCCAATCCCACGATATTGAAATAAATGCAGAACTAGTGCGTAATTGTCCCTCCTCGCCTTAAGCTTTTTGAGAAGGACGGGTCTCTTCCACTGTCTGTGAGAAGGTTTTTAGCGTACTCCTACCTTTTCAGTATGTTTTTTTTTGTCTTGAACAGGTTCCTTTGCGAGAGAGAGAGAGAGAGAGAGAGAGATTGAAGAAGAGGAGAAAAAGTTCCGCATCTACAGACCATTCCTTGACATTCGCTACGACACTCGGCGGCAAGCAGCCCGGCATCAGCGCTTGTCTTTTCCGGTGAACGGGGTCCGCGACAGTCGCACGCTACAGTCTGTTTTTTCCGCTCTCCCTGCCTTCGCTCTCTTTACATTTCAATTGACGTTGCAGACTGACGCCAGTATAATCCTCCCTCGGAAGTTGTGTTGTGTCGTGTCCGTGTGTTGAAGATTGTGGCTTAATATGGCACCACAAAAGTTAACAATTACAACAAAGGATTTATCTTGTCGAGTGTTACTTCGGAAAGAGGAATTGTGGAGAAGTGCGACGACGTTTTGCAACGAAATTTCCTGGTGTTCCCGTTCCACATAGGACCACTATATTAAACCTCGTAAAAAAATTTAGAGTAACAAGGTCAGTTCTGAATAAAAGTGGAAAGAAAAATGGGGAAATCTAAAAAATAAAGTATACAAAGACAATCAGCACATCACCCGTGAGTTAAAAGAGAGTATTGTACGAGAAATCGGGAGAATTACAGTAGACGAACTTGCACGTGTAATTGCCAATTTTCTTCGGAAATGCCAGGAATGTGAGGGACATTATTTTCAACACCTTCTGTAGTCAAGGTTAGTGCACAATATGAAAACTGTAATTTTAATAGCCGACTTTAGCGACTGTCGCCGACCCGTTCACCGGGAATACAAGCGCTGATGCCGGGCCGCTTGCCGCCGAGTCTCGTAGCGAATGTCAGGGAATGCTTTGTATTTACTTTTGTTCTCTCTCTCTCTATCCTCTCTAAAAAAAGAGAGATAGTTCCTCAAGGATTCTTCTTACACCCCTTTTTAAACTCTAAGGTAAGTGTTTTAGATAAAGGGATATTTCCATGTATATGTTGAAGGGTGCTTATGTGTCGGAGTACCCCAAAATTTTAATTCATTGGTTCATTCATGACTTATCCTCATCGTCGTGGTAAGCCAAAATTAACGTAAATTAACAAAATTACGAGAAGCGATCGCTCAATAGGCGTTAAGAGATTGTGATTGTTTAATTTTTGGACTTCAATATAATTAATGTTGTTTCTCTTTCGATAAATATACCGACTGTGCATTCTATTCGTAGGGACCATCTGTGACGGGTGCTCAGACGAGTGGCGCTACTGGTGCGGATGCTGGAACCAAGATGAAGGACAAAAGTTCCAAGAGGAAGTCAAATCTCAACCGGGCCATGAATGTTGAGGACGTTGCCACCAGCGATTCCCCTGGTAAGTAGATTCTCAGTGACAAAATAATGTTTTCTAATATGTCCCCTTTGGGATACCGATTATGTATTTGCTTCAAGGAACAAGGTACTAGTTAGGAACGAAACATGTGATGGGTCCAACTAACTACCTCTCTAGCCTTCTTAAACCCGAAGGTTTATGGCTGCAACAACACAAGCCTTCCATCTGTCCCTATCCTGGGCAAGATCAATCTTTTCAATCCTTACCGATTTCCTTCAGGTCCTCAACGTTATCCCTCCATCTTCGTCTTCACCTTCTTGAAGGTCCCTTACCATCAGGTTTCCCACCAAGAAGGGAGGGGCAAGGAAGGTATTTTTTTTCAGGGGGCAACGAGGCACATTTACCCCAATAATAGTGTTGTTCCCTCAAAAAACATTGCTGATGAGTATGAATTTATCATACTCATGCAATAATTAACACATATTATTGTGCCTGATATGAAATTATATGTATGAAATATATCATTTTTGGTTGACTTTCATTTTCCAGGAGGGGGGCACGGCCCCCACTGGCCCTCCTTCCGGACGCTCATGCCTGAACATGTGTGGTTGCATCTTTCTTTATAACAAAGGGGAGTAAAATGTGTCGTGCCCTATGCCAGTAGGTTCAAGATAGTATATCCAGTGTAGGGAGAACTTGGGTGAAAAAGGGAAATTTTGTCCCTTGCGTAGGGAAATTGTACCCTCAGATTGTGACAACACTGAGTTGCCGCTTGCTTTGCCCTTCCCATTCTTCCGTCCCCTCTGTGTATGGTGTCGAGTGGAGCGACCTTGTCAGTGTTGCCAAACCGGAGTAGTTAAAAGGAACTATAGCATAAGAAACATGACTCGGTTGCCTTCCCGCCGCAACAGCAGACGGTGTGAGTCCACGTGACAGAGTTATGCCTAACGCTGTATGAATTTCCTAAATTCAAGCGAAAAGCCACTTTGAAGGAGCTAAATTTTCTAACGATCAACAATTGATCATCATGCACCTTGTACGTAAGAAAAAATTAAACTTGCATCAAATTATTTTTGGCGGAGGTGAGGGGAACATACTATTCTGTAACCATATGACAGGATGTGACGTTGACATTTTTAACGCAGTCTACACACGCTATGGTTTGCGAAATTTTAAGATCGGGGAACCTGAAAGCATTTTGTCGGAAGCACCCTTATATTTTGCGTAGTTTTCTGGGCATTTAATGGTCCCATTATATACGTTGGAATTTCATAATGAGCTGGGCTTACCCACTTCTAGCAGATCTTACACTTTTGCATTTGTGCTGCCACCTGGAATGGTTGTTGGGAAGGGGAACTAATTCACACACACTTTATGAAAATTGTCCACTGTTTGGGGAACTTTTAAAAAATAACTCAAAATAATGCAGTTTCCTGAAATGGTCAATCTTTCAACTTGCACTCGCGCACACACACGCACACATATAAAACACGAAAACGAACACTCATACATACACAGCAGTATGAGGATGAAACAGACTGTGATCGTAGCATGCTACCAACGCAGTAGTCACAGGATCGTGTACCGTGTAAGAATGTTTATGCAGTTGATTGATTGATTGCAGTGGCGGCGATTGGGTTCCAAAACTAGGGGGGGCAAGGTTCCTAAAGTGGGGGGAGCAAGGACAGTTTACTTTGCCTTGGTAGATAAGGTTTAGCATAGTGCGGGGGTAAAAGTGGCAAAAAGTGGGGGAAACTGCCCTCTCGCCCCTCTAATCTCCGCCACTGTCATCGAGATAGATACTTTTCTTCAGTAATTTCCTCTGCTTACTTATATTCTATTCCGCCATGCACGAAAACATAAAATGACAAACGAGGACCATCGATTTGATGTGTGTGAGTTATGCAATACAGTTCAAGATTAACTGGGGGAGTACGCGCTCCTTATCCTCCAATCTAATGACGCCCTTTCATAATTGATTCTTATTTTATTGGCCGTACTAGCAGGATTACAACTACCATTTGCACTGAATCGCATAAATATTAGGATTTACTGAGTGGATGAAAAATGAGGGATAATGGCGATTGTGTAAATTGTGCACTTTGTGATAATTACGTCAAAAAGTAAGGAAATTTCGTGTAACAATTCACCGTGACTTGAATGTCTAAGCGGGGAATTTGAAATTTTTCCTGCAATTTCGGTATTTTTCATGAAATTTCTCTTCTTTCTTTTAATTATCTAAAACTCGGCATGAATTTCAGAGGGAAATTTCCCTCCATGTTGCAAAACTGCCTCCAATCCCTCCCTCCCCCGAAATTCAGGTCTAAGATATTGGGATGTGAACCTGATGTATAAAATACCAGTGCAGTATCCTACATATACATTTAGGATTTTTTCTGAATTACTGGGGGGGGCGCAGTAACGCAGGAACGTTTTTCATTTATATATTTATTGAATAACAAAAAAGGAGTTTTATCCAATTAACAAGAAGTAAAGTTCCTGATTAATATTGTATGGATATTGTCATTAGTAGTGTGCATAATCTTTGGAACCCTTCAAAGTCGTATGAGCCAAATTCCTTGCCTTCCAATAAGTTCAGCGGAAATAACCATCGATTATATAACGAATGCTAAATAATTATATTTTGATTATTTACTTTTACTACGTACTTGGTAAGTCTTTGGGGGGGGGGGGGGGTCAGGGACCCCCTGGACTCCCCTAAATACGTCCATGATACATACCTACGTATAATGTGAAGCCATGGGAAATATTATATTTTAGAACAGCACACAAGAATGACCTGTTATTTAATGCAAAATTTGCACAAATATTTTTTCTTTGTTTTTCTTAGAATTTATAGTTTCTTTTAAAACAAATTTTAAAACCAGATAACAATTCTGAAATATATAAAGCTCGGGACCTAGTTTTGGACTTATTTTGATTTAACGGAACGGAAAATCAGGAGTTCTAAATGTGAACATTTCAAACAAAGACACACACATTCATTTTAATGCAGGTTGAGATTAAAGGGGGTGAGGAATAATCATCTCCCACCAACTGGATATAGAAACCACATTATTGAATATATCATACTTATAGAGTTCCACTTCAGTTCAGTTCATTCTAATTTCAGTTCATTCTAATTTTAGTCTCATAGCTGTGCATAAAAATATATTTTAACAATTTATGGCAGATGTGTACCACATCCATTTCCTTTTAGAAGCCATGTAATATTTGGTATTTTCTCAGACATCTGTAGAACGTTGTATTAATTTTTTTTAAAAAAAGTAACCTGAGATGGTTACCGATCAATTCGTAATGTAACAGAAAACATCAAGAGACTTTGTGAAAACAATGATGAATTTGAATTACCTGATGATATTTGGGATTCATAATTTTAAATAAAAAAATAATGTGATCAACATTTTTTTATCTGAAATAAAAATAAAACAGACTGCTTCTTTTCACAGTTAAGTTGCTATGTTACAACAATGTAACATTGACAACATCCATTATATATCGGATTCTTTTTGTTTAAAAAATGGCTAACCATTGTTATAACTGTATCTTTAGTCAAAATGAAAATAAATGTCTGATGTTCTCCTGAAACGTCACAAAGAAAAACTGTTTTCTTATGCTTGTAATAACCGTAAACTACAGGAAAATAATTCGTAAGAAGTCTAACTTTGAAATATGTGTGAAACATTTGACAAAGCATTTATTTCTTATATAATTAATTGTACCTAATGGCACTCTGAAAGTACTATCATTACGTATACAAACTGAAATCCTTCAGATCTCAAAGGAAGCAAGGAAAGCCATACGCTCAAAAATTTTCATTTCTTTTCAATCTTAGGTGGACAATATGAAGAGGCGGCCAAGGTTTCTATTCATATATATTGGTATTAAATGCAGGTGCATGCGTGTGTTTTAGGGTGAGATGTCAAATTCTCGTTTATGTGAAAAGGTAAACTTTAATGAAATCAAAAGCATGTGCGCGTCACGTAAACAACGATTGTCTACATTCTACGTGTAGACTATGTAAACTAGGTAATCAACGTAGATAACATGGCGCTCGGCGTTCTCCGTGAAGTATTCCACTGTCCAGAAATAAGTGTTATTTATTTACGTTCAACCAATTCACTACGTATTAATTGAACTCTCAGAAAGACTTGTCGCGACACACCCAAAGAAATGCGATGTCCGTAGTAGAATGACAAGATGTGTATTAGTTCTATTTCCACCATTTCACATGTGGAAATTTCATATGTGGAAAAATCTGCTTTAAAGACACATACACTTTCCTATGCAGTAATAAGACAAAAACTCTTTTTAGCCTTCCCTTTTGTCAGTGTAAAATATAATGTCAATTTTCACTATGGCTGGCATTTGTTTTTCTTTCGGTAGTCCCTTTTCCCCAAACTTTGATTACGTCGGATGGTCTTAAGTTGGTTATAGGCCCAGATTATAGACATGTTTGAAGAAAAAAATACTTTCTCTTTCAAAGAGCACTGAGATTTCCTTCTTCCCTGTTGTTTGCATTGTCTACAGTAGACTATGTAAACTATAATCCCCAATGTAATCGTCGTGTAGATTACGCGTAGACAACGCATGTAGACGTAAACTTATAGTCTACGGCACATCACTGGAGTTGAAGATTTTCGCATCTACAAAGAAAATCCAAAACACATTCCCACCTCGCTGGCCTCCGTGGCGGAAGGGTTAGCATACCGCGCTCTGACGCCAGAGATCTCAGGTTCGAATCCCGGCCTGGGCATGGGTGTTATTTGTGAGTGTCCATCAATTCCATCATATCATCACTCATCCTCATCTTTGCGATTAGCCAAAAGTGGCAGAAATGCGAATTAAAATAAACCTAATAAATCAACCAAACATTCCCATCTCACTCAAAGACCTTGTGAATCAAATCCAAATCTATCAATAGAACCTGCAGTGAGTCTCATTTATCTCGTGCATTCATCTGACTAATGTAATTTTCTTACAGTTTGACTTTAGAGTTTAACTTAAAATGGCGTTGTGTTTGTGTTGCATTCGATATCAAAATTAGATCTTATTTATTTATTTATTTATTACTAAACACAACAGGCGAATGCCCAATTACAGTGTTCTACATTTCTTATTTATCTTTACACTCAGTATTTAAGATCTTGGTTTTGGTTTTGAGTTGGTGTTTTAAGTCCACTTTATGCACAGTAAGGCTAATCGGGACTGGACCTACAGTTTAAAGTGGGATCCGAACCACTTGTGCCTCCACCGGGTATCGAACCCGGGACCCCTTGATTACAAGGCAATGACGCTACCACTGCGCCATGGGGGAGGCCCCAGTATTTAAGATCTTTACCACCATGTACAATATATATAAGATACTGATATAATATATTATAAATTACATAAAATATGGAAATAAAATAAACAAGGATAAATCAAGGATAGAAGTTATTTACATTAAAGAAATATATTAATTATGTGTGTAATAAATGACCTGTAAATAATTGACACACTAGAAAGTACGTACATATATGTAATTGAGTATAAACTACGAAAGAAATATATATTTACAAATATTGCGTTTATGTTTACATTGTTGACATTTATTCTTCCATTCCTTGAATAACATTTTTGAATGTTCCAATAGGCATGTGAAATATGTATAATTTTGGTTCCCTTTCGGAACATCTGTTGTACAGTTCACACATTCTCCTGATAGGTGATTTATTTATAATGTTCGATCTTCTGTTACTACAGTAAAAGAGGCCCCCTTTGGATCGTGTCTTGGAGATAGGAACACGTATGTGTATTTGTTCTAGAAGATGTTGCACTTGAATATTAAAAATAGCTTATTTTTTTAACAGTAGAACCTTGCATCCCCTTCTGTTAAATTGAAAGAGGGGTACGGATTTAGGGGTACAGTACCGCCCTTCAAAAATTTGGGGGGTACCCCCCCGTTCCTGAGCCACTATGGACGCGTCACCCTCCCCCCTTACAATCCATAATGGCTGTTAGATTTGGAGCATTTCGAGATTTTAGGCTAACAAAAGGACCAGATCTGGAGCAAAACAGGTCAGTTAGCAACACTGGACCGCATGCATCAGCAACGGAAGAATTTGTCGCGGGCAAGCGTTGCGCGCGCACATCTCCCCTCGCCTGTTTCCTCTCGCAAGCCGTGCGTGAATTCCTTCTGGTCTGCGTGCGGTTGAGTTGCAGCTTCAAAGAAGAGAGTTATTGTTTTGTTATCTTTTGTGCAGTGCTAGTGAGTGTTGTTTGTGCTCGAAGGTAGAATGTAGTGCACATTTAGTTTATGTTTGGTTTGTGTTAACTCGTAGGCGTCTTTCGAAGTTGCAAATTAAAGCTTTAAGATCGGTATCTTTTCTTCCAACATGGCCGAGAGCGGAACGCAGGGCGTGATACAGGATCTTATTCAAAAACCATTTCGTTTTCGATCTCTCGCAGAAAAGCATGAAGTAGTTATAAGAGGTAGACCTTGCCCTCCACTATCCAGCCTGTATAGGAAACACAAGGACAAGAAACAATCGTATGTAAGACATTTTCAATCCTCGCATTACAAGCTTACTAAATGGTTGGCAGGTTGTGACGTTAAACAGCGGCTGTATTGTTGGCCATGTTTATTGTTTAGTGTTGATAAGACGAGTGTTTGGATTATGGAGGGATTTTCCAATTTGAATGTGCTTACAGTAACTATGCAAAGGCATGAAAAAACTCTTAATCATATTAGAGCATGTTTAGAGCTTTCTGGATTCGAGCGAGCAAGAGTTGATCCTCGGTTAGAGCAACAAAGGCAATTGCGTGTAAAGGCTCATAACGAGGCCGTAACAGAAAACAGGGAGATATTAAAGAGGCTGATAGACTGTGTATGCTTCTTGGCAAAACAGGAGTTACCATTCAGAGGCTACAATGAGTCTGGTGATTCCATAAACAGGGGAAATTACATAGAATTGCTAAATCTTATTAGCGGATATGACGTCATGCTTGCTAATCACCTGAAA
The DNA here is from genome assembly GCF_977018435.1 of Lepisma saccharinum. Taxonomy (NCBI): domain Eukaryota; kingdom Metazoa; phylum Arthropoda; class Insecta; order Zygentoma; family Lepismatidae; genus Lepisma; species Lepisma saccharinum. The sequence goes on along the minus strand of NC_139250.1, from coordinate 15,514,269 downwards.
GAAAGTACAGTTTTCCGTGCGACATCCACTAGTATTCGGAATGATCTTATAAATTCAATCTCAAAAGTTCTTATGAATGCAGTAAAAAAGGAGGTTTCAACTTCTCGGTATGTTTCAGTCATTCTAGATGAAACGTCAGACTCAGTCAATAAGTCACAGTTATCAACCTGCCTCAGATATGTAAATGATAAAGGGGAGGCACAAGAAGTATTCATAGGTTTTACTGACGTTAGTGCAGATCGTTCAACAGAAGCATTGTGCAAGCACATTGTTCAAGTGGCAAAAGACTTCAATTTTGAACCAAAATTGGTCGCTTGGGCTTGTGATGGAGCAACAGTTGGTTCAGGCCAAGTAACCGAACTAGAGAAACAAGTACAGGAAAAATATCCACACGCCACTTTCACTCACTGCTGCAGCCATGTTATGAATTCGATTTTACAACAGTCTCTATGCTCCATTAAAGAATGCCGCTTGTTTTTTAAAACTTTAACCGGCATATGTACATTTTTTGCAACGTCTTCAAAGCGAACCCGTGCACTTAAACAGTTCATGGAAATAAAGGTACCTGGAGGTGTACCCACGCAGTGGAACTTTGGTTCACAACTTGTTAACACGGTGCACAGGATGAGAAATGAATTGATTATGTTTTTTGATGACATTGTAGAGAACTGTGACGACTGGAGCCCCGTCAGTGTATCACAGGCACATGGGTTCATTAAATTTTTGTCCGAGCACAAGACCTATATTCTTCTTGAGGTTTTTGCAAGGATATTTCGTCACTCTGATATGCTTTCTGATGCACTACAGCAGAGAACCCCTGATATTACTTACTGTCGTCAAGAGATTGCAACACTTCTACACACGCTTGCTGCCCAACGACATGATTTTGAAACACTATGGGATAAGGTCAATTCACAAGAGAGAAATAAATTCTCTACAGATATAACATGTATTGATAAATGTGAAATCGTGCAATTGTACCATGAGATTATTGATAACATATCCAATCAAATAACCGAAAGATTTGGTTCGGTTACTAAGCTCGAATTCATGGCTCTTCTGAGCGAAGAAAAATTTCATGTCTATCAGATTAGCTTTCCTGACATTTTGTTAAGTAACCTTAACGACGGCGCATACTGCAAACTATTTGACTATGCAAAACTGAAGAACGAATTGATTATCCTGTATTCCTCACCTGAGTTTGAAAATAAATCTGTACACGATCTGTTACCATACATGAACGCCAACAAGATTTATAATGTTATGAGTGAAACTTACAAGTTGGCTACACTAATCCTGTCAATACCAGCTTCAACTGCAACACTGGAACGACCTTTTTCAACATTGGGAAGAATTAATAATTACGTCAGAGCATCCCAGCCGCAAGGAAAATTAAGTGCACTTAGTTTATTAACCATTGAGAAAGAACTGCTTATGAAAATTAAAGCATTGCCCTCATTTTATGAGGATGTTATTAGTGAATTTACCACTCAAAACGGAAGGGAAGAGTTCACATTTAAAGATTATTAATCCTAACAAATGCGGTCTAAGTATTGTTCCTGAATCTCTTAACTGAATCGTAGGCCTATACTGTAATCTTATATGCACAAACCAAACTAAACTGAATTGTGAATCTCCAGTGTAAATACAAACTGTATATAAATATCAAGTGATTGTAATTGTATGAAGACTTCCGCTCCAGACGTTAAAACTGGTGAGTTTTTAATTTTTGTTATCTACATTTTAATATTTTATATTCTGTGCAATATTTAGTAGCTTTAATGATGTTATGTGCCTCCCCGCTGGCGTGCTGGTGGTAGCGTCATTGCTTTGTAATCAAGGGGTCCCGAGTTCGATACTCGGTGGAGACACAGTGGTTCGAATCCCACTTTAAACTCTAGATCTAGTTCCGATTAGCCTTAATGTGCATAAAGTGGACTTCAAACCCCACCAAATCAATCAATCAATCAAATCTAATTTTATTATGCAAATATAATGAAGTATCGAATATATGTAATGCAATGTGCCATTAAAATAGATTTTTTTAAACATTTGGTGATAATAGCCCTTTATGAAAATCCAGGATACACCACTTGCCTTCAGACCGGGGGAAGAGGGTGAGAAGCAATTGCCCCCTCTGGATTGTGCTTGCCAATTTTTTTATCTTCGTTTGTTTGAGTTTTTGAGTCCACTTTATGCACAGATAGGCTAATCGGGCATGAACCCACAGTTTACAGTGAGATCCGAACCATTATCTGTCTCGACGGGATATCGAACTCGAAACCCCTTGATTACCACTACGCCATCGGTGAGGTCTTGACTCTTTCGGGGGGGGGGACTATTTACGCATATTTTATATACTGTCCCGGTGCTTCAAGGGCTGTTACAATAATTTTACAGTCACTGGAAAGTTTTAAATGTCCTACTGCTTAAGACTTTCATATTTCTTGCAATAGCACTTAATTTCGTGGAGACATCCTTTCCCCTTTTTTACAGTTTCTTACCCTTGGTCGAGCCGTACATTTGGCAACAGCAACTCGTAAAGGACAGACCACTCAGTGGCGGGAACTCTACCACGTTAAACCTTCTATAGCCAGCCTACATAAGTGAGCAACTTAAGCAGGTGGCTACTCACATGGAATTCCTTAAATTCCGGGAATTGTGCGTGAATTATTGGCTCCGAGAATTCTGCGTGAATTTCTCTCCATAGACGTGCAAAATTGCAACTTTTATTAATCCAAATCCTATTGAATTTATGCATATTTATAAATATCCTGAAGCAAGTTTTTGACAGTTTAGCTTTAATTTTTGTCCAGGAAGGAATAGCAAGGTGCGTGGAAAATAAAACTGAATTCTCTCAATCCGTTTACTTTGTTGTGTTTTTTGCAGAACAATCTATCTGACAGGCGGAAGATTATTACAAGACAAGGTATATTGAAATTGACTAGGTAAATTTGAGTTTGAAATTCTTATACAAATAACAATTTTTCATTGATTACTATAACGTTTGTGACTTGTGTTTGTAAATGTATTTCGAGTCTTGAGTATGAAATGGCAAATGTAAACTCCTCACCTCAACTTATATATATATATACATACGAGGGTGGATCATTAAGTATCGCAAATTTTTTTTAAAAAAAGAAGTTTAATAGGTAAGACAACATAAATTATACACATTGAAACCACATCTTTTAGCTACATTTCGACATAGGAGCCAAGTCTTTCAACACATTTTTTCCCATCGTGGCACTAGTTTTCATATACCATGTTCTTAGAACTCCGTCAATTGGGAATACAGCCATCTGCCTACAACCGATTGCACTTCTTCATCGGAATTTGAGCGTTGTCCACCTAGGAATTTCTTCATTGGGCCAAACAGATGGAAGTCTGAAATGTTGAACCGAACTGACAAGGTTCTGAGATGGATTCGCCGGTCGTTGAGAATTGCCTGCTCAATGGCTGTAACATTCCGTTCCGTTGCAGCTGTTACTGGTCGCCCGAAACGTGACGAGTCAACAAGGTTCACACGGCCTCCTTGAAAGAATGTGCACCACCTGGAGATGTTGCTACTGTCCAAACAGTCTTTCCCATACACGCCCAACATTTCCCTGAGAATTTCACTAGGGTTTTGTCCTTTCGCCCACAAAAAACGAACTACAGCTCTTTGCTTTTCAGACGCTGACGACAATAACATGCGCGCCATCTTTGTTAAGTAGTTCACGCTTCTGCCGCAAGAGTTATACTTGATCGAACAAATGCCGTCTCTAGCGCGAACTTCAAACTATACATCTGTAAAATGTAAACGTCCCAGCCACAATAACATCGCGGGAAAAAATTGTTGTGCGATACTTAATGATCCACCCTCGTATATATACCATTTAATTGAATTAGAATTATAATTTTTGGATACATTGGAATCCCACAGACCCTTAATATTGTTAATATATTTGTGTGTGGGTGGTGAGAGGCGGGTAATATGGTAAGGTCTTGAAGTAAGGGAAAACATATGTTTTTACAGTGGGATCCATGAGTATTACAGTGCAAATTGTCCATCACCATGTTCGTGCACTTTATTTGACCCAATAAAAGCTTCAAGAATTTTTAACTTCTGCACCAGCATACATAAAAATCCATCGCTTAAAATTAATGAAAATAGCCATGGACAATTTGCACGATAATTCTCGTGGATCCCACTGTACCCTTGAATTTTTTAAAAGTTCGCCTTAAAAATCGGGAATTTTACTTGAATGTGCCACCCTAGGTGAGGCATTCTCACCACAAGATGAGAATAGTCAGTATGATTTGTTAGTAATTAAAGAAAAAAGTTGCCATGGGAGTGGTACAGTGTTCCTGGCTGTAGATTAGGAATTTTTCGTTGCTCCATGAACGATGTCGGCTCATAAGAATTATGATCATTTGTTGTATGCACCTTTCCTTCATACCGGTTCCGCCCGTGGACTCCACCCTTCACCTGCTTGCCGGGAAGTCTTGTCCACGTGGGACGATCAAGCAGCCTCGCCTAACGAGGGCAGCCTCTTAGCATAATTTGTGGGTAATTGCCCCCCGTCAACTTTCCCTTTGTCAGGAATAAATGTTTTGTTTTGGATAACGGTGCCATTTTTTCCCCATTCAACAGGAGGTAGAACGTTATGAATGTAAGGTCCGCTTTAAACGTTATCATTTCCCTGAACATTTTTTCCAGCGCATGCTTCCAAAAATCTTTACATGGGAAGCATTTCACGTAAAATTTCGGTAAGCTTTTGCGATCACAATGTATAATATATACAGCACGAAAGGCACGTCGAGTTACACCATCTATGATGAGTGCACGGTGTTTACAATTGAAATAACTAAAATATTCTTCCATATGTGTACAGTAAACGCTATAAAGCATGTATTTAAGCAGTGCCATTGATTTGTATCCTAAAACCATTTAATAGGGAACCTTATTCCTCTCGGGTGAATAGTTATCGTGTTTTAAAAATCTGAAGTGATACATTGTTTACATCTCACGCGGCCGCCATTACAACTGCACTCGTGACCTAGAGGTTGCTTCTGATTGGTTAGGCTACGAAAATAGAGTCTGTTCTATCCTTGAGAAATGCCATGAAATATGCCATGGCATCTGAAATGCCATAAGATTTTTCACTTTACACGGTTTACCTCACTCATTAGACTATAACTTATGCTAAAATGCGTATGCCTTCTAGAGCATTCCCTGACATTCGCTACGAGACTCGGCGGCAAGCGGCCCGGCGTCAGAGCTTCATATCGTTATGAAAAACTAAATATGCTGACCAAGGCAGTAATTTATTTTATTAAAAACATAAACTAACGTAACGTTTACGTTAGTTTATGTTTTTAATAAAATAAATTACTGCCTTGGTCAGCATATTTAGTTTTTCATAATCATGGAAACAAGGCTTAATGGTGTTATAACTTCATATCGTGTACTAACCTTGACTACAGAAGGCGTTGGAAATGATGTCCCTCTGCTGCAACACATTCCTGGCATCTCCGAAGGAAATTGGCATTTACACGTGCAAGTTCGTCTACTGTAATTCTCCCGATTACTCGTACAATACTCTCTTTTAACTCACGGATGGTGTGCGGATTGTCTTTGTATACTTTATTTTTTAGATTTCCCCATAAATAAAAATCGCAGGCTGACAAATCGGGGGACATGGAGGGTTTTTGAAACACCCGTTTCTTGTGAGAGCCAGCGGATAGATTTCCGAGGAGACTGTTCTAACCTTTGTTTTTCTGATCCTGTTACACTAAACTTTGTTACGAGGTTTAATATAGTGGTCCTATGTGGAACGGGAACACCAGGAAATTTCTTTGCAAAACGTCGTCGCACTTCTCCATAATTCCTCTTTCACTAACACTCGACAAGATAAATCTTTTGTTGAAATGTGCACTTTTGTGGTGCCATATTAAGCCACAATCTTCAACACACGGACACGACACAACACAACTTCCGAGGGAGGATTATACTGGCGTCAGTCTGCAACGTCAACAGAAAGGGAAAGAGAGCGAAAAAAACCGACTGTAGCGAGCGACTGTCGCAGACCCCTTCATCGGGAAAGACAATCGCTGACGGTGGGCCGCTTGCCGCCGAGTCTCGTAGCGAATGTCAGGGAATGCTCTGTACTTGCGTTTGGTTTTCGCCATGACTCCATTGAGCTTATTACGGTCAAGTACTTCTTGTTTCACGTGATCGGGAACACATTGTTAAGAAGACCCACCAGTTGATCAGTTTCATCCTCAGAAATATGTAAATATATGGTTGGAAAATTACCATGCTGTAAATGTAGAAACAGCAGCAGAAAAAACTTTAATGCTCAATGTAATTACTGCTGTCTTCACAGTATTTTTTTCATTTTTAGTGTTATTCAGTCATTCATTGTTTTCTGCCCAGAGGCAGGCCTTTCCTTGCAACCTCAATGCTGTTCGATGTTTAGTGTTATTTTCAGTATAATTGAGGTTATTAGAGGGAGATTATTTCCATAACATCTTTGGCTGTTATACATTTGAAGCTGCGAAACGAGTCACAACTCTCGTAGCAGCCAATCAACGAAGCGAGCCACTGACGTCATCTCAACCCAGAACCTATCGCTAAGGCCCCTGCTCAGGCTGTACACGCCCACTAGGCTCGCTAGACAGACTCGCGTAGTCCGCTGGAGATGTTCCGAAAGTAATTCGACTCTAACAGTATACAATCTGACAATTCACAAAACCAGTATCAACAAGAAGAAATATACAATCACATGCTGTACAAGATACTAATGTTGCTTTATGTTTAAATGCAATTATTATAGTGGAACCACAAGCAAAGAGACCTGCGCAGACCCGCGACTCCTGTACACCACTCCAGCGAGGAGGGGAGGGGGAGAGTGGACCATGCAGTGGCGCAACCACAGGGGGCAGGGGGCATTGCCCCCAAACCTTGGACTGAAATGAGTTCTAGGGGGGACAAGGGGGGGGGCAAACATTGACAGCCAAGTGAACCTGCAGGGGGCAATTACCGCCCACAACTTCAAATCTTATGCAAATAAAAATACTTTTCGTAAAATTTTCTTGTTCGCTTACCTTCTTTTCTTAGTCTTATCAAGTTCAGAACCATAGATAGCTAGGGAACGGCGGGAGTCGGCCCTGGGCACCGAAAGATCTAAATGAAAATAAGTTGTAAGATTTATTTATTTATTTTTTGTTTAAGGTCCACTTTACGCACAGAAAGGCTAATTGGGACTGGACCTACAGTTTAAAGTGGTATCCGAACCACTGTGCCATGTGCTTCCACCGGGTATCGTACCTGGGACCCCTCGATCACAAGGCAACGATGTTAGAAGCTCGCGCACGTTCGGAAGTTCTCTGGCGTTTCTAATGCGCAGCGTCGTTTCGAGTCTAACACTCCGCACGGAGGTTCCCGGGAGAGGGGAAGTGAGTGGGCGCGAATGTCAGAGCCAATCAGCACCAAGTGCCTCGGCACATGCGCGTACGATCATCAGCTGTTCTGCTAGAATGCTTGTAACAGCGAGAGTTGGAGAGGGACAAAGTAGAATACTAGTAATACAGCAGTGCATTTAAAGATAACAAATCATTTGTAATCCAGTATGAGACGTATGCGAAAATGAATATCTTAACGAGAATAAATAATTAGTAAAAGGTGGAAACTTACGTGGTGGAACTGGAACAGATGTGTGATGGCGACATTGCGGCTCTTTAATTCAATCTTTCGATGTCGCTTATGGAGGAATCTTCTGCTTCGGAGTCACTGGAACTATCACTGCATATTTCACTGTCACTACTGCTACTGTTGCTGTTAACCCTGATAGTGAGGCGCTCTATTTCAGGCTCCAACAAACCTTCAGTTTTGATATAATATTGTTCAACATCTTGCACATGACGGCAGACATCACTCCATTCTTTCGCCCCAATCTCCGAAAATCTTCTTTTGCACAGCTCCCACACATCAATTAATTTGAAAGTGACATTGTGTTGTCCAACCCATTGTTTTACGTTGCCCCATATCTTCTCAATGCTGTTCAAATCTGGATGATAAGGTGGTAAACGTAGGACCGTGTGACCATATTCAGCTAGAATTTGATCTAAAACGAACTTTTTGGCTTTGCCCTTATGCAACTTTATGAGTTCGTAGAGTTCAGTTTTATACATACCATCACCGAAGGGAATATTATTTTGTAACAACCAGTTTTGCATGTCTTGTTTCCTACTATTTGAGGTTGGGCATTTCTCGTACTGAACATTGTGGTAAGAAGCATTGTCTATTACTAAAACAGAGGTAGGTGGCAAATTGGGTAGGAGCATTTCTTTAACCCAGCGAATGTAATTCTCAGAATTCATTTCTCTGTGGTAATCTCCGGTTGCTTGATTCGATTTGAAAATCAACAACGCGTTGGGAATGAAACCTTTTTCACTGCCGGCATGTACGATAATGAGACGCTGTCCCTTTGAAATAGGCACTTTCATACCTTTTACACTATCATCGCACCATGCTTTGGGATTTGCGTGCGAACTATGTATGTACGTTTCATCACTGTATATTATCGGTCGCCCTTCCCGACGAAATCTGGTAATGGCTCTCAAGTAAGCTATACGTGTATTGCGTATGTCACTTCTTTCAATGAGCAACCGTCTGTTGCTTTGAACCTTTTTCCAGCGAAACCCCAGTTTTCGAAATATTTTTCTTAAGCTAGATGATTGACCTTCATATCCAATATCTTGGCGCAATTTCAGCAACACGGATTTCAAGGTAGGAATTCTCTTTTCCTGAATATAAAATTCATTAATTGTTCTTCGCACTACACAGAGATCAAATTCGTCCAAATTTGTGCACCGTCGCGGTCGGTTCTGATTTCTGCGCGGTGTACCATAACTGGTTGATGTGCCTTCTTCCACCTTTTCCATTTCTTTTTTTACAGATTTTATAATTTTCAAAGACACGCCGGTAGCAGCAGAAACACGTTCATATACTTTCTTTAGTGGAATGGTACATCCATTTTCATCGGCTTCCCTTTGCATGAATTGCAGCACGTTTGCCACAACTTCCCGTGTTTGCCCACGAATCGTCCTGCGGAAAACCTTAGAATGAACGGGAGGCATGTTTCCCTTGAAACGAACGAAGAAACGAATGTGAAATTAACAGCACCCGCGTGAAGATAAACAACCGATTTCCAACTTGTTTCTGCCTGGACGCCCACGACAACAATATTCTGACTCATGCTTTTCTCCTCTCCCCTCCCCTACCTCGCGCCAGCTCGAACCTTTGCTGAGGCTCGTTGACCAGCTTTCATCCATACGCCAGAGAACTTCCGAAAGTGCGCGAGCTCTACCACTGCACCATCGGGGAGGCACAAAAGTTGTAAAAGAGAGAATGCATTGGCGTCCCTTGAAATTATTTGCGCCCTATTAAATCAATATTGATCACAGCCTGCAAAAGCAGTGGATCCAAAAATTTTCTTGTTCGCTTCGCTCGCAACGTATCTTTGTTCTCTGTAATGCATTGTAGATATCCAAACAGAGAAATAAGACTTGTCTTAATTGATTTTGTTTTAAATGCATGAACAATTGTTTTGAGAAAAGGGAGCGTGCACATTTGAGAGACAAGTTATGTAATTTTTGCTGTTGGTTTATTGTGAGATGGATGATGGATTTATTTAATATATGTTGTATATAATATGTATTAAAGAAACTTTGAATACGTACACAATTTAGTGTCCACGTCGCTTCATGTTGCATATGTGTGAAACATATATCATGCATGAATGTTATAAATGTTAATGTAAAAAAGAATTATATTTGGAATGGATTTTCTGTCTTTCGAAAATAGTTTGTGTTCTTGTTTTCCATTATTAATGTGAAATTGAACGTGTTGAAAAAATAATTCAAATCGTTTGTTCGAACACAAATGCTTTAGCATCAACTTCTACCTCTTTTTGCATAATTTACGAGGGTAATAACGTATTATTTGATACAAACTACTAGTACTACCGCTACTACTACTACTACTAAAATAATAATAATGTTGGTCCCGCGTTCGAATCCCGGCTTTGGCATGGATGTTTGTGAGTGTCAATTTAATCATATCATCACTCATCCCCATCTGCGCAAATTAGCCAAAAGTGGCACAAAAAGCGAAGTAAAATAAAGCAAATCGATGATAATAATAATAATAATGTTATAATAACATTATTAGTATTATTATTTTTAGCATTATTAAAATTATTATTATTGGTATGTTTATTTTGGTACTTGCGTCCCCCAGACAAAAATTCGTGGTTGCGCCTCTGGGACCATGGTTCCTTATGGCTCGAGCGGAACGGAAGAAGGGAAAGCTGCGCGGGGACTTTTCGTCCAAGGTTTTCTTCCTTGTGGTCGCTCTATAAGATACCCGTTTCAATTTTGAAGGTGCCTACTCTGTTGTCACATGCTACTTTCGTGTCAATCATGAGTATATAATTAGGCCTCCTCGATGCCGCAGTGGTAGCGTCTCCTTGAAATGAAGAGGTCCCGGGTTCGATTCCGGTGGAGGTATTTAATCATCATCATCATCATTCATTTCAAGGAGACGCTACCACTGCGGCATCGAGGAGGCCTAATTATATACTCAACTCCATTTATGCACAGTAAGGCTAACGGGACTGGACCTACAGTTTAAAGTGGGACCCGAACCACTATGTGCTCCCCCCCTTGTTCGCCACCACTGAGTGGGGGCCACGTTTCCATTAACTCTAGATTATGTTTGCATTATTATGCATTACATAATCTAGAGTTAATGGAAACGTGGCCCCCACTCAGTGGTGGCGAACAAGGGGGGGGGGAGCAGCTGCTCCCCGCTTTTCGCCACCCCGAAACTTTGGCTATATCCTTTGAAAATTTTGGGACTACATCACTGCAAATAGCCTATGTGCAGACTAGGGATGACCAACTCCGGATAAAATTTTATCTGGATATCGGATAATTTTCTATCCGGGTTTCAAATATCCGATATTCGGATTATCCGAAATGTCCGGAAATATGATTGTGTGCATTATCCGGCCAGTTGTATCGTTTATCCGTTTTAAAGGGTATCAACATATCCTTTTTGCTTCATTTTCACATTTCACTGTACGTATTTTCCACAAATCGTTCATCAAAACTGTTCTATTCGGATATCCGAATCCCGGATATCGGGAAAGTTTGAAATTCCGATATCCGTTATCCAGATTTTGAGGCCATCGCGAGTGCGGACGTGCCCAGAATTTAAAACTCAGTCAACCGTGCCAGAAAATTACGTTATTAATGTTTAAAGATAGGACTGAAACCTGAAAGATTCGGCCGCTCAACGCGCGTAGCCACCGAGGTGGCGCATACACTCAGAGAACTAAATGCATCATATGGATTGATGCACCAGAATGCATCGATTGATGCATTTGGATGCATTTTTGTATGTCGTGAAAGAAACACCAAAGTGCATCATTTGATTCAAGTGAGGATTTATTTCAGTCGAGATGCATTTCAATGCATCAGTTGATGCACCTTGATGCATTTTGATGCACCAGAATGCATCTTTTTGATGATGCACTTAAACGTTTCGTCTGAGCTACATAAACTCTGTAGCTCAGACCAAACCTTTAAGTGCATCATCCAAAAAGATGCTGGAAGGTGCATCAAGGAACATCAACTGATGCGTTGAAGTGCATCTCGACTGAAATAAATTCTCACTTGAATCAAATGATGCAATTTGGTGTTTCTTTCACGACATACAAAAATGCACCCAAATGCATCAAATGTGAATCTGATTCTTTGAATAAGCCATAAAACACACTTTAGTGCATCAATCCATATAATGCATTTAGTTTTCTGTGTGTACAGTTCTTATTGGTCAGTAAGAACATGTTTTCTGGCTCCGAGAGAAACTGTTGTGCATGTTAATGGAGAAGGCTGGAGGGGGGGGGGGGTCAGAGCACAAAGGAATACGAAAAGAGTGTTTGTGTCCATTGCTACAGCCACGGCACTCGGTCAATGCCTTCTCACTTTCCACTTGGAGGTCGGAAGGAAGGCGAGTCCTGTTGTCGCGAATTAACACAGTTTGCGAAGGCAGCGTTGGCCCCGTATGGACGCCTCTGCTCCCGCCTTCGGTATGTGGGGCATCCACACGCTGTACGCCGTACGCGGCAGATACGGAGTGTCGTTCGCCCGGTCATCAACGTCTTTGATGGTTAACGTGTTCATAGTGCAACGGAACCATGTACTGCTGGTACTCTGATTTGGTTCGATTCTCCACAGGTAAGGGCAGTAATTTCTGTTTTGTATGCATTTACAAGTAGTGACTTGTTTCCGTGCTTTGATGCCAGCTACAACCACTCTCCTATAGAGGTGGTCCCTACTTAAAACCTGGTTTACATTGGTCGAGTGGACGGGAGAGTAGCTGGAGCGAGTGGGGTCAAACGAGCTACTCTCCCCGTGTAAACAACTGGGGAGAGCACTGGAGTCAGTACTCGCTCCAGTAGCCAGGTCAGGACAGTCGAGTGGCTGTCCACGGAGGACAGTGACTCGACAGAGTAAACGCTTTCTGAGGACAGTAAAGAGTCTGTGTTGTGTTGTGTCTGTGAGTGTCCATGGAATTTGTGTCGATTATAGGAATAAACAAAATAAACTACGGGCGTATGAAGTTGAAGAGATGAGACTTGATGTACAGAGCATTCCCTGACATTCGCTACGAGACTCGGCGGCAAGCGGCCCGGCATCAGCGCTTGTATTCCCGGTGAACGGGTCGGCGACAGTCGCTAGAGTCGGCTATTAAAATTAGTTTTCATATTGTGTACTAACCTTGACTACAGAAGGTGTTGAAAATGATGCCCCCCTGCTGCAACACATTCCTGGCATCTCCGAAGGAAATTGGCATTTACACGTGCAAGTTCGTCTACAGTAATTCTCCCGATTTCTTGTACAATACTCTCTTTTAACTCACGGATGGTGTGCGGATTGTCTTTGTATACTTTATTTTTTAGATTTCCCCATTTTTCTTTCCACTTTTATTCAGAACTGACCCTGTTACTCTAAACTTTTTTACGATGTTTAATATAGTGGTCCTATGTGGAACGAGAACACGAGGAAATTTCTTTGCAAAACGTCGTCGCACTTCTTCACAATTCCTCTTTCCGAAGTAACACTCGACAAGATAAATCCTTTGTTGTAATGTAGAGTGCTTACTTACTCTAGTACCCAGGCAACAAGACCAGATCAAAAAGGAAGTCAGTGTGTCCTGTGAAACGGTGAACGACCCAGGGGTCAGCGTCCACAAGGCTCATGGTCTTTTGTGTCGCAAGAGCGAAATTCCAATTCAAGCATGATAACCCACGATGTTCACAGCAGCTTGGCGTCATTCAATGTGGACAAGAAAGTGGAAGTTTGCACATGACTTATCAGAGGATAGTGTTTCTTTATTCCTACCAATGCAAGTTTTCCAATAGGTCAGCATCTATGTTACTACACGAAACCAGAAGATGGATGCTGGGGTTTCGAGAAACTCACAAGATGCACAGTGTTGCTACATCAAGAGAAATTTCTTTCAACGCCTAGAAATTCAGGCAGAATTTTAGTTGAAAATGGAAAACAATTGTATGAAAAATGTCAAAATTGTATGGAAATTTGAAGATATCTGGCTGATCAGAGTGTGCTCGTAAGTTACATTTCCCATTATTTTGTTCCCCCAGAATTATCAATTATCCTTCCTCACTATACTTAGAATCTTTGTTTTATGTCTATTTATTTCCATCCATTTCTAACAGACCTGATAGGGTCCTCCACAAAGGCGCAGTCGTCGCCTTGTAATCAAGGGGTCCCGGGTTCAATACCCGGTGGAGGCACATAGTGGTTCGGATCCCACTTTAAACTGTAGGTCCAGTCCCGATTAGCCTTACTGTACATAAAGTGAACAATCAAACGCCTAATATTTCTATGAAGAAATATTTTCTTCAATGGAAATGTTAATTCTGCTAGTACTACTAACAATAAAAGTGATACAATTTTGTGATCGCCATTTCATTTTTTCTAAATGAAGATAACATTTGGATGAGAAAGGGAAATGTTGCATTTGCGAAAGGTTTGGTTACGATTTGATGTCAGGCCCGTAGCTAGAGGGTGGGCAGGGGGGGCAACTGCCCCCCTGAGAGCCTGCCTTGCCCCCCTGTGAAAAATACAGAACATATTCCTACCTGTAATTCTCACTAATCTTTACAATTATATTTTGTATTACTCTAGCAACATAACAAAGACATTTATTGATTTTGTGATTTATGAAGGTGGATTCCGTATAATCATAGAATTCTATGGTATAATGTCGTATCAGAATTGGGGGGAAAGAATTCCCTTCCAGTTTCAGTCTTCGGGAAATGATTTCGCAATTTTCATTATCTAGAACAGTTGTGACATTTTGAGTAGTCTTGTATTAAGCGTTCCTAATGTGTTCGGATGTTTTTTTGGATATGTTGAGATGAAGTTTGAACTGCATAACTTTTTATTTCCAAAGTCTACCTTTTGGTAATAGCGATTCATGTGATAGAGAGAGAGAGTGGATATTTCATTTTTGTCACTTAGCGTTGCTTTTCTGCCACATCAAGCTAATCGTGACAATGAGTGATGACGTGAAATTGATGAAGAGACACTCACAAACAGTGTTGCAACCACAGGGGGCAGGGATCCCCCAATCTTGGACGGAAGTCCAATCTAGTGGGGAGGGGGCAAACACTGAAGTAAAGAAACATGAGTAGCAGAATCTAAGAACAGCAGGACAAATGGATACTCGAGATGGAATTAATTTTCAAGTCTTTCTTGCATTTTTCTTCCAGACGGCTAAGGGCACTTGCAGGGGGCACAGAGGGGCAATTGCACCTTCGATTTCAAATTTTATACAAATAAAAGTGCATTTCGTAATATTTTCTTGCTCGCTTCGCTCGCAAGTAAAATATCTGCTATTCGTATAGTCCAAGTTCAGAGCCATAGCTAGGGGGCGGCGGAAGTCAGCCTTGGGAGCCAAAACGATCTAAATGAAAAAAAAAATGTTAAAGAGAATGCCATAGCGTTCGTGATATTATTTGCACCGTATTAAATAAATATTGTTTTAAGTTTGCAAATATTTGGATCTAACGATTTTCCTGCTCGCTTCGATCCTAAGATGATTCTTTTCTGTAATGCATTCTAAATTACCTGAGAGAGAAGGAAGGCCACCAGATATATATACTTCAGATTGTTGCTGCTTAAATTCATGAACAATTGTTTTGAGAAAAAGGAGCGCCCACATTTGAGAGAAAATTTGGCGGAGGAATTGATCAAGTAGCCCAATGTATTTAAATAATATATATATATATATATTAAAGAAACTTTGAATACGTACACAATTTAGCATTAACATGTTGCATATGTATTTTCTTATTTTCCGTTGCTCTATGTTGCATATGTGTAAAATATATGTTGTACATGGAAGTTAGACGTGTCATATGTACAAAAAGAATAATGTTCGTCATGCATATTCTGTCTTTCAAAAATACAGTTGATATGCTTGTTTTCCATTACTAGCTAATATGAAATTGAACGTGTTGGAAAAATATTTCAAATCATTTGTTCAAACACAAATGCTTTAGCACCAACTTCTACCCCCTTTTGCATGATTTACGACGATAATAACGTATTTTAATGCTAATATTATTACTACCACTACCACTACCACCACTATAGTACTATTATTATTATTCGCACGTTTGTCCTGGTACTTGACTCCAGATAAAAATTTGTGGTTTCGCCTCTGCCCAAAAAGAACACTCTTGCCCAGGCTTGAACCTGAAACCCCTGGCTTCGAAGTGTGTTATGTAACCATCCCAATATGCAGTTCGGCTAGTGAAAGATGTAGGACGCAGCTTACTGTCTCAAATTATTATCAAACACGATGAAAATGTGATAGTGTTTCACATTTATTATTTCGGTTAGAAAGCGATAAAATTTGTAGTTTGATACGGGTTACTCTAAGCATCTTATGGAGTGTAAATATCAATTTCAAATCTCATGAATCATTTCTCTATGCAAACGCATCAAATGTGATAAGCAACATAGGTGTGTGTTATGATATCCATTTTATAAAGAAAAAGTTAAGTTTTAACCCTTACTGTTTGCATGATATCGTTTCCATAGCATGTTATATATTGCTCTCAGAATTTTAAAGGGCAGTAAAAATTAATACCATTTGCAACTGCGAAGCTATCAATGAGATTGCGTACATTAAGGACAGAAGATGCCATATTTCGATTGCTTCTAACATCGAAAGTAGAATTAGACAAGTAAATAGTGACTGAGAAGAGTTGCTTGCCTTGATGTCCTGTACACACTGTGTTATTAGGTGGCACCCTATGAATATAGGTTCAAGAAAAAGCTGCAGTGAAATAAATACGATTGATTGATTGAATTGGTGTTTTAAGTCACTTTATGCACAGTAAGGCTAATCGGGACTGGACCTACAGTTTTAAAGTGAGATCCGAACCACTATGTACCTTCACACCGGGTATCGAACCCGGGACCCCTTGATTACAAGGCAACGACGCTACCACTGCGCCATCAGAAAGGCCCTAAATGCCATTGAAAATCTCTCAAATTATAATCTATTTACATTGTGTCTGTTGTAGACGTTGTTTGTTAAAGTACCTCAGGCACAACCTAATTTTTTGACAAATTATTATGTCAACTCTTCTGCTAAGGAGTGGATTCTCCTAATTTTATTAATTTTATCTTAAGCCATTCTGTGACTGGCAGAAATCAGTATCTAACTAACTAACTCTCTAGCCTTCTTAAACCCGAAGGTTCATGGCTGCAGCAACACAGGCCTTCCATCTTTCCCTATCTTGAGCAAGATCTATATACTCTTTTCCATCCCTACCGATTTCCCTTAGGTCCATCTCAACGTTGTCCCTCCATCTTCGTCTTGGCCTTCCTACAGGTCTCTTACCATCAGGTTTCCCAACAAGAATCCTGTAAACTCCTCTTTCCTCTCCCATTCGTGCCACATGGCCTGCCCACCTAAGTCTTCTTGATTTAATTATTCTAATAATATCTGGACATGAATACAAATTATGTACTTCTAAATTATGTAACCTTCTCCACTCGCCTGTTTCCTCATCCCTTTTAGGTCCAAAGATTTTCCTAAGGATCTTATTTTCAAATACTCTCAATTTATGTTCCTCTTTCAATGTAAGGGACCAAGTTTCACATCCATATAATACTACAGGCAAAATTACGGTTTTGTATAGTTTAACTTTTAGTTTCTTAGATATTATACGAGAAGACAAAAGTTTATGAAGAGAGAAGTAACATACATTTCCTGAATTAAGCCTACTTTTTATTTCCTCTTTAATATAATTTCCATTTGTTAATATTACTCCTAAGTATTTGAATTTGGAAACTGATTCAAACGAGTTGTTATCAATAATTAGATTTTGATTATTACCTAACACTTGGTTTCGGCCTGTAAACATATATTTAGTTTTCTCTTTGTTAACTTCCAAACCTATCTCTGTAGCAGTTTTGAAAAATATTTTAGCATTATTCTTAATTGTATTCACATCATCCCCCAGTAAGTCTACATCATCTGCATATGCTAACAACTGAGTCACACCATTTAATTTTAGTCCTTCTTTAGTTTCTTTTACCTTCCTAACAGCATATTCTAAGGCAAAATTAAAGAGCAATGGAGATAATGCATCTCCTTGTTTTAACCCATCATGAATTGTAAATTTGTCAGACATATTAATACCCACACGAATTATACTTTCTGTTTCACTGGTGCATATTTTTATCATACTAACAAGCTTCTTAGGTATTCCAAACTCTACTAATATATTATATAATTTATCTCTTTTGACCGAATCATATGCTTTTTTGAAATCAATGAATAGCTGATGGACATTTTGATTATATTCCCACTTTTTTTCAAGTGTCTGTCTGATGTGAAAAATTTGATCTGTAGTTGATCTGTTACGTTTAAATCCACATTGATAATCACCTATAATTTCATTAGCATATGGTGTTAGTCTTGTTAAGAGAATGTTAGACAATATTTTGTATGTTGTTGAGAGTAGAGAAATTCCACGGTAATTATTGCAGTTCATTTTATCACCTTTTTTAAACACAGGAACAATTATGGATTCTTTCCACTGTTGAGGGATTTCTTCTTTATTCCATATTAAACAAATTAATTTATGAATTTGACATATTAATGAATTTCCACCATATTTAATTAACTCAGCTGGTATTAAATCAATGCCAGGTGCTTTGTTATTCTTTAGCCTTTTAATAGCATCTTTAACTTCAGTCAAGTTAGGTTCTGGAACTAAAGGTTCTGCTGTGTGGACTTCATTTACTTCTAATTTATCTCCTACATGGACATTTAAAAGGTCATTAAAGTAGTTCTTCCATCTATTTAGAATATCGCTTGGGTCAGCTAGAAAATCACCGTCTTTATCTTTTATCAAGTTTACTTTAGGTTGCAACCCCTTTCTAAATTCATTTACACCTTTATATAAATCTCTGATATTTTTATTTTTGCTGTTTGTTTCAATTTCGTTAATTTTACTTTTCAAGTAATATCTTTTTTTACTTCTAAACGTGCGGTTAACTTCTCGCTTTATTCTATTATAATTGTTTAGATTTGTATCATCAGAGTTATTTAACCACCTAAGTCTAGCCTGATTTCTTATTTCTATTAGATTATGACATTCATTATCAAACCATGGCTTACTTTTTCTCGGTTTATGGTATCCTATACTTTCTTTAGCTGCTGATTCTATTGCATTACGTATGTGCTCCCAATTCTTATTTACGTCTGTTTCATTTATATTTTCATCATCATTTAAATCCTGCAAAACATCAAATCTATTTGACAGTTTAATTTGGTAATCTTTCTTAATTCTTTCATCAGTAAACTTTCCTGTATCAAATTTTAGAATTTTTAGGTTTTGTTGCTTATGATTTATCACTGAGAGTCTTTCTCTTAATTTAGCAATTACTAAATAATGGTCACTGGCACAGTCAGCACCTCTATGTGTACGAACGTCAATTATACTAGTATGCCTTCTCTTATCAATGAGAATATGATCTATCTGATTATGAGTTTTACCATCTGGAGAAGACCAGGTATATTTATGGATATCTTTATGTTTAAAAGTGGTACTTTTCACAATTAAATTCTTTGAGGTTGCAAAAGTAATCAATCTTATACCATTATCATTACTTAATTCATGAAGACTTTCTTTACCAATCGTGGGTTTAAATGTCTCTTCTTTGCCAATCTGTGCATTACAATCACCTAACAGAATTTTCATATCATACTGAGAAAATTTATCAAAGACCTGTTCTAACTCTGCATAAAAATCATCTTTAGTATTATCATCTTTATCTTCCGTTGGTGCATGTATGTTTATTAAAATAATTTTACACCACCTACCCTGTAAAACTGCATATGATATCCTATCATTAATAAATTCTACTGTTTTAAGAGCCGAGATAATTCTATTATTTATGAAAAACCCTGTTCCAAAATTATGATTTTCAGTACCACCATAGAAAAAAGTATAATTTTTAGTTTTACAATTCCCTTCTCCTGGCCACCTAACTTCCTGGACAGCTACTACATCTAATTTATACTTAACTATCTCATTAACTGTACACTGAAATGCCCCAGGCCGGTAAAGACTCAGAACATTCCAGGTGCCTAATTTAATATCCTTATTCCTAATGTAGATCTTATCCTTAGTCCAGGGACCTCCCAAAGTAGTCCCCACCCGGAGATCCGAACGGGGGACTATTTTACCTCCGGAATATTTTACCTTGGGAACATCCATGGCCTTATATTGCTGTTTCTTGACATGTCTTTTTACAGTGCAGAGTTGTCAGCTCTACGCCTAAGCCCCAATATGAATGGAGGAACTACTACACAAACACATTAGACAGCACAATTACTACACAAGACGAACACAAACACATTAGACAGCACAACTACTACACAAGACACACACAAACACATCACAACTATAACACAACTTTATATACCCTAAGCATGGATTAAAACATCTGAAACAACAAAGCAATCAGAATATAACACATCATCACATTATGTCATAATTAACCAATCAGAAAACAACACATGCATAATATTGGATAATAATTTGTTGCACAGCATGATGCAATAGAAATAAACCAGAAGTAAGCATGTGTGTGTGTGTGTGGGGGGGGGTGTGTGTATGTGTGTGTGTGTGGGTGTGTGTTTTATGAGGATTTTGGCTTAATTTCAAGTGTATCCAAAACAATATCAAGAAGGGGCATATTTTTAACAAGCTTATGGACAACAATCTGGCTGATGCAACTTTTGTAAGTATGGGCAAATCAATCTGAGGGGCCTCATCATTTGTACACTGTAGTTTCGGGAAATCAGTATCAGCATTAAAAAAACTGATGTTTGGGGTTTGCACGCTTCTGCTCAAAAAGTGGTGGCAATAAGCGGCTTAGAGACCTCGTGCCGCGGAAATGGGGTAAGGCGAAGGAGGTCTCTTATATCGTTCGGTTTCGTACCATAGTCATTAAGGAAGGTATTTTTCATAATGTAAAGAGGATACAACATTTCCCTCTATAAAACATGATATGAAATATTAATGATGACACTGTAATCCAAGAAGTCATTGATCAATCAAGGGATTCCCATTTGATTGTCGGGTGTCAAACACATGTATTTCAACAACACAATATTTTGCAAACTGGTTAACGTAACCAGTAGGCAAACATTGTCTGTAGTGATGCAAGAGTCTTTCTCTACCTTGCTATATCTGTCAATGCACCACAATATATTAAAAATTTGCCCCATCTAGGATTGACTTTGCCCCCTCTACTAAGAATTCCTGGCTACGGGCCTGTTTGATGTATGTTATTTATCGTCGCTTTTCTTGTACTTTTGGATAACCGCGACGGTCATTTGCAAAAGGGAAATCGTGAATTTCGTTGTGGCAACATTTAAGAAGCACATTTGAAACTTTCGCAAGTTCCATAGAAGGAAAAGCTCTAGAATTGTGTGACTTTCACGCTGGAGAACCGGGTTGAGCTTTGGGGAGAAAGCATTCGAGTTGACCGCGGAGGCAGTCACAACCCTCATAATGAGGTCTCCGCCCTTCAAAAGCAGTGTTTGCAACCCCACTAATTTCTTGCTATTCTCAATATATTTTACCAGAATGCCTGATAACCAAAAGCATTTCTTAGCAAAGCTGTATATACACTACGTTGTTTTAATTGACAAATACAGAGCATTCCCTGCCATTCGCTACGAGACTCGGCGGCAAGCGGCCCGCCGTCAGCGCTTGTCTTTCCTGGTGAACGGGTCCGCGACGGTCACACGCAACAGTGTTTTTTTCGCTCTCTCTGCCTTCGCTCTCTTTCCCCTTCTGTTGACGTTGCAGGCTGACACCAGTATAATCCTCCCTCGGAAGTTGTGTTGTGTCGTGTCCGTGTGTTGAAGATTGTGGCTTAATATGGCACCACAAAAGTTTACATTACCAGAGAGGATTTATCTTGTCGAGTGTTACTTCGGAAAGAGGAATTGTGGAGAAGTGCGACGACGTTTGGCAACGAAATTTCCTCGTGTTTCCGTTCCATATAGCACCACTATATTAAACCTCGTAACAAAGTTTAGAGTAACAAGGTCAGTTCTGAATAAAAGTGGAAAGAAAAACCCACGAGGAAAAACTCGATGAGATAGGACAAAGGTTAGAACAGTCTCCTCGGAAATCTATCCACCGCCTCTCAAAAACCATAGCATTTAGAGCTGCTAAAATTCTTATATGGTAAAATAATAACGTAACGGGAAAAAGTGTAAACATCTAAAAAATAAAGTATACAAGGACAATCCGCACACCATCCGTGAGTTAAAAGAGAGTATTGTACGAGAAATCCGGAGAATTATAGTAGATGAACTTGCACGTGTAAATGCCAATTTTCTTCGGAGATGCCAGGAATGTGTTGCAGCAGAGGGACATCATTTTCAACACCTTCTGTAGTCAAGGTTAGTACACAATATGAAAACTGTAATTTTAATAGTCGACTCTAGCGAGTGTCGCTGACCCGTTCACCGGGAAAGACAAGCGCTGCTTATCGGGCCGCTTGCCACCGAGTCTCGTAGCGAATGTCAGGGAATGCTCTGTAGTATATCGACCTCCTAACCTATTATGGCCGTGTTTGTTTTGTACTCAATGCTGCGAGCTCCTCTCCCCCCCCCCCCCATTTCCTTCTCTCTCCTCTTCGTAACGGAAGTTATTATATACGTTATGGTCTTCTCGATATATATACAGGGTGTTGCAAAATACCTGTTACAACGCTTGGGAGGTGGTTCGACAAGTAAAAACGAGGAAAAAATGTCATGTGAAAAAATGTCGAAATCGGCACCGTTTGCGAGTGACAGGCGTGCGAAAATCGCCTCACACCATGCGTAAAGTACAATAACTCAAGAAGGAAGAAAGATATCAATGTCGGAATAAAAGAATACAAACAAAATCGTGCCTGACGAATACAATGGTGCAGCAATTGAGGCCCAGTGTAAATTGCGCAAGGTGACTCTCAAAGAAAGTGGGGAATCCCGATGGAAAATATAGGAAATTTACTACTATTTTCTACATAATGTTGAGATCGGAATGTAGGCAGTAAAAAATGACGACGTATGTCCACATGTCCCACTACTGCTGGGACACCGTCCCACACTCGGGAAATAGGAAATTCACTCGAAAATGACGCTATGCCGTCAAATTACGCTCAGATTGATTTCAGCTAATTGGTACAGAAAGCTCCACTAGAGGCGCTGTGAGTGTAGGTCACCTGTTACGTATTAGTGTTGGTGGATACTACGTAGAGACTGTAGTCGACCGTTGTTTTTCCTGTCTTGTTCTGCGTCTCGCAGCGTGGAGTTTAGTCTGGCGTGTGTGTATGGTTGAATTGCGCTAAGGAATACTGTACGTAGAGTACGTATTCCCGTGTTCTTTCTCGGTTTGCAACAACTGCGTGGACACCTGTGTGACATTACGTGGGTGCTAATCACGGTAGTTGTGATCCGTCACTCGGAGGGAAAGTGCCCCTGTTTCTGGGCAGTTCTCGAACAAGACAATGGTGGAGTACTCTACCCACGAGCTTGCTGATATGCATCTCGTTTATGGAGAGGCAAACCGAAACAGCCGTGAAGCACGTCGTTTGTATCACGAACGTTTTCCCAATAGGCGATTACCAGCACATGCACTCTTTCAAAGACTTGATGCTCGACTGCGTGAAACTGGATCTCTACTACCCCGTAGGTGGGATTGTGGAAGACCCCGCACTGTGCGCACTGTGCAATTTGAAGAGGACGTGTTGGACGCGATACGAGACCGTCCTGACACCAGCACACGTGTCATTGCTCGTACTCAACAAACCCACCATAGCAATGTGTTCCGCGTTCTTCGAGAGGAGGGATTGCACCCATACAAATTGCATAAGGTGCACCACATACTGCCCACGGACTTTCCCCTACGCATGGATTTCTGCCAATGGTACGTGCAACAAACTCTTTCCATTCCAGAGTTCCCAACAATAGTTTTGTGGACCGATGAGGCAATGTTCACCAGGGACGGCATGTTCAATAGCCACAACAGCCACGTCTGGGATATGGACAATCCGCATGCAATCATTGTGCGCCATCATCAACATAGGTTCGCAGTGAATGTGTGGTGTGGCGTAGTAGGTGACCACTTGATAGGCCCGTACATTTTGCCATCTACTTTGTGTGGTGGGAATTATCGGGTGTTTCTACATGACGTATTACCTGAACTTTTGGAAAACGTGCCACTGGCAGGTAGACAACGTATCTGGTTTCAACACGACGGCGGCCCCGCACATTTCGACCGGGGAGCCAGAGCCTTACTCAACGATATTTTCGGCGATCGTTGGATTGGCAGGGGTGGACCTTTACCGTGGCCACCTCGTTCCCCCGACCTCACACCACTGGATTTCTTTGTGTGGGGAGAAATGAAAAGGCTCGTGTATGAAACCCCTGTGGAAAGTGCTGAGGATCTCGTTGCTCGTGTTAGTGCCGCTGCTGGGACAATTGGTGACATGCCAGAGGTATTTGCACGTACCAGACAATCAGTGCTTCGCCGATGCCATCTTTGTCTTGAAGTCAATGGCGGACATTTTCAACAACGTCTCTGAGTATACCGGTGTTTGTGTGAGCCCCTATCAGCACCACATAGTGTCCTTTAGTGAAAGGTACGAGTGAAGATGCTGGATATCGCTGTACTTCATACCGTCGATCTGCATGTGCGGAGGTTGTGCGCTTCTCAGTGGAATCCCTTCCAGATGTGCTGTGCCTGGAAATGTTACATGCCATTGTGTGCGTTTTCTCGCCATTCTCCGTCTTCATTCCTTCGAGGATTACCCACTTTCTTTGGGGAGCTCTCTTGTAGTATATGTACAGCCTAACGACATGTGGCCATTGTTTAACTTTTGTTTTTCGTACTGCAAAGTAGTGTGTCAACATTAAGGGATTGAAAACTTTTTTTTATGATTTTCCAGTATTTTTTTTCCATTTGGGATGGTGTCCCAGCAGTAGTGAGACATGCGACAAATTGGTTTCTTTTCTTCGAACCGCAATGTGAACCGTGTACAACAGGAGATTTGCAGTTATTTTCCTATTTCCCGGGTGTGGGACGGTGTCCCAGCAGTAGTGGGACATGTGGACATACGTCGCCATTTTTTACTGGCTACATTCCGATCTCAACATTATGTAGAAGATAGTAGTAAATTTCTTGTATTTTCCATCAGGGGATTCCCCACTTTCTTTGAGAGTCCCCTTGCGCAATTTACACTGGGCCTCAATTGATGCACCATTGTATTCACCAGGTACGATTTTGTTTGTATTATTTTATTCCGACATTGCTATATTTCTTCCTTCTTGAGTTATTGTACTTTACACATGGTGTGAGGCGATTTTCGCACGCCTGTCACTCGAAAACGGTGCCGATTTCGACATTTTTTCACATGACATTTTTTCCTTGTTTTTACTTGTAGAATCACCTCCCAAGCGTTGTAACAGGTATTTTGCAACACCCTGTATATATATATATATATATATATATATATATATATATATATATATATATATATATTTTCACTAAGGGCCCGAAATATTTTACTTGCGAAAGGCCACCGGAAACTGCGCTACGTCGATGGTTGCCATTAGGAGCCTCTCCTTCCTTTTCCACTTGTAGTGGTAAAGGCCTTGCAACGTCTTTCTCACACTGCCACGTTTTGGCACCGTATGATGTTCGTTTATGTATGTTTCGTCTAAATAGTACACCGCTCTTCCAGTGTTTGGGAAGTAATGAATTCCTCTAAAGAAATCGGCGCGCACAACAATAATATCTGGTTTCTCCATCAAAACATCCGATTGGATTCAGTTCTTTAATTAGGAAAATAAAGATTAAGTAAACATTTCCATGATGTGACCCCAAATCGAAAATTGATTTTTTCTTGCAAATTCTTTGATAGGTGTAGGTACAGTATTGTCCACAACGTAAGAATCTCTTACAAGCCTTCTAATAACCCCTTTTTACGGTTTGTGGCGGAGTAGTTAGCACAGTGCGCTTCGACGTCATAGGTCCCAGGTTCGAATCCCGGCCTGGGCATGAATGTTCTTAGTGATTGTCCCTTCATCAGTTTCGTCTCATCATCAGTCATCCTGATCTTCGCGATTAGCCAGAAGTGGCAGAAAAGTGAAGTAAAATAAATAAAATCAATCAATGAATTAATAACCCCTTTATCCAAATTTGATCCATTGATATGGTTTGTTTTACTTCGCTTTCCTGCCACTTTTGGCTAATCGCAAAGATGATGAGTGATGATATGATAATATTGATGAAGGAACACGCACAAAAACACTACCATCTACAGGCCGGAATTCAAACCCAGGTCTCCTCGCGTCGTAGTGCGCTGTGCTAACCATTCCGCCGCGGATATCGGCGAGTATCTTGGGGAAAGAGGCTTCTCCCACATTTCCTGCCTGGCTTCGCAATGCACAACCCCCTTTTTCCGAATTATGCAATTCTACATCTAAACTGAGTGACCAGTTAATTGGTTTACATCTGTAGATGGCAACATTGGAATTTTGCTCCACCAGCCTGCCTTTTTCTTGACAAAACCCATCAGTGTTGCCACATGAAGGGAAATTTCCCTTTTGCACGGAAATTCGGACCGAAAGTTTAGCCAAAAGGGAAAAGGGAATTTCGATGAAAAATGCCACGATTTCAGGGAAATTTTAAGACATCTGACTACATTATTACAGTTAATGTTAAGTTCCACTTTCATATTCACATTTTCATTTTTTCTGTTTATTTTTCTGCTCCCTTGAATATAGCCTGTATGTATTTATATTTCTGTTAAGTACATCGCTTTTCTGCACCTTCGGATAATAGTAACGATGATGATTAACTATTAAATGGATTCCTTACCAGGATCCAAACCTGGGACATCTGATCAGGAAGCGATGAAAATGACATATATGTGAAAAATTTAACATATTTTTATTCACACGGACATGGACCAACGGAAATACTACTACTACTGCTTCCACCACCACACTAATAATAATAATAATAATAATTACAACTACTGCTACTACCACTAATAATACTTATTATTATATGATTTGCTTAGGTGAAGGGAAAAATTGGTCCAAAAAGGGAAATTTTGTCCCTTGGAAAGGGAAATTGTACCCTCATATTGTGGCAACAAAACCCATATGGCCCCCTCGGATTTCCACTTTCCCAAGAGCTCAATTTGTCGCGTGAGACCTATAATTCCTATGCTAACTGTTTAAAGATGTCAAGAAATTACAAAATAGTTGGAATAGTTTCATTATGTATAGATTTTTGTTCAGATTTAGCTTTCTATTAATATAAATCAATTAGGTTTCATAATTATATTTGTCTTGCATTATGGTGTTACTTTTATTGTGCGTATATTGTCATTGGTGTAGTTCTGTTGATGATCCTTTGAGAGAGAGAGAGAGAGAGAGAGAGAGAGAGAGAGAGAGAGAGAGAGAGAGAGAGAGAGAGAGCGAAAATCCAACACACCCACACTACTATGTGTGTGTTTTTGATACGTATTATCCTTAGTAGAGCATATTTGAAGTCACAACTAATTATTTATCTCTTGTTGTTATAACAAAAACTCCACCCCCCAGAAAATTTTGGTGGGAAGGAATTTTGAGGACAAGATTATTGGTGGGGGAAATTCCCTCAGGATTTCGCACCCTGGCTCAAACACTGGAGGGTAATATATACAGGGTGTCTACCAGTCAAGAATGTCAAGAAATTATGCTTGTGGTTAATAATTTTTGCGATTGTTTACAGTATAGTGAATTTACATTGTTTTATACTAGTACTGAGATTTGATCAAATTGAATGTTTGGAAATCTAAAATTAGGCTATATTGAGTTGTGGTTAAGATTTACTCACTTTGTTCTGTCGTCTTCTACGTTCACATGCCTATAAATTCTAACTCCAGTAATATTATTTTCAGTGCTTACTCCCCCCCCCCCCCCCTCTCACATATATTTTAAAATTTTCATCCCTGTACTTCGAACAGCAATTCCATACACACTCATATCCAAACCCACAAACCTTTACACTTTCTTTTCTTCTAAATGTGTATAACTCAAACTTTCTTTATTTCATTGCTACTATAGAACACTATATATACTAATGTAAATTTATCACATTTTCCTTAGATGTAGCTTTTGCATATTTTTTTACTATATAGGGCATCAAGTCATTATTTGTATTAATTTTGTTCAAAATGAAATGTTGTATGGCTTAATTGTAACCGTATGGAGATAATAAATAATAATAATAATAATAAAAAGAACTACATTCTTGCATGCATGTAGGGTTTATAAGAATATTAAGTAAAATAATGTGGTCATTCCCCATCCAGAATGAAGTTTGAAGCATTCATTTTTACATGCAGTAATAATAATTAAAGCAAGTCTAAATCTCTTCTTACAGCTGCAGTTTTCATTTTAACCAGCTTTGTGGTAGGAGTTGAATAAAAATATTTTTTTTCTTCATTTCCAACCGTGCCTAAGTAGGGGAAGATTAAATAAATGTTAAGAAAAGGGGGACAAAAGGTCAAGAAAATGGCATGAAAAAGTCAAGAAATTTGGATGTTATTTCGGTAAACACCCTGTACATAGCTGTGTTGCTAAACAGAGTCGTTCATTTGGGTGCCAAATATGCCACCGTCCGCACCATTTGCGACGAAGTAACCAACAATTAGGCGCAAACCTAATCGAATTTTAACGGCAGTAATTTTATCTAGCGTTTCGATTGTAGCTCCAAATCCAATCATCAGTTCTTGCATGCTTCCTTTCCTATCTCTGGGAGCTGGATTCTTGTTTTTCTTCTCGGGAGGACATTGCCCCGTGGGAGTGGGTGTGCGTAGGTTTATCGTGAGACCAGGCCTTCATGGCGCGTAAGCTTTGCTGTTACAAATCTTGGGTGTTGGGGGAAAAACCACTTAAGTCAAGGGATGAAATTTTACAGCAAACAGTTATGTATATTTATTCTTTTAATAGTAAACATTACAGACATGGTGTAAATGTTGGTTAATCACTGTTTAGAATCGTTCCACGTGCCCAATATAAAATTACACTGATAAAATTTTTCTTTGATTTAAGGTGACTTAAAAAAACGCAACAAAAAATCGCAGTTTGTGACTTACGTCCTTTTTCCCCAACACCCTAGAAATGACTTGATATCGGTGTGTGAGGTAAAGTTTAGCTTTTTTGGGAGACCTCCATTTCTGGTACAAGGTATTCACCCACCCACAGAAAATGCATACAGATAAATGCATATTATTAAAAAATTAGGCCCCTGATTTCTCTGTAATTACATATTTTTTAGCGTATTTATTCTCCTAAAACCCGTCGATCTGATCTGATTCTTTTTTTATTATTATTATTTAGCGTCGGTTTTCTACCACTCTTGGCTAATCGCGAGATGAGGATGAACGAAGAAATTACATAGCGCTCTGTGCTAACCACTCCGCCAGTGGCTAAAGTATCGTCGAATAGCACCAGTAGGACGTACGCTTTGGCATATTTTTAAGTTCTTCAGTTGAAACTTCGTGTTTGTAGTGATCTTATATGAAATTCATATTTAGGGGTTTGTGATAGTAATATTTCTGCCATAGTTGTTGCAGATTGGCGCAAGACTGACGAGTGTATGGAATATACGAGATTTACATAGAAATTGGTGCAGTGCCAACAGAGTTTGAAATAAAATATATACAAGTGAGGGAATAAACGGTCATACCTTCTCCACGGTTCGAACCTAGGACCCCAACTAGGCGAACACTCTTTTACTATGGCTGCGCAACATTCTCTATATACTTGGTTCCATAACAATGGGAACTGAAGCATTATTTCTTATTTCTTTGTGTAAAATGCGTGTTTGTAAAATATAAAATATATGAATAGATCTGGCTGTAAACTACAGTGTTTTGCACTTGTGTTTATACTGTTTTGGATCTACAGTAATGTTTAGTTTTTGCCAATTCTCTCCCCTTTCCCCCTCCAAAGAGAATTTGACCAAGGTTGACTGAGGTTCCGGTTTTCTCGTTTATAATATTCAGAGCTTCCCTTAAGCCCGACCCTGTGGCCGAGTGGTTAGCACATCGCGCTGCGACGCCAAGGGTCCCGGTCGGGCTTGGTTGTTTGTGAATTTCCATTCATCAATTTCATCACTCATCCCCATCTTCGCAAATTAGCCAAGAGGCACAAAACGCGAAGTAAAATAAACTAAATCAAATCAAATCAAAAATCAAGAGCTTCCCTTAACCCTTTACTACTGACGCTCTATTTCATAACATTAGTACTGGCGCGGGGTGTTCTGTACACCCCCTTGGAAGTTATTACTTTAATTGACTTGCATTATGTTTTTACAATGTATATTTTATTTTAACATAACTTTCAAACAATTGCAATGAACTTTTACTACAGTTGTTTATTAAAGTGTGTTTACAATATTTATTTTAACATTTAGAACCAAATTTTATTAAATTATTCTCTATTCGTTCACCGAAAAATATCGTTAGAGAACGTTATAGGATTATACTGTATGGTTACAGAACATAAACAAACTCATTATTTTTTTCATTATTACTGCACTATGCATGTAACAATAATATGGGAAAGTACATTCATTGACGTTTGCTGTGACATTTTATTTTGTTTCTGAGTCTTTAGCGTTATAGCAGTCATCACAAATCGTAACCTAATGACTAAGACACATCTTTCTCAGGTAACGCTTGCAGAAACACTTACTTTTGACATCTTTTCTTTTTGACGACAATGTGAATAAACAACAATGGGTTAAAAGCAGTATAAGCTAACAGGTGTGCCAACAATGAGCTGCGATAAAATAGAAATAACGTTATATATATTATAAAATGTGTCACAAAATACTTATGTAACGTCAGTACTGGCCCGGGGTGTTAGGAACACCCAGGTCTTACTGTAATTACTAAACAGTGGCGATAGTGATAAAATTGATTCTAGGTTAGTTGTTAAGATAAGATTCAAATAGGAAGGTAACGAAAATTATAGCTAGTTAGTGAAATTTACTCAGCTTGGAGAGGTAGGTTTTAATATGTGGGGTGTTCACAACACCCCGCGCCAGCACTAAAGGGTTAATGGGGGAATGACCACTGCGCCACTGATTCAATGTCAGTGCCTTCAGCTGTGGTGGCGATCTGCCTTTTGGCACGCAAATGTGGTCTAATGCAAGTTCCGTGTTCGCTTGGCGGAGCTCACAAGGGAACCGGACTTTCTCTTGTCTAATTCCGATTCCGCACAGTGCCTCCACAGTTACGAGGGAACATTGCCCTTTAACATACGAGACACGTGTGTTTGTTGTCTTCTCATGCATGTTGGCACGTCTGCTTTGTTGGTAACCTTCCAATGGCCGAAGTGATTGACATTCAGTCGGCTTCGTGGACAAACGTGTGGCGTAAATCACCAAAGTTAATGTTTGTCTTTGGCACAGGTATCCATAGAAAACGAAGATCTTTTTTCCAATATTTTTTTTTACATAGTTTCGTCGCTATTTACGGTCCTTCCACTCTTAGGGTTATGGATCGGCATTGTTTTCTTTTCGATGCTGGTTGCGCAAATCTCAGGACTTCACTTTTAATCCTTACCCAAGACCCAACTCAGTTCATGGACTCGTACAAGCATATTTTCTCCTGTTCTTCCACTTGTCTTATACTTGCCTGTCTTATACCGCGTTTGTTACAACCTGTCCCGGTTCCCGCGCTAGTTGCTCCCTGGCTTTTCTCGGTGCTGGGGAAAGTCAAAGCCAGGCAGCCAATTAAAATACGCAACGTCGCAACAGCGTCTACGTAAGCGCCTCTCTTCTGGCTTCCATTCGCTCCTCGCTGCCCAGCAGACGATTTTTTCCTCGTTTCTCATTGGCACCGAAACTGACGAGCGCTCCCTAGCGCGGGAAAGGGGACAGGTTCTACCAAACGCGGTAGAGCTGGCATCTTGCCCCAACTGCTGGCGATACGCGCACCTTCGATGAGAGCCTTGTGCATGATGTTGCTGAGATAGCTCCACCCATCCGTGCGCCGTAGCCTGCAGCGCATGTTATTGTTCATCCTACGCAGCAGGTTATCAGCTAGAAGCGTCAAAAGGCTCGTTGACTTACTTAAGCAGGAATTTTATCCGTATTTATTCTCACTTGCATCCCCGATGGCGCAGTGGTAGCGTCGTCGCCTTGTAAGCAAGGGGTCGCGGGTTCGATACCCGGTGGACGCACATAGTGGTTCTGATCCCACTTTAAACTGTAGGTTCAGTCCCGTGTGCGGGCCCTTTTTTTTCTGTATTTGTTTCTTCTCTTGCCGTAAATCGTATCTGTAGCTTAGAATATATATCCATCAATTTCAGGCAAGAAAAAAAAATAATGTTACCATAAGAAATTACGACACTGTGTCTAGTGACGGCGAATATTGCGAATTCCCTGGATTTATGTGAGGTTTATTTTCACCGGGAATCGAACGCGGATTCTGCTTGAATGTCCATTCACACAAACAAATGAAAATTTTAGCATTGTTTGAAATCACGTATAAAGGAAATGTATTGCACCACGTTATCACTACAATGTGATATAATCACCACGTATATGCAATATACAGGGTGATTCAAAAGTCTCTTGACATTTTCCTTATATCAGTAATGAGAGGTGTTCAGGATGGGATAAAACGCACTGTTGTTTTCCAGCAAGATGGCGCGCCACCTCATTTCGCCAGAATCGTTCGGGACCACCTTTCCCGAGAGGTGGATCGGCCGTAGCTCACCAAGACTTTGGGCAGCTCGCTCTCAGACCTGACATCCCAAAACTTTTTTGTCTAGGGTGTACCAAGTAAGGACCAACACCATAGAGCAACTGACACAGCGAATAGCTGCAACAACAGGGGAGATCACGCCTGCTATGTTGGGGCATGTGTTCCGGTCTACGAAAGAGAGGTGGTTGCTATGCCTAGACTTACAGGGCCACCACATTGAAATGTACCGAGTTTGTTTTCTATTCCAGAGCACTTTTCAGCAGTACTGACAATTTTGTCAATGATGCTTTTTCAGAAAAATGTCATGAGACTTTTCAATCATTCTGTAGTAATATTGACAAGGTTTAGGTGACTCGCTTGGTAAAGAAACAACCATTCTCAATCCTTCTTAGTGTTTGTTGAAAAGGTAGTGGGAAATACTGCAGGAAAAGGAACCCTTATACATTGAAACAGAAGTATTTGCGTCTCGTTTTTCCTGCTGCATTCACAAACAATCTAAAAATTTGGAAAAAGTTCAAACAGATGAGTGTCAGAGGGTCCAAGCGACCTTCATGAACGCATCAACCACATTTCGGCCTACTTTCTTGAAGGAGGTCAGTATTCCCGTGTTCCACGTGCTTTAGCGGGACGCCCAAAGTGCATTGTGTTTGCGGTATTGGATTCAAGAGCTGTTAACACCACATTGTCGTCTCGTTTGACCTTTTTGGCGCATCGCCTTTCTATGGTTTTCTCGTAAGGCTCAACCTACATGCGGTTAAGGTGATTACCGTGGCATATGTTGGCAAATCGTCCCTCATTCGCTCTCGAAATCCTGTTCGAGATCTCGCACGGTGTACATACTAATCGAGAACTAATTTGGACCATTGGCGTCAACTTTGAAAACATTGGATAGGCTGAACTGGGAGATTGGTTTAATAATTCGTAACAGTTCGTTATATCGGAGACACTTTTCTTCAAATTTACGGGAGAAACTACTTACGGAAATCAGTTTCTGTAGCATTGTCGAAGTTCTTCCAGGTATTTTCTTTCATCTTTCAATCTATTTCAGCCGGAAATAAATTCCCGTTGCTTCAATTTAAGCGAAAACGTAACCACGCCGTTTTTAAAGTATGTTCGTCTAATCTAATTGAACCTAACCTAACCTTCTGTGAATGGCCCGTGGGGCTATCCGGGAATGGTTTTGGGGGTTATTCGTGGATCGTTATACGATCCCAAATGGTTTTTGGGGCTATGCGTGAATGGTTTTTGTGGCTATCTGTGAATGGTTTGCGGGGCTCGCACCATGACGTGCGTTTTGTAACACTTCGAGAAATGGCTTATTTTAGTGTAAAACATGTTTCTAATCGTGTGAAAACCTTAATGGCACCTTCAAATATGTTCCTCAATACACAATTGTTAAGTACGAACCATACGAAACACAAAATATACGATTTTAAAGTGTCTCCGATATAACGAACTAATACCTAATAATTTTATGCAATAATATGTGTCATACATATAGACTGATGGTTTAACCTAAAATGCCCCCCTTTTTTTCCTTGACTTAAAATGTAGACTTTTACGATTAAAAAACTTTTCAAGCTATTTCTGAGAGAAATACTTGGAGTTTATAGTGTCCGTTTCTGTCTATTTTAGTCATAAGTGCTTATTTCAAAGGTAACTGATTTTTGAATGCCTAATCCCGGAAAATGACGAAATTTCTGGTGATGTTGATCAATTTGTATGCCCGAAATTCGGGCAGCGGGAACCAAAATTCATAATACCGGCATCCATAACCGAAATTCGGGTACTCGGAACCGAAATTTATAATACCCGGATGCGGAACAGGGAATCGAAATTCGGGTACTGCGAACCAAAATTTGGTTACTCCTGCCCGGAACCAAAATTTTGACAGTAGGATCCGGAACCGAAGTTCGGTAACCAGAACCAAAATTCAGTTACTCGTATCCGGAACCAATATTCTGATACTAGGATGCGGAACCAGAATTATGATACCAGGATTCGAAACTCGGACCAAAATTCGGTAACACTTATCCGGAACATACCGTAAACGAGTGCCAGTATTCGGAACAGAAACCAAAGTTCGGGTTCCCT
Organism: Lepisma saccharinum; assembly: GCF_977018435.1. NCBI lineage: Eukaryota > Metazoa > Arthropoda > Insecta > Zygentoma > Lepismatidae > Lepisma > Lepisma saccharinum. Next base: position 15,479,721 of record NC_139250.1, on the reverse strand, counting down.
GAACCAAAATTTGGCTATTATCAGGACCCAATCTTCTAGGATGCGGAACCAAAATTCTGATACTTGGATATACGTAGGATTATCCGGAATCCAGATATTTCAGAATCCGAATCTGGTTAACCTTAGTTTTCATAACCTCCCTTTTTCATTTCATCTCGCCAGAGGGGGAGGGGAAGAGGCTATTGCTGTGATAATAAAATACTCCATCGGGAACGTGATTTTCCGTCAAATTAACTTCAGATACGTTTAGGGTCGCCGACTTGTCAAAATTATTTGGGGGGGGACTCTGATCACTGAAATAAATTAATGAATGACTCCCTCCCTCCCTTTTTTAAGTTTTGGCCTCAGTGTTCGGAATCTCGTAAAAGCCCATGAATTCCTCAAAATATCAAAATTTTCATTTACAGTTCGAATGCAAAATGTCAATTGTTCACGGATGGATATGTCACAAGTTTCGGCAACCATAATAGCAAAATATTCCCGACTTTTAATATCTGCTACCACGGAGCGCAAAACAGATCTCCCTAATATATCAATGATCTCGTTCTGAATGTCATGTGAGAGCCATTTGTAGCCCGAACGTCCCATCCACTACTCTAGTTCATGCACATCTTTTGAAACTCTTTTTAGTAAAAATGTTAACAACGCTCATAATTATGTACTTAGTATATAGTAATAAGTCATGTGTTTTGCTGTCTCCGGTCATAGCCCCCAATTTTGCTGGTTTAGAGGTCTCAGCCCGCAAAGTTGATGGTCTAGAACATTTCAAATGTGTATTTAAAGTTAAGTTCATGTGGCACAATTCAGAGTAAACTTTACAAGAGAAGCAAAATAATACATTAGATTCTCTTAAGCAAAATTATTTGGAGGGCTCTGCCCCCACATCGATAACATTGAGGGGCTCGAGCCCCCCCCTTTCAAGCCCCATGGAGTCGACGCCTATGGATACGTTGAAAGTTCGTTTCCTTCTCCGACGCACTTTGGTGCAGGACGGTCGTTGTTTGTGATGCTCAAACGTAACACGTGCCTTGGCGGCAGGACAGAGGAATGTACGCGTTCCAAGGAGACGGGTAGCGCCCCCACATCTTAGCTCAAGGTTAGTGTAGTCAGTTAAATTGGAAAATGATTCCATCGTACTGGGAATGGGCGTCGCCAGAATTTTTTGTAGGGGGCGTCAGGCCGTTGATTAAACTTGAATAGTAGAAATAATAATAATTATTGCCATGGTTATGATTGTTATGATGTTATAACTATTATAAACGAAAGAAAGAAATCAATATTATTTCAAATTTACTATATCGTAATTATTAATATTTATTATTATATCGTTGAGGAGACTCTTCCACTCGACATACAAATGTTTTTCATTATTTTGTAAACATTTCATAAAGTTAGTGTACTAAAATGCATAGTTACACACAGTGGCGGCGAGTGGGTTACAAAACAGGGGGGAGGCTACTTTACTTTCCCTTGGTAGATAAGATTTAGCATAGTGCGGAGACAAAGGTGGTAAATAGTGGGTTGGCGACTGCCCCCCCTGCCCTCCTAATCACCGCCACTATTTACACACAATAGTTAGAGAAAAGCTTTTGGAAATTTGTAAACTGTGGAATCAATTACTGTTTGATTTCAATGGTTGAATATGAAAACACAACCTGGGTCTTGAAAGGTAAAGGTCCCCATCCATATAGCACCGTGCCATAAAGGCACATTTAGGGGATGAAGGGGTAGGACACCACATATTCTCAATCTAGGATATTTTTGGAGGTGATGTGATCAGCACCACGCTCCGGCTGCCTTTGCCACCCAGGGTTGCCCCCAGGTACCCATTGATTTGAGGCTGGTTGAAGCCCAGAGCCAATTTATGCGGGGACAAGGCCGGAAAAATTCCAATCTTAGATCACCCACCCCGGGAATCGAATCCGGGTCTCCCGCGTGGACGCCCTACCTACCAGGAATCACTTATTCGAATCGTGTGTATGGCCGGTGTTAAGATGTATGATGATAAAGTGAATATATAGAATAGACATGGAAAATAGGAAAAACAGAGGCAGAACATTTTATAATTTTGTAACAACAACACGAAAGCACGTTATATGGTCCATGCTCGAAGGTTGTGGTATCGAGTCCAGGCTTCTTGCCCATCAGTTTCATCTCATCGTCGCGATGAGCCTAAAGACACAGAAAGCGGCGTGAATTAAGAGAAGTACGAAACACAGTTTTGGTTCATTTGCTTTTGTACATTCGGGTTAATTGCGAGGACGTGGATGAATGGTACACCCTAGCCGATTCACAATTGCACATAGAGGCTTTATTCAGGATGCATCGACCGCATAGGCTTAACGCTAACCACTCAACCACGATCTCACACTCTTTGACAGCCATCTTCACTCCAGATTGAACTTATTTTAATCTTTAAAGGGCACGAAAATTCTGTGTATTCAGCACACACTGAATATGCATAAAGGCTACCTCTTTTTCCTATATTTTTTTTTTTATCCAACCGTGTTGTTTTGTTGCCAAAACAAGTTTCGTCACGACCTTCAGGAAGGTAGGTAGAAGGTCAAGTCTCCAGGTCCAGGATGTTGCCGATGCACTGTTACACACACCCAGCCTTTGCATGTTGACCATGTGCGTCGAGGGTGCTTGGCGTTAGGTCAGCCGTGGCATAATCAAGGTACGTCAGTGTAATTTCATTACGTTTCTATACTGGTAGTGCCTCCTTCAAGCATTTTTCTACAGCGAGACAATTCATTTCTTTTGATAGCTCAGTCGTTATGGCGTCTCTCTACCATGCGAGAAACCTGGGTTCGATCCCCGGCGGGGGAGAACCGGGATTTTTTCCACCTGTTCAAGCGGCTCCAGCGCCCACCCAACGTCGTATAAAGTGGGTATCTGGAGGAAACTCTGGGGTGTGGGGGGTAAAGGCGACCAGGGCCGTGGTGCTGACCACATCACCCCCACCTTCGGCCTTGATCAAGAAAGTGTGGGGCCGGCCCCCGTGGCGGAGTGGTTAGCACATCGCGCTACGACGCCAGGAGTCCCGGGTTCGAGTCCCGGCCTTGGCATGGTTGTTTGTGAGTGTCCATTTTTTAATTTCATCATATCATCACTCATCCTCATCTTCGCAATTAGCCAAAAGTGGCAGAACAGCGAAATAAACTAACTCCACACCCACATACACCTTCATACGAGGCGCGAATGATGGACATACAACATAGTATTCAGCCGGTATTCTTTGAATGAACCGACCTCCGTGGCGGAGTGGTTAGCACATCGCGCTACGACGCCAGGGGTCCCAGGTTCAAATCCCGGCCTTGGCATGGGTGTTCTTTGTGAGTGTCCCTTCATCAATTTCATTATATCATCACTCATCCTCGCATTAGCCAAAAGTGGCATAAAGGTGACGCTAAATAAGAAAAATTAAATAAAAAATCAATACATACCGGATAGAAATAGATTCATCAAGGAATGTGTGAGTGCTTGTAGCTCGTCAGTGCTGCCATCTATTGATGAGTTATAAAGCCGGAGGCATTACTTTTCGTTCATCCATCACATATAATTATAAAGTAAAAAGAACTCAGTTTCTGCTAGTTCAGTCACTTTGGAGCTGGGTGCCCTTGTGACAGATATTCAGCATCTTTCCGCTTTCTGCTGCCCTTTGTCCGCTTTATACTCGGACAGGCCAACGCCTTCTTATATAGGGGGCCTGCGCAGAGACACTTTGCATACTACGTCATCAGTGGTAGGTAGGTCATGGATCACATCACGATAGCATTATAGCCATAAATCTGTGTTAAGCATAGAGCAATTTGAAACTTTGAAAGTGTAAAAACGCATATGTAATGTTCATATACAGTATTATTGTGAACTATAACCTAGCACTGATGACGTGTGTAAACAAAGACCCTTCGAGTAGGCCGTCTATGTTAAGTAGGCTTTCGATGCATAGACTCTTCCTAATCGGCATAGGTCTCGGAACCACTGCACAATGTTAATGGGATTCTATTCCAGCATACTATAGCAGAGCAGCCTTGTTAAAGGTCCAGGGACTCATAAATTCTAATGGGTTTTATTGGGTCCCGCAACAGGACCGGAACATTTTTTCTTGCCCAATTTAAATTCGGTCCAAGTTGCATATTGCTTCATTTCAATACGAAACTTGGACCGGATTTAAATTAAATCGAAAAAAATTCCTGGACCGTATTTAAATTCATCCGGAAAAAATGTTCCTGGACCGTATTTAAATTCATCCTGGAAAAAAAGGTTCCTGGACCGTATTTAAATTCATCCTGGAAAAAAAGGTTCCTGGACCGTATTTAAATTCATCCGAAAAAAAATGTTCCTGGACCGTATTTAAATTCATCCAAAAAAAAAAGGTTCCTGGACCGTATTTAAATTCATCCGAAAAAAAAAGGTTCCTGGACCGTATTTAAATTCATCCGGAAAAAAATGTTCCTGGACCGTATTTAAATTCATCCGAAAAAAAATGTTCCTGGACCGTATTTAAATTCATCCGAAAAAAAAAAAAGGTTCTTGGACCGTATTTAAATTCATCCGGAAAAAAAATGTTCCTGGACCGTATTTAAATTCATCCGAAAAAAAAAAATGTTCCTGGACCGTATTTAAATTCATCCGAAAAAAAAAAATGTTTCTGGACCGTATTTAAATTCATCCTGGAAAAAATGTTCCTGGACCGTATTTAAATTCATCCGAAAAAAAAAGGTTGCTGGACCGTATTTAAATTCATCCGAAAAAAAAGTTCCTGGACCGTATTTAAATTCATCCGAAAAAAAAAAATGTTCCTGGACCGTATTTAAATTCATCCGGGAAAAATGTTCCTGGACCGTATTTAAATTCATCCGAAAAAAAAAAGGTTCCTGGACCGTATTTAAATTCATCCTGGAAAAAAAGGTTCCTGGACCGTATTTAAATTCATCCGAAAAAAAATGTTCCTGGACCGTATTTAAATTCATCCAAAAAAAAAAGGTTCCTGGACCGTATTTAAATTCATCCGAAAAAAAAAAGGTTCCTGGACCGTATTTAAATTCATCCGGAAAAAAATGTTCCTGGACCGTATTTAAATTCATCCGAAAAAAAATGTTCCTGGACCGTATTTAAATTCATCCGAAAAAAAAAAGGTTCTTGGACCGTATTTAAATTCATCCGGGAAAAAAATGTTCCTGGACCGTATTTAAATTCATCCGAAAAAAAATGTTCCTGGACCGTATTTAAATTCATCCGAAAAAAAAATGTTTCTGGACCGTATTTAAATTCATCCGAAAAAAAAAAGGTTGCTGGACCGTATTTAAATTCATCCGAAAAAAAAAGTTCCTGGACCGTATTTAAATTCATCCGAAAAAAAAAATGTTCCTGGACCGTATTTAAATTCATCCGGGAAAAATGTTCCTGGACCGTATTTAAATTCATCCGAAAAAAAAAGGTTCCTGGACCGTATTTAAATTCATCCGAAAAAAATGTTCCTGGACCGTATTTAAATTCATCCGAAAAAATGTTCCTGGACCGAATTGAAATATGTTTCAATGAGAAAGGTTATTTACGGTCCAGAACCCATTTACGCTTGCTGATTTTCTCTCCTGGACCGGAATTGAATTTATTTGAGATTCTTGGACCTTCAACAACCCTGCCTTGTAGTCGGCTTCGCGGGTTGCGTTGTGCGGTGAAAAGAGGGGGAAAACATTAAAAAAGGAAAATAGCGTGCGATAGAGGGTTGACCCCCCCCCTCCCAGACCAGAAGGGTAACTGCAACGGTGCACTGTTTTCATGTTGTGGTTGTTGGACAGCACGGTAGTCTTAGCAACAGCGAGATTTGACGAGGGACCGCAAGGGGGCAGGGCCGTCGCGCGGCAGTCGCCATAGCAACAGGCTGTCTGCTGTGGAAAATTACCCCTCCGTCAGTGCGGCCAACCCTCCACCGAATACATGAGACTAATCCAATCGCGCAAATTTTAAACATTACCTTGCATTGCTTTTAACCTACTTTCGGGATGGTGGACTGGGAATTTTCAGCTAGTGGGCAGGACGTGTGTATTGATAAATGATGATTTTTAGATTGAATGTAGACTTCATTTCGGTCCCACACAATCACATGCGATGTTCCTTTGTGATGCACTCACCATTATGTTCACTACAGTTTTATGAATTTATCATAATAGATATTTGCTATGTTTCTGGCAGATTTGAAAATGACAGGGAACACATGTGTTCTTCATACTTTGTTGCGATTAACCAAGGAAGTACAAGAAGCAACGTTTTAATTAACACTAATGCAAACCTTACCAACACTAATGACCATAGTGACCAACCAGTAGGAACTCCCCCTCCCCTACCAGGGAAAGGCAGTCAAGGTATTATTTTCCAAAACTACGCCCATCCTACCCCTAAAATGCAATTACGTGTGTGATATGCAATTTTCGCCTGCTTTTCCATTATTTCTTAGTGCATTTTATACAGTTAGTATCTGAATTGCATTTTGATATTAACATTTGCACGTGTCGTTCAAGAAAAGGCTCTAAATGTTAGGATGATTTTTTTCTTCATAAAGTTTGTTGTGTGACCTCTCACCTGCAACTGTATTTCTTAGAGTTTTGATAACTGTAGAATCATTTGTTCTTTGGATGAAATGGTAGAATATAATCTTGTTCCTGTATTGTTCACTCAATGTTTTCCATCAAATGCATCGAATACCAACTAAATTGACTTTATTTCTGTTCAATAAGATTAACAAACTGTCGACTTTCTTGTATCTTTAAATGAACGATATCAATTTCCAGGGGGGTCCCCCCCTCCCGACGCCCATTGCCGAGACAGTACTAATTCATTCATATTTCCTTGTCCTCTTTTGTTCTTGGTTCTCCCATTTCGCCGTCGCTGTTTAACTTACAGTGCAAATAAACGATGTCAGGAAAAGTAACCAATCAAACAACAAACCTTTCCCACGTGTTGGTCCTTGGGCACGTATTTGGGAGAGAGTGAGAAAGAGATTAAAAAGCATCGATCTGTTGTTCGTAATGGCTAGACGTGTCTTGAGAATGCCAGTTGGCAACACTGAATCGCGCAGCATCGCTCCGCAGTGTAGTCCGGGACATGCTATTGGCAAGGTCCATGAAGAGCTCGAGCGCGCCCGTTTTTATCTGTCAGTCAAAAGGCGCACTTCCCACAGTCTTGTCGGTGCCCTGTTGTCTAGCAGTCTATCCTAGATCGACCGGTAACTCGCTTCACCCTCCAATGGTCCACCTGCTACAAGTGTTTGACCCAGTACTGGATTCTGCCTCGTGGTCCAATTGTACTTTCCGTAGCAACATGGATCAATATTTGCTATTCAGCGTGTGCAGACTGTTTTACCTGTGAAAACGGATCGTCTTGACACAACAACATCTGATTTGACAGGAGAAATCGACTCGGTACAGTTATGCGAGTGCGGTGACAAAGCAACGCAAGGTAAATACCATTTTCCATAGTTCATAAATTAGGCAGGCATGTGTGGCCTTGTCTATGAGCGCATTGGGTAAGGTTAGTTCGCGTTGTCTGTAGATTTTAATCAGACTACTGTTTTGCTGCGACGAGCTGTGTACATGCATGTGAGACCGTGTTGTACGAATTGAGATCTGAACTTTCATGTTGCATGTTTATGATGATAATTATTAAATCGTTGCAAGTTGTGTTAAATGTACACAGGATAATTGCCGTGCATGAAAACTGTATAGTTTGTGTAATCAAATACACAGCAAAGCATTTTGTTTGATAACTATGATTTCATAATTTCGGTATGACTTAGATGACGGACCCCTCTTCGATTTTCTTCATATTTGACATACTTACTAATTGAGGCCTGCTAATGACGAATCTGAAGTTAAAATTTGTGGGAAACTTCTAGAAATTGCCAAATAATTGCGAACCATTGACGCTAGCCCCACGAATCATTGACGTGTGGTTAGGTTAGGCAAACATAGTTAAAATTTGGTGTCGTGGTATTATCAGAAATACGTATATTTGCTTGTGAAACAAAACAATTCGCGAAAATCGACGCCTTATTTTAGCTTATTTTGCAATTTCTAGACGTTTCCGACAACTTTTAACTTCAGATTCGTGATTAGGAGGCTTCAATTAGTGAGTATGCCAGATATGAAGAAAATCTGAGAGGGGTCCGGTCATCTTAAGTCGTTCCATAATTTCAAGCGCGTTACCCCTTATACCATAGCGTTTCATTTTAGAAATTAATGTGGTTTACCAAATCAAAAGCCTTTAAGTCGTAAAATATTCCCAGAACTAATTTTTATAGTTTTTACCTGCATGCTGTGTGCAAGACAATATTTATTACGGTGTAAAATGACCTGTCTTCATTATTTTGCAAGTCATCAAATAATGGTTTGGATGGGAAGTTGAGAGGCACAAACTTTAACAGTTCTGTGTCGATTTGAACGTTCACAGGCTAATTGCGACTGGATCTACAGTTTTAAATATTGGGAATCGAACTCTGATCCCTGTTTCAAGATGGCCACTGGCAGTGGCGGTCACAAACACACGCAGGGGGGGGGTCTTAATAGTCTACGCGTTGGTCAAAGGGGGCTTTGCGACCCAGATACGTCTTAAACTTCACAAATTGTCAGTTAATGTGTGTCAACAGTTGCCGAATTCCAATGTCACCATGATACACATCTTCAAGACACGCATATTAGTTTTTATGAAGTTAAGCTTGTTACCACAATCATTGATTTTTTGTGGGGTTCCAGTCAAGCTTGAAACTTCCTTTCTGCAGGTTTTCTAATTTTATAAATGAGCTTTTACATCACATGCTATAAAACTATGCTGTCGGGGCCTCTCCGATGGCGCAGTGGTCACGTCTTCGTCTTGTAGTCAAGGGATTCCGGGTTTGAAACCCTGTTGACTTGCGTAGTGGTTCGAATCCTGCTCCCCATTAGCCTATCTGCCTATCAAGTGGACTTATTTCAAACTTCAATTGTGCTATTGATGTATAGCAATTATGAAATTAGTATGTTTATCATTTTGGTATGATTTTACAATACCGGACCGTTCTCCAATTTTGTTCATATTTCACATACTAATGGAGGGCTCCTAATCACGAATCTGAAGTTAAAAGTTGTCTGAAACGTCTAGAAATTGCAAAATAAGCGAAAAGAAGTTGTTAGTTTTCGGAATGGAAACCGTCGATTTTCGCGATTTTTTTTTCGCAAGGAAATTTATATATATTCCTGATACTACCACGACACCAAATTTTAACTGTTTGCCTAACCTAACCGAAACTAACCTAACCACACGTCAATGGTTCGTGGGGTTAGCGTCAATGGCTTGCAATTATTTTGCAATTTCTAGGCGTTTCCGACAAATTTTAACTTGATTCGTCATTAGCGGGCCTCAATTAGTAAGTATGCCAAATATGAAGAAAATCTGAGAGGGGTCCGGTCATAAGTCATACCTAATAATAATTATTATTAGTATTTCGAATACAATATATTTTTGTTAATTTATAATATTTATTATTGTATAAAACATTATAACCGTGGTAATAATTATTTTTCTACTATTCAACTTTTATCATTTGTCCGACCCCTTCTGCAAAACTTTCTGGCGACTCCCCTGCTCCCTATGGTTAGGCATGAATGTATCATTGGGGTGACCCTTTCTGAGAGTACTCAAAGTCTCAAATGCCAACCTGTCTTCCACGTAGTACATCCTGGACTTCATTTTTTGCAGGCTAACGAGGCCCTAGTACTACACCGCGTTTGTTACAACCTGTCCCGGTTCCCGCGCTAGCTGGTCGCTGGCTTTTCTCCGTGCTGGGGAAAATCAAAGCCAGGCAGCCAATTAAAATACGCAACGTCGCAACAGCGTCTACGTAAGCGCCTCTCTTCTGGCTTCCATTCGCTCCTATCTGGCCAGCAGACGATTTTTTCCTCGTTTCTCATTGGCACCGAAACTGTCGAGCGATCGCTAGCGCGGGAAAAGGGACAGGTTCTAACAAACGCGGTATATGTCAGGACAAGCTTCTGTGGGGCTGGTGTTGCGTCGTCTATATCTGTTTGTGCTGTTCTTTTAATTTATCCATCTTATTACCATTCATCCGCATCGTCGCGATTAGCCAAAGGGTAGAAAAACTACGTAACCAAATTAATCAGTTCATCATCGCAGTCTGCTCTGTGGCTCAGCAAGTTGTTGTTAACTTTCGATCTCTTCGTCGAAGATCCCAGATTAGTCCCAGTCTTGGGCATGGAGTCTCTCTTCATCCTTTTAACCTGATCATCACTAATAGCCAAACTAGATATACAGGCTGCAAATAGAACGTCGTAATGTACGATACAAAGTATAATAGAAATAAATTGATTCACGTCGTTACTGTTAAGCCTTGAACTATATAAAGAAACCACACATAGCATACTTGAGTTCTTAATACTATATGAAGTCACGTATACAGAAACTTGGACTTGTCACTAGGAATAATCACCACAATACTTTCCCCGTGGATTTGTGCCTGCGTTCTAATTTTGCCGTCTTTTTCTGATAATCGTAAGCAATCTGTACATTTTTATGGCATGAAATAGCATTCTTTCAAACCAATATGTGATTTGCATTTTGATAAAGCTTTCACAAAATTGTATTTGAGATGGTATAGAATCAGTTCATGATTATTTGGGTGTAAGCTCATTGTAGGAACGCTCATTAGATTCTTCGTGCACTCAATCGACGATTGTTTTTGACACCTCAAAGATGCTCCCTTCAGCAAATGCCCCCCTTTCCAGTTTCCCTGTGCTTATCTGAAAAAAAATAATTTTAGGGAACTTAGTGAATATTCTCTCACTAAAAAGCTCCATAGCTTTATCCCTAAAACACAATCAATATTTGATACTAAAATCAGTTTTGTAATTTCATCGCGCTGCGACGCAAAGGGTTCCGGGTGCGAATCCCGGTCGGGCTTGGTTGTTTGTGAATGTGCATTCATCAATTTCATCATTTCATCACTCATCCCAATCTTCGCAAATTAGCCAAGAGGCACAAAACGCGAAGTAAAATAAACTAAATCAATCAATCAATCAACCAATCAGTTTTGTAATTAAATATATAAAGCATCGATTGAAATAGAAATAAAATAATTTCGAAAACTAACCATTGAACAAGAATACGCACAAGTACCGATGGAAATTCATTCTTGGCGTTTGCGATTGCATTCCTTCGAGTTTCCAGCGGTGCCTGGATCAGAACTGTCATCAATTTGAAAACTGGCGTTCAAAGAGAAAACTATTCACGACTACCAAGTTGTTCCGGCGAAAGAATGGACTTGGAAATTCTATTTTTGTCTTTTCATGTCGAAAGTCAAAGAGGGTCACATGAACCGCTGAACCAATCGGCTTTGTCCAGATACCGTGGTGACGTGTTGCCAAATTTTTCGTTTCGAGTAGTTTTCGAAACAGGTGGCACCCTCGACAAGGCCAAGCATAGCGGTGCCTAATGGTTGCCGCATCACAGCAAGCGAATGGATCTCTGATTCCCTGCCTCTCCCTGAAATGCGAGCGAAGGGGAGCTTGTTGACAGGAAAAGGTGTCATGTATAGTCGACGCGCTAGCTACGTTAACGACCGCCTGGCTTTGAAGTCCACGGATCGCGCCCACCAGCTGCAACATTCACATTCAACGCTCAGTGTTACCACACATCTACTCTACGCCACCTTGTCCCTCCGCGCACAATCACCTTCCCACGGTCTCCACATTGAAGTTGCAATGTACGGCAACAGCGTATCGGCAGTCATGTGACAGACTCCACGTGGAGTAGACGAGCTGCGCCCATTGGCTGAAGGTTGAGTGTGATTGGACGAAAACAACTCGCCCGCTATTTATCCCCACCCACGTTTGTGGCGGTGGCTTTCTTCAGTTCTTGGACGTTAACGAAGTAAACGCGTGGACTATAAAACTGGACAAAAATTTGGACTATAAGACGACAAAAATCAGGCGTGTAGCAACACCGCTTTTCTCCCCTTGAACTGGAGGCGGAAAGTCTGGGTTTCCGCATGTCCATTCTTTGGCCGGCGGATTTTATTAGTGTTGCCCACGAGACGAGACTTTGGAATGTCTCGTCTCGTGGAAATGCTGTCTCGTCTCGAAAATATTCGTTTGTCTCATGACACATGGTCAATCTCGTCTCGAATTTTTAAAAGCCTGTCCCGTCTCGTCCCGTGGACAACACTAGATTTTAGATTCTGTTAAATTTTCAAAATGAACTGTATCTTAACAAACACTGACTTTATGATAATTCAAAGTGTGTATATTTTATTGGGACTGTGCTTTTTTTAAATCCCAACGCTTGGGATTGGAAATGTTAAAAATTTCTCGATAGCGTGAAAATTTTGAATTCACGAGCTTTTTCTTCCTGAAGTTAGTCCTTTTGTGATATTGGAATGGAAACTACCGTAACGCAACTCCCATGCTGCGTTTGGGATCGAACCAAGAACCTTTAAATTCTATTCATATCTCAGATGGTTATCACTCGCTTGGCCTAAATGTGATAAATGCAAGAGGTTACTTTTAAAGGAATGGCGATGGAAATTAACTTAGATTAGATATGGGTTTTATACTCTCCATGACTGAACCGATATGGATTGGTTAAGAAAAGGATATTACTTGCCTTACAAATAGATGAAGATTGTTCCTACACTTGTCCTCTCAAATGTCACTTGTCTGACCTCCCTGTCAGACATCGAATCTATCACACACCATCGTCCAATAATCCTTCTCCACTTTGTTTCTATCTCACAATCCTCAGACCTTACTCTCTCTCGTATTCTCGCCAACTGATCACACCCCTTGACAATTCCAACTCTCATTCCGTACCCGTCTCCCAAGTCACTCACCTAACGTTTGCCTAATTGCTTATTCTGCATTCTTTTCTCTGCTTCCTGCTATGCTAAGACTTTATACTTCTTACCCAATACCTTGGGTACGATACGCTACCATTTCAAAGAAATTTGAGACATTTATAGTGCAGATAAAATAAAAGAGAATTTAACACTCGGTGCGTTACCTTAAAGTCAAACTGGATTTGGTTTGAGCAGAGCTTCGACCTTGCACCTTAACTTTGGAAAACCTTTTAATGAAAATTTGAAGAGGGTGAAAGGGTTTGGTTAACGAGATTTTGAAAGATTTGCATTTGTGTGCGTTTTTAAACGATAGATGTAGTTAGTGCTGTGCAATTACTGTGTAATTTTAAGTCAGTTTCAGGCTCTGAACTGATAATGATAGTTCATGTGAATCAATTGGTTTATCTTTATAAACCAAGTAAATAAATACTACTGACACAAACTACGCAAGAAGTCAAATACAGGGTTATTAAAGGTCCAGAAATTTTAAATAAATCCAATTCCGGTCCAGGAATTTTAAATAAATTCAATTCCGATCCAGGAGAGAATATCAGCAAGCGTAAATGGGTTCTGGATCTGCAAAGTATTTCAATTCGGTCCAGGGACCTTTTTTCCGGTTGAATTTAAATACGGTCCAGGGACCTTTTTTCCGGTTGAATTTAAATACGGTCCAGGGACCTTTTTCCGGTTGAATTTAAATACGGTCCAGGGACCTTTTTTTCCGGATGAATTTAAATACGATCCAGGGACCTTTTTTCCGGATGAATTTAAATACGGTCCAGGGACCTTTTTTTCCGGATGAATTTAAATACGGTCCAGGGACCTTTTTTTCCGGATGAATTTAAATACGGTCCAGGGACCTTTTTTTTCCGGATGAATGTAAATACGGTGCAGGGACCTTTTTTTCCGGATGAATTTAAATACGGTCCAGGGACCTTTTTTTTCCGGATGAATTTAAATACGGTCCAGGGACCTTTTTTTTCCGGATGAATTTAAATACGGTCCAGGGACTTTTTTTTCCGGATGAATTTAAATACGGTCCAGGGACTTTTTTTCCGGATGAATTTAAATACGGTCCAGGGACCTTTTTTTCGGATGAATTTAAATACGGTCCAGGGACCTTTTTTTCGGATGAATTTAAATACGGTCCAGGGACCTTTTTTTTCCGGATGAATTTAAATACGGTCCAGGGACCTTTTTTTTTTCGGATGAATTTAAATACGGTCCAGGGACCTTTTTTTCCGGATGAATTTAAATACGGTCCAGGGACCTTTTTTCCGGATGAATTTAAATACGGTCCAGGGACCTTTTTTTTTCGTATGAATTTAAATACGGTCCAGGGACCTTTTTTTCCGGATGAATTTAAATACGGTACAGGGACCTTTTTTTCGGATGAATTTAAATACGGTCCAGGGACCTTTTTTCGGATGAATTTAAATACGGTCCAGGGACCTTTTTTTCGGATGAATTTAAATACGGTCCAGGGACCTTTTTTTCGGATGAATTTAAATACGGTCCAGGGACCTTTTTTTTTGGGATGAATTTAAATACGGTCCAGGGACCTTTTTTTTCCGGATGAATTTAAATACGGTCCAGGGACCTTTTTTTCGGATGAATTTAAATACGGTCCAGGGACCTTTTTTCGGATGAATTTAAATACGGTCCAGGGACCTTTTTTTTCGGATGAATTTAAATACGGTCCAGGGACCTTTTTTTTCCGGATGAATTTAAATACGGTCCAGGGACCTTTTTTTTCGGATGAATTTAAATACGGTCCAGGGACCTTTTTTCCGGATGAATTTAAATACGGTCCAGGGACCTTTTTTCCGGATGAATTTAAATACGGTCCAGGGACCTTTTTTTTCGTATGAATTTAAATACGGTCCAGGGACCTTTTTTCCGGATGAATTTAAATACGGTACAGGAACCTTTTTTTTTCGGATGAATTTAAATACGGTACAGGAACCTTTTTTTCGGATGAATTTAAATACGGTCCAGGGACCTTTTTTTTCGGATGAATTTAAATACGGTCCAGGGACCTTTTTTTTTTCGGATGAATTTAAATACGGTCCAGGGACCTTTTTTAAAAGATCAGTTTAAATACGGTCCAGGAACCTTTTTTCAATGAAACAATACTTAACTTGGACCGAATTTATATTGTGCGAGAAAAGAAGGTTCCGGTTCTGCAGCGGAACCCAATAGAACCAATTAGAATTTGTGTGTAACTGAACCTTTAACAACAGGATGGGATACGGAGCGGCGATCCTCCGCCTCCACTCGCCACTCTCACTTTTGGTACCCTCTCACTCAGATCTTCTTTCTTGATCTTATCTGAGTGTGGTATCCGTATCCCGGAATAGGATATAAGGATTAACTTGGTAAGTGGAGAGGTCAGAAGGTACGTAAGAGAGAAGAGGCAAGTGCTCTGAGTCTTGGTACCTAAGATTTAAACCAAGACGTTTTTGAAAAATTAATATTGTGAAATTGAGTAGCTCCAAACAATAAGCAAGATATGAAATATAAAGATACATATAACATAAAAATAAAATAATGAATATATAAGAATACAATATAAGAATGAGAATATAGAATAAGATATTCGAGGAACCCTTAGATCCCATAAATAAGAGAATAATAATGGCTCTTGATGAGGAATCCTTAGATCAGAACACAAGTAGATATTCATAAGAGTTATATTGAAGAGACATCCCTGAAGAATAGGGAGTTCTCAAGCCTCCTCTTCTGTCTTCAATCTTCTACTCGCAGTCCTCACTGGTAGACAGCATCTGGATACTGGAAATGTATATATTGGTTTCAGTCATCCAATTCTGGTATGTCGGGTTCTCTTCTGAGGGATGTAATGTAGTGTTTTCTTCTATTCAGGGAAGCCGGTCCTTCTTCATACTATCTTATTTCATTTAAGCAATTATTTTGTGCACAGCTGCTTTCTCCCATTAATTGGGCAGCAAGTCTCATGCTCGATCTAGTCTTAGTTCCAGTGGGTTCCATGTTTTCAATAAATGATGATATTGGAACCACTTGTCGGGCTCGTGACTCTTGATGGTGTTTGAATTCCATTTCCTCAAGCGTAGATATCAGCTCAGCCAAAGCATTAATTGTAGGAAAGGTTCGTTGACAAGTAAGTTGTTGTCTTACAAGGTCTGGTTCTAGCTTAGCTCTAAGTTCCCTTATTTTGGGGTCTTGAAATTTATTGCAATAAAACACAGCGTGTTCTGGAGTATCAGTAGTCTTACATACTTGGCACTGGTCATCTAGACTGAGGCCGAAGCGTTTCAAATATGCCTTATAAGGGCCATGCCCTGTAATGAGGTGTATCAACCCTTTAGTTGGTTTAAAGAGTGAGTTCATTGTCCAGAATTTAACGTCGGGCATATATAGCTTCGTGTGTACTGATCCCGAGTATTGTCTCCACTCTTGTTGCCATTTGCTTTGTAGAACCTGGTCAATGTCCTGCATGGTATTCACATTAATTCCCAACAGCATGAATATCTTAGCTTGGTCTCCCTTCCGAAACCAATATCTAGAAGCGTGTCTTTGAACCTCAAAATCAAGAGGCAAGACACCAGCTAGCACTATAGTTGACATAGTTGACGTTGTGCGAAAGGCCCCAAGAATTCTCAACAAGACGTTGCGCTGTGCCGATCTCAGACGGTCCCGGACAACTTTCTTCCTAGAAAGGAAAGCCCTTTAACAACAATGAAGATCGCACACAACACTACACTTCTGCCGAAATAAACCGTGATTTGTTGTAATCTGTGTTCAGTAAAACACGGCTATGCACGCCATTGTAACTACCCACATTTAGTTGCATTGTGTTGCCTGTTCTACTGTTTTCCGCTGTGTACGCCAGAATGTGACAATACCCTAAACCAGTGGTTTCCATAGTGTGCGCACTTGTTAGTCTACACAGCGTTTTAGTACTTTTTACATGTAAAATGTTATTGAATTTGAAATATGTGTTAGTTTTTAACCTAAGGCAAGCAACCTAACCACACTAACCGACCGTGGCAAGTGTTAGGGGAAAGTGGGGGAATTGCGACCACCTAAGGGAGATTTTAAAAATCTGAAAAACTGTACGCAGTGAAACAAAAAGAAAATGTGGACCTGAAAAAGCAATGTTTGTAGTACATCTCTGCGTATCACTTTGCTCCCTGTCGTTAATAGTTATATCTGTAAACGTCAAAAAGTAACAATGTGCGTGTGAGCGCAATTGCCCTATTGGTAGGGTAATTTCACTCAGTAATCATCCTAACAGTAAATCAATACCATTTTTGTACTCTACAGAAACTAGATCTTTAAGTACTTATATTTATTAATATGCAGATACAAATTAAATTGAGCACAATTTTGCACAAAAATGCACACATGGGACGCTTATTATGAGAAACGTGTTTGCACCCTTCATGTTCCCATCACAAACAGCGTGAGCGTCATTACCCGATAGGCGCCATATTATGTTATTTGTTTCTCGTCTCATGAAGAACCTCAAATGTTTACTTTATAATAATTAAGAAATAAACAGGAGATACTATTATTATATCTGTAAAATTTTCAAGACTCTAGCTTAAACGTTCCGTCTACTTACCTTGCACTTTTTTTCTTCCCAATTTTATAAGAAAATATGACTAATTCGTTTTTCGCACCCTGCTTCTTAAAAGTCAACTCCACATGTGCAGTCTTTTGTTTGGTGCCTCGTAGTACTGGGTTCTAGATGTCAGCACAGGTTACTCTTCAATAACACCCTCCGTAACGACTACAGAGGGGTGAGCGCCATTGCCCGCTGAGCGCCATTCCCCCAACTTCCCTTAGGCCTGCGTACATTCAGACTTTGACGCCCCGGAAAAATCTTGAAACGCTGAGGGCGCCGTGAAATGAAAAAGTTTGGGAACCCCTACCCTAAACCCTTTCAATATGTGCTTCTGCTTATGTTCTAAGTTCACTTTTACCTTCACTTGATGTCATTTCTCCTCGTCCAATAACCGTCCGCTACAGCTGATTGACCAACCTGCATATTCCACCTTGAAAAAGACTCTCGCTTTCAATAACTTCAGTGATCAAACCGGTTTTCGTTTCGCTTTGATCCATTTTTTCACGCTATGCTTAGCCCCCCCTACCAATTTTTCGTAGCATCATTCATTGATGCATTGGGGGAAAATCCCGTTTGATGTTTAATGATGCTTGGTATTGGTTTGTTGAAAGAGATGGGAACATTTTTCGCTCTGTTTGCTTGCGTAGCGGCTGAGGATGCTTATCCAACGAACGGGCGTGTTTCTAATTCACTGCCTCCCTAATATTGTTCGGGTGATAATGCATGTTTTCCCTGGTGACTTGGAAAATAGCATTTTTTCCCTTTCAACAATGGAAGCCGAGGCTTCATTATTCTTTGTTCCCGCATTCCTGGATGAGCTCACACTTTATTTTTGGGTTTCAACAATGATCGGCGGCAGGAAAAGGCGGGCTGGGGGAGTGAAGAGAAGCGGAAGTATTACGAAGGCCAGAGCTGTTGTTCAACCATGGCCTAGTCATGAATAGTACATTACTGCATAACAACTTGTAAGCACAAATGGTTCTGTTGACTTGACATGGCGTGATGTACATCAATTCTAGGAAAGTGACACTCTTTTAATAATAATAACTCGTAATACTTCTTGGAAATTAACTCGCCAGAATAAGAAATCTGCCTTGTCTATATCCCATTAGTATAATAGTTGTGTTAATAATAGTCTAATGTGACGGCGCCAGACAGTTGGGGGGGAGGGGCTATCGACCAGTCTGCCCTCTCCTCCAGCAAACACGATAAGATAATTAAATAAATGTTATTTTGCCAAACATATGCGATTCCACAGAAAATATCCCTCAACCCTTTTATTTTTCTGTCACAGTCACTGGCAGATTTGTTTGTGGAATTGTTATTTTCGAGAAAGATAACTCATTAACTATAATTCCTAAATAATTTCACTAGCCATAAGTTGTAAAACGTTATCCACATCAGTTAGAAGTAATAAAATTTAAAAAAATAATAAAACTTGAAAATTTATAATAATTTGTGATTTTAGGAAATGCACATTTCTTGCATTTTTGTGAAAAGTGTATAGTTATACCATATTTTTGTGCTTTTTAATGTGCCATATAGTTATACCATATTTTTGTGCTTTTTAATGTGCCATTGGATCTCTAGTCTGCACCAGCAATTTCATTCTTCCAGAATTTCATTCCTTTAGAAAGACCGCTCTTATATTTTAAAAAAGACATCTGCTTCTTTCAAAGACCATTCAAGCGAATCTCCCTGTGGTTTGATTTGCTTCTACTGTTGTCTGTCTCTAATAATTTTGTGGCATCGTATGTCTCATTTTATATCACAGATCTAAAGCAGTGAAATAGACCGGAAAATTTCACTATAATACTCCAGAAGAAATTCTAAGCAGATGCAATTGTTCAAAATTTGAACACAGTGATGAATTCAGTGGGTCCAGGGAAAAATACCTCCAGAAATAGAAAAGTCCCCTCCCCAAGAAATTTCAATAGCTGCTAGGGCATTCGGGAAATAGCTAATTTGGCAACATTGTTCACTTTGGCTTTTTCATTCACTTTAATTTAACGTAGAACGTACCTTTTCTGTCTTTTATGTAAATATAAGCACTGTTTTATTGCTCTTAAAAGTCAATATAATGAATTAATTTAAATTATCGCCCATTTTGATAATTGGTAGTGTCGGCGATTAAGAGGGCAGTTGCCCCCCTCCACTTTTCGCCACTTTTGCCCCCACATTATGCTAAACCTTATCTACATAAGGAAATATACTGCCTTTGTGCCTCCAGTTTTGGCACCTTACCCCCTCCCCCCTCTCTCGCTTTTGGAACCCAATCGCCAACTAGTAATACATACAATAAAATTCAAGTTCATTGAAACTTAACAAAACACTGTTTGAACATCATTTGAAACATTAGTTTAAACAAACTTTCAAAGGAAGTGTGCTAAAAATGTCACCAGTAGCACCTTAAATAAAAATTGATGAATAATTTCCAGATTTTCATCGATCTACCTTTTTTGTAAAAATAATAATTGGGCCACATGATCCCTCAGCCTGTATAATTCTCTGTGGAACTTGTGTCCTGTCCATGTGTGTTTGTGATTGTCCTTTCATAAATTTTATCTTCTCACCCTTCATTCTTATTGTTGCGATTAGCCAAAAGTGGTCTAGACACACCATTATTTTTGTTTTGCATAAAATCTCATCTCAAATAAGACAGATTTTCCTAAATGCATGTTTGGTTTAATTTCAGAGGATTCCCTGAACCGCCGTCGGCGACGTAGAAGTCAAGCAGATCGCCAGAGTCCAAGCACTGACCAGGAAGGCTCCGGCATTAAATCAGCAACCATCATCCGCCAATTATTATCTCCTGCTCCGGCTCACGCCACCAGTTCATCAACGGACCGTGTATCTCCCCTCAGCAAAGACAGTGTAGTTCACAGAAGAATTGTAAGAGCTACCCAGGTTCTTGGAGAGGGCCACAAGGTGGGGGCCGATGACAGTGATCGCAAGCCAAGAAGTGCTCTTCCTCAGAAACCGAATCTTCCCGAAGTGTTCCGCCCTCGCGTGACATCACAGTCAGCATCTGCAGGCCATAAGCCACCCCCGGCTCCAGCACCCTCACCCGATGCTCCTTCCCCAAACAAGTCTCCCTTTAAGACTTCCCTAAGGAAAACTTCAGAGTCTGGAACCAACTTCCTTCTTGCCAAGAGAACCTCTGAGAAGAGGGAAGTTAAATCCGAGTTGTATAGACTTCCACAGAGATCACCCAGTAGTAGAAAGAGTGAAGAGAGGGAAACTACATCTCCCGTGTCCAAGCTCAGATTCCAGTCCCCAGGTAGAAGCTCTCCAAGCAAGGATATCGTATCGAGAACACAAGCCCATTTAGTGTTCGATCATTCGAATAGTGCAGACCTTTCTGTTGATAATGTCAGGGGTCCAGATAGTGACATTTCACACAGAGTTGAAGTCCTGACTGCGCTCACTCGAGAAACCGTAGCAAGAGTCGATAGATTGACCAGTCTTTCCCTTAATAGTGATTTACGAGGAACCAACCTTCAAAGCTTTCCTTCGTCGAAGGGATCATTCGAGATACCAAGTGCCAATCTAAATAGTGAGAATTCTAATTTTGTTCATAATAGCGACAGAGTTTGTGTTAATGATAGTGAAACAGTGCCACATTTTAGTGAGGATAGTGGTAAAGAGAATGTACCTGTCTCATTAGATATAGAGGACAAAAGTGGCGATGAATGTACTAGTAGCATAAGCACAAGTGATGTGATATCCTTCCCGAGTAGTGAATGTAGGTCAAGTGAAGATAAAAACATGTCGGGCATACGATCTAAGTTGTACGAATCCAATATACTCTTGTTCCAAACCCAGAATTCTGGTCTTGGTGGAGCCATTATTCCAGATTCCAATCAGAAGAGCTTCCAATGGGGCTCCGGCGATCACATTAATAGAGATGAAGAATCACCAAGACAAGAGCTAGTCAACGTGCCTATTAATGACGAGCATGTCACAATTAGGAAAAAATATAGAAATTCAAGGCGTCCTTCCATTTTGAAAAAGAAGTCTGTTGAGGAATATCCGTCGTCCTCACCTGTTTCAATATTGAAGCGCAAATCGTCTCAGGATGAAGGTGTTATGAAAAGCTCTCCACCACCTTTGCCTTCGGAGTGGCACAGACCTCAGGGAATTTTGAAAAAAAGGGCGAGTCTCGATGAGTCTGTAGTTAGAAGCTGTTCACCTGACATATCTATAGTTGAGATCGGAGGCGACTTCAAGCCAATTCTCCGGCAGCGGAGGTCCTCTTTGGAGGAAATCAGGACCCTCTCTCCGGAACCACAGTCAATTCTTAAACGAAAGTCCAGTAGAGAAGAAATAGAAGAGAGATCGTTTTCACCAGAGCCACAGGGTATTTTAAAACGTAGATCGAGTTCCATTGTAGACGTAGGAGAAGGTCCCGATCCTAGACCAATACTCAAGAAGAAAAGTAGTTCCGAAGATATCGACTCAGAGCCGAAACCAATTCTTAAGAAGAAATCCAGCACTGATGATGAACTGGATGATAAACTGCGTCCGATATTGAAAGCTTCAAGAAAGAGCCTAGAAGATATACAGATGCGAGATTCGGAGCAGTCAACTGATGCAGGGAGATTTCCTATACTGAAGAGCAGAAGTGCTACATTGCCATCTGAGGTGGCCTCTGATTCTGAAGTGAAGCCAATATTGAAGCAAAGCAGTGTAGACAAGCCTGGAATCCTCAAGAAGAGAGAGTGCTCAGAGTCTCCTACGTGTGTCCGAGCAGATGAAGTTGCGAGAGCCAGAAGCGACTCCGTGCCCGTAGTAAGTCTTCACAAAACAGAAGCATCGGTAATGCTCAGTTCTTCAGCGTCAGAGATTCTTGCCAGTGCCAAAAACCTACCCAAGCCAGTACCAGTTAAGAAGTTTGATCAGATGGATCAAGAGCTGAATTCAGTCTTGAGGCGAAGGTCCCTTGTGGTTAACGGCCAACCAGAAAGCCCATTGCCCAAACCGCAGCGCTCTTTGTCCCCTACGTTGCTTATGTCGACTAACAGGTCCTCTGTTGCAGAACGGATCCTCAGCATGGAAACAAAGTTCGAAGTGAACCGAAGGAAGAACTCGTTCAGCCCTCCTTGCCCAGCAGCTTCCACTGGCGCAGTTCCGAAAGTGCGATCTGCATTCTTAAGATTCTCGGATGACACGGTGGAGGAATCTTCAGGAACTGGCAGAAGATTCTCAGCTAAATCTGCACGGGATAAAGATAGGTTCAGAACTCAGCCTATTACCTTGGGTGAACTACAGGAATCCAGCAGGTATGGACATTTCATATGCTTAGTAACTTCAGAAAGATAAGGCAGATTGTTGTAGTGCATATGCAGGGTGTCCCAAAAGTCTGGTCTCGTAGGGAAAGTCGGAAGTCTTGAAGTGATGAATGTTGAATATTGATAATATAGCCTTTGTTTCAGGTGGGAAAAGCATCATGGCAATAAATGTTCAAATTGCTTCCCCTCTCGAGCCCTGCAGGTATGGATAAGAGAACAAGAACAAAAATGCTCTCGCACTCTTCTTGCAGAAGAGGTGTTGGAAGCAAGACACATCAGATAGCTCTTTGTACATTGCATAAAATTGTTGGTGTGGTAGTGTGCCATACACCAGAAATTTCTGCTTTCTCTTGCATAGTGTATGTTCCATCCCTGGCATCATTTCATCTACATTCATTTACCTGCAAGAAATAATCATTACTTCCCTATCAGACCGGACTTTTGAGACACCCTGTATATATTTTAACTCTCTTTGTCCAGACTTTTTTCTTCTCCTGCAAAAAGAAGGAAAAATGCAAATTAGCAGAGTTTACATCTTTGTTATCCAATGAACATTAAGCAAATTTTCACAATTTTCGTTCACTAGGTCCCAGATGGCTTAGGGGTAATGTTATCGCCTTGTAATCAAGGGCTCCCAGGTTTGATACCCAGTGGGGCACATTGCACAGTGATTTGGATCCCACTTTAAACTACAGGTCCAGTCCTGATTAATCTATCTGTGCATAAAGTGGACTTAAAATAAAAATTCAAATTTATTCACTAGTTGAAGAAATTGTGAATCAGTGTAACAAAAAAACAAACAATGGTGTTTTGTGTATGTGATGGTGAACAAGGTGACTGAGAGGGTTCATTTACTCTTGACATAATTTCTTACATAATACTTGTCAATATGTGAAATAGGTTCCACAACACCACCAAACTCTTGTAAATGCTTATAATTTTCTCTTCTACTACATGTTAAAGCAAGAAATTGAAGAAGATGTAAGAAATGTCACAAATGTAAAAATAAAATCAATTGATAAATGCTTCTTAAAAAGTCAGTTGAGTTTCAGATTTCGTAGCAATCTGGTACCCAAATGATCAATATCATAAGATAGAAGTAGTTTAATAGATAAACCATGAGCACTGAAATACTATAAAGTATGGCTATATATCTATTATAATTGATCCAAAAATACAATCATTTTGAATATAATTATTTCTGTAGTAATTTTTGTATGAACTTTAATGCCATGGGTAAATATAAAACTCTTGATGAGCAGTGAGATTGTTTGTATAATTCAGTTCTAGTCATTTATAATGTTGACACAAATTATTTTTAATAATCTAACCTAATTAGCTACAGTTGTACCATACAAAAACAAATTTTTAAAACTTGAGATGGAATAGTTTGACTGAGTTATGAATTAAGGTATGCTACAAAGTTCCATTAAATAGTGTTTTATACTAATATTAAGTCTAACAAAGCCATTGAAATTTCATATGTACTGTGCTAACATTTCACTTTACATAGAATAAAATGTATCTATTATCTAGCCTAAGTCGTGATCTTAATTTGCTACAAAGCCAGAGGCTCCTGGTTCAAATCATGGGTAACTGTTTCATCAGTTCGTCATTCAGCCTCGCTCTTATAGTTAACCTAAGAACTGAAATGAAAATAAAGAAAATGTATCTATTAGTTCTTTAGGGTTGAATTTTAATTCAGCAGATTTATTAGAAATTGTAGCCAAAATATTGTAAAATTTAATAATATACATGTTAGATTAAGTAGTTCTAATTTTAACATTGCAATGTATCAAATATTTTTCAATATTTCTTTATGTATTTTAAATTTCTTCCCAAATAGAAAACTGCTTAATAAATTCAAAACTTACTCTGAATCTAATATATATTGGTTAATATGCATGAATATTTAGACATCCTGCATTTTTCTTGTCATTCTAGCCAAATTATCACGTTTTGGAGACTTGTGTTTCTTTCTTGTCAACAACATAGATAAAAAAAGTGGCAATTAAAAAATTTTCAGTTGTCACATATTCAAATTTGCCAAATTGTATATGGATTTCTGCCAGCTTTGTGGGCGCAGCACATGCTTGGTTCCGATGAGAACGTGTCGTAAAGTTTGTTTATGAATGGTAACATAGGCACTTGTGCCAATTCTATATTTAGTAAAGTGGGTCACCTCCAGATGGAGAATTCAGTTTCCATGTAGCCTTTCTTGTGAGCTGTGTGCTTGTTTCTAGCTGAGAAGTTTGCGTGCCTAATTCAACTGTTCTGTTTTCAGCTTGGAGTCTGTCAAAGCTTTTCAGAATGCTGTTAGGGGTTCGATGAACGGTGCTGAAGATGTCGTGCAAAGTGAGGGTGAAGAGAGAGAAGCGATAGAGGATTCAGAGAAGGATGGTGCTTTGGAAACTGGTGCCGAGGATATAAATGGGAACGATTCGGCATTGGTTCCTGAGAGGAGTTGCGTTAATGGGATTTCCCAACTTTGTTCCCCGGATGAAGTTGCGACTCCGTCGGAGTGTCCCGTAAAAAGTAGTCAAATGGAAGATTTGGGTGCGGAACGTCGTCAGTGTGCTGATATAGATGGTGAAGAGGAACCCATCTTGAATACTAGTGTTTCGGAGAGGGCGTTGCTGTTCATGCGGATGCAGGAGCAGCAGAAGTTAGCCGCAGAGGAAGCAAAAGCACGCATCCCAAAAGGTGGTAGATTCCAAAGGTACAAGGACCGTAAAGAAAGATCAGGTCGATTTTCCACACAGCCGATCACTTCGGATGAGGTACATGAGGCTGTTCTTCAAGCAGAAAATCAACTAAGCGAAAGTCAGTCTATGGAGCAGATTGGCGGTCCAAGGAGTCAGGAAACACGTAAGTAGTTTTCTTTGCTTTATGCATTAATTCATGATATAATAATGGTGTTATTGAGGAACACTGTACATAATAGCCTATATATCACTGTTGGACATTATTTCATTGGTTCAGTTCATTGTTAAAAATGTCATTTCATTTATTTCACTTGGAAAATTGGATAAAGTCTGATTTATGGTATTAACCTGCTGGATACTTCTGAATCTTTTTTGTGTGGCACTAGGTGATCAGTTTGGATCAGAATATGCAGCTTGTTCTGAAAACAACAACAAAAAAAAACAACATCCGTAGACATTCACAGGAAACTGGGAAGAAAAGATCTGAAGGGGTTCATTTAGCACTAGAAGTACACTTCTCAAAAGTTATCGTACCACCCCGAAATATTTCAAAGCTCAAATATTGTTAATGTGGCAACTACAACGCCTTGAATAACGTAGTGTGGAAAACGACCCAAGAAACTGGTTCCCCAGACGGATGAGAAACGTAGATGGCAGTGCGATCAATATCGGTGCTAATTTTCTTACGAAAGTAATGCGGCTCTGTTAGTTTTTGGAATATATTATGTAGATTTGTTTGTCTTGAAAGGCGGTACATGAATTGATGGAAACAGTTATATTTGTGGAGTGATTTGCAGTCACGAAATGACATTAATTTGGAAAGAAAAATAAAATAAAATTAATAAATAAATAGCATGCGTAACACAAGAAGAAACATCGCAAAGTGATTCCGGATGTCAGGTGTTGGATTGTGTACTAGAGTTTTATTTTTCTATGTTATTAGAATATAAATAGTATCCTGAGAGATATTTCATACAGAGGCGACAAACCACAAGTGCCGCTTGGAAGCGAGCAGTCCGTAATCAATGCAGCCTTTCAAACCGTAGGTACACAAGCTCTGACTGCAGTTTCCTCAAGGAGATTTTACACCAAAGTGACACGCGACAAACGATACGAGGATTTCACACCAAAGCGACATGGGTCCTTCGGTCCAAGGCAACTTGCATACCGAAGTGACACATGTTGCTTGGAAACGAGCCAATCAAGAGCAACATTTCACATCGTAGCGGCATGACGGGAAGCACAGGCCAGCGTTCGGTTGGTAAACTCCTCAAGCGATAAGTGTTGCGTGCCCCTTGTGGCTTTGGTGCGCAATCTCCCTAAAGCAAGACACTCATTGCATCGTGCATGCGCGAACAACAAACCACTGCAACATGTTGCAAGCTATTGAGGAAATGGCCCAGTTTGAGCGATGCACAAGTGACAAGTGTGACTTATTGTGTCGCCTAGATCTGTTGTTGTAATGTGCGGTTTTTCGTGTCGCCTATCTGTTCGCACAATTAGCAGCAAACGCTTGCTAATAGACTGAAGGCACCATGTCGCTTGTCACTTAGTTGGGAACACCCCCTGTAGCGCGTCGCTTTGGTCTGAGCACCCTTCCTGTAAGGAGCTTTCCTACCGCAGTAACAAGTAGCTTGCGAATACGCCATATGAACGTGTCGTTTGCTGTTTGGACTCTCATGTGCAATGAATGCTATTTTACAGTCTGGAAGTGTGTGTCACTAGTGTGACAGTGTGAACATCCCGTGTCGCTTGTCCCATTGGTTTGAAAGTTTCCTTACACTCATGTCGCTGGCACTAAGAAAGTTTTGTGGGATTCCCCTTGTTGTTCCATGGAATCATCATTATCATCATCGCCGCAATTAGTTTAAAGCGGAAGAAAAGAGACAGTAAATATCCACAATACAAATGCTTCAGTGTGTATATCTTTAAAAGAAATGATGATAATAATAATGATGAACCTAATTCATACATAAAAATTTAGTTGCCAAGAGCATTCCACGCGTATTTTTTCTCCCGTATTATTAACGAAAGTATGATGATAACAGGACATGTTCGACTGTCTAGAATGTTCGTTAATATCTTCGCGACCACTGTACCAAATATCATAGCAATTATCACATTCATAGAAATGCTTCATGTAAAAGAATCAGACGTTGCAGCGAAAACTCCATTTACTTCCATTATAAGCAGACGAAGACCAAGCACCGGATTCAACACCAGCACCTCTAGCGGATCATTTTAGAGTGGAACCAGCCAGAGCGTGCAGAACTGTGCAGTTTTCCACACTACGTTATTCAAGGCGCTGTAGTGGCAACATAGCTCTAGAAGAGTCAGCTGAGAGTAGCCAACTATATGACAGGCCCCTCTATCAGATGACAAACGCTACCAAGAAATTTTGATTCTCGCACATTACATGACTGTAAAAATAATAACTGAAACCTTCTTTAAAAATGTAGATGATTGTGCGAGCAACCACTTGCACATGTTCTGATCACATTTTTGCAGTAGACTGTGGGAAAATATGAAAATGTGTGGATTTCATAGCATTTTGCAAGGAGTTATAAAATTAATTTCACATAAACTATTTCTAAACATGCCCCTCTGTGTTCAGACATGATGGCATTTTGCACTAGGTGAATCATTACGTATTGCCGTGTTTGAAGCATCGAAAAGAATTCTCTGCATTCAGTTTGAACAAGCAGAATCGTAAATATTCTTGAACATTGTTCCTCCAAATTGTTTTCCTTTCGTAATGGTTTATATGTTTTTACCCTCGTGTTATGTGCGAGGATGAAAATATCTGGGCACAGTGTCCTCTGGTAGAGGGGCCTGTTGTAAAGTTGTCTACTCTCAGCGGACCTTCCATTGCTATGTTGCTACATTAACGATTTCTGGACTTAGAAATTTTCCAGGGTAGTCGGATAACTTTGGAGAAGTTTATGTGTGACAGCAAGTTCAAGATACGACACAATAGAAGAATTATATTTGGGAATAACACTTGTGGTTGTAAATTCCTTTCCAGAAATTTATGACAATATTCTATCATCCAAAACAGAGAGACTGTTTTCATTGATGGATTTATTTGCATTATTTTACTTCACTTTTTGTGCCACTTTTGGCTAATTTGCGAAGATGGGGATGAGTGATGACATGATTAAATTGATGAATGGATACTTGCAAACATCCTTGCCCAGGCTGGGATTCGAACCTGGGACCCCTGGCATCGTAGTGCGAGAGACTTTTCATGTTTTACTAGCACCTCTGGCAGAATTACGAGGGTCATCCAGAAAATAAAAGACCGTTTGGTTATACAAAATGAAAAACACAATATTTATTGGAAAAAACAATTCTGTTACATAGCTGAAGCTTCCTTCACTTCTCTACATAATCACCTCCTACATTTAAACATTGTCGTATCTGGGCACGAGCTTCAGAATTCTCATGTTATACTCTTCTGCCACCAGTTCATTAAGCCAGGTGGTCACTGCATTCTCCAACTCTTCATCATTTCCAAAACGTTTACCGTCCAGAAACTCTTTCAGCTTAGGGAACAGGTGGAAATCGCTAGGAGCAAGGTCCAGACTATAGGGTGGATGATCAAAAATTTCCCATCCGAATTGATCCAGCAATTCTTGAGTTGCACCAGCAGTTTGAGGGTGGGCATTGTCGTGCAGAAGCACAATTTCTGCAGAAAGCATTCCTTGCCTCCTGTTTTGCATGGCTCACCATAGTCTCTCACAATAATGATTTGCATTGATCGTAGTGCCTTTTGGCATGAAATCCACCAAAAGAACACCTTTACGATTCCAAAAGACTGTAGCCATGACCTTAATGAACTGGCGGCAGAAGAGTATAACATGGGGATTCTGAAGCTCGTGCCCAGATACGACAAATTTTTAAATGTAGGAGGTGATTATGTAGAGAAGTGAAGGAAGCTTCAGGTATGTAACAAGATTGTTTTTTCCAATAAATATTGTGTTTTTCATTTTGTATAACCAAACGGTCTTTATTTTCTGTATGACCCTCGTACTAGTAAATTCATGTGGGAAGTACCCAAGTTAAAGCAGATGCTTAACAGCAAAAGGAAATGGAGAAAAGTAAAATAACTTTTAAAAGGGGTGAAGTACCATACTTTTCCAGTAGAGAAGAAAAGACTACAAAAGAACGTCAACAATGTAGTTTTTATGAGTGAACATTTCTTTTGTGTAACTTTTTTTTTTTTTTACCTGTATGCACCATGTAGCAATTTTCCGTAGTCTCAAACCAGTAGGTACGTGTCATTCTGTGTTTCTTATTGAAATATTTTATTTTCAATCCTAAAGTATATGTTTATTGTAAATCCTGATGAAAAACTTTCAATTGTCGAATGCTTTATGTCGTATGCTGATTGAACTCGAAGGCCAGACCTGATTATTAAATGTTGTCGGTGTTTAGTCTGTGCGTTCTTCCTGTTAAACATGTCCAATATGATATAGCCGTCCTGTGCGACGCAACTTTGTATCTTCATATCACAATGTAAGTTATTGTGCTGATTATGTTACTGTGTTCCTAAATTATACATTTACGTTCGTGTTACTAATACTGTTTTATTCCTGACTCCATTTCTTGTATAATTGAAGAACTGAAAGAACCCGAAACTCAACACTTTATACCAGAATTTCAGAATTATCCAGCAAGTTAGACAAATGCATGCCAAGGTCCCCTTCCACAACATTATTTTAAGTTGGCATAAATGGATTTTTTTTTAAAAGTGTAAGAACCCAATTGGCACTTGCTTGATATCATTGTGTGTGGAATGAAAGGCATGCTGATTATTTCTGTATATTTACATACATTTTTTTTTGGTTTATGTCATTGCCCAATGCATGAAATCTTTGTATTTTCCTCTTCAGAGGGTAGTGATGAGGATGACCCATCGAAGCTTAGTTTGGCTGACCGGGTAAATCTCTTCAACCAAAAAATAGTGGATGAACGCTTGCCTCGCAAACCCAGTTTCGATGGTGTTACTGTGAGGAAAAAAAGAGGGTCCTCACGCTTCAAAACACAGCCAGTCACCACAGAGGAAGTGGAGAAAGCACAGAGTATTTCTCCCCTTGTCGCTTCTTTCACAAAACCACCGGACCCCGATGTTTTAGGTGTGCCTTATTTTATATTAGTGTGTAAATGCATGACTCTAAGCATGTGCATGTGTCAGTAGTTGTAGTAACAAAAGTAGACGTACTGTTAGTTAATTGCATGTTACTTTAGAGCATTGGTATGAGTTTGTATATAATTTTATTGCAGAGTTCTCCTTTGGATGAATTTTTCCTATTTCTTGCTAGTAAAATTTATTGAAAGAGTTGACAAAAGTCTTATTTTCAGCTTACATTTTTTATTGCCCATGTTGATGTCGTTCACATTCCTCGACATGATCATCTTTCCAAACATTCTATCTTCTTTCTAAATGCCTTGTCCAAATCACATATTTCTTGTTTTGTTACATTGGGTTTTCCAGATGCCTTGTATGGATCTCAGCAGAGATAATGTATGGCAAAATTGCCCATCACAAAGTTGTGCTTTTATATTTGATTTTATTTGTTGCAATGCGAATCAATATAATAACAATAGTAACGTGTCGTGCAACAGCCTTTAAGGTCCAGGGCCTACCTACCAACTACCACTCCCACACATGGGTGTCCGGAAGGAAAGGGCCATGCCCCCCCCTTCCCCCTGAAATTGAAAGTCAACCAAAAGTTATGTATTTCACACACATAATTTCATTTATCCACAATAATGTGTGTTAATTATTGCATGAACACCATAAATTCAAATTTAAGCAATTATTTTTAGGGAACAACACTATTTTGGGGGAAAATGTGCCTTGTTTGCCCCCCCCCCTGAAAAAAATACCTTCCTTCCCCCTCCCTGGAAAAAATCCTGCAGATGTCCAGGCTCCCACATACCTTAGCACAAGTGAGTAATCGTCCAACCAGTTAAGGGGTTACGTGTGGTCAGTACAACTAACCTCCAATCATTGTTATAGTTTCCATAACCAGGTTATGCTACTCATTCCTAGCTCCCCAATTCCCTCACGATACTGGGTGCCCACCGGCCACATACACAGGCTGAAATCTCTGGAGAAAAGTTATCCCCTAGGAGACTCAAACTGGAGCACGTCTGGTATCCTGAGCATGAAGCTGCCTGATGCCTTAGACCTGACGGCCACAGTGAGAGTTAATATAATAAAAATAAATAAAAGTGCTTCCCCGTGCTTTGCGCCATGCCAAGAAGGCATATATGGGGTATGGAGTTAGGGCCTCACACTTTCTTGATCAGGACCGAAGTTGGAGGTGATGTGATCAGTACCACAGTTTCCTCCAGATAGGCTACCCACTTTATACGATGCTGCTCCGGAGCCGCTTGAACAGATGGAAAATATCATAGTTCTCCCTCTCTCTACCGTGAGTTAATATTGGAAATAAAATTGCTAATGAAACAGGAAACGACTGGTGCAACTCCATTCTTTACAAATATATTCACTTTATTTGTTGGTCTGTCTGTGCCAAACTGCAATGAGTGAAGTATGACAATCTTTTGAATCAAACTATCACCAGCTAAACTACAAATGACAGATCTCATAGCACTTCAGGTAGTTTTTTTTAAACAGAAGAAGTGTTATCCGCAGTTTATATTGCACATTTCATGTTAAAAGGGCAAAATTCGGTGTTATTTTGAGAAATGGCATAATTCTAGTTATTTCGCTATTCCAAAACACAGAAAACTTGCCACCTCTACCTACCCAAATAAATGTTAAACACTTTATTTTGCTTTCCTAAACTTTTCAGTGTTATTGTTAAAATTAAAACTTAACGTCCCTATGTGTAATACATCAGTATTCTGGATTATTGAGGAGGGAGGGGGCAGGACTCTCATGAATTAGAGCACTGGTTCACCTTTCTGTATAACCTTCAGTTTCGAGTCTGCTCTGCTAAAACTAGAATATTTCTTCAGAACAGGTTAAAAGTGTAAGGATGAATAGAAGTTAATAACGTGGCACAAATGTTGGTTGTATTTTATTCATGTGTTTGTAGCCTGTTGCCAAAATGAGAGATTGGCAGTTCTAAAATGGAGATGCTGGGGAAAAATATCCTTGCCAAAATGAGAGATTGGCAGTTCTAAAATGGAGATGCTGGGGAAAAATGTCCTTGCCAAAATGAGAAATTGGCAGTTCTAAAATGGAGATGCTGGGGAAAAATGCCCTTGCCAAAATGAGAAATTGGCAGTTCTAAAATGGAGATGCTGGGGAAAAATGCCCTTGCCAAAATGAGAAATTGACAGTTCTAAAATGGAGATGCTGGGGAAAAATGTCCTTGCCAAAATGAGAAATTGACAGTTCTAAATTGGAGATGCTGGGGAAAAATGTCCTTGCCAAAATGAGAAATTGGCAGTTCTAAAATGGAGATGCTGGGGAAAAATGTCCTTGCCAAAATGAGAAATTGGCAGTTCTAAAATGGAGATGCTGGGGAAAAATGTCCTTGCCAAAATGAGAAATTGGCAGTTCTAAAATGGAGATGCTGGGGAAAAATGTCCTTGCCAAAATGAGAAATTGGCAGTTCTAAAATGGGAGATGCTGGGGAAAAATGTGCTTGCCAAAATGAGAAATTGACAGTTCTAAAATGGAGATGCTGGGGAAAAATGTCCTTGCCAAAATGAGAAATTGGCAGTTCTAAAATGGAGATGCTGGGGAAAAATGTCCTTGTTAAAATGAGAAATTGGCAGTTCTAAAATGGAGATGCTGGGGAAAAATGTCCTTGCCAAAATGAGAAATTGGCAGTTCTAAAATGGAGATGCTGGGGAAAAATGTCCTTGCCAAAATGAGAAATTGTCAGTTCTAAAATCGAGATGCTGGGGAAAAATGTCCTCGCAGAAGGTGCACATTAATTATTCAGTTTGTATAAATTGGTTGGATAATTGCATGGCAGGGATTTTAAGGGCACATTACACACTCCTTTAACACAGCACAATTTTGCCGCTATTGGTGAAACTAGGATTAAGTTTCTTGATTTCTTAACTACTATCCTTTGGCCGTGTCCGAAAGGTGCAAGGCCATACTTGAAGCGAGCATCCTCAGAGTACGGTCTTGGAGTGTGGTTTTAGTCGTGAACTGGAAGTGAATCTTTCGAATTGCATTTCATCTGCAGCGCCAAATACGATAAGTAGATAAAACTTAGTACTCGTTGTTTTCCCCACGTTTTAAACACTTGTTTTTACCATAGAAATCACATAGCATTTTCAAATGTTCGTACACATACATTTCTACACATTATAAGAACTTTAAAACAACTTGCTGGCCCATAGCGTATATTTAACCTGTGTTGCTTTCTTTCTACCTCCGTGATTTTAAACAAATGAACGAGTGTGTAAATCACATGACCTAGTCAGCTCCCTCTGTACTGCAAGCTGTGCACTTGCGTACTTCTGTTTTTGGCGCTTTCGAACTGGACTAGGTGATGTCACTTCCGCTAAGACCATACTTCAAGTCCGTACTTTGTACCTTTTGGACAGAGCCTTTGTATACTTCAGTCACTTCTTTGTCTTTTAATCTCACTCTCTCTTTGAGGCATTATCTTCAGCACCAAAAATTGAACTTCCTCACAGTTTGCTTTCTATCTTACACAATACAAGGAAGGAGGCACTTCTAAACATGTTTTGAGTTTTCTACCCTTAGTGCTCGAAGTGACGGGATGCGGAGGGATGATATGCCCCCAGCTTGCAAAATTTTTGAAAGCATCCCTTCAGTTTTCTCATTGTCGCAATGTAAAACCGTAGAAGCATCTCCTCAGCTAACCCCAAGGTTTGACCGAATGTTCCCTAGATAACTTTTCCACTTTTATAGGAACGTGAATTGAGATCAAGAGCTAAGAAAAAAAAATGATTTGAAATTGAAAAACCTGAATGAAAGGAAAATTGCTTCTAACGAAAGAACAAATAAATTCATAAAGTGCGTGAACAAAAACTGATACTATTTCATCCAATGTGACAAAGTAAATTGAATGGTTGTTATAAAGGAAGAGGCATATTAGGCCAACATGTTTAAATTACAAGTGAAAAATTCCAGGAAGAAAAATGTCACAAATATTAATAGAAGCAGAGTAAGTTTTGTGATATATTCATCACCTATAATTCATATTGAGTCATACTTTAACTAGCCTTAACTAGCTCAGCATTCAGCGAAGGCATTTTGATTATCTTCCAGTGGTGGCTCGTAGTCTGACTTTATGGGCGTGTGCTTCAGACCGGTGTTCAGAAGAAGTGTTAACAACCCTCTCAAATACTCGCACCCATTTTTGCATACATATGATGCTAAATGTATTGACAACCCAAGTTATGACCACCTTTTACTGAAAATGAGGCTATGATAGATTTATTTCATGAAAAATATCAAAAATATTAATATATATAAATTGGAAATACTTCAGTGAATTTTCCGTCAATCACGAGAAGAGTGATGTTATTGGGTATAGATAATTCAACATTCGATAATCTGACAAAATCACCAAACATAGAAATACCGATCTACAATATTCAATATTATTGTCAATTTGCAAAATATTTAGTAAAAATTTTCTCCTTCGCTCCACTGATAATAGTGAACAAGAACAACATCAATTGCATACATCAAACAAGCAGGGCCAGGCGATTAACTGGGGCACCAAACCGAGGATCCTCCTTGATTAGAGGCAAATCCTAACTGTGGCTATTTGTTTCTATTATGCACAGATAAGCAAATAGAGACAACCTACAGTTTAAAGTGGGATCCGAACCACTATGTGCCTCCACAGTGTTCGTGGCTATTTGTTTTAAAAAGAGTTGTGTTTATTGTTGACAAGAATTAATTGACGTTACTGCTGAATAACTTAATAAGTATATTGCAAAATCATGAAGCAATTGAAGCCGAGATTTTTGTTGTTTTGATGTCATTATGTAGGTATTAAACACATACCTACAATAAACATGTTCTTCAACAGTATTAAAGTATTTTTAAAATATGGCTATTATTTTTCGTCATTAAAACCGTAAATATATAACATGGTTATGATTTATATTGGAGGAAGGTGGAAAGTAGGGGAAGCCAAAATTCCACTTCGCCCGGTTGAACATTTTATCTCGATCCACTCCTGCAAACAAGATAGCCGATCCAACGACCACATGCAGAAAATCAGTTGTAATCTATCTAGCAGTTGTTTACTTCTAATGACAGACAGAAGCAAGCGAAATCAAGAGAATAATAAATATTAAAGAAAATAACAGAACTTACTCAGTCCACTCCACACTGCCCTCTTCGTACTTCAAACTTTTCCTTTCCCTTCTGCCATATCCGTATTATTACTGCAGTTGCTGCACTCTTTGTATCTAACTTCCCTCTAAAAATTCAACAATGTTAAATATTAAGTCTCTGCTTTTGCTATGTACAGGTTTTCCTTTCATTATGAAAACAAACACTTTCCCCTGAAACAGGAACGAGCTTTTGGCAGTGCAACAATTTTGCAATGCACGAGCAGGCACAGCTGACTGATCCACGGTTGCCCTGCATAGGTTGATAATTAGACTACAGTGACACAAGGGCAGTTTATTTTGACCAAGCTGCACTAAACAAAGACTATGTAAGTTTCGCTTTCAGTTCCCCCTTCCATCCTCCCTTCTTTCTTGCCCCTGTCATGCTCAGAACAATGTGGGCGAAGATACCATAGAAATTCCCTTTTCCAAAAAGACTCCTCGATTTACGATGTGTGGGCTGCCTCTACTCCGCTACCTGATCTCGAATGGAACGGGATTGACACACTACGGTATCGTGAACATAATGCTAGCAGTGTGCGTGAAGTCCATAAGTCTAGAAGAGTGAATCCCTTATCTTTTCTTGTGTGCTGCAAAAAGCGGCAAACGAGCACAGGATGACTTGTTCCGAGGGAATGTATCTCAGCAGCAGGCACTGGTAATGCGAAACCGATGGGGCGATTGGGCATCGGAATGTTTTGAAGGAGTCCATTGCAGATTTATTTGGGTGTGCACGTGCGAATAGGCAGATGCTGCTACTGTGACCTTCTATGGTCTAGAATAGAATTCTTTTATTACAACATTCCTAAGAAAGCTATTGGTCATTTTTGACTCGCATTACTGTTTTCTTGTGAAATTGACTAGTCTGTTCTCATAAAAATTATATAATTGAATAGATAATACGAGCTGCATCCAGAAAGTAAGTTCCTAAAGTGTCCCAAGATGGCACAAGTGGTCAGAGCGGAACGCGATAGTGCAGGAGTGGAGGAGGAACACATAGCCATAACCTGGCGCGATCGCAGTTGTGTGGAGTCAGTGGTGAGAGAACTGTGGTACAGGAAACATGGCTGCATTCATACAGTCTCCCGAGGAGTGCAAGGTACGCGCGGTAATCAGGTTTCCCCACGCTAAGAAGCTGTTAGTGCCAGAGATCCCCGGCAGGCATGGTGACGCCTGAATTGGTGGAAAGTGTGCAGCAAGCCATGCTGCAGAATCTGCATTTTACAATGTCCGAACTCTCATGTCCGTTTCCGCAGATCTCTCCTTCCCTGCTGCATGAGATTGTCACCCAGGGACTGCAGTTTCTCATGTTGTGTGCACGATGGGTTCGTCGTGGACATTGGTGCAGCCTGCTGTGCATTTTCTACACCATCTTAGAACAATTCCTTCACTAATGTCATTCTGTCCATACACTTCACACAACTGCCGGTGGATCTCGGATGCCGACAGCTTCTTAGCATGGAGAAACCTGATTACCGCACGTACCTTACACTTGGTGGGAGACTGTATGCACGCAGCCATGTTTCCCGTACCACAGTTCTCTCGCCACTGACTCCACACAACTGCGCTCGCACCAGGTTATGGCTAAGTGTTCCTCCTCCACTCTGTGCAAGCGCGTCCGGCTCTGACCACTGGTGCCATCTTGGGGCACAGGCAGTGAGCAATGTCAGTTTGGCCCATGTCGATGTGTGGAGTGCCAAAAATGGTCGGTGCAACGAGTGCTGTGGTATATGTACGATGTTGAAATGAACACCATTTTCTGTACTGCTCTAAAACATGTTTACAAAGGTAAAACATTGATTGTGGATCAAAATCCTTCAGGTTGCCTGTGGAAAAAATGCACGACAATGTCGGCAAGACTTGCACGAAGCCTGTAGCAACAATACGTAGCTGTATCTGATGGTTGCATAATGGGTAAGTGCATTTCTTAGGAGGTTGCGATGCGTCCGTGAGAACAACCTCAACATGAGGAAATCTGCATCATGCTGGGTTCCCAATATTGTCACCATTGTGCAACAATCAGGTAAGGCTAGTTATTGTTGCTTCAGGCTTCATGCAAGTTTTGATCACATTCTTGTGCATTTTTGCCACGATCAAACCTGGATTTTGATCCACCATCACTGTTCTACCTTTGTAAACATGTTTTAGTGCAGTACAGAAAATGGTGTTCATTTCAACCTCCCACACACACAACAGCACTCACTGCACTGACCACTTTTGACACTCCACACATCAGCATGGCTCCAAACTGACATTGTTCACTGCCTGATAGCACATGCACGGCGACATTATCTTTTCCTGACAGTGTTGCCACTACTTTATTTATAACCCACGTAATTTGCTGTTGCCTCCATGCCTTTTAGTCCCACATAAAATGTGTAAACGTAACGTTCAAGTGTAATTTTGTCATATCACTCATCACATTCTTTGCGATTAGCCAAAAGTAAAGGCAAAGTAAAATAAACAAAATCCATCAATCAATAACCTGTTATGAGAATGGCAAGGTTGAGTTCATTGGTTGAAAACCAGACTGTTGCTGCAATCTGTACTTTACCATATCCAAACGGATGGGCGAGCTCATTGGTTCATTCAGTTCATCACAACCTGTAGGTTTTGTCATCGTGCTTCTTGTCAGTATAGGATACACTTAATTTAACATCTATGAGCTGATTACTTCTATGAACCCTTATCCTGTCAACCATTCCTTCCAGTGCATTGTTGTAAAGGGGCAACAAAGAACCTTCAGGAAGAAGCCTTCCTGCATCTTCCCCTCCACCAGTTCAGATTGGGCCACTCACTACCCCTCCAACTGACTGAAATACAGCTTGCCCTTCACTTGTCTCCTTGCTCACTGATGCTTCACTTTTTCTTCTGCCGAAACACGCTTCACAGATGACCCTGTCACTTCTGGTAGACTGGATAATGTTATACTTAATTCATGTTTGGGGAATAAAAGAGACAGTTGATAAGATGTAAGTACTTACTAAATTTTTTCCGCAAAACTTACTTGTCTAGGTTCTATTAATTCCAATGTCCTCTGCCACCATTCCCTGGGGAAATTGTTGCTTCACTGCTGAGCTGGCTTCCGGTTCCTGTTGTTTCCCTGCGTGCTGCTAGGTGTGCTAGTGTAGCCAGTTCATTTGCTCCGTGTGTCAGTTTAAATTGTTGCAATCATATTTGGCTCCTGCTATTACAACAAGTTAAACCCAATCATCCAGCAGATGAACTGGCTACACTAGTGCTTCTAGTGGCAAGCAGGGAAAGTGAACTGGAAGCCATCCCAGCAGTGAAGCAACGAGTTCCCAAGCGGATGGTAGCAGAGGCCAATGAAATTAATAGAACCTCGACAAGTAAGTTTCATGAAAAATATTAGTAACTCTCTTACATCTAATTATTGTTATACTTAAGCTTGTGTTCATGTTGCTCCCATCACTTAACGGCCTTCCAGATGCACTATATGAGCAGGAAGCTATTTAATAAGTAAAGTAAACAAGTGACAGATACACCTAAGGCCTCCCCAATGGCGCAGTGGTAGTGTTGTTGCCTTGTAATCAAGGGGCCCCGGATTCGGTTTCCGGTGGAGGTACACAGGGGTTTGGATCCCATTTTAAACTGTAGGTTCAGTCCCGATTACCCTTCCTGTGCATAGAGTGGACTTAAAACACCAAATCAATCAATAAATCGGATACACCTAATTACTTAGTGGAATTACATTAAAATACTAAACAAGAGCACAACGCCTACGAGGACTATTTTTTTTTTTTTTTTCAACCTTCGATAGGGCATGAAATCAAAACCATAGTGAATAGCAAAATGGGTTTATTGACAAAAGTTACATACACGTATAATCTACTTTTCAACGTAATCACCAAGAAGATTCAGACATTTATCGTACCGATGCACCAGCTTTCCAATACTTTCTAAAAAAAAAAAAAAAAAAAAAAAAAAAAAAAAAAAAAAAAAAAAAAAAAAAAAAAGTGCTGCCTGTCTGTTGAGACAGGTCTGCATGGTGTCCTGAAGCTGCTGCTCATTGGTGTGGAAGCGCCGTCCTCCCAACCACTTCATCGCCGGGAAAAGGTGGAAGTCACTCAGTGCCAGGACTGGGGGTGTAGTGATCACTTACCAGTGGAATTGGTGAAGGTCGTCTTGGGTTGACCCACCAACATGCAGTTAGGCATTGTCATAAAGTAAGACAATGCCTGAAGACAGCATGCCTTTCAGTTTGTTCTCGATGGCTCTGCGTAGTCTGCGCAATGTCTCACTGTATGCAGCCACACTGATTGTGGTCCTGGGCTCCATAAAGTCAACCACACACCTCGCACTTGGCAGGAGAGTCGATTGTAGCAGACAGCTCTACACGCCCGTAGCTCAGCTTCAACTTAAGGGGTGGCCTTGGCAGTGTTGGTGGTAGTGGCAAGGGAGACTCCAATCACGCTGCATGATGCCCCGCTTCCTAGTGCTTCACGGGCCATCTGGCGTTTGAAAAAAAAAAATAGCCCTCGTATGACACACACATACACATGCAGTATGTTGTGTGAATAACCTGAAGTTAGCATTGCTGATGAGGAACTTGTTCCACTGTACAGTACCTCTTTCCTCCATGGGAGAGTACAATGCACAGAACATGTGGGTCTGTGCAGGTTCTTTTATAAGTAGTCCCATTATAGCAGCCAGTTCTTGCACCCCATGGATACTTAGGGTATTGGATCCTATGTTCCATTGTACCAACTAATTTCTTTTTCTGTTCTTGATCACTTCCAGCATTGCTCACTTTTCACCAATTCTTTCCAGCACGGTTTAATTTGTTATTCCCTCTGCCTATTTCATATCATCCGTTCTTCACCATAGACCTATTTTTGAAGCTTCTATCTGCTCTTTTTTTTTTTTTTTTATCATCCAAGTTTCTGCAGTATACAATGCACAACACATTATTAATATCTTCCTTATTTCTTGGTTCGAAGGTCAGCAGATAAAAACTTTGTTATACTTTTTCACTGTTGCCATCCTCACTTCGATTTCTTGAGTGCATCTCATGTCACTGCTTATGATGCATGCCAGGTATCTAAAGTAGGAATGGTCACAAAATCAACAAATATCTGGAGGTCAAATTATCCAATATTTGTTTTGGATACAATGGATAATCCAGATATGCAGATATCTGAATTTCCGAATATCCAGGTTAGGATATCCGGATAATTTGAATACCCAGATAGTACAAATATCCATATAATTTGGATATCCAGATAGTACAGATTTGATGAAGGATTTGTAGAAAATTCGTACAGTAAAAGACAAATAAAAGAATATGTGGATAGCCTGCAAAACAGATAAATGAAAAACTTTCCAGATAATGCACACATTCAGATATCCAGGTATTTTGGATAATCCATATATCAGATATTTGGATAATCCTAATATCTGGATAATCCATATATCCAGACATAAGAAAATCTGATACTATCTGGATAGAAAATTATCCAATATCCGAATAAAAATTTATCTGGATTTGGCTATCTCTAATCTGAAGCTATCAATGTGTTCAATTATTTCACCTCATTCTTATATTAATTTCCCTTAGTTTTTTACAGGAAGTATTGCCTTTGTCTTGTTCACATTTCTTTTAATCATGAACTGCTCACAGAAAGTATTTGTGTTCCAACATATCGTTCAGCATTCTTATGTCATCTGCAATATTTTACAATTTATTCTTTGTCATTGTATTATTATCCCTCCCTTATTTTGGAGACACCATTTTTTATATCTCCATATCGTAGAACAATGCTGCCTGTGATGATAACAAAGTGGTAACAGCATGTTGGAGAATGCACTGTAAGTGCAGATGGGTGAATCGTCTGTTCTCCAAAATTTTCTCTTCCACTGCAAGGACCAAGTCATCACCCACCATAGATGATTGCCTGCTGTGTTCCTCATCGTGCACCTTGTTCCACTCTTCATTAAACTGTCACACCCATTTCCCTACTATTGAGGCACTCTTGATCTGTTCCCCATACACCTCACCAGTCCGATTGTGGATTTCAGCTGATGTCACATTCCGTGCATTCAAATATCTTGAGCATAGACCACACTTCACATGTGGCCGGCATCTCAATTTTCTTCAACATTATCACAACCCACTGTGAAGCGTCTGCACTACTCTTTTCTCCAACTGATGTCTGTGCTTTGACAATGGGTTGATGCGCATGTGCACCCTTGTTATTGCAACACAAATTGCAAACAGACATTGCTTTCTGGACATACTATATAATAATATCGGGGGGGGGGGGGGGTCAATATAGATATGCAGTTCAGTGTTTTATAACCTTCTTCATCATTCGTAGTTTCATCTAATTTAGATCTGCGTAGATATCTTTAAGATGTTATTGTCAGAAACTCTGAATTTATGTAAGAGACCATGTTTTATATCCATACAAAACTTGGCAAAATTACGGCTGTGTATTTTAATTTTGAGATTTTTTGATGAGGGTTGAAATTTACGAATAGAAAAGTAACATGCATTACATTAATTTCTTCTTTAATATAATTTTTATTTGTTAATATTACTCCTGAATCTTTGAATTTAGAAACTGATTCAGATAGGTTATGTACAATTAGGTTTTGATTATTACCTACCATTCTGTTTTGACCTTTAACAATGTAATTAGTTTTCTGTGTGCTAACTTTCAAACCTGTGGCCTTTTACTGCTTCAAGAAGTATTTTCGACTTTTACGAGAGTACACATATAATTTACAAGAAACCTTTGTTTTGATAACTCAACTAGTGTTTTGGCTTGCACAAACTGCTTATGCAGAAAGAATATTGTGTAAGTAGTCTTCCTTTCAATGCCCTTTTTGCAAAAAAAAAAGTTCACTTAGTGTAACGTAGGTCTAGTTTGGACATACTCTGCAATTCAGCTATGTAAAGGCTAGGCAAGCTTAAATATTATAAATATTCTAATATCTAGAAGTAAATATTTCAGAGCTGATCGGGAGAGATTTTAAGGCATGAATTGTAATTTATGCATCTGATTACTTTTAGCTTCTCTTGTGACCTTTCCTTTGCATATTAAGAAAATTGTGTTATATTTTTATTAGCTCTTAATTTTGTAAATGTGTGTGATCTGTTCTTGTATGCTTGTTTCGTTTATACTAACATAGACTATCGTGATTTGTGTTTGTGTATTGATTATTTTTGCATGGCATGTGCATAATATTAGTTCATCGTGCTCTTTTTTTTAAGAAATAAAAAAATTAAAATAAACATTTACTTTTTCCCTAAAATGTAGGAAGTACATGGTATTCTAGAAAGTTAGTCTTAAATTAACTTTAGTGTATTCATCAAATTAAAAAAATGCATTACATGAGCAAGCATGATTTAATGAAAACTAAGTAATTGTTACATGAAAAGAAACAAGTGTCTGAAATGTTGACTGAATATTGACTGAAGTATGGGAAATTTTGTCTCTTCTATTTTTGTTTGCATAACGTAAAAAGGCAAAACAAAGTATAGGT
This sequence comes from Lepisma saccharinum, assembly GCF_977018435.1. Lineage (NCBI taxonomy): Eukaryota > Metazoa > Arthropoda > Insecta > Zygentoma > Lepismatidae > Lepisma > Lepisma saccharinum. Next base: position 15,436,404 of record NC_139250.1, on the reverse strand, counting down.
TAGCAGTTACAGTGATTGTAATTATTAATGTGTGTGTGTGCATGTGTACAAGTAAATTATCAGTCCCTTATAGCAGGAAATGGCTTTCAATCTATATAACTTCCAGAGAAATAGTGAAAAATGAATGTAATTGGCAATAAGTAGTAGTACCTATGTAGTAACTTGTTTGTAGATATGAAATGGAAATTTAATGACAACTAATCTATGTTTAAATAAAATGAATTCCTTTCATATTTTCACACAAAGCTTTATAGAGTTCCAAGAGGGAACTAATAATGATCAATAACTATGTACCAAATTATTTGATCAGAGTATAAAGATCTATTGTTATTGATATGTATAGGAGATTTAAGTGATCAGTAACAGTACTCCTAAAAATAATGTTTGTATATTTTACATTAAAAAAAGAGCTTTAACAGTCTCTAGACCCCATTAAAATAACTATTTAACTTGATTTTAGGTATGTTTCCTTAAAACCATTGAATAGTGCAAATGTTAACAGCATTTTGCACTAATATATAAATGCATGCTATTATACTCAACTATTTCATAAGTAAATGGGAGTAAACATGTTACACTTGTATCCATGCACACACATTTTATTTTGCAAAATTACCAAAAAATTACCAAGTGTTTATTGTGAATAGTTAATGAAAATTAAGATCACATCCATAAAAAAAGGCTTGTTCAACCAGAAGATTTAATGAGATGTGTTTATTTCTATGGACCTTAAGTGGCTTCCAGTTACGTTAATTAATTTTATGATTTAATGGTTTTTCACATGTCATTGATAGAAAACTTTTTTTTTAAAGCCCCTTTTTATTCACTTTAAGGATGGATTGATATGAATCTTTTACTAGTACCTGTGAAGTACCAATACAAAATTTAGTAATAATCAGTATTCTATTAATTGAGTACACAATTGCAAACACATAATTGACTGTGCAATTTAAGTACTACATTTAGTGCTTTGTGATTACTATTTTTAACCATTACTGCAGTATTTCTATTACATGTAATTTGAAGACACATTGGAGAAATTTGTAATGAGATTGTTTTAATTGTTAGTTAAAAAGACATTATTAATCTTTGAAGCATTGTTGTTCTTAGATTCCTATGGAATCATGCACATAGCTTTCGGTATGTGCGATTGTTTACATTTAAACCAGTCTTCATTCACATTTTTTTATTTTTTGTTTCATGTAGGTTCTATGTCTATATCAGAAGCAAAGGAGACTATATATAAACACGCTGCTGAAATTCTGAAGTCTAGCTCAGTGTCTGTAATAAGTACAGAGAAGTCCAAGAAAGTGACAGATGAGTCAAGACCAAAAGGTGAGATCTTTATTTCATGATAACCTACTACATTGATAGTTTCAGTAAGAGGTATGAAGTTTGTTGTGTGTGTGGTTTCTAGTTTGTTCACAGAGTCGCTAATTTGGCATTACAAGGAATGCCCCCTTGTTCAGCAACAGGAATAGTATCTTTTATCTCCAACAGGGTGCTTGATTAGGGTTGCCAGATCACTATAAGGGAAATGTAGGACATGCTGTCCAAAAATATAGGACTTTTAAGTCAAAATTTAGGACACAAATCATGCGCAGTAAATAATACACATTACTAGAACATGTTAGCAAATAATGTAAAATTCTCACATTTTCAGTTTTAGAAATATTTTTTCCCCCTCAAAATTACAAAATTCCCAAATTTGTAATCAATATTAAACAATACACTTCTTACTGCAAGTGTTTTCAGTCTTATTTCTCAGAGAAGCCAAATTTTTTCAATTTCATGTTTAGTTAAAATATATTTATGAAACTCTGAACAGTCAAACTCTGAAATTATACTGAACTAGTACCAAGCCTTTTACAGGCTCTATGAAAATCTATTTCTCTCAACGGTCTATGAAAATACTCCCTTAACATTTACATTATGACCTGGGGCCTCTTTTCATTCATGGTTTTGGATTTCTGAAGTAATTTTTTTTTCATCTAGAAATTGGAATCAGTGATTCCAATGTCTGGCAATGAATCAAAAATAAATTTCAGTATTGAGTTTGGAACTGCAGTCCATAGACTTATAACTTGCTTGATTTCTCTTTGTTCAACTGAAACACGCATTTTCTTAATTCAAATTATGTGATGCTAAAAATGCAGAACATTCATGATTTTTATAAAATTCTTCCCGGGCACTGGACATAAGGCTAAAATGTAGGAAATGTCCATGGAAAAAGGACATCTGGTAACACTATGCTAGATAGATTGCAGTGATTCCACAAGGTACACACACATGTGTATAATTGTAAGAGAATAATACATTTTCACCTACATCACGCCCACCTACATCACGCCTGGCCAACCTGCTATATTTGTGAAAGAGTGCTCTTGTGTTCCTGCATGGACTGCAGTCTGAGCAGCGGTACTGTAGTGTTGTAAGAGGGATGGAAAGGAGTGCGTAAGTAAGGCATGAAGCTTTGTTGGCTGTGTTCATGCAGTGGGAAACCTTTGTTGATTTAATTCGTTACAATCATGGTAGAAGGAACAGGTGGTGATTGTGAGAAAGGAGATGCTGTCTGCTGGTGTAATTTAAACCTGGTCCTTGTTAGATTTATTGAAAAAATTTCATCATGTAATGCCTTGATATTTACTTACCTGACCCTTATGCCAAAATGAAACACAAAATATCGAAATTTTAGGGTAAGTTTTAATGATTTCATGCAAGTATTCTGCAGAAAGTGAGCCTAGATATCCTGACTGTAACAACGCTTTCAAGGTGTGTGTGTTCAAAGTGAAATTGATAAAAACACACTCCAGACTGCTGCTGACCGTTAGTACTACATGATATACTTGATTACTTTTTATCATGCTGTATGTATGAAGAGATAAATGTGTTTTATGCACGGTTATGGTCAGGACATGTAGGCTCACTTTCTGTGGAACATTTCAGCATTCTTGAAGATGGCATAGTTTGTTGTAGTGTTTTGAGTTTTTACTTTGGTTTTTATGAAAAACTCAATATGCTGACCAAGGCAGAAATGTATTTTATTTTAAAACATATACTAAACTTAACGTTTCAACCTTCCAGCAAGGTCTTCTTCAGACTCTGTAGCAAGTACAAAAAAAAAACTAAAAACAACTGATTCCATGCAATTTTTTTTTCTTTCTTCTTCCAAGTCTGAAGAAGACCTTGCTATAAGGCTGAAACGTTAGGTTTAGTTTGTTTTAAAATAAAATAAATTTCTGCCTTGGTCAGCATATTGAGTTTTTCATATCATGGAAACAATGATTAATGGTGTTATATTTGGTTTTTACTTTACTTTTGAATACAAACAGGTAGTGAAACTAAAAACAATGAAGGGCTACCATTGTTGTTTTTCTGTTCAATTGTTAATTGTTGCCATGGTATGCGATACCTTGTGGCTGATTTTGTTTCGCATGAAAAAACAACCTTAATTTGTGTAGAATTATTTTGAATGTAGTGGCATTGAAATACTAGAGGACTTCCACACAGGCACGTATTTTTGGTTATACTTTGAACTGAGGCCTCATGTACTATCAGGAGAATATTGTTAGAGGAATTTCTTATTCTAAAATCTCTATAATTTATATTCTTTTCCGGTAGACAAGCTAGATAATGGTAAAATGATCGAGATGTTGACACAATTCCTGAAAGTAAATTTGTTCCTATTTCTTTTCAGGTATCCTGAAAAATTTTCAGAGAGAGAAAGTTGAGGAAGAATACAAAAAGACTGTTCAAACAGAAGTTGTATCGGTCAGTTCAAGTGACACTGAACAGGAAGTTAGAGGAATTTTGAAACTTGGTGCACCTCAAACAGTTGAAGTCGAAAGCAGCAAGCTGCTGAAGAGTGTATTGAAGAAAGAGTCCAGCTTTGATGAACCACTAGAGGTTCGTTCCATTCTTAAACCTGAATCTGAATGGACTGAAGGATCAGCCAGTTCGGATTCAGATAGTGGCCATCAGAATTGCGAGGAAGGCGAGAATGAAACTACTGTGACCGGCAATGAAGAATACAATCGTGGGACTGTAAACTTGAGAGGTGGTGCGGATCTTGTGAGCATTCTTCATAGTGTTGAGGCACACGCAAAGCAGCAGCTTTTGGCTCAAAAGCAGCGAGAGGAGAAAGTGGTTAAAGAAAGTGTTCAGCCGCAAGTGGAAGATGCTCGCCAGCTAAGTGATGTCAAGTCATCTAACGAAGCTACATCCGATGGAGAAACGACATCGTCGTCGGGTGGTAGAGAGGTTTGCCAAATCATCCGAAACGAGGCTGTTGCGAGGAGACGCAAGGCGTGTCAGATGAAACAGAAGGATAGGTAAGTACTAAATTTTTCTTGCAAATATTTTTTCACTGATGTGCGTTGTTTGTAACACTAATACTCAATTCAATACAAATAAAACAAATAAAAATTTATTCTGAACAGCCATATTTTCAGCCTTACTTGTGAAGCTAGCAGAGTTTGAAGAATGTTTAGTTTATTTGTATTTGAATTGAGTTACTAAGATTACTGTATTTATCATGAACTATTCTTGAAAGGGGTTATGTCAATTTTCAATATTTTTTCAGGAACAGGATTGGCTTCAAGAAAACAAACAAACAAAATGAATTTAGTGAGAACATTACTGTTATTTTAAATATTCATGTACGAACACCAAAGTAACAAAGTAGTTACGCTTCCCCCAGGAGACTCGAACCTGTGTGCTTCCGTAGCTGGAGCTCAAAGCATGATGCCTTATACCGCACGGCCATAGTTCAGCACTATGTTTATCATTACCCAAGTATTTTTCCCAAATTGTGAATTGCTTATCTGTGACTGCTTCCATGCACAGTTGTAGAGATCTGAGTAGTAATCCCAAGATGCTGCTTTGTAGTTTAAATGTATCATGGAGCCTAGATGTGAAAGCATATACACACTTAACATGATAATGAAAACTCGAGCTCCTAATTCACAGTCCCAAGCTGATTTTTGTTTCATCCAGTCTGAGTCTTCGTCCTGAGGTGAAAAGGGCTCCAAGGTCTCCGAAGTATAAGGTTAGTTACACAACTGCCCAAAACAACTTGAGGAAATCTCTTGCTAAGGACAAAGGTGATGTGATGACCCAATTTGCCAGCTTATCTTCTGGAACTTTCCTTTGCTCCTGGTTGTTTTTAAAATACAACCTTAGTGACAATGAAGTTCGACCAGTCACAAATATAGGAGTGCGTTGTGAAAGAAGGAGAACACATTCATATGCTGAACATATTTTATTCAGCAGGCTACATGGAACAAAGGAAAACATAAATTTCCGCTGCAACGCAGCAATGTATGGTGTCCACACAAAATAAAACATTTTCGTCCATCTACACGTGACATTGAAGTTCGACCACTGTTAGAGGAGACCCTGTTTACCATGGTGTGACGCTGCCCCGTCGGCGAATAACTGTGGCAATGCATCGGGGCATGCTGCGGAGGAGTCGTTCAAGGTATTCCACATCGATGTGGTGCCATTCCTCCTGCAGGCAGGCGATAAGAGCAGCCACTGTCGTGGGTCCCCTCTGTTGCACACGTCGCTTAAGAACACGCCACACATTCTCAATGGGCGAGAGGTCAGGACTCGATGGTGGCCATGGCAGAGTTCGCATGTCTCTTGTCAGCCGCGCTGTATGAGGCCTGGCATTGTGTTGAAAGATGAGACGCTGCCTGTGGAACAGGTGCCTTTCGCACTGTGGGAAGATGCCGCTCCAGTATGCGTGTATGCCCTCACAGACGTGTAGTGGGCCAACCCCAGATGCCATCATGCATCCCCATACCATCACTGACACAGGTTTCTATACCCGACGTGCATAACATTTTGCTTCATTCTGTTCCTCCTTCTGACAAATGACTGTTTTCCGTATTTTCCCGTACACAACATTGAAAATGGATTCGTCCGTCCACAAAACCCTGTTCCACTGCCGAAATGTCCATCCCCGGTACATTCGTGCCCACCGTAGTCGATTGCCTTTGTTCAACATGGAAAGGAAGGGTTTACGTTTCGCCTTGTACACTCGGTAACCGCATCGCTGTAGGTAACGGCGAATGGTTCTGGTTGACACTTCAATGTGAAAGCGTTCTCGAGTCCACAGTCGTAATTCGGCCACAGAAACATGATTGTTGGTCTGGATATAGTGCCTAAATATCCGTAGGTCACGCACGCTCAGCAGGCGTTTTCGACCGGGGGCCTTACCTGGCTCTGTAGTACCCGTATTTTGGTGGTGTTTGATGATGCAGTGGACGGTTGACTTGGGTAAGTTCGGTTGGCACCCTATTTCCCGTTCACGGAGTCCATCCCGTTGCAACTCCACCACTCTTCTCCTCACGGTGTTGTCAATAGGTTTGCCCCTGGCCATGGTGATGATGCACTGCGGTTCCTCGGTGCACAGCACGCGCTTATATACGGCGGACTCCCTTATCGTGACTGTGACGTCATGCTTCCGTCGAATGCGCCACTATCTGAAATTTTCCGAATGGGTCTGGTGCCTGGTCGAAGTTCAATGTCATGCGTATAGTTCCCGGTTTTCGTTCTTTACGTGACCTTGGGTGCAACATGCTGGGATCACGATTCTTGCCTGCTCTCATGCCTCCTCTTACACACATGCGTCACTTCTGCGGGTCACCCAGTCCACCGCCTATGCCTCTGTGCATTTAATCACATATTCCTTTCTGGTCGAACTTCATTGTCACCAAGGTTGTAGCTGTTGTAATGCTTTGCAGGCTTCTCTTCTGGAACTTTCCTTTGCTCCTGGTTGTTTTTAAAATAGCTGTTGTAATGCTTTGCAGGCTTCTCTTCTGGAACTTTTGCTCCTGGTTGTTTTTAAAATAGCTGTTGTAATGCTTTGAAGGCTTCTCTTCTGGAACTTTCCTTTGCTCCTGGTTGATTTTAAAATAGCTGCTGTAATGCTTCCAAAATTGATTAAGGAGACATAGATTTTTTTAAGTTGTTACCCCCCTCTTGATTTGAGGAATAGACAAAATTCCATGCCATAAAACTGCATTCTTGAAGCCCATCTTAACTAAGCTAGCATGCATAAAGTTTCTACTTTATGATAAATATATTATCAAGACAAGAATAAAGAATGTGTGCCAATAAAAATAGAGAAATATTGCTTGTAGCACCAGGCTGTTGATATAATTATTTGGGTATCTGAACATTTCTGGGGGAATGCTGAGAAAATAATTCCTTTCATATTACTGGACACTTGGTCCATTCCAATAACTGACATGATAGTTTTCTCATCCTGGGGAAGTATCTGTTTCTAACAAGCCATCAAATTGTATTTAAAAAAAAAATAACTGTCCAGAATAATAGGCAAGATAGTCATCATCAGCTAAATTGAACATAGACAAGCTACAAGCATGGTTGTTACAGGTCCAGGAACCCATAAATTCTAATGGGTTCTATTGGGTTTCGCTGCAGGACCGGAACACTTTTTCTTGCACAATTTAAATTCGGTCCAAGTTGCATGTCGTTAAATTGAAAAAAGGTTCCTGGACCGAATTTAAATTGATTCGGGGAAAAAAGGTTCCTAGAAAGAATTTAAATTTATTCTGGAAAAAGTGTTCTTGGACCGAATTGAAATTCATTCCGAAAGAAAGGTTCCTGGACTGAATTGAAATGATTTAAATATGAAAAGGTTATACACTGTCTAGAACTCATTTAAGTTTGCTGATTTTCTCTCCCAGTCCGGGATTGAATTTATTTACAATTATAGACAAGGCTTGACCGATTAAAAGTTGCCTTCTAAAAATGTCCGTGAGTACGTTTTACATTGGAATGTTACACTGAGGTTGTAGAAAACGTAGCGCAGGGAATAAATCAAAACGCTATTGTTTCTCGTGGCCCAGATTCAAAAACTCCCTCGTCGAAGAGTTACTGTACATAACGCAATGGACTATATGGCGTCACATTGAGTTCAAACAAACCCATCACGTGTTGCTCCAGCATCGATCCAGGAACCGCAGCCAATAGGAGCAGTCGATGAGGTAACGTGAGGCTGTTGTGTTCCCAGCAGATATCACAACAGGGACGGGCAGTGCTGCTACAACCAAGTGAAGGAACGCGTGCGAGAGAATGGGGCTACATGGAGAGGGACAACGTGACTGCAGCATTTGCATTTCGCCCATTTCTACCTTGTACCTTAGGTTCTCCAGACAGCCAGCACTTGGATTAGTCTTTCATGGTTGCAAGTGGATAATTATTTATCGTCAGGTCCGTATTCGATCCAAGTTGCGTATTGTTTCATTTCAATAGGGAACTTTGACCCTATTTAAATTGATCCTGGAATAAAGGTCCCTGGACTGAATTGAAATGCTTTACAGATAAAAAGGTTCTTTACGATCCAGAACCCATGTACGCTTGCTGATTTTCCCTCCTGGACTGGAATTGAATTTATTTAAAATTCCTGTACCTTTTACAACACTGGTTACAAGTTCTAGCTGCATCTATTGTATACCTCAATGTGATCCATTCTTTGTAATGAAAACAGGACATGTGTATAGATCATTGAAGACATATTACAGTAAATTAATATATCATAGGTACACTGCACATGCTTAGTGTGTATTGTGTGGGGTGATTGTTGGTAATTGCATGTGTCTCCTGTAGGTTGATGGATCAATCAGTTACATAGGTACACAAATCCCATGTGGCCTGGATGAAGGTGTTGACGTGTACTGGACGAATTGTCTAAGATGGGTAACTGTTGCTATGGTGTTCTGGATGCAGCATTTCGGTGGGTGACAGTGACAGATGCCCAGTGTCGTTTGGGTGGGAGATTGGTGTCCCATGGCGTTTGGGTGGGTGACTGGTGTCCCGTGGCGTTTGGGTGGGAGGCTGATTTTCCTATTATGAGGTTAAAATAATCCATTCCAATTATCTAATGAAGTAGGTACCATGTGTCAGTGTGTAAATATATAGATTAGTAGCAATGCAAATTTATGTATTTCAGATTTAAATTTTTCAAATGACAAAGAGATTCTTGAAGTCAAACAAAACAATGATGTTGACTTGCTAATAATTTTTTATTTAAATTTCTGCTTGTAACGGGTTTGACCACTCGTCCAGGAGACCGAAGTCCCCAGTTCGAGGTGCCAAACTACTCTACCGCTGGTCCGTAGGTTCAGGGTTCCGCGGCCGCCCGATTGGACGGTCGCTGGTCCTTGGTTCGCGTCTCCGGTTAAGGAAACACGAATCCTACCACCAGCTAACGGTTTAATTCCAGGTTCATGTCACCGGGTCGGTTATTTACACCTCCGGCGGTAAGCCACGTCGTGCATAAAGTGGTGCTGTTATTCATTTTATAGCAATGATAATAATAATAATTGTAATAATAGAAAACTATAAATCTTCTGGTCAATGGAGACAAGCTATACAGCTTCAAACTCAGGACTAAAACCAAAAATATCGACCATACGAGGATATACATCTATACATACATATAAATGAATCAAGAACACCTGTAGGATAACAAATATATACGTGTATTCGGCAAAAATAAACACAACAATGATAATATAACACATTACTTGTACATATCCCCTCGCTCTCATTCCATCATGCACTCACACACACACACACACACGCTGCAGGGGTGAACACAATATACCATTACATGATAAAATATCTAACCGCCTCTTTGGTTTATTTCCCGTTTACCTTCGAATTTGAGATTTCTATTAGCCCCTTAGGCTTGCTTTCAATGTAAATACGCGCGGCCAGCACTCTGTCACATATGAGACGCGATTAGCTAGGCGTCATAGTTACCAAAAGTAAATAATAATTGACATTACACTTGTTGAGGCACTACTATGCAAAAAGAATAAGCATACACTAAATGAATGACAAGAGGAAATTAACTTGATTACAAGTACACGAGTGCTGATAATACAAACGACTGTAATATAAACTAGGATATATTAAAAATGATTAAGTCGGCTATACTATTTAGTACCTAGTTTTCTACTACCTATATATATATCAAAGAGCACGGTAAAAAGTTAAAACACACCTATAATTAATCATATAAATACTCGGCGCGAGAATAGGAAAACAATAACAAATAGTAGGTCTTTTACGTTTATAGAATTTCGAAGGGTGAGCGAAATAGGTTCTTAATTTTTTAAGATTTATAGTACTTTTGATTGGATTGGCCAAAATAATTAGTAATTGCGGGCAACATTGTTCGATTTCATCTCGCTTTGTGTTATGACGAACCAGTGGCGACGTGGGTGGACAAATGTTCACTCTCACACATAAAGAAATAACTGGAGGATACTATACCGACTCAATGGCGGCGTGGTCCTCGTTGAGGCGTCCCGACGACACTCGTGGCTATGCCAGTCTGTCCTCCTGGCGGGCGAAAACTGTCTCTTCGACTTAGACGTAACATTCATTTTTCTTCCCTTTTTCCATCGCGGCGACGAAGATGGGCGGAAAAAGCACCTCGCTTCCATCTGTCTGCTCGGGGCGTTGCATCCGATCATGGCTTCAATGGCCGTTCGGGGATACGCAGGGCGTCGGGTCGTCTAAGGGCGGACGTCGTTTCATCTCTCTCTCTTTTTCTTCATCTCTTCTCCTTTTCTCGGCGTAACATCCGTCTCACTGTTGTACTGTCGTCTCCCACCTGGGTTGGCAATGCGAGTTGTCGCTGCGGCGTGGCTTTCATCTCAGACGCCGTTATGCAAGCGTCGTGGTGCGGTTCTCTTGACTTAAGGCGTCGTATACTTAAGCAGGCGTCGTGGCTTCTTCTCTTGGCTTCATGGCAGCAGTAATCGGAAACCCGAAGGTCCCGTCCCTCTTAGTTTTCAGCCGCCCATATTGATTCAATGTCCCTCCTTACAAAAAAGGGGAAAAACACGACTGGAGCACGTGAAACACGTAATTAGCACGGCCTCAATTCCTGGCACTGTCACTGTGATCACACACTCACGGCAATTAACACGACGCGGTCGAAAGGTTAAAACAAAGCAAAGTTCCGTAACTCGCGCAAAGTGACGCGGAGATGGTGTTCGGTCTGAATATGGCGCTAAACTGTGTCGGTCCTCTGGAGTCCAGGGATATTTAAGGAAAACTTGAAACTTCAAAAATCAACCGCCTCGCAGTTCGTTAGCTTAGAAAAAATGCTGGACGGTGGTCTTTCTTCCAGGCTCGTTGTCCACTTGGGTGGTTGGGGGTGAAGAAAAAAACAGAGCAGTCCTCACACGTGTTGCGACAGAACTCCCCCTCGGTCGGCAACTTGGGCGTTCTTTCTATTGCTGGACGAGTAAAAGTCACCCTTAGTGTCAAAAATTCCACAACTCGCTATTGTTTTCCTACCCTCGCCGTCTAGAACCGAAAATCCAAGAAAAGCCAAAAAGCACAACTGGCTACAGAAAGTTGTTAAAGAGTATTTACGGAATTCTAAAATACACTCACATAAAACTACAAAAAAGACTGGTGACAAAAGTAATTGTCACATCTCGCCCCCCCCTAACTTCAAAAAAAATTGTAGGCTTGAAAATCGCTCTCGGCTGGGGAGATTTTTTAAGGTTACATATTTAAAAAAAAAACACCCTGTATATGAACACTTTTTTGAAACACCCTGTATATGAATCGAATCTATACTTGAAAAATGCTTTTATGAGTAAATCCACAATAAAACAATCCTTAAAGGACGTAAAAAGATAATATATTGGAATATACTCATATAAAAATCAATAATGACACAAGAGAAAAATATAAAAATATAACTAGTCCATTAACAAAAACTTCAAATCTCTAAGAGCGGTCTCCCGAACGCTGAAGTCCGGAAACGCCAGGTGTTGGAGAGTCACTTCTTGATTGCACCTGATTTCGCTCTTCAGTCCCTCGGTCCGACTGCGGGCTCCTTGATCGACCGTGGGGTCGGTAATACCCATCACGTATCTGACCTAGTTGAAACTTATCGTCGCGGTTGCCCTGCACTGTGCCGTGCGGCGATCGACGCATATTTCCTCCTCCACGTCTGCCTCTCTGGTACTGCCGCTGTTCTCTCTCTGTGGCGAAGGTGGTAAGGGATGAAAGTTCTGATCATTGGCGCGTGGATCGTGGTGCTGTCCTCGCTGAACCATCTGAACTCGCTGGCGTCGGTTCCGGCCGTGACGATCATCTTCTCTTCCTGGACGCTTATTCCAGCGCTCTGCCCTGTCGCGTTCTTCTTCTTCTGAGCACTGGTACAGGTTCTCCAGCCTCAGCGACATCGAGTCGGGGTCGAACACACAACTGCCATTAAGGTGACGCCGGACATCTTGAGGAAAATGATATATCAGCGCCGCGATTATTTCTGGAGCAGTCATTTGAGGCTGCAGTGCCTTGAATTCATTATATTTTTTCCAGAAATATTGGGCGTAAGTAACTCCCGCGTTTCGGTTGTACCTTTCGTTGCGCAGTAACATTAACATCCGTTCTACTTGGATCGGCCTCTGAAAGTGTCTCAGGAACATCTCTCGGAAAGCTTCATAAGATGTGAAATGACTTTCATTCGTTTGAAACCAATTTTTCGCCCGATCTTCCATCAAGCGTCGCAAAACCAGGATCTTTTCATCATTCCCTAAGGACAGCTCCTCTGAGATAGTTTCAAATCCTTCCAAAAATGCAGACGGTAAAACCCGATCAGCCCCGTTGAATCTTTTGAAATGGGTTTTATATTCAAGAGGGAAAATAGCTCGCCTCGCAATTGTGGGTACCGAATAATGACCTTCGCAGCTGGTGGTCGCTGGTCGAGTGGGTAAACCGGGGAAACTCTCATTTATCGCTGGCTCATTGACACTTATCAGTTCAGTCGAAGGGTCTTCATTATTGCTGGTGGCCGAAGTACCTGGGTTTGTCCTCGTAGCCGTGGGCGTTTCTCGTCGCTGAGGGTGAGAAAGGTCCAAACTGTCCATTCTTTTTTCCAAGGCCTGTATCCTTTGGGAATGGTCATCAATCTCGCCAATTGTTCTCGTCACGCGCTCTCTCAAACCTTCCGAGTTTTGGTGACAGCTCGCCTCAAGCTGTGCCGAGGATTGTCTCATAAGTGCCAGTTCCTCTTCCGTGTGGTCTGTCCGTCGCGACAGTGTTGCCAACTGCTGGTCCTGGTCATCAACACGGGAATCCAAGCGAGCGATTTCCGCGGTGAGTTTCTGCTCACTGTCTTGCAAGCGCGTGGAAAAACGTTCAGTCATTTGTTCCACCGAAACACGCACCACTTCCTGGAATCGGGTCTCAAGCTGTTCGATTCGCTTTTGTGTGTCTGCATGCTCCGCCCGGATCAGCTGTCTTATCATCTCGAACATCCTGTCGTTGGTGCCGGCGCCATTCTTCAATGCATCATCTGTTTTTTCCATCGGAGCGACATCTTCCGGGGGGAAACGGTCAGCTGATTCGGATCTTCAGAAGGTGGCGTGGATTCAGTATTTACAACTAAGCCCCCGTGTCCTGGAGTTCCTGACGAAATAACACAATTACTACAACGCGGCTGCGCTTCGTTCAACGAGTCCATTTCACCTAATGGGATTTCTATCCCGCAAACTACACAATTCCGTGCTTCGCTCATCTTTCCATAAATAATTTTCTCGCTTCTCAATTTCATTAGATATTTAAAAACAATCACTATGTCCTGAGGTCGTCAGAAAATAAGTCTGCACTTCAAAAAATATATAACGCACTACAGAAAAACAATACAAACAATTACCTATCAAAAATGCAAAGAGGAGGGCACGACGGGTCCTTTCCTGCTACCTTGTAGAAGCCTAGTGAAATTAAAAACGACGCACACACACAAAAAAATTGCCACTAAATCTGTATAACATACTTCCTTGAAATATCGCCCTTGCCGATGTTTGCCTACATAATTGCCCTTTACATTAATCAAATTCGCGCCGAGATAACATAAACACCGAATACTAAATATGGATATCAATAAACATAGCAAAATACGTATAAAAACATTTCAACGCTTCCTGAAAAAATATTATGCACTTGTAAAACTACTACCATTACACTCCCGACGAAGGCGAAAAAGAAGATCGGTGCCTGTTCGGGATGCCAAATTGTAACGGGTTTGAACACTCGTCCGGGAGACCGAAGTCCCCAGTTCGAGGTGCCAAACTACTCTACCGCTGGTCCGTAGGTTCAGGGTTCCGCGGCCGCCCGATTGGACGGTCGCTGGTCCTTGGTTCGCGTCTCCGGTTAAGGAAACACGAATCCTACCACCAGCTAACGGTTTAATTCCAGGTTCATGTCACCGGGTCGGTTATTTACACCTCCGGCGGTAAGCCACGTCGTGCATAAAGTGGTGCTGTTATTCATTTATAGCAATAATAATAATAATAATTGTAATAATAGAAAACTATAACCCTTCTGGTCAATGGAGACAAGCTATACAGCTTCAAACTCAGGACTAAAACCAAAAATATCGACCATACGAGGATATACATCTATACATACATATAAATGAATCAAGAACGCCTGTAGGATAACGAATATATACGTGTATTCGGCAAAAATAAACACAACAATGATAATATAACACATTACTTGTACATATCCCCTCGCTCTCATTCCATCATGCACTCACACACACACACACACGCTGCAGGGGTGAACACAATATACCATTACATGATAAAATATCTAACCGCCTCTTTGGTTTATTTCCCGTTTACCTTCGAATTTGAGATTTCTATTAGCCCCTTAGGCTTGCTTTCAATGTAAATACGCGCGGCCAGCACTCTGTCACATATGAGACGCGATTAGCTAGGCGTCATAGTTACCAAAAGTAAATAATAATTGACATTACACTTGTTGAGGCACTACTATGCAAGAAGAATAAGCATACACTAAATGAATGACAAGAGGAAATTAACTTGATTACAAGTACACGAGTGCTGATAATACAAACGACTGTAATATAAACTAGGATATATTAAAAATGATTAAGTCGGCTATACTATTTAGTACCTAGTTTTCTACTACCTATATATATATCAAAGAGCACGGTAAAAAGTTAAAACACACCTATAATTAATCATATAAATACTCGGCGCGAGAATAGGAAAACAATAACAAATAGTAGGTCTTTTACGTTTATAGAATTTCGAAGGGTGAGCGAAATAGGTTCTTAATTTTTTAAGATTTATAGTACTTTTGATTGGATTGGCCAAAATAATTAGTAATTGCGGGCAACATTGTTCGATTTCATCTCGCTTTGTGTTATGACGAACCAGTGGCGACGTGGGTGGACAAATGTTCACTCTCACACATAAAGAAATAACTGGAGGATACTATACCGACTCAATGGCGGCGTGGTCCTCGTTGAGGCGTCCCGACGACACTCGTGGCTATGCCAGTCTGTCCTCCTGGCGGGCGAAAACTGTCTCTTCGACTTAGACGTAACATTCATTTTTCTTCCCTTTTTCCATCGCGGCGACGAAGATGGGCGGAAAAAGCACCTCGCTTCCATCTGTCTGCTCGGGGCGTTGCATCCGATCATGGCTTCAATGGCCGTTCGGGGATACGCAGGGCGTCGGGTCGTCTAAGGGCGGACGTCGTTTCATCTCTCTCTCTTTTTCTTCATCTCTTCTCCTTTTCTCGGCGTAACATCCGTCTCACTGTTGTACTGTCGTCTCCCACCTGGGTTGGCAATGCGAGTTGTCGCTGCGGCGTGGCTTTCATCTCAGACGCCGTTATGCAAGCGTCTTGGTGCGGTTCTCTTGACTTAAGGCGTCGTATACTTAAGCAGGCGTCGTGGCTGCTTCTCTTGGCTTCATGGCAGCAGTAATCGGAAACCCGAAGGTCCCGTCCCTCTTAGTTTTCAGCCGCCCATATTGATTCAATGTCCCTCCTTACAAAAAAGGGGAAAAACACGACTGGAGCACGTGAAACACGTAATTAGCACGGCCTCAATTCCTGGCACTGTCACTGTGATCACACACTCACGGCAATTAACACGACGCGGTCGAAAGGTTAAAACAAAGCAAAGTTCCGTAACTCGCGCAAAGTGACGCGGAGATGGTGTTCGGTCTGAATATGGCGCTAAACTGTGTCGGTCCTCTGGAGTCCAGGGATATTTAAGGAAAACTTGAAACTTCAAAAATCAACCGCCTCGCAGTTCGTTAGCTTAGAAAAAATGCTGGACGGTGGTCTTTCTTCCAGGCTCGTTGTCCACTTGGGTGGTTGGGGGTGAAGAAAAAAAAACAGAGCAGTCCTCACACGTGTTGCGACAGAACTCCCCCTCGGTCGGCAACTTGGGCGTTCTTTCTATTGCTGGACGAGTAAAAGTCACCCTTAGTGTCAAAAATTCCACAACTCGCTATTGTTTTCCTACCCTCGCCGTCTAGAACCGAAAATCCAAGAAAAGCCAAAAAGCACAACTGGCTACAGAAAGTTGTTAAAGAGTATTTACGGAATTCTAAAATACACTCACATAAACTACAAAAAAGACTGGTGACAAAAGTAATTGTCACATGCTATTTTTTTTTGTTGACCAGTTATAACCTTTGAGATACTTGGTCGACAACCAATATTTTTGAGTCTTTGTATCACCGGAAATCGAACCTGGGATTGCTTCCACTAGCTAGAGCCATTTTACGGGATCCATGATGTTAACAAGAGTCAGAGATCGATGTTCAGCTGGATTTGTAGCAGGCCCATAAAATTTCTGATTGCTGCACAGGGAGTAATCTTGTGCGAGTCGTGCTCCTCCATTTCGCCCCTCCTCCATAGCTTGTGCATCATTGTGCGGAACGTCGCTTGGCCTCCGAGGACAAGGTCATGGGTCTAATGAAGTTTGGCATTTTCTTCTCCAGTTATGGAGGTCGACCTTCTCAACTCCAGCTTGTATGATTTTCCCGGCGCGTTTTACGTCAGACGTCATATTCGGTCCGTTCTGGGGCAGCACGAATTGGAAAGGTCTTAGGGAAGGGAGAAGGTGGGGGGGGGGGACGATAATTTGGAGAGGGCGGAGATGTCTCCAGAATCATGAATTCGTGCTTGTAACTCAGTGTTGCCAACTGCTGTGCTTCCTAACGAAAAGTGTATGGGATGATTGGTGGCTTGCTTCACATTGTATCGAAAGTCTCGTTGTCGTTTCGGCGCCTTGAGCGAAGTCTTAATACCATTCCTAGAATGACGTCACAGACATTAATTAACTCGTAGTAATTGTGCAGTGTTTCTATCTCGTGTTAAAAGGAAAATAGAGTAGCCTATACAATTGTGTCTACTTTCCTATTGACAGCTGTCAGAACTTGTGCCACTGCTGGAAGAATTGCTGCTTAACATAATGATTAAAGGTTCGATGTCATCCTGTAGTAGGTCGGCATTCCACATTTCCTCTTCTATCCCTTCAACGTGTCTGCAGTAATTCGACCATTGCTCCTGGGTAACTGATTGAAACGCAATGTCTATCAAAGGTCCCATTTCTTTCACTTTAAAATTAACGTTATGCCGCCCAACATGCCCTTTAACCTAACTCCATACCATTTCAATAGGATTCAGTTCACAATGGTAGGGGGGAAGTCTACAAACAATTGCTCCACGTTCTTCTGCAATCGAGTCAACGTAATTAATATTAAATTGGTGTCGCACAGAATTCACGACACTGAGCAATTCTCTTTTAAGAGAATCACCTGAAAAGGCGATATTTTTTTATTTCAACCATTCCCTAATTTCTTCCTTACGGGTTTTGGAAGTAGGAATAGTTTCTAATTTTGTACGGTGGTAAGACGCGTTGTTCATAACAATGACCGTCCCTGGCTGAATATTGGGCAGCAATTGCTACTTGAACCACCGTTCAAACCGAACACTGTCCATTTCGTCATGGTAGTTTGCAACATGTTTAGCCCCCTCTACAAACCTGATATTACCACCGGCGTGCAGCAAAACAAATCGTGGACCCCGAGCAGTAGGACCTTAAGACCCATGGATAATCCAGCGAAAAAAAAGCTTCTTTAGGAGTTTTTATTGTTTTGTCCTTCCAAAACTTTGGCACAGTATTCCCCAACTTTCATCTAAGTACACAATATCCCTTCCCTCATTCTTAAATTGTCTCATTTTCCGTAAATATGAATGTCGCCACAATATAATATCGTTTCTTTCAATCATTAGTGCTTTATTTCCTCGCTTTCCGAATTCGAACCCAATTTCTTTTACCAAACGGTTGAATAAGTGAAATTGGGCAAATCATTGTCATCGTTAACTTTCTTCATTACAGCTCTAATTGTAGGGGGAGCATTTTGAAACAGAAATGTGTGAAATTTCCGCCGTATAGCACTACGTACGAAGTCGTTGTACTTCACTTCCCTGCTGGTTTTATATTGAAGCCCACCTTGTCTTTTTCGCGGTGTAGTGACTGGTCCTTTGCCACTTTTCTTTCTTAATCTAAAGAAGGTGCTTTTACTGACACCAGTCGCTTTGCAAAGTTCACTAACAATAAAGGAATGGCTACGTCCGGGGTTCTTTTCCTTCAAGTAGGCGAACACACGTAAGACTTCTGTTCTCTCGCCACTTTTAATTACGTATCTTACCCACCCTTTTTCCTACGATCCATTGCGATCACTACACGCGCGAGTGTAATGCACGAAATAAAGACACGTTGTCTATAACAATGACACTTCAGAAATCATTTAAAAAGTAAAAATCACCGAGCGTTCACACAACTGAAAACACTTTTTCGAGAGAGGAGAAATGTCGAAAGAGACCAAAGCAGATTTCTCACTCAAGAAAGGGGAACCTGGCACATGGGTTAGATTCAAGTTGCAACCCAAACAAACAAATGAGTTATGGCCCACTTGAACTGATAAGACGTCAATGACTCAAGCAATGCATGTCATAGTTCTATCTTGAAGCCCCATATTTTGTCACGTGTTGGAAAGCCTTTCAAGGGTTAATATGGTGTCTATGAATTTGTGTACGTTGGAAATTGAAAGGTAATCTTCATTTCAGTATGTCGACAGTAATGTAAACAAAAACAACAGCAGCATTGGAAATAATTGTCAATTATTAAATTTATGTAATTGCAATTGCATGAAGTTAATATTTTAGTGAATGGAAATAAAATAATTCGAGAACTTGGTGGAGAATAGCCGGAATGCTGAGGTGAGTCAGCTCAAGATGGCCAGACAACGTCTCCTTACTTCGCGCGCGGTTCGGGTTAAAAAGAAACTCCAAATGCATGGAAGTAATATTTCTGGGAACCTTTGAGTGGTTATAAAAAATAATTTCATTATTTTCTCCACAACTTTGTCGCTGGAAGTTTTTACTTGGAATTACAGAACAGAAAATGGCCAGCGACGACATTTTCTACTGCAGTAATATAAAAAATCTCCACATACTTTATTTGAATATTTTTTAATGCGAATATGCTTTAAAGTATCGATAAATTCTGAGCACCACCATCACCTATGACAATTAAAAAACAGTCATTTTTTTTCATAATGAATGCTTCAATTTTACGACATGTTTCAACGTTAGGAATGAAAACAATGTAAAAATTTTATTTTCACAGAAAATTTGAGTTTTTAATTTATCTAAAAATATGTAAGCAAGTTACCAGTTTTTTGTGTTCACCATCGTATTGTCTACAAAATTTCCTGTAAAACTGCAGGTACCGATTTTACTTAAGCTAAATTTGTAAATCCAGCAATTTCACAACAGCGCGCTCGTATTTTCCCATAAGAAAAGCATTGTCTATAAGAGCCCATCGTGTCTTTGAACGTGAACGTTTTTTTTAGTGCATATATCCAAAGTTAGCTGCGAGCCAGAGTTCGATGGCGGGAAATTGTTGGGGGGGGGGGATAAACGTCTCCCGCAAGTATCGCTGTGTTCGTTAACCGCTACAATGCAGTGGTCGAATCGGGAATCGGATGCTTGAAAATAGCTTCGTTCTTGGTCCTCCAATAATAGACAACGCAAGATATTAGGCCGGCGTGTGACTGGGCCGGCTTTCTGTGGAAGATGGGTTGTTTCGGTTTCGAGAAGGTAGAGGGGGGGCTCTACGGAGATGATTCTTGGTTTACAA
The DNA here is from genome assembly GCF_977018435.1 of Lepisma saccharinum. NCBI lineage: Eukaryota > Metazoa > Arthropoda > Insecta > Zygentoma > Lepismatidae > Lepisma > Lepisma saccharinum. Next base: position 15,416,357 of record NC_139250.1, on the reverse strand, counting down.
TTATGTTAAACAACACACAACCACTTCGATGTCTGAAATCGAATTGCAAAGCAATTTTGATCTAGGCTTATTTCATATGCTTTTTCTGTAGTTCACTGAAATTTCTAGGAGATGCCCTGTCTGGGAGCATCTATCGGGCGCTTTCCTGATTCTGTCTTGTCTATGTAGACGGGTATGGATCTCTCCTCCAAATAAGAGACCAAAACTGACTTGTAAATATCGAGGAAACACTTCCTCAAAATCGAGATGAGACCGATTTTACGTAGTATATTTGTAAAATTTACATAAACCAAATTTACTATGCTACTTATTCGGACAATCCAAGGGGCTTCCTGGCTATGTATAGATAAATCTCTATCCTTCACTCTGTTTCTCTTTCCTTTATCTTTTCTTCCCCTTGTTTCTCTTTCCTCTATCTTTTCTTCCCTCTGTTTCTCTTTCCTCTATCTTTTCTTCCCTCTGTTTCTCTTTCCTCTATCTTTTCTTCCCTCTGTTTCTCTTTCCTCTATCTTTTCTTCCCTCTGTTTCTCTTTCCTCTATCTTTTCTTCCCTCTGTTTCTCTTTTCTCTATCTTTTCTTCCCTCTGTTTATATTTCATCTATCTTTCCCTCTGTTTATCTTTATCTCTCCCCTATTTTTTCTCTCTCCTTCCCTCTGTTTCTCCATTTGCTCTCTCCTTCCCTCTGTTTCTCCATTTGCTCTCTCCTTCCCTCTAGTTTGTTTCTCCCTTTGCTCTCTCTCCTTCCCTCTTGTTTGTTTCTCCCTTTGCTCTCTCTCCTTCCCTCTGTTTGTTTCTCCCTTTGCTCTCTCTCCTTCCCTCTTGTTTGTTTTCCCTTTGCTCTCTCTCCTTCCCTCTTGTTTGTTTTTCCCTTTGCTCTCTCTCCTTCCCTCTTGTTTGTTTTCCCTTTGCTCTCTCTCCTTCCCTCTTGTTTGTTTTCCCTTTGCTCTCTCTCCTTCCCTCTTGTTTGTTTCTCCTCTTTTCTTCCACCTGTTTCTCTCTCCTCTCTTTTGCACCTGTTTCTTTTCTCTTTCTTCTCTCTATCACAGACACACACAAACAAAAGAGAAAATAGAAAGGGGAGATGGTTTTAAATATGATCTCTACACGCCGCAGAAGTTCATGAAGTTGTAAATTGCAGTACAAATTCTATCAATTTATGGTAGACAGATATAAATTGTCAATTTATTGTATGCAGATACAAATTCTATTAATTTATGGTATGCCGATATTTAGAGCTCTAGGCAATACCGACAACGGGACCCTTACAAACAAGAGACGAGACTGCTAAATCTCGTCTCGGTACCACACTGGTGGTTTAGGTGTCATTCCTAAGACGATCTTTCATTGGTTGAGGCGACAGTCTGCAATAGAGACATGGCTCGCTCTTATCCTTGGTGCGACCGGTCCTGGCTTCGATCCTCGCGTGTGAACCAGAATTTGTTGATTCAGCAACATTAATGCAGTCCTTCGGCCTAGAAATCCCAATGAAAGTGGCAGCACGACCCGACGAGGCTGACCATACGCTGGAAGTGGAAACCATCTGGCAGACTTCGGCCCTCAAAGGGCTAGTGCGTCACGGACATCAGTTCGTTGTTTACTGGAAAAACCAAACCCGAAAAGTTCTTGTGGCAACATGATGTCCTTTCTTTACATCACAAGCCATCAGAAATATTAATTCTTCATAAAGACAAAACAGATGGCCATTTTTCTTTAAGGTGCTGCAAATGGCCTATTAAGAACCTTCAGGACGTGGTGTTTTATGACACAGAGGTCAGCGCGCCAAGTGAACTTGCTACCTGTGTCTTGTGCAATTTTTAAATCCTTCCCTTTAGAAGGCAACTGGTTCTGTTTCGCGCCTAATTTCTCATTTCTCGCACGTCCTTCATCTGGTAATTGGTTTTGACATTGTTGCAGACGTTCTCTGGCTTCGGGGTTGAGTCAGGACTGGACGGCCTACAAAGCAACCCGACCTGGTTACCGTTTTGTAGCAACAGGTGCATGTGGATTGATGCGTCGCCAAATGGTAGCCCGTCTTTCAGTGTTTTCCATCGGGTATATTGAAAATGGAACTCTAGACTCACCTGAACTTCTCGTACATCAATGGTTCGGATTTTGCTATCCATCCCTTCAATATCACGTCTGTTCGGAAGAAAGGTCTCGACCAATGAACGCGTGGAACGGGAAAAAAAATGCAGCAGCGTGAACTCCTTTGCTCCGCCTACTCGCTTTCTCCGCTTCTCTACCGTTGTGTGCAGCTTTACTCCACAGATTCCCGAGACACAGTGTAGGCGGTTTTTTTTTTTTTTTGCGATGTTATTTTCGTGCCTGGTGCGCGCTCTGCGATGGTTATTTTCACTATATGTTGACTGATTCAAAGATTTCTGTGCCTGGAACCACAATAATTGTCCATGTTCCTGTTGTCCAAATTCCTACTTTAATACCGGGTGGTCCAAAAGTCCCGGAACGGTCACATATCGTGAGAAATACACATCGAATCGGAAAACTAAGAAAGACGTGTTTAATAAGTGAAAGAAAGCTATTCAATGATATCACACTTGATTCCCCACGCCCGCCCCCTGGGGGTGGGGCGGGGAGCAACTGTGAAAATGTAAATGGAAACCCCCATTTTGTATTGTAGAATCGGAAAGAGGACTTCATTCCGAGTCCAACGAGCTATCAACCATCCTCCTAGCTTAATTAGGAACGGAGATATGGCGATTTTAAATTTTCGCAAAAGAAAAAAAGTGAAAATTTCATAACCCCCCCCCAAAAATTCATCGCTTTCACTCTAGCTCAATTAGATCCTCCCTTCCATATACTCTATTGAAAGGTCTGGACGTGCAGATTCCGAATCTACAATCGCTTTCACTGTAGCTCAATTAGGGGCAGAGCGTTCCTTTGAAACTTGTTTGGGTTTTATGAAATTTTCACTTTTTTTTCTTTCTCTCTCTCCCCGAAAATTTAAAATCGCCATATCTCCGTTCCTAATTGAGCCAGGAGCATGGTTGATAGCTCGTTGGACTTTGAATGAAGTCCTCTTTCCGATTCTACAATACAAAATGGGGGTTTCCATTTAAAATTTCACAGTTGCGCCCCACCCCCAGGGGGCGGGTGTGGGGAATCAAGTGTGATATCATTGAATAGCTTTCTTTCACTTATTAAACACGTGTTTTTTCGTTTTCCGATTCGATGTGTATTTCTCACGATATGTGACCGTTCCGGGACTTTTGGACCACTGGGTATATTGATCAGCAGACCTGAAAGAACCACCCTTTAAAAAGAGGTGTTAAGTATTTATCCAACTGTGTCTGTCAGCCCGTGTCAACTTTCGGTATCTCATGCTACTAGAGACCACAGAGAAAAAAGAAATATTGTGGAGGATTGATGAGTTAACAGCTCAAGCCAACACGATTCATTTCGACTGGGCCATTTGGCTGGCTGTCCGAATCTCCGGAACAAAATGCTGGGTTTGCGGATCTGCCAGATGGTACTAAAACTGCATGAAGGGTGTCCCCCGAAAAACCTTCACAGGCAGTCAGGGGTTCTCAACGTTGGTGAGACCGCGGCCCGGTAAGTTAGTTTTGCAAAAGTCTATGCCCCGATTCCAACAATTTTACTCGTAAATAGCTTTTTTAGGCCATATTTCCAGGTGGTTGCCAGCTCGGGCTGCAAGTTGCTTCACGCTTCCGGCTCTAACTCGAGAGAGAGGAGGCTGCACGGGTGACAGTCCCCTCTCAGCTGTTAGAATTTCCACTTTACCGCTGGTGAAAGCCACGAAAGGCCATCTTTCCATGCCGTTACCAGCTAGGGCTGCAAGTCTCAAATTTCAGGAGAACCTGTCACGGCCCTGTATAATTTATGCGGTTGAAAAATACTGGCGTAGAGGATAAAAGGGCAAACAACTTCTTAACATTTTGCTAATCCATCCTTCGTTTCGACGATATACATTTTTGTCCTGTATTTATGCAACCACTTGGCATTTAATCACTGTTGCCACTGCCATTTTTTTCTGTCAGAACTTACTACAGATTAAATATTGCCTGTATCGCTATCCATGCATTTATTCCATATCGTATGTAATGTTAAAGATACACTTGATAAGTTTTGTTCACAGGCATTCATACTCCAGATGGAAGTTATTGAATCGATTATCCACACAATAATTCGTAACGTAATAAAACATGGCAACTACGAATCCGTCCCGCGTGGTTGCATACGTGCAGAATAAATTCATTTTGTGGAGGGTTCGAGCGTTGGAACGAGGCTTCAACGAGCAAAACTTTTCCAGAAAAGTTGTTCGCCTTGATGTTTTTCTATGCGCTGTGAAAAGTTTCTGTGCTTTAGTAGTGCATTTTCGTGAAAGTAGCTTAGCATTAATTCTTGAGCACATGTTCACCTCAGCCATATCTGTCGTATGCAAAGCATGTTTGCTGAGGAAATTCACAGAAGCAGCGTTCACAAATCCAGATACGTAACCCCCAGACACGTATCGGTGTAATCAACGTATTTGCTTGGCAGTGTTGCCAGTGTGAGAGTATTTTGTCAACGTTTTCTTTTGGTGATAAATTTTTATCTTCTGTCGTCTATCGTCCTGTTCAGTGGCGGAATAACGGCAAAGTAAGGAGTGGCTGGTCTGAGCTCACTAGACTTGTTGTCAATTACATTTAATGGGGAAAAAGAAAAATGGCAGGGTATCTTGTTAAAATACTTGAAAATCTATGTAGGCTATTGGGAAGGTTAGATTAATTCACGATTGCCAGGCCACACTTTATTCCCGTAGTCGCTACGGTATTTTCACATTTTATTACAAGTGCAACAAAACACACGTATTAAACTTGCTTCATCTAAATATTACTTAGTTGGAGAAGTGTTTTGAATATCTAAAATACAGTGTTCAAAACACTGATTCTATGTCATCCTTGGGGTGTAAGACACCCAGATATCGACCTCCCTTCCTCGTAGTACACCCTGGATTACATTTTGTAGACTAACGAGGCTCTGGCGTCTGGACTCTCAGCCAATATAATCCTTTTTGAGCAGTGGCGGCGATTGGGTTCCAAAACCGGGGCGGGGAAAGGTGTCAAAACTGGGGGGAAACAGTTTATTTTCCTTTGTAGATAAGGTTTAGCATAGTACGGGGGCAAAAGTGGCGAAAAGTGTGTGTATGGGGGGTAACTGCCCCCCGTAATCGCCGCCACTGTCTGTGGGTCATGTGTTGACTCGGTTGGGGATTGTCCCTTCCCCTTCATCTTTCTACTATTCATCCTCATCTTAGTAATTAGCCGAAAGTTGCAGAAAAGGGATGTATCATGTTATAGATTACAATTGAAACGAATTACCTTAAACTTAGGTTTAGACTAGGCTGGCTTAAAATGTAGTCCTGGAAATGACTTTTTTTTATGTAGTATTCAGAAAAATATAAACTTTATTCTGTTTGAAGATCTATCTGCCCTTGTGTCTACTGTCTTAAAATTCTTACCCTCAATTGAAGCACGTCGCACATGCTAAGATATACAGGGAAATTCAAAATGAATGGTGCAACTTTACACAGTTATGACGTTACTATTTATGATAGAAATCAGACAAGGCATATCAATATAAATAGGAACTCGGGAAGTTTTACTCACATGACTCGCATTATAAAGATTCAACATTGGAACCACGTGTAACGCGGGAAAGGTCCAAACGATAATCAAGCAGTTGCTATGCACGAGACAGCAAGTCGTTGTCAACTGTTTCGAAGGCACTAACAATTCGCAGTTGTAACTTCGGCAAATCTTTCGGAAGGGTGAAGCATATGCATTACTACCGAAACGCATGCGGAAATGTCTTTGCACCATTGTGAGTGAATCAGTTCTCGATAGCTCCAACACACAGTACGCCTTCTACTGGTCATTAGCCATTTTGCGACACTGGCGATCCTGGTGGAGCATCAGCTAAGCAGAATAAGCCCGCTAAGTGGGAATAAAACTTCCAGAGTCTTTCTGTATATAGATGCCTTGTCTGGTTTTCTATCATAAATAGTAACGTCATAATAACTGTAAAGTTGCACCATTCATTTTGAATTGCCCTGTATATGCTATAGAAAATGGACAGAACATGTAAATTGTCTCTGTGAATTTTTGCTGGTTTTCGGTTTCTTAGAAACGCTCACGTATCTTGCCATGAGCTTTGTTACAATTGTTACAACCAACAATGCAGAGACGAAACTAGAACTATGTGGAGAATCCTAGAAATAGGCTATATGAATGAAAGTGCACCGAAATCGTAGGTTTTATTCAAATTCATATCATCTCAGGCCGGTAGGCCTATATTAGTGAGCAAGGTTCATTTCTCGAATTGAAAACAATCCGTACGAAGCCGTTAAATGACAAAATTGAATCATGGTAGTTGTATTGTTACTTGTTCAAAGTCTGTGCCCAGGCACGTAATCTAGAAATTTCGGGGGGGGGGCGGGGTCCGAACAAAGTTTGTCAAACTAATAATAATGTTTAAATTAAAATAATTATATTTATGAAAATAATATTTTTATTACATGAATAGGTAAAAAGACTCTATAAGGATAGCAATATAACAGCATACGTATAGTCTAGGTCGGCAAAATTTGTGAAAAGAAAATATCTGCCGTGGCAAGGAAATTGATGTCAAATAGATAAAGAATTCAATATTGATTGAATATCAAGAAAGGATGTTAGATCCAGTTGACGAGAGGTAAAGTTCCTGTTAATATTTTATGCATCATATTATAAGTAGTAATAAACTTTGCATAAATCTTCTTTGGTATTGTCATTCGAAGCCGTATGATCCTTGTCTTTCAATAAGTGCGGTGGAAATAAATATCCCTCGATTAAACAACAAGTATATTTTAATTATTTATTTTATTTTCATTATTTAATTTTAGTACTTAGTCTTTTGTGGAGGGATCCGGACCCCGTGGACCCCCTCTAAATACGTCCTTTCCCTTGCCCCAAAGTAAAAGTCAAATTTCGCACACTATCCCTAGTACATAATTCTTACACCTGGAAACACTGAACCAAAGACATTACTGTAAGAGCCTGTTCCGCAGCAATATTTGTTTACAATTATGGTGAATTATTGGTGTCAGTTTGTACTGGCGTGTACACCGAACCCTTTCCGTGACCAGCAAGAAATGAGAAGCATCGTGGCTTAATTTTACCATCATCCGTCACAACCGTAGAGCGAGAGATCCTCGCGTTGTTGTGGAACAGTGGCAACGCTGCATTTGTGACATCACAGCCCGCCACATGCGCGCGTATAGCGGAAGAAACAGATGGGATGTCGAGTGTCTCTCTCGCAGTGGTTGAAAGTGGAGGTTTGTGTTTTGTGCTATCGCGCGCAGTCTCGATAAGATTGTGGTGCTTGGATGGTGCGTGTTTTTAACTGTACGTGTGACATCTTAACGGGCCTTGGTAACAGGATGTTCCACTAGGTACGTACCATCATAATAGACTTTCGAAAAAGGTCATTGTTTTCTTTCTTTTGAAACAGTGTTGGCTGATCGATATGTTGTAAGCTCTTGTTTTACTCATCCGTTCCGGTAAATCCTCACAGAATTGCCACTGCTCTGAAAGAGAAGTAAGTTATTCATTGTTTACCATTGCTGGACCTTAATTATTGTTGAAATCGTAGTGTCTGCCTGTGTAAGGGGACGTGATACATATTGACAATACTTTTTCTATGGGTTCAGATTCAAGTTTAGTATTATTTTATTTCCTGTTTCTGCCACTTTTAGCTAATCACGAAGATGAGGATGAATGGTGATGTGATGAATGAAGGGTCAGTCACAAACACATACGGACTACAGAACACAATTCCTACGCAGCATTATGCTGGCTGCAAGTCCAGGCGCCGGGCCCTCGTTAGTCTGCAAATGCAGTCAGGGTACTATACTATTTATTTATTGCAATTTCCAGTACAGCAGAAGCCATTTTAAACCTGAAAGACACAACAGTAAGGGTCAGGGAAACCGAACTCTGTGTGCAAGGGTGGTTGGTTCGCACAGCGCGCTACGATGCCAGGGTCCCGAGTTGAAATTCCGGCCTGGGCATTGTTCTTTGTGAGTGTCCATTCATCAATATAGTCACATCATCATTCATCCTAATCTTCGCGATCAGCCGAAAGGGCTAGAAAAGTGTTAGTAAAATGAACCAAATCATGTTCAGGCATATTAATTTAGATACATTTCCCGTTCCTCCCCCTCTCATTGAAATGCTGTAATGTCATGAACTGATGGTGTGGGTCGTGCAATTGCAACGAAGCCGGTAGCGACGCTGGAATTGGGGGAGGGGAGAGACAAACACTTTCGAAAGTTAATACAAAATATTGTACATGGTTATCGATAGTGGCGCCAGACATTCTGGTGAGAACGACTAGATGGCTGTCAGAAGGTTAGTTGGGCCACGTGTTGAAAGGAAGTCATAGGATCATCATTATCTATAAATTTTATTTGCAAGAGCCGGCCGTGGCCCACCTTTGGCGTCGCCCCCGATTGTAATAGTGCTACCGTTAGTGATTACCCCCCCCCACACCCCAATTTACTCAACACCTTCAATTTATGGCCAGTGGCGTGCCGAAGGGGGGTTGGTGGGGGTTATAATCCCCCCTTAAGCCCGGCATTCCGAAAGAAAAGAACATCAAAGGCAGGAAAAGATAACAAAATGAGGACTGACTACCAAAAAAATTAGATACCCCCTCCTTTTTAGAAAATTCTGGGCACACTACTTACTGCCTGACCTCATAACTTCTGGATAAAACCATATTGTTGGGAGTGGGAGGCATTCCTACCCTGACCCCACCCCCCAAATTAAAGTTGTCAAATGAACGAATGTGGTATATTTTTCTTGATCTTTCCATACAATCTAAACAAGAAATAAATTCTATAAAACTTTTGCGTTAGGAATTTGCTTCTCGTCCACAATAGGAGAATAAGAATTATCTCGATGCATCTAAAATTCTCTACCATACTTTTAGCATACGGTCTGTCCTTATGGGACACAAAATTATAGTGCGGGTAGAATCAGTGCCGCATAGTTGGCAACGCTGACGGGACAGGATGATGGCATCGGGGATGGACACCTTGCCCTGGTTTCCGTAAACTCGGAGAAGGGGATGAAAAGTTAAAAGAAATTATCATTTTAAGGAGAAGAGTGAAAAGATGTGCCAAGGCTTTCAGGTGTGGCATGCACTTTGAAAGTAGAAAGACATGGGGAGGCGACCTGAAACCTTGTCACGAAGAAGACTTCCTTGTTAGTCTCCATTGCATTGAATAGAATCATACATATAAGCCACGTAATTAAGTCGACTGTCGCGCTTTTCGACACGGAAGGTTTTTCAGTTCGTCATCATTGAAGTTAGCGCATATGACAACGACGATGCGTGGTTATCTCGTAGGAAAACAATTAGGAAGTATATGCTCCAGCTTTTTCTGTTGAAAGTCGTACGAAGCAACGTAGCCAGCATGCCGTACGTACACCAATCTCCCAACAGATGCTATTACGTAAGATGTTCACAAGCGGGTTGCGCTATTATGAAAGGTGCCAGCTAACACGGCTGGTTTGTGATGACGTTTCTCCTATTCTCTTCTGGGGATTTCCAACATATACCTTACCTTATTTGATATGCCAGTCAGTATATTTGAAGTATGTAGCTTTTTGCAATTAAATCTTAAGAAAGATACTTCAGAAGAATGCAATTTTCGGATAAAATGCGCGGATTATGCAAACTGAGGGGGTAATCGCCCTCTAGTCCCAAGGCTTCTAAATCTAACGATCAATCCTAATTTGAATAGGAGTAAAGGCGACACCCCTTTAACTTCCAGAGGGTCGATCGCTGCTGCCCTGCCTTTTGGGCGTCCAGAGGGGCGATCGCTGCTGCCCTGCCTTTTGGGCGTCCAGAGGGGCGATCGCTGCTGCCCTGCCTTTTGGGCGTCCAGAGGGGCGATCGCCGCTGCCCTGCCTTTTGGGCGTCCAGAGGGGCGATCGCCGCTGCCCTGCCTTTTGGGCGTCCAGAGGGGCGATCGCTGCTGCCCTGCCTTTTGGGCATCCAGAGGGGCGATCGGTGCTGCCCTGCCTTTTGGGCGTCCAGAGGGGCGATCGCTGCTGCCCTGCCTTTTGGGCGTCCAGAGGGGCGATCGCCGCTGCCCTGCCTTTTGGGCGTCCAGAGGGGCGATCGCCGCTGCCCTGCCTTTTGGGCGTCCAGAGGGGCGATCGCCGCTGCCCTGCCTTTTGGGCGTCCAGAGGGGCGATCGCCGCTGCCCTGCCTTTTGGGCGTCCAGAGGGGCGATCGCCGCTGCCCTGCCTTTTGGGCGTCCAGAGGGGCGATCGCCGCTGCCCTGCCTTTTGGGCGTCCAGAGGGGCGATCGCTGCTGCCCTGCCTTTTGGGCGTCCAGAGGGGCGATCGCTGCTGCCCTGCCTTTTGGGCGTCCAGAGGGGCGATCGCTGCTGCCCTGCCTTTTGGGCGTCCAGAGGGGCGATCGCTGCTGCCCTGCCTTTTGGGCATCCAGAGGGGCGATCGCCGCAGCTTCTGCTCTGCCTTTTGGGCATCCAGAGGGGCGATCGCCGCAGCTTCTGCTCTGCCTTTTGGGCATCCAGAGGGGCGATCGCCGCTGCTGCTGCTCTGCTTTTTGGCCGCCCAGAGGGGTGATTGCCGCCTTCTTTTGGGCAGCTTCCCTCATGTTAAAGAAAAGGACAAGTGCATCAAATGCGCCACAGATATAGATTTCCAACTCGACCCCTTTCCGAACTCTTCATAATTGACGATTTGTAGAGTGTAGCATGTGCAGAAAAGTGTAAGTAGAAATTTGAGCTCCAAGTCACGTTAGGAGAGGTTGCCAACTTTGGATGAAATACATTTTAAGCCAATCAAAACACAATTTGTTTTTATTGTGGTAGAAATGTAATGTTAAAGCTTGACCCCAGATGAATTTTCTTATGACTAAAGAAAGACGCACAAAAATATGGGGGTATACATTTCAGGAACATGCAGTGTGACGTTTGACCTTGAGAAACCTTATTATAAGTAGGGGCATGAAGACTTGACTTGAATTTCGTGAAACGTTACAATTATATTTACATATCGAAACGTATGTGCTAAAATGAAAATTTTCTCTAATTGAGTCGTGTCTTTTATTTATATTTTACGTCACAGTTATGTCCCTTGAGGTTAATCGCAACGATGGGTCTGCATAACGATTAGGTTAATTTGATAGAAGGGGGCTCACATGCACCTAGGATAGGAGTCGAACCCACAGCTTTCGCGGCGTCCGCCAGAGAGAGTGAGTAACTTCGTGCCTCTTTTTCAGTGTTCTGGGCAAGCAGCACTCTCTTCGTAAGATAACCGTTTGATTCTGCCTCCAGCGCTGAAGAACGTGATGCCGTCCATCATGTTGGCATTTCGTCCGCCCTAGGCTCAAATCCGGAAGGATGCCCGCAGACATGGCGCGCTTGCTAACTGGCTAAAATGACATAATAGCGTGGGGGCGGGAAGTGCGCAGCGGACAAGGCAGCAGTCTGCACGAGACCTTCATTCTGTACATTTCCCCCGTTGGTAGAACTAATTTACGACCTCTGGTTGACGCATACAAAGTAAACATCGCATGTATACCCTGGTTTTTATCTCTTACGTGTACTCACTGGCGACATCTATGAGCGAAAGGTAAATCTTCCGGTGTAAAGGTCCTAGGCAAATAAAGAACTTCGTGGCGCAACAGCCTCCTGAGAGTCAATGCCTACCTTGTGGCATTTCCTTTGCAAATCTCATCGCCGCTGTTTCCTGGGTTTCCAGATCAGAACCCGCAACTGTTGCTTTCAAGTATCTTCGTAAATATCTTCACAATGTTGGCTCAACACCAAAAATCTTCGTAGAATTTTCAGCGAAAAATGCAGACTCGACCAGGACTCGAACCCGGGTCTGTCATACCGGCCGAGAATCTTGTCGTTCCCTTTGGGATCGAGTCCGTGGCGCTCGTACCAAGGGCAGCAGCCCTAACCACTCGGCTACGTGGGAGCTCTAAACATTAGCTCTAAATCGCCTCCCCGATGGCATAGTGTTAACGTTGCCGCCTTGTAATCAAAGGGTTCAATATCCGGTACAGGTATAATCGCCGGCAATAAAAGTAGGACACTTATATTCTGAAATACTGGCTTTCCTGCGTGGCGTTGTGTGTGTTGCATAACTCTACGGCGGAGAAGGAACTCCAATAGCAAATTCGCTCATTGCCTTGGAGTTATATTGTTCGGATCCCACTTTAAACTGTAGGTCCAGTTCCGATTAGCCTATCTGTCCAAGTGGACTTAAAACAGCAAATCAAACAAAACCAATGTAGTGTAAATTGAGTCTGCCCTACAGTCTACATGTTCCACAGGAGTTCCAGATATTCCCAAACCTTCTACCAGACAGGTAATAGACTTGGAACAACACCCTCGGTCATATTTTTGAGGCATCTTAAACTTTAGAACCAGGAACTCGTAAAATGCCCGGAGAAAAATCAGTACCGGGTGACAACCCATCCAAACCAAAGCTTCGCTGTGGTGCGATGTGTGGCGATTGGTATGTATTTTGCTCAGTCTCTTCTGCAAAGAATTGATGCATCCGCGAATGCAGAGATATAAATCAAATGTGCACACAGGTGGCAAATTACCAAGAGATTACGACAGATCGAATACTTCAACGCAAGGAGTTTTAAATGGATTTAATTCCTGTCCAGGAGAGAAAATTAGCAAGTATAAATGGGTTCTAGACCGTAAAGAAGCCTGTTTTGTTTAAAGTACTTCAATTCGGTCCAGGAACCTTTTTTCCTGATCAATTTTAATACGGTCCAGGAACCTTTTTTTCTGATCAATTTAAATACGGTCCAGGAGCCTTTTTTTCTGATCAGTTTAAATACGGTCCAGGAACCTTTTTTTCCTGATCAGTTTAAATACGGTCCAGGAACCTTTTTTTCCTGATCAGTTTAAATACGGTCCAGGAACCTTTTTTTTCCTGATCAGTTTAAATACGGTCCAGGAACCTTTTTTTTCCTGATCAGTTTAAATACGGTCCAGGAACCTTTTTTTCCTGATCAGTTTAAATACGGTCCAGGAACCTTTTTTTTCCTGATCAGTTTAAATACGGTCCAGGAACCTTTTTTTTCCTGATCAGTTTAAATACGGTCCAGGAACCTTTTTTTTCCTGATCAGTTTAAATACGGTCCAGGAACCTTTTTTTCCTGATCAGTTTAAATACGGCCCAGGAACCTTTTTTTCCTGATCAGTTTAAATACGGCCCAGGAACCTTTTTTTCCTGATCAGTTTAAATACGGCCCAGGAACCTTTTTTTCCTGATCAGTTTAAATACGGCCCAGGAACCTTTTTTTTTCCTGATCAGTTTAAATACGGCCCAGGAACCTTTTTTTTTCCTGATCAGTTTAAATACGGTCCAGGAACCTTTTTTTCCCTGATCAGTTTAAATACGGTCCAGGAACCTTTTTTTTCCTGATCAGTTTAAATACGGTCCAGGAACCTTTTTTTCCTGATCAGTTTAAATACGGTCCAGGAACCTTTTTTTCCTGATCAGTTTAAATACGGCCCAGGAACATTTTTTTCCTGATCAGTTTAAATACGGCCCAGGAACCTTTTTCTCCTGATCAGTTTAAATACGGCCCAGGAACCTTTTTCTCCTGATCAGTTTAAATACGGCCCAGGAACCTTTTTTCCTGATCAGTTTAAATACGGCCCAGGAACCTTTTTTTCCAGATCAGTTTAAATACGGTCCAGGAACCTTTTTTTCCCTGATCAGTTTAAATACGGTCCAGGAACCTTTTTTTCCTGATCAGTTTAAATACGGTCCAGGAACCTTTTTTTTCCTGATCAGTTTAAATACGGTCCAGGAACCTTTTTTTTCCTGATCAGTTTAAATACGGCCCAGGAACCTTTTTTTTCCTGATCAGTTTAAATACGGCCCAGGAACCTTTTTTTCCTGATCAGTTTAAATACGGCCCAGGAACCTTTTTTCCCTGATCAGTTTAAATACGGTCCAGGAACCTTTTTTCCCTGATCAGTTTAAATACGGCCCAGGAACCTTTTTTTCCTGATCAGTTTAAATACGGCCCAGGAACCTTTTTTTCCTGATCAGTTTAAATACGGCCCAGGAACCTTTTTTTCCTGATCAGTTTAAATACGGCCCAGGAACCTTTTTTTCCTGATCAGTTTAAATACGGTCCAGGGACCTTTTTTCCTGATCAGTTTAAATACGGTCCAGGAACATTTTTTTCCTGATCAGTTTAAATACGGTCCAGGAACCTTTTTTTTCCTGATCAGTTTAAATACGGTCCAGGAACCTTTTTTTTCCTGATCAGTTTAAATACGGTCCAGGAACCTTTTTTTCCCTGATCAGTTTAAATACGGTCCAGGAACCTTTTTTTCCCTGATCAGTTTAAATACGGTCCAGGAACCTTTTTTTCCCTGATCAGTTTAAATACGGTCCAGGAACCTTTTTTCCCTGATCAGTTTAAATACGGTCCAGGAACCTTTTTTCCCTGATCAGTTTAAATACGGTCCAGGAACCTTTTTTTTCCTGATCAGTTTAAATACGGCCCAGGAACCTTTTTTTCCTGATCAGTTTAAATACGGCCCAGGAACCTTTTTTCCCTGATCAGTTTAAATACGGCCCAGGAACCTTTTTTTCCTGATCAGTTTAAATACGGCCCAGGAACCTTTTTTTCCTGATCAGTTTAAATACGGCCCAGGAACCTTTTTTTCCTGATCAGTTTAAATACGGTCCAGGAACCTTTTTTTTCCTGATCAGTTTAAATACGGTCCAGGAACCTTTTTTTTCCTGATCAGTTTAAATACGGTCCAGGAACCTTTTTTTTCCTGATCAGTTTAAATACGGCCCAGGAACCTTTTTTTTCCTGATCAGTTTAAATACGGCCCAGGAACCTTTTTTTTCCTGATCAGTTTAAATACGGCCCAGGAACCTTTTTTTCCTGATCAATTTTAATAGGGTCCAGGAACCTTTTTTTCCTGATCAGTTTAAATACGGTCCAGGAACCTTTTTTTCCTGATCAATTTTAATACGGTCCAGGAACCTTTTTTTCCTGATCAATTTTAATACGGTCCAGGAACCTTTTTTTCCTGATCAATTTTAATACGGTCCAGGAACCTTTTTTCCTGATCAATTTTAATACGGTCCAGGAACATTTTTTTCCTGGTCAGTTTTAATACGGTCCAGGAACCTTTTTTTCCTGGTCAGTTTAAATACGGTCCAGGAACCTTTTTTTCCTGATCAATTTTAATACGGTCCAGGAACCTTTTTTTCCTGATCAATTTTAATACGGTCCAGGAACCTTTTTTTCCTGATCAATTTTAATACGGTCCAGGAACCTTTTTTTCCTGGTCAATTTTAATACGGTCCAGGAACCTTTTTTTCCTGATCAGTTTAAATACGGTCCAGGAACCTTTTTTTCCTGATCAATTTTAATACGGTCCAGGAACCTTTTTTTCCTGATCAGTTTAAATACGGTCCAGGAACCTTTTTTTCCTGATCAATTTTAATACGGTCCAGGAACCTTTTTTTCCTGATCAATTTTAATACGGTCCAGGAACCTTTTTTTCCTGATCAATTTTAATACGGTCCAGGAACCTTTTTTTCCTGATCAATTTTAATACGGTCCAGGAACCTTTTTTTCCTGGTCAATTTTAATACGGTCCAGGAACCTTTTTTTCCTGGTCAATTTTAATACGGTCCAGGAACCTTTTTTCCTGATCAGTTTAAATACGGTCCAGGAACCTTTTTTTCCTGATCAATTTTAATACGGTCCAGGAACCTTTTTTTCCTGATCAATTTTAATACGGTCCAGGAACCTTTTTTTCCTGATCAATTTTAATACGGTCCAGGAACCTTTTTTTCCTGATCAATTTTAATACGGTCCAGGAACCTTTTTTTCCTGATCAATTTTAATACGGTCCAGGAACCTTTTTTTCCTGGTCAATTTTAATACGGTCCAGGAACCTTTTTTTCCTGGTCAATTTTAATACGGTCCAGGAACCTTTTTTTTCCTGGTCAGTTTAAATACGGTCCAGGAACCTTTTTTTTCCTGATCAGTTTAAATACGGTCCAGGAACCTTTTTTTTCCTGATCAGTTTAAATACGGTCCAGGAACCTTTTTTTTCCTGATCAGTTTAAATACGGTCCAGGAACCTTTTTTTTCCTGATCAGTTTAAATACGGTCCAGGAACCTTTTTTTTCCTGATCAGTTTAAATACGGTCCAGGAACCTTTTTTTTCCCTGATCAGTTTAAATACGGTCCAGGAACCTTTTTTTTTCCTGATCAGTTTAAATACGGTCCAGGAACCTTTTTTTTTCCTGATCAGTTTAAATACGGTCCAGGAACCTTTTTTTTTCCTGATCAGTTTAAATACGGTCCAGGAACCTTTTTTTTTTCCTGATCAGTTTAAATACGGTCCAGTAACCTTTTTTTTCCTGATCAGTTTAAATACGGTCCAGGAACCTTTTTTTTCCTGATCAGTTTAAATACGGTCCAGTAACCTTTTTTTTTCCTGATCAGTTTAAATACGGTCCAGTAACCTTTTTTTTCCTGATCAGTTTAAATACGGTCCAGGAACCTTTTTTTTCCTGATCAGTTTAAATACGGCCCAGGAGCCTTTTTCACGGATTAATTTAAATTCGGTCCAAGTTCCGTATTGAAATGAAACAATACTCATCTTGGACCGAATTTAAATTGTGCGAGAGAAAAGGTTCCGAACCTGTTGCGAAACCCATTAGAATTTATGGATTCCCGGACCTTTAACCTCCCTGCTGTAACATGAATGATTACAACTTATTTTTGCAGTATGTTAATTAAATTAATTTCCACATTGGATGTAGACTCTCGAGCTCATTTTTGCAATCTGAGGTTTGTATAGTTTTCCAATCACAATATTATTCGTTGTCGTTCGATTATTCACAAGAACCATAACGGTTTTCATAATTCTCATGCGCAGACATATTTCTGTACATATCCGACACCAATATATTCAGAGGATTTCATTGGCATAGCCCTAAAAATGCATCTCTTTCTTTCCCATGCTTCGAAAATATTGCGTGGAACAAATCTTAAGACGCCAAGAAGTGATGTGTGTGTGTCTGGACAATTACATCATGTTCAAAAACATTCTCCAAAAGGGTGCCAAGATCCACTTCGATACCCAAGTTGCCATACAGACTTTCTGCAGTACCGTTCCACTACAGAAACATTCCGTATAGTGTAACTGTGAGAACGGCCTTTGTTTTAAGATGTCCTTGCTGATATTTTCATTAGTTTTTAATGTTTAAAGAGCTTCCTTTTCCGCGCATCTTACAATGAAAAGGCGGTGAAACCAGGTGGGCAATTAAATCATGAGAAGAAAGCACGAACGTGTCCCTAACGGTTTCCAGCGCTTGCTTTAGTGTACTCGTACGCAATTGCTGCCAACCTCCGTGGCGAAGTGGTTAGCACGGCGCGATACGATGCCAGCGATCCCGGGTTCGAATCCCGACATGGGTTCTTTGTGAGTGTCTCCTCGCCAGTTTCGTGCCTTTGCGATTAGGCAAAGTGGCAGGAAACCAAATCTTTTGCGGAAACGTTTGTTGAAAATATGGAGAACTTCTCATAAATTTCTCTCCCACCACTAATTTGGGCATGGTTTCGTGCCCTATTTGTAATCAGCTTATTTGAAAGTCGGAACACTTTGTTGCATTGTCTTGGTGCATTTGATAGGCATCTGCCCCCTCCCTCCCTTGAAAGTGTCAGAATCAAGGGCGCCAACAGGAATTTTCTCAGGGTGGGGACAGTCGCAAACTTTTATTATTATTATTGCTATTTTTATTTTTGTTATTATTATTATTATTATTATTATTATTATTATTATTATTATTATTATTACATACATTTGTAATAGACTGTAACTCTAAATGTAACCCTACTTCAAATAATAATAATAATAGTTGTAACTTACAGAAAACAATACTGTTTGTTATAAAATATATCTACAATTTCACCATTCGAATTAAATGAATTCTTTCCAGAAATCTCAGTAGGGCAAGTACCCCCCTCCCCTGCGGGCGCCCATGGTGAGAATAAAATTAAAATTTTCACAGGTATAATGTCATTTGTCACAGCAGGGCCTCCTTGATGGCGTAAACTATAGGCACCAGGTCGGTACTGATCACATCACCCCCACTCACGACCGGATCAAGAAAGTGTGGGGCGTTATCCCCACACCCCCTATACGCTTTCATGTCGTGGTGCTATGCACAGGGGAGCACTTAACTTAAAATATATAAACAAATTAATTTACTGCATTTATAAACTAGCAAATTAATTCCTTTAACAACTCGTTAAATATGTCAAGAAATTAGAAGATTGGTGAAATGTTTTTAATAAGTGTTAGATATTATTTAATAATTGCTTTTTATTAGAAATGATAATTACTTTCATACTTTTATTGTGTTATGTTTTTATAATGGTGTAAATCTATTAATGGTCTCTTGAAAGGAAATATTTCCTTATCAGAGTTGGAGCTAAAGATTTCAGCGCCCTGCACCGGATTTGGATCATTTAGTAGCTTCGCAAAAATGTTTATAAAACTAAAATTACTAAATATAGTAGACTGAAGACTTCTGGAGTCTGCCTCTCTCCAGAGACAACCCATTCATTTATACAATAAGAAAATCTAAATTCTTGCAAAATCTTAAAGAATTATCCATGTTATGTTTGTAGGTTTGCATCAAAATATTTCATGGCTCGGGGGGGCATTGCCCCCTTGGCCCCATCCCCTGGGTACGGGCCTGGTAGGCACGGTCACGATTATCCTACAAAGTAGACTTTAAACTAATCTCAAACTCCCATTTCAGGCACAGTAATTTGCGTTGCTTATTATAAGGGAAAGGGACTGATAATTACAAGTAAGACTGATTCAAGCCATTGCAGGAATGGGATAGCTTCAAAATGAAGCAGTATTTTTGGGAAAAAATGCCTTGCTTGACACTCACTTTGGAAAATTCCTTGCTTGTTCCAAAAATATTCCTGTAGACACCCATTGTAGTAATTTTCGTTCCACTTTGCCTAGGAAAGACGGCTGTACCGAGCTTTGGAGATGGGGATGCTGTCCATGACTGGATTGAGGTGTAATTGGATATATTTGTGAGCTATTTCAGTCTTTTTGAAGTTACGTTGATAGTATTACTGTAACAATAACAAGATCATTCCCGAGCGTTCACGGTCTATTGCCAGTTCTTTATTTTTCACAAATCATTACTCAAATTAGCAATTTCCTTCTTTCAGAAAAATGTAATTGATTACAGAACCGATGTATTAATATTGATTACCTTACCTCATTCTTCTGATGTTGAGGCTACAGGAACGCTATTTATTTATCGAGAAGGTAAATTCACGTAGAAAACAATCAAGCATTTATTTTTATTAATCATGTAACCATCGAAGCATACGAAACACAATAGGCCTCAGAAAATCTATTGTGGTTGAAGTGGAGATAAAGCTCAGTGTTGCAACCCACTTGCAATGTTGATGACTACTCTCCACCTGTAGTAATTGTTTTCGGTGTGGTCTCTGCCTGGAGAAAATTACTTTTTGCTCGAGTGAATCCGAAGTGGATAGCGGATGTGTAGGGCTTTCGCTTCCTGCCTCCCCTTCCTCTATTGCTCGGGTAACCTTATGTTAATTCCCCTTGCACAAACTCTCCACTTGACTTTTCGCCGACACCATACAAGCTGTTTTCGGAATGTCCTCTTTCGAAAGACCGCTATGCGCTATGATATTCCAAAATCTGAAAGTTACATCTGCTAGAATTTCTTCTACAGGGCCAGTCATGAAAGTCAATAAAAAGTCAAGAAATTATACTTGTGGTCAATAATTGTTGTTATCACAATGACTTTACTGATTTAGTTTTACTTCACTTTTCTTCTCATTTGGCTAATCGCGAAGATTAGGATGAATAAGATAAGATGGATGAAGAGACAATCACAAACATAGGGACGACAGCACAAGTCCCATATAAGATTATCCTGGGCGAGTCCAGACACCAGGGCCTTGTTAGTCTGTCAAATGCAGTCCACGATATGCATTAATAAATAAAGCATGTTAATTCTCTCGTTAAGGGGGAGAGGAACAATTTCCCCTAGGTCCTTTTCTCTGAGGCAGCTGGGGAGCAGTGTTGCCAACTTAGCTCTTTTGGGGTCAGATCTTTCGTGCACTCGTTTGGCCGTGAACTGTGGCACCCGCCCCCTGCTCCACTATGATGCCATCACTAGCCCCGGCCCCCACATAGACCAACTTTTGCCATGAGTATACATTCTGCACGTGACGTGATATTATTATATTGGCAGCTACTTTCATATAGCGCCTTGGATGAGGTGAAGATGGCAATATTGTTATCCGGTAATCCTTTATTTTCGATTTCATACAACCATCGGTGGATTGTTGAGATGGGTGATGCAGTCAGATCTAGACGGTGAAAACGAAGAATAGATTGTCATTCACTTTAAAGTTACCGGTAATAGCAGCGTCCCCCACTCCCCTTGACAATTAAAATTACCATGGGAGGCACTTTATCCAGCCTTCCTAAATCTAGCTCCGTGAAAGCAAACTTTAGTTCAATTTAAGGTGAAATTTAGTTCTTTTTTGCGTATCAGGTTTGGCAACACTGCCAGGATGGCCGTAGGAGGCAAGGAGAAATGCATTACACTTATGGGAGAATTATTTTATTCGCTTTCTTGGGGATACCAAACTTCCGATGGCGGAAAAAACATGATGCATTGAAGATTATATTTGCGCTAGAAAGAGTCTAATCTTCCATTTGTTTAGCCGTAACTTGAATTTGAAGTTTCTTCTCCATAAGGAATACACGGGATTCTGTAAATACTTATTGATCATATTTTTTAAACACTGTATCTAGCTTAATGATCAACTTTAAAAACAGCTTCCAGTTGCAACGTGGGGAGAAATTCATACTCTTAAATTATGCGTGAATTTTCTGTAGTAGCAGTGCTCATTCCGACGATATTTAAGTAAATGCATTCCTGGTGCGTACATCTTAACTGGCCTTTTGGTAGGGGGTTTTCATTAAATAAATATTTATTTTCTTAATTGTTAACTTTACTTAAGTAAGGGTCGAATAATTAAAGATTAAGAAATATTTTCACGAAAGGTCATGAGAAGTCATGAAAACGTCAAGAATTTTGGATTTGTTATTTTGGTAGACACCCTGTTCTACTCGCAGAAAAGTAAATGCAAAATCTATTGGTGCACCAGAAAAGCGTCGATTGATGCACTTATGGCCTCTACGAAGAATCAGGTTTACAGTTTGATGAATTTTTTTTGTACATCGTAAAGGTAACGCCATCATATTATGATGCAAATGAGCATTTCTTTCTGTCGAGATGCACTTGAATGCATCAATTGTTCCTTTCTTGATGCACCTTCCTGCATCTTTCTCGAGGATGCACTTAAACATTTGACCTGTACTACAGACTCTGCAATTTTTTTTTGTTCCAGATGATGCATTTACTTTTCTGTGTAGAGCATTCACGAGAATATTCGTGTGCTTTGCTTTCACAGCTGTATAAATATTTGCTAAAGTTTAATAGGCTTAGGTAGCCACGAATTTATTGTGTGTGAAAGCATGAAAATCCAGTATTAGACATGTTCGTTTCTTGTACCTTTAAAAATACAAAACAATTCATGAAAAGCGCATATTGTTCCTACCAGAGTAAATATTTTGGTCTGAGGTTTCACAAACTATGTAAATCGTATTTTATTTAATGTCCTAAGTGTAAAAATAAAGGTCAAGAATTTTATAGACGCATTGTAATGCGAAGTTATATTTCTTTTCGCCAGATGGTATTACATTAACGCAACAAATAAGAATTATAGAATTCCACATTTTTATGCCAATTCTGAATAAGGTTTCGACATGGGTATTCATCTTCCTAAGATAGTGGGTACTTATTGTAAATCATACTAATTTCTTAGAACATTCACTCCTCACAAAATGTATGGAATGTTGTTATATTAGGCACAAAAAGTTTGGAATATTGTTATATTAGGTAAAACATGTTCGGAATATTGTTATGCTACGCAATAGGGGATAGGCAAGGTGGCATATGTCGGCGAAAACAGAAGAACGTCCGCAGACAGACAGATACCATGTGTTGTTGCATTCCAAGGCTGTGCCTAATAATATTCCAAACATTTTGTGAAGTGTGTGTTATTAATCTCTTATCCTTTCATTGGTTTCATTCGAATCTCAATCTCACATTAGTGTCTCACTTGTTTGTTTATTCAGTATGTGACTAAATCCCTAGGGTATTGACCGAAAATATATTTACCGGTAAATATCCCAACCCTAGAGGAGTAAACAAAATACTAACAATAATTGGAGGACAATTCTTGATCTGAAGATCCATACACTGTAGAAGTTACCGTAGTATTCTACCGTTAAAATGTAGCAGTCTGCTTTTTAATTTACAAAACCGTGACTGTTTATTTTTTTAATGTTATCGTGTATAAACATATGTAATGATTGTAAATTACAGTTGCGTACAAAAATTACGGTATATTTTATAAACGATCGTTATTTTTTTTTTTTGTTAAGGTAGTTTTATGGCAATTCATACAGTCAATTCTCCAACCTATAACAGCTGCTAAACACAAAAGTAGAACAAACTAGATTCGGAATTATTGACCAAAAACGATGCCTTGCGCAACAGATAGTCTGAAAGCATATCAACATATCCAATTGTTGCATCCTTTATGGAATGATTTTGTGACTGTGGCTATAACAAATCAAATTTAGGAAATTGTACTTCCGAATGTTCGTCGCCTACAAAATTCACAGAATTCCAGTGTAAGGAGCTGTATTCTATTTCAAGTAAGAACGTTTTGATAATGGCTGTAGCTTCTAGTAGAAGGAGAACAAGGAAATCGAGATTAAATATATCTTGAAAATATTAATATCTAGAACTCTAATAAGCGATAGCTTTTCACCATATCAGCACATGATATTATAAGAACCGTGACGGTCAACTTGATGACTTCCACCACCATTAGTTATCTTTAGAGGAGGATATAGTAGTATATAATCCTACTTCCAAAACAGTTTTTTGAAACTCTAGTAAATAAAATGACACTAACCTTTGTACGATTGGTGTATGCATAAAATTGCATCCATTCTTTTATATTAAAAGAGAACCAATTTCAGTAATTACTCACACAATTGAATATTTTATATCATTGTTTATGAATGCTGAGGTAATACTGTTATATTTACATTCACAAAGGCAAATTTCTCTTCCTTACTTTTCTTGCATGTGACTCCCAAGTATGAGTTAATCCTCTGCGCTTAAATTGTTAATCTTACTCTGTAAAGAGTCTCACCTTTAATCTCACGTAATCTGAATGTTTTAATTGTTAATCTCCCGATATCCCGGTGTTTCGATTCTCAATCTCACGACAACGTTCATGTTTGGGTTCTCACTCTCGCGGCATCGTTGAAGTTTGGGTTCTCAATCTCGCGGCATCGTTGAAGTTTGGGTTCTCAATCTCGCGGCATCGTTGAAGTTTGGGTTCTCAATCTCGCGGCATCGTTGAAGTTTGGGTTCTCAATCTCGCGGCATCGTTGAAGTTTGGGTTCTCAATCTCGCGGCATCGTTGAAGTTTGGGTTCTCAATCTCGCGGCATCGTTGAAGTTTGGGTTCTCAATCTCGCGGCATCGTTGAAGTTTGGGTTCTCAATCTCGCGGCATCGTTGAAGTTTGGGTTCTCAATCTCGCGGCATCGTTGAAGTTTGGGTTCTCAATCTCGCGGCATCGTTGAAGTTTGGGTTCTCAATCTCGCGGCATCGTTGAAGTTTGGGTTCTCAATCTCGCGGCATCGCTGACGTTTGGGTTCTCAATCTCGCGGCATCGCTGACGTTTGGGTTCTCAATCTCGCGGCATCGCTGACGTTTGGGTTCTCAATCTCGCGGCATCGCTGACGTTTGGGTTCTCAATCTCGCGGCATCGCTGACGTTTGGGTTCTCAATCTCGCGGCATCGCTGACGTTTGGGTTCTCAATCTCGCGGCATCGCTGACGTTTGGGTTCTCAATCTCGCGGCATCGCTGACGTTTGGGTTCTCAATCTCGCGGCATCGCTGACGTTTGGGTTCTCAATCTCGCGGCATCGCTGACGTTTCGATGCATAATCCCCTCGTTATATCTATACGGGAACCCCTAAATTGCGGACTACACACGTGGAGAGGAATTGTGAACGCGTTTCAGCTTTCGGAGGGGAGGTGCTTTGAGACAAGGTCCGCTGGATGCCATCAGAGGTGGATATGTGCCAAATAGCGCAGCTCAAGGTTACCACGGGAGGATGGTTCATTCCTCTCCGCCTGTCTCTGCCTGTTACCGTTCTGTCGTAGACATTACGTGCGCTGGGTACATGATGCTATCGATTATGCATAGAGGAGCAACTTAAAATGGCAGTCCCACTTCTTTCGCGAAAATAACTGCTTGTTAGTATGTAGGCCGATTTCTACTTCGGTCGCTAAGTGGCTTCCTTTCATCGGCTAATCATATCTTTCGTAATTATATTTATGTTCATGCTAGCAACAACCAATTTGCCAATGGAAGGATAATATGCATTGCCTGTGGACAAAATTCAAATTCATGTACAATAATTTTTCAGATGAGAGAAAAGTACGCACACACGTGACATACATTCATGTGTCAAGAATAGATGTTTTCTTTGTTACATTCTTATTTTTCGCCGAATATTTTGAAGGGAGGGGATTTTCTCTCCGCTGGGAAATTTCAGGGACTGAAGTGAAAGATAATCTGAGTCAAGTCAGAAACTAATTGCATATTTTTATTGGCTGATGAAAGTTGGTTTGTACTATTGAAAACTATTGGTTGTGTCTCCTTTCTTACCAACCTACACCAATCCTTCAGTGTTTTTGTAAGTTTCATCCATAAATATGTACTTCCTTTCTCTAGATATCTTTGGCCATCTAACTTTTTAAATAAGATTTACGTTTATTTACAAACATTAAACAAGTACTCGGGCCTAGAACATCTGAAATTTCCCAGCAGAAAAAATCATTCCCTTCGAAATGTTTGGCGAAACGGGGAAAACACTGGTGTAGTGGCATAGGAATGGACGGGATGTGGGAGGGGGGGGGTTACGTTCCTGGGCTGTCATAAAATATATAATTGGTTATTCCCAATTAGCCTATCTGATCACAAAGCTAACTTGAACTTTAACAATTACATTCGACGTCCTGGACGGTTGTCTGATTCACCAGGCCCTGATCAAAGCTAGGACACGTTAAGGAAGGAAACGTATTGCAAATATCTGGCGATCGCAAGAGTTGTTATAAATAGATCCTGACCTTAAAGCGTTTCTATTGTTGGCTGACACAACATATTCATCTTTCTACCGTGAGGCCAAAGAAGGCACGGTAGTGGTACACGGTTGTAGATCGGAAAGGACCTCAAGATACCTGTAGAAAATAGCCCGTAGAGAAAACATTGTATTTTAGCTTTTAATATGTATCGTTGCCAATTATTTTTGACAAAAAATCTGTGAAAATTACGTCAGTGTACACTACAGACGTCGAGACCATATAAATGTAGCACGCTGGCCCGCGTATGGCAAAATCTTGACTATCGCTTGTGCACGTGCCGGGTGACACTGTTTCCACATTGAATATTTGTGAATCGTTGTGATGGAAACTGTTGTTTCCCTATCCATTGCTGCCTAACACGTTATTCTATCATAGTTTATTTATAATAAACACGTTGTTGTTTCATCCATTTATAATTATCCTGTATAATTCGAAGGAGATCGAAATATTTAAAGAAATTATCCTCTTGGATTTTCTTTCTAACATTGTGCCTTGGGGAATGGTTTAACTGGTCCAAATCTCTTCCGTTGATTTAGTAAACATTATTTTTAAACTTTTCATCAACATGTGATCAAACCATTTATTATTTGAATCTTTTTGAAAATACAGCTTACGGTTTGGAAACCGTTCACAATGGATGGTATTATATTCTTTAGGTACAATAATATAATTTTATTAATAGCTTCAGAGTAACTGAGAATTTGTTACATTAAAGTGTAAAATTGCAATAAATCGTATACGTTTGAAAATTAAAAAGCAGATATATTTCGATAGATAAGTGGAAAAATTTTGAAATCTAAATGCACACAATGAGAAATATTGTAATAGTTAATTTTGAAATTGTTTAAAATCAGTAGAAATATATTTATTAATCGGTTTACAATTAGTGAATAAGATCCGCGGCCGCGATTAGTGACTATTTACATTACAGGGATTGACATTTTACTATCGTCGAACTACTCGGAAGTGATAAAAAGTTCCCTTGTTAATAATCTTACTTCAATGTGAACTTGCATCTGTTCAGTTGCATTGTCCAGAAAAGATAACAGGCATATGAGAGGGAGATAAGAGATGTAATTAATAAATGAATGCTATAATACCCATTATTTCCATAAAAATAGATTGTCGATATCTAACATACAAGCGATGCAGCATGGTGAGTACACGAAATCTCCCATTTTTTGGAGCGTTGATGTAATATTTTACTTGGGAGCTTAAAACGGATCGTATCTTGTCGCAGATACTGTTGCCAGTGGATACATCAACGAACTGATAGCGTTATTGATGTAAGTAATATCGTCATTCATGTGTTTGACCATAAGCACATGTCAGGATTCTTGTCTGTAGTACGTTATATTACTTTCGTTCGTGTAAAGGGAACAGTACTCGCTTTAGAACTTATTGGCACATTTGAATTTGTGGAATTTTAAGCCTAAATTAATGAACTGTTAATTTTCTTTATTATTTGTCACTCTTTTGACCGTTGAAAAATATTATTTGCCACTCTTTTGACCGTTGAAAAATATTATTTGCCACTCTTTTGACCGTTGAAAAATATTTGTCACTCTTTTGACCGTTGAAAAATATTATTTGTCACTCTTTTGACCGTTGAAAAATATTATTTGCCACTCTTTTGACCGTTGAAAAATATTATTTGCCACTCTTTTGACCGTTGAAAAATATTATTTGCCACTCTTTTTGACCGTTGAAAAATATTATTTGTCACTCTTTTTGACCGTTGAAAAATATTATTTGTCACTCTTTTTGACCGTTGAAAAATATTATTTGCCACTCTTTTTGACCGTTGAAAAATATTATTTGCCACTCTTTTGACCGTTGAAAAATATTATTTGCCACTCTTTTGACCGTTGAAAAATATTATTTGTCACTCTTTTGACCGTTGAAAAATATAATGTGTCCCAAAATGGTGTTTACACTTTTTGAGTGTTAATTACAGAGAAACTATTAAAGATAACTTGACTGGACTGTTTGTATTTGGAGCTGCAATATCTACATTGAGTGTGTGTGAGCATGTGTAGGCATTCTGTTCTTTTTAGTTCCATCACAGCCCACCAGGCGGTAGGCATTAGTGTACCCTAATCGAGTCCCTGGATGTATGACTTGACGTCATATACATACAGTCTGTAACAAAATAACTACACCACTTAACACAATGGAACGCAAACTGTGTTTTAGGTGATGTGGCTTCCATGAGCTGCCTCCTGGACTTGAAGGACTTTCCCTGCAGCCGACGAGACATGAGGTGCCACAAATTTTCAATCTGGTACAGATCTGGCGAGTTGGGTGGCCACCACAATCGGTTCATACCCATATCAGAACACCATTCACTGCACGGGCTCTGTGGCAGGAAGCATAGTCATCCTGGAAGATGAAATAATCTAAATTCTCATAGGAGTTGGTAATAATCCATTAC
The DNA here is from genome assembly GCF_977018435.1 of Lepisma saccharinum. NCBI lineage: Eukaryota > Metazoa > Arthropoda > Insecta > Zygentoma > Lepismatidae > Lepisma > Lepisma saccharinum. The sequence goes on along the minus strand of NC_139250.1, from coordinate 15,388,484 downwards.
ACAGATTTTCCACCCACTATTCACATGATTTCCATCAGTAAACACGGCTGCACGTCAGGAACAGGCGGCAGCCATTTGCACACAGACGCCAGAGACACCTGTTGGCAGAGAGTGGAATGAAAGACGGCAGTGCAAAAATAACAAAAAGGAATCAAGATACACCAAGGAACAATCCCAGGTGCAATATGCTATTGTTTTGCACATTTTTACAATGGCAATTTAAATTTTAACATATTTCAATATTCGCCTCATTTTTTAGCGGTGGTGCAGTTATTTTGTTACAGACTGCATATCCATGGGCTTTATACCCAAAGTGGCAGAGGGGAGTAATTTCTCTTTTGAGCAATGTAAGAAATGTCAAATAACCACCCAGACCTCCCAATTTAGCACAGTAAGATTTCTACCTCTGGGAAACTGAAGAACGACGTGTAGTACCCCACAAAGCCATGGTCACTGGATGACATGAATAATGCGATCGACACTACCTGTGCATCCCTTCCTGTTGAAACCATATCTCCGTTTGTTGATTTGTCGATCTGTTCTAAAGCATTGCAGACACTGTTACTGTCAATGAACAGGCAAACAAGTTCATACTTGCTGTTATTAGTGTTTCCATTATTGACGTTCAAAGAGTGTGAACACTATTTTGAGACACTGTGCATAATTGCCATAGAACATGCCGTATCTGATTGGTTTTGGCAAGTTAAAGAAACGTGCTATTTTATTTTAGTCGGGAGCCAGTGGCGTATGCTGGGTTCAAGACCTGGGCTATTTCATCATATCATAGTATTCGAATAGACAGATACTTGCGGGGAGGGGTCTCTTTTCGATCATTTATATATTCGTTTGTATAAGAGAAAAAATAAAAGTATTTCATGCTTATTTATAAAGAATAAGGGTCCCTATTGTGAAATATTTATGCAGATCTACTTGCGAAAATAAAATATAACACACAATATACAATAACCTTCTTACCTTTAAAACTTAATTTCAATAGGAACTCAATTCTTCTCCTCTTCTGGGCAAATTTCAATGTCACAGCTAAATTGATAAGCCTGACTTGCCCTTGTGTGGCTCTGAGATATGACTTGATCCTCTTAAGCGCCGAAAAACTTCTTTCAACCGTTGCAGTTTGTAGACGGAAACGTTAATACTAGTTCTGCTAGTTTGTACACTTCACTATACACTAGGTCCAAATTATTCACTAAACATTTGTACACTTCACTATACACTAGGTCCAAATTATTCACTAAACACCACAACACACAAATATAATTCACGTACGAACTGATCACGATACACGCACATACTCACCACAATACAATAAGAAAACCCGCGCACTAAGGAAACTAACTTCCTTCAACATTCCCGGACGCGAACTACCTACTTGCCTCTGCCCTCTGTCAATCTGTTATTTTTAGATGCAGTCATAAACCAGTTGCGGTCAGCTAACAAATCTCCCGAACTTCTGTTCACCATTGTAATGCAGGTACTCTGGTTGTTTGAGGTCAACGGCCTCTTGTTATGCACGTGCTCGTTTGCAAGTGTTTGGAAAGCGATGTCCTTGCCTCAGAGGGAAGTTTCTGTCATCAACAACCATTTCCCCTTTACTCTAATAGTTTCGCACCAAATTCCCGCCCTTGTAGGGAAGATCCACGCTGGGAATAATGAGTTGGTAACACTGACTGTATCATAGCAAGAAGACTGCCAAGCTCAACGCACGCAGCTCCCTGCGGATTTAGAAGAAAGCGGGCAAGACAGCCAACTCCCAGTGTAACAACTTCTAAGAAATAAGTGTGCCAACTCATGAAACGCAATCATCTTTTCAAATGAAATGAACAATTTATGCACATTTTGTGATACATTTTTTCTTCTCTTCTGAGCCTGGGCTTTGCAGATAGCTTAGATAGCCTGGAATATACGCCTCTGTCGGGAGCTCTATATCTTACATTCTTTCCATTGGTTTTAACGACGTGATTACGTTTTTTGCATAGTCACTTAAAGATACCAGAGAAAACCACTACTCTCCCTGTTGCGATTTTAGTATGTTTGGCATGAAGAACCACTCCCTTAGTTTCTATGCTGCAAATCGAATTTGCTGAATGCGTTCGTGAAATTGGATTTTCTCACGCCCCAGCTTGACTCTTCGTCTCGGGTGTGACTCGAATCCAATTACGGGTCGTGTACCTGGGATTGAGGAGAATCGATCAGTTAATTACATTTGCCAGTTAATCAATTTGAAGATATGGATGGTTGGTTGGTTTGTAACGATACACACAGGCTTACTGGACATGTCCTCGGTTCCAATGTAGGGATTCTATCTCTAACTTAGAGATGAGTTCGAAATAGAACTTTCGAAAACGAGACTGCGCCAAATCTCTTATCGATATTTATTTATGCAGAACCCAAGTTTTTGCAATTACAGTGTGTGTACCAGTCATGAAAGTTAAGAAAAAGTAAAGCAGTCAATAAAAGTAAAGAAATTATACTTGTGGTCAAGAATTTTTGCAATCACAATGACTAATTATTGATTTCATTTATTTTACTTCGGTTTCTTTCCCTTTGGTTAATCGCGAAGATGAGGATGAATGGTGGTATCATAGGATGGATGAAGGGACAATCACAAATATATAGGGATAACCAACACGAGCCCCACATAAGATTATACTAACTGAGTCCAATCGCCAGAGCCTCGCTAGTCTGCGAACTGCAAATAATAGAAAAGCAAGTCTAATTATCTTGTTAAACACTAATTTTTCATCGTAATTGTTTTTTGATGGGGTTTTTTCCTTAAATAAATATTTATTTTCTTAATTGCTAATTTCAAACTTTACCTAAGGGTAAAAAAATGTCAAGAGAAAGTCAAGAATTTTGGATTAGTTTTGGGAGACACCCTGAAGAGAGAGTCGAGAATTTTGGATTAGTTTTGGGAGACACCCTGAAGAGAGAGTCGAGAATTTTGGATTAGTTTTGGGAGACACCCTGAAGAGAGAGTCGAGAATTTTGGATTAGTTTTGGGAGACACCCTGAAGAGAGAGTCGAGAATTTTGGATTAGTTTTGGGAGACACCCTGAAGAGAGAGTCGAGAATTTTGGATTAGTTTTGGGAGACACCCTGAAGAGAGAGTCGAGAATTTTGGATTAGTTTTGGGAGACACCCTGAAGAGAGAGTCGAGAATTTTGGATTAGTTTTGGGAGACACCCTGAAGAGAGAGAGAGAGTCGAGAATTTTGGATTAGTTTTGGGAGACACCCTGAAGAGAGAGAGAGAGTCGAGAATTTTGGATTAGTTTTGGGAGACACCCTGAAGAGAGAGAGAGAGTCGAGAATTTTGGATTAGTTTTGGGAGACACCCTGAAGAGAGAGAGAGAGTCGAGAATTTTGGATTAGTTTTGGGAGACACCCTGAAGAGAGAGAGAGAGTCGAGAATTTTGGATTAGTTTTGGGAGACACCCTGAAGAGAGAGAGAGAGTCGAGAATTTTGGATTAGTTTTGGGAGACACCCTGAAGAGAGAGAGAGAGTCGAGAATTTTGGATTAGTTTTGGGAGACACCCTGAAGAGAGAGTCGAGAATTTTGGATTAGTTTTGGGAGACACCCTGAAGAGAGAGAGAGAGTCGAGAATTTTGGATTAGTTTTGGGAGACGTCCTGAAGAGAGAGAGAGAGTCGAGAATTTTGGATTAGTTTTGGGAGACGCCCTGAAGAGAGAGAGAGAGTCGAGAATTTTGGATTAGTTTTGGGAGACGCCCTGAAGAGAGATAGAGAGAGTCGAGAATTTTGGATTAGTTTTGGGAGACGCCCTGAAGAGAGATAGAGAGAGTCGAGAATTTTGGATTAGTTTTGGGAGACGCCCTGAAGAGAGATAGAGAGAGTCGAGAATTTTGGATTAGTTTTGGGAGACGCCCTGAAGAGAGAGAGAGAGTCGAGAATTTTGGATTAGTTTTGGGAGACGCCCTGAAGAGAGAGAGAGAGTCGAGAATTTTGGATTAGTTTTGGGAGACGCCCTGAAGAGAGAGAGAGAGTCGAGAATTTTGGATTAGTTTTGGGAGACGCCCTGAAGAGAGAGAGAGAGTCGAGAATTTTGGATTAGTTTTGGGAGACGCCCTGAAGAGAGAGAGAGAGTCGAGAATTTTGGATTAGTTTTGGGAGACGCCCTGAAGAGAGAGAGAGAGTCGAGAATTTTGGATTAGTTTTGGGAGGCGCCCTGAAGAGAGAGAGAGAGTCGAGAATTTTGGATTAGTTTTGGGAGACGCCCTGAAGAGAGAGAGAGAGTCGAGAATTTTGGATTAGTTTTGGGAGACGCCCTGAAGAGAGAGAGAGAGAGTCGAGAATTTTGGATTAGTTTTGGGAGACGCCCTGAAGAGAGAGAGAGAGTCGAGAATTTTGGATTAGTTTTGGGAGACGCCCTGAAGAGAGAGAGAGAGTCGAGAATTTTGGATTAGTTTTGGGAGACGCCCTGAAGAGAGAGAGAGAGAGTCGAGAATTTTGGATTAGTTTTGGGAGACGCCCTGAAGAGAGAGAGAGAGTCGAGAATTTTGGATTAGTTTTGGGAGACGCCCTGAAGAGAGAGAGAGAGTCGAGAATTTTGGATTAGTTTTGGGAGACGCCCTGAAGAGAGAGTCGAGAATTTTGGATTAGTTTTGGGAGACGCCCTGAAGAGAGAGTCGAGAATTTTGGATTAGTTTTGGGAGACGCCCTGAAGAGAGAGTCGAGAATTTTGGATTAGTTTTGGGAGACGCCCTGAAGAGAGAGTCGAGAATTTTGGATTAGTTTTGGGAGACGCCCTGAAGAGAGAGTCGAGAATTTTGGATTAGTTTTGGGAGACGCCCTGAAGAGAGAGTCGAGAATTTTGGATTAGTTTTGGGAGACGCCCTGAGGAGAGAGTCGAGAATTTTGGATTAGTTTTGGGAGACGCCCTGAGGAGAGAGTCGAGAATTTTGGATTAGTTTTGGGAGACGCCCTGAGGAGAGAGTCGAGAATTTTGGATTAGTTTTGGGAGACGCCCTGAGGAGAGAGTCGAGAATTTTGGATTAGTTTTGGGAGACGCCCTGAGGAGAGAGTCGAGAATTTTGGATTAGTTTTGGGAGACGCCCTGAGGAGAGAGTCGAGAATTTTGGATTAGTTTTGGGAGACGCCCTGAGGAGAGAGTCGAGAATTTTGGATTAGTTTTGGGAGACGCCCTGAAGAGAGAGAGAGAGTCGAGAATTTTGGATTAGTTTTGGGAGACGCCCTGAGGAGAGAGTCGAGAATTTTGGATTAGTTTTGGGAGACGCCCTGAGGAGAGAGTCGAGAATTTTGGATTAGTTTTGGGAGACGCCCTGAGGAGAGAGTCGAGAATTTTGGATTAGTTTTGGGAGACGCCCTGAATTACCATAGTTTTTTTAAAAAAAGTTTTGCTCTAAGCAAAGACCATTGATTTATTGTGAAACACACTTGAGTACTTTTGAATTTTGCCACAATATTAAGCAAGCTTCCGATCTGCTCTAATAGTTAAATAGACTTACGTAGTCACGAAACTAGTGTGACTGTCTCTAGACAACGGGAAAAGCAAACCACACGAAGAGTAATGCTGTAGAAGGAATTCTAAGCCGTTGTAATTTGTCGGAATTTGGAATATCATATCGGTTTTCCGAAATGGTAGGAAATTTGCTTCGCTGGCGTCGGCCATGGTCCAGTCCAGCCTTAATGAGGGTTATATGGTATATGGATCCTATGATGGAGGTGATGTGATCAGCACCACGCTCCGGCCGCCTTTATCTCTCAGGGTTGCCCCAGGTACCATTCATTAGAGCCTGAAGAGTTTTTGAAGGTGCATATTCTTATCTGCAATTATTCATGGCGGAAAACCTAACCAGGTTCTCTCTCTCTACGGTGTCAGTGGACAGTTATATAAGAGTGGTAAATTTATTGAACAATGTGTAAAAACTGTCAGCCATACTATTTGTTGCTGAGAACAGGGAGTTAGATCTGTCACGCAGGATGCTTGAGATCGATAACACAAGGTGGATGATCTTGGGGAATCTATGCGTCATTGTCCCTGAATGAACACCTATGGGGATTACCCAACCTTACATCATTGTGTACAGCTAACGGTATAGATAATGGTAGGTAAATTGTCCGTGGCGGCTTTGTCTTTTTTGTTTTACATCTTGAGGAATGGAATTCTGCTGATGCGAAGCAGATGTTGTCCTTTGATTATTGACATTGAGAGAAGCAAACTACATGAATATGGTGATGGGGAAATTAACGTACTATTACTTTTGCCGTTCAGTGTATCTTTGGGTTAAAGGCGGGCGAGCACATCATATAAGTTCCCGGGTTCGAGTCCCTGCCGGAACTTGGGTGGTCTTTGTGAGTACCAGTTAAATCAGTTTTATCACCTATCCTCATCGTCGCGATTAGCTACAAGTGGAAGATTATCTACGCTAAATAACAAAAGTACATACTATGGCCACCATCGATATGTTGAGCCCCACCTCCAACAGCCCTCCCTACTCAATCTCGTAGGTCTTCATTGTACACTGCGGTGCAGGGGTTATTTATTTAAATTTTTAAATTTAAACAATTTTCTGCCAGTTCATACGCAGTAATAAACCTATTGGAACTTAGACTCTACAGCCTAGGCATATAGTGTCGTGCCTCATAATATTTGAGATCTTTCAGTGTACAGTTATTAGTGGGAAAACACAATCTGCGGAACTTGTGTCTGTCTCTCGCGATATAATTGTGCGTGGGCTCTTGTTCAAGGTCGTCAAATTACATAATTGTAGACAGATGATGAAGCTGTCACTAAGCGTACATTAGCGTTGAAGATGTTAGTCGTTAGCAGAACGTTATGAGTCATGAAGTTTGTTTTTATGGTTTCTCTGAAACGAAATGCCGAGTTACGCAGAAAGAAAGGAAAGCGGAACTTTTGCAACGAGAGCAGCAAACCAGTTCTCAACTAAGAACAAGTTTGTTTCCATGTGTAAATCAAATGCCCCTTCCGGCAGAAATAATTATATTTGCTGAGAAGGCAGTAACATTATTGATAATCCCGGATTAGGAACGTTCACCTCCTTGAGAGATTTTGGCAGGACAGATGAGAAGAACAAGACAGTTCACTGCCCAAGTATCAAACGTTCACAGTACATTCGCTTCCACTGCCATTCATGTACGCTTGAGGGTTTTCAAGTATCAAAGCTAACAGGCTTACGAACATGAACTATCGTGCCACTTGTATGACTTCCATTTTATTAGAAATAATCCAGAGGCAAGTCTGAAATTCTTCTACCAATGTGACAGTGCGAGAAGACATGAAGTTAAGATTATCGAGATAGAGTAGATAAGTATCGAGGGGTAAAGAAATGGAAGCCTGACCACTCTATTGGTTGATAATGGCCTTGTAGATTGTGGATTTTTCATACACTTTTGTACACAATCTAGAACAAACTACGCAATGATAGTGTGTCATTGACATCTCAGTATCAGTGATTAAACACTTGTTTCTATGTATACTAACTTTTTCATAATACGTATTTGCTGGTTTAGCCATTACTACAATATAGGTCGTATTTAGAATTTAACATGCGTTTTACTAATATTTTGGTGCATCAGGGCTGATAATGTATCTTGCCGTATGGTTTCCGACAAACTGCTTAGGAATAAATCTATAAAATAACTTAAACGGCTGTTACAAGTAGATAGCAATAACCGAAGAAAGAAGAAAACTGTCGAACGTAAGTTTAGATTGTATAGGAGCACCTTACTTGCACAAAATATAAAAGTTTCACAAAATAGAAACACTTCGTCATGCTTGTGGTTCAATTCACCAGAACTAGATTAGTGGGATAGTCTTCACACACATTTGCAATCGAAGGACACCTCAATTTCATCCCGCAATTTAGCATCTTATGATAATCAAACGTACCTTGTATCTTCCATTTTCATAAGCAATTCGAGAAATTAGTACATTCTAAAGACTAAATTTTGGAAAAATTATATCAATTTTGTTAAAATTTAGGAAAAGAATATTAGTGAAATATGACCGATGGTTTTGTTATAAGGACAATTAACGGTAAAAGAAAAAGAAGAATTTAGGAGTTGAAATGATTGTATATTTGCCTTTGTTGATGTGTGTGTGGTTTGAGTGAATGTGGAAAATTAAAGGTACAAAAACATAACTACGAGAAAAATGTAAGTCTTATTATCTTAATATATTGATAGATGAATTGAAAATATGCAATTCAAAACAGTATATAGCGACAGATTAGCAATAACTAGCCTCAGAAGATCCAACAGTAGTTCCCATTAGTTATTATTCTCGGTAAGTTGCAATAAATATATTCCAAAGAATAACAGTTTACTGGCGATGTATAGACTCCAGAATGTGAGAAGAATATCGGAATACGCACAGTGTGTTATATTGTACGAGGGAGGAAACTATCCCTCTTTTTTTGGCAATGAAGAAATATGTATTTCAAAAGCACTAAAGACATCGAAGTGGAATACATAATAGGTGGGACCGTCGGACACGTTTTGGAATTTTCATATGACGTAGGTTGAAATCCCTCACACACTTTCACAAAATTTGCTACTGTAAAGTGCATTTTTTACAACTGAGGTTTTCCAAGGACAGTTCAAGGCATTAAGACAAATATATGGGAAATGAATTACATAGAACTGTTAAAATTATAAGAAGATTCCTGAGAAAATCAAGGACCTCCAAGTGACGTCATCCAGCGTTCGTGTAATATCCCGGACGAGCCCCACCTGTGTTTCACCTTGAGACATGACGAGATTATGAAAACAAAGCACATAGGAAAAATGCATAAACATATAAAAACGTAAGAGAACTTATGTAATAGAATTCTTTCTGCACAATTGCCAAATCTTTGTGTTTTGATAAACCTTAGAACTTCAAAGTCGGAGTTGTCATAATGAAGGAATGTCGTCTAATATGATTTTCATAATGATTTTCGTGTGTACTGTGTCAACATGTGGCATATAATTTAATAATAATACCAGTACAGTGGGATCCACGAGTATTACCGTGCAAATTGTCCATCACCATGTTCGTGCACTTTATTTGACCCAATGAGAGCTTCACGAATTAAAAGAAAACTCAAAACAAGCTGTTGACAACTTCTGCACCAGCGTACATAAATTCCATCGCTTAAAAACATATAGGGTGCAAGAGAAAAGTTTATGAAAATAGTCATGGACAATTTGCATGGTAATACTCATGGATCCCACTGTACATCACGATAGTATAGATTTGAAATCAAACTGAAGAGCATAATTCTTACCATCAATATTTTTTTTGTCCATGTAGATGTACACAACATGCCAGTTTATTGTAACTACTACTTGTTAACAATTATGAAATTTGAGGAAATGACTTCCGTTGTATGGTGAATCTTTGGATAATTCTTTCATGGCCGTAGAGAGAAAAAAATAGGGAAGGGGGTGGCTATACTGAGTGTAACACGCTACGAAGCCAGAGGTCTTAAGTTCAAACTCTTGCCTCGAACACCTTATCCAACTTCACAAACAATTTATAATTCAGAAAGGGAATTTTAGCGTGCAATAGGAACAACACTGCAAAGAGGACGGGCAGAAGTGAAAGTGCAAGGATTGGGAGTGAGCTCATATTCCAAGAATAAGAATTCTTGTCTCGCACGAGTTTCAGGAATTTAAACGTTTGAAAATTGTGGCCCATTTTGTCTCAAGGAAATGGTCTGTCATCATTGTTTCCCCGATGTATAGGTGCGTGTGTCTGAATAAATAGATGACAATCAGTAAATAGATATTGGTTTCTGAATTTGCATCCAATATACCAGAAGTTTCTGGGTGAGGTTGAATCTTGTTGTACATATGACTATGGGTAACAAAAAGATGCAGAACCCAAGACTAGGCAGAGTGGTTACCACAGCGCGCTACGACGCCTGTGTTTTTTGAGAGTCCTTTCATCAATTTCATCATATCACTCATCCTCATCTTCGCGATTAGCCAAAAGTGGCAGAAAAGCGAAGTAAAATAAACCAAATGAATGAATCGACCCCAAATTATCAGAACTCTCGAGATGGGGGTAGTTGCTTCTGATGGAATTTCGACCATACGTGAAGTTATGCAGGAGAACTGATATGGGATTTTGTGGCAGTGTTGTCCTGTGGAGACAACGAAAATACCACACAACAGAACATGAAATAGAGTAAATATGTGCTAAAATATTTTCAGTTTCATGCATTAATTTTTAGTGTAGCCTACTTCGAAAAAGGACCTATGTTTTTTGTGAGTAGCATTATATGGGTGATTCCACTTAACATCTGTCTCATGTATTCAGGTGTTCAACAACTGCATATTGCTGTTGTTTCACATGGCGTTGATAAGTTCACTTTGGCGGCATTACGTCATGCACATACCGAAGTAAACATTTAACTGCTGCCTCTCAGTTAGGGGCGGAGCTGTAACTGCTTTGTCCGAAATCTCCCAAGAATGAAGCTGACGGATATTGTGTAATTTTACCGCATCAGCGTTCCTGATGTGATTTCTCATTCATACATAATCCTTTTCTTCTCCACCATTGTTGTGGGTGAGGCAACGGAGAATATGAATTAGCATAGAATGTAATCGCTAATGTTGACATTACACTTATGAGTTTCCTTGCGTTAGGAAATCATTCTTTCACATTACAAAAATGACAATGTGATTAACAAGATATATTAACTCGACTGATAATGAATTAGTACTAAGAAAAGACTTGACTACAGGCACTCGTTACGGAACTGAGTTTCTGTAGACTTCTGGAAGCTCGTGGAAGTGTTTCATCCCTTTGTTCAACTTATTCGGCCGGTATCATGTATTTTTTCGACATTAATGTATCTCGGATGCACGATAGCTCTTGCCACCATTACGTCGACTACGTGAATCAAATGTAACCCCCTGTTAGTGTAGCAACCACGCGGTAGATTTACAAGATGACGTGTGAGCGGTTTTTTTTTTTCAATTTAATTTTCTATGTTTGCCTAACCTAACTGAACCTAACCTTCCGTGAATGGTTTGTGGATCAATTTTCGCTTAAAAACCTTCTGTGAATAGTTTGTGCGGCATTTTTCGGTTCATAAGTTTGGAAACTCTGCATATCAGCTGGCGATAGACAACGTGAGTCAAGATTTGCCCGCCATATTGTGTGTAACGAAAGCGAATTAGCAACGAACAATAAATACTTGTAATGTGAAAAATTACGCTTTTTTCAGTGAAAAAAAGCATAATCCCACGTTAAAAAATGTCCCGCTATGCATAAGAGGTAAGTACAAATGTAAATAATTAGGAAATAAACAAGTGAAATGTGTTTTCACTATACCATACTGTTATCATTGCTAAAAAAACAAAGAACTTGAGTATTGTTCCCAAAACCCCAAAAACTAGGGTGTATTGCTAGAGTATACCCCAAAACCCTAAAGATCTAGAGAGTATCGTTAACAAAAAACGTAAAAACTAGAGTATCGAAAAAATAAACCTAAGAAGTAGAGTATCGCCAAATAACTTAAGAACTAGAAAAGAAAAGGAAAAGAATTTACTTCAAAGTTGCAAAAAGATTTACATACTTTTATAAGCTCTACACAAGGGATTCATAATTGCCCTTCAATTAAATTGTTCTTTAAATTACTCTTCATTGTGAGATAATTATATCAATACTGATGAAAATTTTAAAACTTTATCTTGAACTAATCGTTGAAGATGGTCTTCAAGAACTTTTTTTTATCTATACATTTTTTGGAGTTTGCTTTGAAGAATCCCTGATTTCTCAACCCAGGAGCAGCAAACCTGTAGACAAATTCCCCACTTTCTTCTTGAGTCAGGTGAAAGGGAAGGTGTTGCCTCGCCCTGTCACAATTGAAACACGGGCCCCTTTACAAGGAAGAGACGGTGAAAGTTGCTTGTTACATCAAGCACTTGCGACGGGTGGCATTGCTTGCGTGGAGCGAACACTTCACACGCAACGGTCTCCTGAATCTTTCGTTTCCTTGTTCGGAGACGGGACACGGTTCTCGGAAAGTAAACGATCACCCCCTGAAGGAGTAGCGGAAATTTTGGCTACTGGGCGAGAATAAACACCGTCCTACCGAGGGCCCCGGTAATAGACGCTTGAACTCGAGCCAAGATGCGGGCCGCGAGGGGGCAGGTCGATCACCCTATTCTTAGGAAAAATACACACATGCTCACAAATACGCCTTCGCTCTTGTTGAAATCTGTGGTTATGCTTTGGAGACCTTGAGGCCCGCACAAGATGGGTAAAAGTTTTGCAAATCAGTTTTTTGTTTACTTACGTTGGCGCGTAACTGCGGTGGAAAGCCGAAATGTCCGGGTGAAGTTTGTTAATTTGTTTGGCATAGACCGTGGAAAGTTATCACAGTGGAGATGGCAAATAGTTTCTTGCTCCTTTACCTATAATTAGATGCTGGTGGTTTCTCGTATATTTCAACCATTCTTCAGTAGAAGAAACCGATATGCGAATGTTATTTTATCCACACTTTTAAAATTTCCCAGAGAAGCAGAATTGATGGTCGTTTTAGTGCTAAATGAACATTTACATCCCCCTAAAATGTTGTTGCATCTCTCTCAAAATTCTGGATAAAACCTTATCTGTCTGGGTTTCGAACCCAAAGTCTAGGTCTCGTGTAATGCCTTCCCGATGGCGTAGTGGTAACGTTCTCACCTTATAATCAAGGGGGCCCGGGTTCGATACCTGGTAGAAGCACACAGTATTTCGAATCCCACTTTAAACCATAGCAGTCCCGATTGGTCTGTCTGTGCATAAGAGAGCGAGACTGGAATTTACAACTGTGAAAGAGACCGAGGTATTGCCAAATATCATCCCTAAGTTACTATTTGATAATTTTATGTTCCTTACATCTTTTACCAAAGCCTCAAAGACTACATTCTCGGACAAGAACCTAGGTTTTTGAATGGAGTGATGGGACCGAGACTTGTATCTCGGTACCATCTCCATCGCCCAGTATATTGCACTAGTTTTGCTTAATTGTCAATCGCGGCGACGAGGATGAATTGATGAAAAGAGCACAGGAAACACAAAGACAGGCTTCGAACCTAAGTCTCCTGTCTTCACAGTGTATTATGCTAACCACTCCACCACAGAGATCAGGAGACAACGGTCTTATTACGACGTTCAATGAAGATTGTGTGCTGGCACTGATTTAAGTGAACGGACTTGTATTAAATGAAGGTGAGCTTTAGGCACTTGAGAGAATAAATCAGCAATTGAAAACCAAGGAAGATGTTACGTTGGTACCATGAGAGACAACTGATTAAAAATCGAAATATAACTCTTGCAGTAATACCTATAGCACCTTAAAGGCTGCACTGAAAGTACAGTAAATGTGTATATAGGCACTTACTGATAGTTTAGTACTTGAATTCTAAAACAACAGTTACATGCGCGTTAAGAACAATGAATCAGCACTTAAAATACCGAAAAATTGTAAATAAACAATTTTTATTGCTTTTCGGAAGTGTTAAACCTTTAAAGACAGAATGAAATAATAAAAGCCATAAGCGCAATTTAGAAGCTTTAAATTTTATTATTTCGCAAACTTGTCAAATATGTTTTCGGCATGCTTTGATTTGCAGTAAAATGGCAGTTTATAACGGGTACATTGTAAAAAGCGGGGTCCACAAAGAGTCAAACGTTAGTGTAATAGAACACTCCTTATGCTGTTTTGCGTCTTTGGTGATGTCATACAATTCAAACTTTATTTATTGTATTTCTTGGTCCACACTTACTTAAATGGGATATTTATAGTCCTAACAGTATTATACAATTTCTTTCCATTGCATCAGAGTTTCTCTTGTTATATCAAAATTAATATAGGCTACACTATTTGTTACATGTTAAAATTCTTCCTGTTCCATATTCTCAAATTCACATCTGGGAAAGTCTTATAATATCCATATTTGTAAGATAGGAAAGTACGGAAAGTGTAGATATTGGTAAATGGTCATTGTTCCTTATCATGCGTCGGTTCATTAATTCTTACTTTCTCATAGATGACACACTAAGAATAGATGCGATATTGTTTGATATTGTGCTCCGTAGTTACAGTGGGTTATTCTTATCTTTAAGTATGCAATAGTTCATTCATTGCTTTATTTTGGACCTAACAGCTTTTATGCAGTTTTTGTCCATTTCAATATACATATACATAATTGTTTTACTTTAAAAATTTAGGTCATTCCCCCCTATTTTACAGATATTAGATTAAGAAAAAAAGAAAACACGTTCCCCTTTACAATTGTATGGTAAACCTCCTTAAAAATGTTAACTATAACCCACCCACACATCTGAATTGATAATCAAACTTGGCAAATTTATTTGAAACTGAACCTTTGTGCTATAGAATCATTTAACACCAATTAGGTATTGTTACATCAATTGTTGGAGCTGCTAAGTTACCATCAAAGTAATACATCGTCTGACAAGTGGAAATGTTTACAGTTTTGTAAGTACGAGAAGGCTTGTAGAACTAGATTTTAGTAATATTAAAATTTTTCACTCATATTATCTTTAAAAGTACGCTATTCCTATTTGGAAATATTCACATAAAAGGATTCTAACGCATTTTCAGTATAGTATATTTTTGCGTAAGAGATTTCGGGAAATAGTAACATTTCCGAAACGTGTAAACGTAGAACGTACATTAGTTTGTTTCTGGGTTTTAGCAGTAGGAATTTTCTAATGTGTATAGTGTTTTGCTAGTGGAAGCATAGAGACTTTGCAAATTTTAATATGAAAATTAATAAGGCCCAACCATGAGCTGATTCTCCATTTATATATACAGGTATTGGACAAAATAATGGAAACACCTGTGGAAGTCGGAACATCATGTATTAATACTGTGTTGGGCCAACTTTAGAATGCAATACAGCTTGAATTCGGGACGTAATAGACGGATACAAGTCCTGAATGGTGGTGAGTGGAATTTGAAGCCATTCTTCATGCAGGACAGCCTCCAGTTCAGGTAGAGACGAAGGAGGTGGAAATCGACGCCGAACCCTGGTTTCCAAAACAGACCACAGAGGCTCGATGATATTAAGGTCTGAGGACTGGGCGGGCCAGGCAAGATGTTGAACTTCATCAGCATGCTCTGGAAACACTCTTGAACACTGTCAGCGGTATCGATGGGGGCATTGTCATCCTGGAACATGGCATTCCCGTCTGAAAATAAGGTTTGCACCATTGGGTGGACTTGGTTACCCAAGAGTTCTCTATATACTGCTGCTGTGGCCCGACCATGTAATGTGACAAGGGGGCTGCCGAATACCATGATCTAGCACCCCAGACCATAATAGAGCCGCCACCATGTTTGACAGTCGGGCGAAGACAGTCCACATGGTATGCTGCCCAGGGTGTTCCCCACCACTGGACGTGTGTTTGTATGGAGAAGAGGGTTAAGGTAGACTCTTCTGACCAAATGACACGTTTCCAGTGCTCCAACATCCAAGTTTTGTGGTCATTGCAACATGCACGTCGCCTTCGAGCATTCGTGTCAGTTATTAGGGGCTTGGCAATAGCAACACGTCAATGGATACCCATTTGATGCAGTTCCCGCCTCACTGTTTTGCATGACACTGGGGTGTTTAGGTGCTGATTAAGTTCTGTAGTCACTTTGGCGGCCATTGTTATATTCTGCGACGTCACAATACGCTTCAAAGCCCGGCGGTCCCTCTCCTGCAGCTTCGGCTTCCGACCACTATTGTGCTTAGCAGACCCTGTTTTACCGTGCACTGTGTATGCGGTCATGACTTTCGAGACCGTGCCTCGTGTTACACCGCATAACGTCGCTGTTCTGCTCACAGATGCTCCAGCGAGACGGGCACCAACAATTTGACCTCTTTCAAACTCCGTCAGGTCGAACATGCTGGTCACTCACCACACCTGCGCAACGTCCACTACCACACTGCCTCACTCTACTGTCAGTGCACAGTCCATACTACCTGCAAAAAACAAGGAAAGGTTGATTTCCGCCGTGCTCAGTGTTACCAGGCACATTGAAAATATGTCCTCCTTCTGACGGGTGTTTCCATTATTTTGTCCAATACCACACACACACACATATAGGTGCATATATAATGTATGTTAAATGGCTTAATGTGAATTTTGAACTCCGCCAAATCAAAAACATTCTTGCGCCAGTGCTAATACTAACTTTTTTCCTCAACTTTAGAGCCGCAGGAGTAGTTACCACACCGCGCTACGATGCCAGGGGTCCCTGGTTCGAATCCCGCCATGCGTGTCCCTCCATCAATTTCATCATATCATCATCTTTGCGATTAGCCAAAAGTGGCAGAAAAGCGAAGTAAAATAATTTAAATCAATCAAATTCGTAGACTTTGGAAGAACAATAACAAAGGAATGAACTTCAATAAAACAAATAATGGAAATATGCGCAAACCAAGTAATTGCGATATACATTATCAATAAGGACAAAGGACATTTTTAGCACTTGGTTCTACTTATCTTTAATCACCCCTTCCACAATCTTCAATATATATACATAAGCCTTTTTAAGTCGTATCGCTTGGAGAAGAAAGGCAAGATACTAAATGGAGTTTGTAACAATAATTCTTTCGTCGGCTTATACATGCAGTAGTATTTGTTGTTCTCACGCTAGACAAGGCATGGATTATGGCGCGGACTCATTTCTATGCGCAAAGCAAATGTTGGATGACATTATGCTATAAGTACCCGTTGTAGTCTTATCTGCAGTAGAGATAAATTGAGGTTTCATCTTGAGTTGATGCTAGCTTTTCCTCCAAGGAAAACACTTGAAGACTTGTCATGGTACAGAGATCAAGCTTTCATATTTTGTGTATCTTCACTGTTCCTCTGTAAATCATATTTGTCATTCGAATTAGTAAGGTTTAACGTTGCTATAAAAAGCGGAATTACAATCTTCCAAGTTTCTTGGTATTGCCTCCCCCAATTTGTTTTTCTTATTTTTATTATATCACGTACGCGGAATGGGAATTGTTAATTGGATAAAATGACAGTGTATAATTACTTTCATACTCCAGTAAGACTATTAGGAAACGCAAGGCTCTTATATTTTGAAAAGTGAAAATATAGACAAGTTCCATTTCTCGCAAGAATTATACACTTTAAACAACCTGGTTATTAGTATTGCATAAGTAGTGGCGATTTTGGTGGCTGTTGCTCTCCCACTTTTTGTCACTTTAGCCCCCGCAAGGGAAAGTAAACTGTCCTTGTCCCCTTCCCCCCCTAGTTTTGGAACCCAATTGCCGCCACTGTGCATAGTTATAGCATATTGTTGTCGTAATGATTTCGCCTGTGTAGAGAACATATAGGCAAACAACTTAACTTTTTGATAGTTGTTGAATCCTTGTTTCGAAGCTAAGAGCGCGCGAAACACATTTTATCATGTTTGTATGTGATCATGTACCACAGATTCATTGTTGCCACTGATATTTATGTTGTCTGTCGGATAACATGACGTTAGTAGTCCACTGAAAGGAGTTGTGGCCGATAGGATAAGACCCTGAAATTAACCCTTTCGTCAATTTATTCATTGTTGAAAGCTATTTAAAAGCTGTAAAAATTAGAAGAAACCTTTCCGATTTATTAAATTGGGGTCCTCCTTTTATTTTAGAATCCTGATTCAGACACACACTGGAAATGCAAGGCCCTGTCCGGTGGCACACATCGCACACCCCAAACGGCGACCCTGTACCTGGGTCTTAAGTGGTGACCTCATAAGGTACCGTCTCTCTTCCACATAGTGCGCCCTGAAAAACGCATTATTATAGGCTATCGAGACGGATACATAGGCCCACTGCCAGTAAAATCCTCTGCATCCTCTCTAGTTGAGTTTGTGAAGGTTCATTTCGTCCCATCACCATATACGCATCGTTACGATTAAACAAAAATGGCAGAAAGACTATGCAAAATAAAACAAACGATTTATTTAAGCATACTCAATATCTACTGACCAACAATATTTACTTGAATCTTGTGAATTATGTGAGGATTATGAAACTGAAGAAGACAGCAGAGGAATATGAAGCAAGAGAGATGTGGCAGTAGGATTCCAAACACACAATCTCGACCTCTGCCAGGCCGGAGATTATGATCAGCACCACTCTCCCGCCTGCTTTACTTTTCTTTAATGCCAGTTGATAGAAGCTGGGTGAATCCAGTAGTCACACTATGCAGGGAAATTGCTGGGAAAAATTCCATCTGAAATCGCACAGACCAGGCATCGAACCCACATGTCAGACGTCATACCGACTGGACCAAAGTTGCTCCAAAAACAAGAGCGAAGGTCGTCTTCATTACGCCGGGAACTTGCAGCATCTCTGAGAAAGCTACTTCCTTGTGGACCACTTGGCTCCTGTACCAATCACCCGGTTCCATTGGGTTCTATAAGAACCAGCTGCTTGAATTTCATAAGTGCTGCGCAGATGTCGAAGGAATTGAAGCACTCCAGTCATAAGCTGACGGCATCCTTACGCTTCGTGCCTGCGTGAAAATGATAAGGCTTGCTATGAAAGGGGCACATATGTTGAAGTATGGGAAGAAGAGAGGAGGGGCGAGGATGGCATTACAGAGAGCTCCCCAATACTTTCCATATGTGAGTGACCTTTGTGGTGGACGCTGAGATAAGTGGTCTGGCCAGATAAAGAGGGTTGCGTAAGAACCGAGAAGCAACTCCACCAGATGTTTACATTATCATCTTTGTTGTAAACTTGAAGTGCCTCACGAGAGAGAACCGACATTGAATTACAAATTAGTGTAACAGGTGAGAGAAATGGTGTCATTAAATTGGCACGCCTCAGCCCGACGTCGTTTGGCACGCCTCAGCCCGACGTCGTTTGGCACGCCTCAGCCCGAGGTCATTTGGCACGGCTCAACTCAACAGAGATTTTGTGTGATTGACAGAATATTCTTCATACAGGAATGTGATATGTGAATATTTGGTGAAAATAACAAGGGCAGCCTCTTTGACGGATATGCCACGTTAACGCGCTACGAAACCAGAGGCCCCAGATTCGAACCTTGCGTAAAGTAAAACTGATGTCATTGTGTTTATCCCACCTATTTCATTGTCCTATTCATCCTCATCGACCAGATTAGCCCACGTGTTAGGAAAACGAGGTAAAGTGAAAGGATTCACATAAACAGCAATCAAGTCTCCTTCCAAACCTTATTTCATTATTACGACTGGAAAAGGTTCTTTCTCAGTTCCAATAATGAATATACAAGGTAGAGCAACTTACTGTGGTGAAGATAAGTCTTCTGTCTCGTCTGGGAACTCTCACTCAGAAAGAGAGAGGGGTGGGGAGAGTAAGGTTGACCCCTTTTCTTGTGGCACCCAAATATCAACCTCATTTCCACGTGGTACACCGTGGACTGCATTTTGCAGACTAGCGAGGCTCTGACGTCTGGACCCAAGACCAGTATAATCCTCTATGGGACTTTGTTGTTGTTTTCCATATGTGTGTGATTGTCCCCTCCCCTTATTCATCTTATCACAATTCAATACCATTTTCGCGATTAGCCACAATTGGCAACAAAGCGAAGTAAAATCAATCTGAAAGAGGGTAGAACCATTAGCGGCAGGGTTAGCTTAGATATGACGCACTTTCTGCATATACCATAACCGAGGGTCCTCCGCGTCTCTCAAGGAGGTCCTCATATCAACACATCTTGTGCCCCTGTTCGCCAGATTTCCAGGGTCGTCCATAAGGTGTAAGGTCGTGCAAGCGGAAGGCTGGGCTATGAGTAAGCAGTCAAGACAAATATGAGTCATCTGCAAATTGGGTTGAAGACTAGTTGAATCAGCAAATGTTTGTGCACCTACCTGTGGTATCATGATTGAATTTTTGCATCCCCGCTGGGACTTTACTATCCGATGTATAGAGGTACCTATAGTGTCAGCTTTCCAATTACGTTGCACCGTATACCTGCCTACCTCTATGGCGGAGTGGTTAGCACAGTGTGCTAGACGCAGAGGTCCGCGGTTCGAATCCCGTTGTGCCACTTCATGAATTTCATATCACTCATCCTCATCGTCGCAACTAGCCAACAATGCCAGAAAGGCGACGCTAAATAACAAAATTAAATCATTGCATCTTTTTGCTCGAGCGCATACAAAGGAATATTATTTTAATAATCGTAGGCACATTAATATCTACCTTGGTAGTTTCAGCCCATAATCATCTATTTCATTTACATATCCATTGTGTGTTGGTGAGATAGACTAATTTACATTTTAACATCGAGATGATGACGTTGTTCACTTAAGTTTCAATTTCACTGCGTCTCATGATCCATATTTTAGGGCTCATCTAACAGATGATGGTTATACGTGTACTACTGGGCTTCGCGTGCCGCTCGCTTTGCCTGTTCGAGTGTTATAACTCGAACGAAGCTCTCAATTCCGTACTCTATCTAGCGTCGTCCATGCGAACTATCTGGCCCTCGACCGAAATCCTCTTCCTGCAGCACTCCAGTCGATACGTTCTCGAGCTTGGCTGTATTGAAGACAATGGGATCACTACATTTCAAATGATTCGCCTTCACGCTTGCCGCCAGGTGTTCATTTATGAGACAGGTTGAACCCCAAATTCCTACTAATGGCCGGGAATCGAATTCAGGACTTCCACGCGACAGTCAGACGCCCCACAGACTAGACCATTACGACTTACTTGTTAATATACTGTATATTTATACTTGTTACCTGAAACATTCCCAATGAAATAATAAGGCAAACTTACACGGGTCCTTTTTACTTGTTCTTGCAGGTCTAGCCATTCGGAGAGCTCGTCTGGTTTGCTGAAGAGCAAGAGTCACGGGTCGGTGTCTTCCTCTGCGCAAGATCAGGAGACCGGGGAGGCCAAGAAGAAGCAACATGCGGAGAAGAGAAGCGTGAAGTCGAGCAAGGCTGTTTGGCAGCGAAGTCACACGCAGCCCTTGACAGTCACGGAGCAGAAGGACGCGGAAAGCATGAGTGGCGCCAGCATCGCTGAGAGGTCAGTCTTTTGTTTTATTTTGCCTTTCTCCCCCTGTAGATCGTATATTTATGGTGTCGCTGGTGAGTGGTAGGGAGATTTGAGGGTTCTTGTTCAACTGCACATTACAGTAGTGTCAACAAGGTTCTTGCTCAATTCGAAATCATTGGAAAGTTATGGAAATCAACATGAGTGAGAAAATGGATCAAAAAACGGGAATAAGCCACATTTTTTTGCCAGGATTTGGAAATAAATATATATTTTTTTTTACTTGAATCAGCTTCATTAGTTATGCTGCACTTGGTCTTTTTTGTAAAGAAAAGGAAGAACTACCAAAAGGATGCTACTGGCAACAAGTCATAGATAGTAAATTCCTACGAGAGTTTACGAACGCCTAGTATATGGTCAAAGTTTGAGACACTTTGATATACCGTGCTCGTATATTGAGCACTCAGTAAATACTGAGGCAATTTACTTTGCTATAGTAGATCGTAATGCACTTTTGCTTCTCACTGTACAGTCACGAGCACTACCGTGTTGTAACTACCATATTTGAAATTCGATTAGGTCGTTACGGTGCAGAAGCGTCTGTGACTGTACAGGTAAGACAAAGATGCATTCCATCTCTAAACAAGAAACTTCCGCTATTGCGACCATCGAGCTTGTACAGTCACGGACACTTGTGTTGTAACCATCTGATTGATTTACAATGGTGTCATTACAACACAGAAGTGTCCATGACAGTGCATGTCTCTGCTTTAAAGAAAATCTTCTTTAGATATGATCGACCCTTGCTCAACTGAGTCAAGTATGTGCCTCTTTCAAGGAAGTGTTCCAAGATTTTCACTAATGTACGAGATGTGCCGTTTTCTCATCGTGCGCTTCTCACCTGTAATAATTATGCTAATTGGCAGGATAAACAGTGTGATTGACTAGCTTTCAAAATGTACTTGGACTCGCACATGAGTATATTAACTAATATGTTACACTGTGTACTCTTTTCTTTTGTTGCTGGCTAATGCATACACAAATACAGGGACTCGGATGACAGGTATAGTACGGATGTACTTGTGATATGCTCCGATGATGTTGTGTTATGCTCCTATGATGTTCCTCCTTTGGCTGCCTGGCATGTCTGATTTCAGTGTTACCTGCTTGTCTGAGCGGACATTTTATGACTTCCCTTTCTTTGAGAATGTTTACCTTGTTCATGTTATAACTCTATTTGCATAACTAGGAAATGTTTCCCTTGTACATGCATTCGAATGTTGTCAAACTGTTTGCAAACAAATTTCAGTATTCAGGCTGCAGCTTCTGCCTATTTGTTGCTGGAAAGCTACGGTCACCTCATTAAGGACCTCAGTGACTATGGTAACGTCAGTTTGTTAGTTTCTCATGTCGTTTTGCTCGAATCCCCCTCCCCCTCTGCACGTCATTTTGCTCCACTTTCCCCCCCTCGCACGTCATTTTGCTCCACTTTCCCCCATGTCACGTCATTTTGCTCCACTTTCCCCCATGTCACGTCATTTTGCTCCACCTTCTCCCCCCTGCACGACATTCTGGTCCACCTTCTCCCCCCTGCACGACATTCTGGTCCATCTTCTCCCCTCTGCACGACATTTTGCTCCATCTTCTCCCCTCTGCACGACATTTTGCTCCATCTTCTCCCCTCTGCACGACATTTTGCTCCATCTTCTCCCCTCTGCACGACATTTTGCTCCACCTTCTCCCCTCTGCACGACATTTTGCTCCACCTTCTCCCCTCTGCACGACATTTTGCTCCACCTTCTCCCCTCTGCACGACATTTTGCTCCACCTTCTCCCCCCCTGCACGACACTTTGCTCCACCTTCTCCCCCCCTGCACGACACTTTGCTCCACCTTCTCCCCCCCTGCACGACACTTTGCTCCACCTTCTCCCCCCCTGCACGACACTTTGCTCCACCTTCCCCCCCCCTGCACGACACTTTGCTCCACCTTCTCCCACCTGCACGACACTTTGCTCCACCTTCTCCCACCTGCACGACACTTTGCTCCACCTTCTCCCACCTGCACGACACTTTGCTCCACCTTCTCCCCCTGCACGACATTTTGCTCCACTTTCTCTCCCCCTGCACGACATTTTGATCCCCTTTTTCTCCACGCCATTTTGTTTCCCCCCAGCACGTGATTTTGTTCGATTCGCGCCACACATTTTTACTAGCTCTCGTGCATGATTTTTTTCTTCGTTTCTTTCCTTTGTTTCGTTCGTTCATTAAGTTTTGAAAGCTGCTGCTACGTATCAACAATGCTTTTACTTGGCAAGGAACTATTACTAAAACAAATGCATTTGTCAGAAGGTTTTGGGGATTATCCATTTCCGCATTTTTCAGTTTGTTCTGCTGATCTTTAATTTAGCTTTTTGTCGCTGTTTATGCATAGCAGCTTATCATTTTTAATGTAACTTAGATAAAAGGACGTGAATAGCCACGTGTTATTCTTTTGCATGTATGTGTAATAATTATCGGTTAGAACGCCAAGGGTCCCGGGTTCGAATCCCGGTCGGGCTTGGTTGTTTGTGAATGTCCATTCATCAATTTCATCATTTCATCACTCATCCCCATCTTCGCAAATTAGCCAAGAGGCACAAAACGCGAAGTAAAATAAACTAAATCAAATCAAATCAAATCAAAGAACAGTTATTCTTTTATCAAATACTTGCTAATGATTTTTTACAGTTGTGTTGTGGGTCATAAATCAGTGCGTTCGTTTCTCAGCTGAGGCTTTGATCCTATTTATTGCGGAGATTCACTCGCATGGTGCCGTGCAAAGTGACTTTAACAATGAATTGAATTCTTTGTTTGTCTCAACTCTTTGAGGGCAGAGGACTGCCAAACAGAGTCGCGACGGATGGTCAGCGCATCGGGTTCAATCGCTTTCTGACTTTTTAAATCTGGAATCTATCCCAGGCCTGACCGCACCGAAGGCGTGAGCGCTAACCATTCGACAACGGGAGAATTCCCAAGGTACACCCAGAGCTGTAGTAGTAGTACACAAGGCAGACCAAAAAAGCATGACCTGGGTGGCGGAGTGGTTCAAATCCCGGCCTGGGTGTGCTTTGGGTGTCCTCCATCGATTTTATCATCCTCATCGTCGCGATTAGCCAAAAATGGCACATAGCGACGTTAAATATCAAAAGTTCATAAGCGTGGCTGTCATCTTGGACCTAGTACGCAATAGTGCCAACATATACCGTGGTAAGACACATGCAAGCAACGCACTTGCCGCTCCTGCCAGATACGATAGCGTCGTTGCTTTGTGCTAGCCAGCCACAATGCAGTATGTTGACTGCAACTGGAAGGATGATTATGCTGTGAGCTTGTAGTGTTGTGTTCAATATTTCTTCGATGTGTTCGCCCTCGGGAATGTCATTATTAGGGAGCGGAGCGGATTTTTAGGTAAAAACATTTTTTTGTTGCTTTTGAAGTGGGCCATACTCGGCTGCGAAGTATTATTTCACATAAAAAGACATAATTTTACCTTTAGCACATAAAAAACACATATCTAGGAAAAGAGCATAAAATGTACAGTGCATGTTTTAGATATTCCATACAAAATAAAGTTTCCAAATTCTTTGGTTTTTGTAGTTAATTCATAAAATAGACAAAATATGCGGTAAATTACTATCCTATTCTGTACTCGACAACATAGACTATTACCGGTGTTGGTTCGTCAACCATGTGTCAAGGCAATTCATGCAGAACAGCGTTCTCAAGTCACCCAACATTTGTCGAGAAACAGACATTGCGATGCAAATTTACATGTGCGTTCACAAGTGCTAACACGAGGCCAATATGTTCAAATGAAGAATGTTCTAAGCGTTCGCAATATTATTTAGATTTAAGTAGAGCATTTGTTGCAGCGGACATTCTACTGAAGAAAATAAACAATCCTGTTCTGAAAATCTTCGTCACAATACAATTTGCACCACCCAATGAATCCATGTTACGAAAACACTACCTCCCACAGTGTTACGAAAAAACTGTTGCAAGAAATTTAAATCTGTGGGTGTGAACATGAAAAAGTGTGGGTCTGAGCGTCATTTTGAATGAAAATATTAACTTTTAGCCACGTATTTCCGCTGTTTTTACGACATAAAAAATAACAACTTTTCAGTTTTTAGATCCCTCGTCATTATCAACATAAATGACTTAGGGTTGAAGACTACTTGATATTAAAATCCTTTAGTGTAGGAAATTTCAGAAACTGATCATTATTCCAAATGGCCCATTCCCATTCTTTTCAGCTGACAAAGCAATGCAAGAGGTACTTAAGCAAAATTGACGTTATTTCCTGCTGTGTGGTTGTATGTCATTCTCCTTGTACGACTCAGCTGATTTTTAAAGGAGTACAGGCTACAGTTTTGCCGTCTGCTACTCTTTATTTTTCGATAAATATGGGTAATGATCTGTACTATTGCACCTCTAATGTACGCTTTTGTGAAATTCATTATTTTTTAAGCTGTTTAAGTTGCTGGTCAACCATCGGGTTATTACTAGAATTGCTTCCAGTTTCGAGAAACTTGACGCCAGGCCACTGGACCAAAATAGAAAAAAAGTTGAAAGAGATGTAAAGTAGGAGAAAATACAAATACTATTAGATTTTATGTCAATACGGTATCTCTTTCAGAGCGCGATTTGTAAACATACCAGTGTCACATGTTGAGCAAGTTGAAGCAACGGTCGTCAGATGGCGCGCCTAGCGGTGCCACGATAAAATTCTCGCAGCAACAGCGCTAACGGTGGAAGAACTGGGAACTTGGAAGCCAGTGACCGTTGAATATTGAAGCTACGGTTTCTCAGAAGAGGACATCTGGGGAGTTTCTGCGATAGTCAAATCCAAGAAGGACGCGCCTTTTCTTTATTATCGTCCAGTCCTTTTAATTGCCGACAAGCTGGGCCTCCCCGATGGCGCACTGGTAGCGTCTTCGCCTTGTAATCAAGGAGTCCCGGGGTCGATACCCGGTGAAGGCACACAGTGGTTCGGATCCCACTTTAAACTAGATCCAGTCCCGATTAGCCTTAGTGTGCATAAAGTGGACTTTAAACACCAAATCAATCAATTGCCGACAAGCAAGAAATGTCACGTGGAGAGCTCAGAGGTTTTTTTTTAATGAAAGCTGCGGCAATAGGATGCTCTATACCAGTGTTGCACAACCGCCAGGCCGCGAGAGGTTCTGAAGTTTATGAATTGCAGCCCGAGCTGGCAACCACTTGGAAAGATTGCCTTTCGTTGTGGTTCAACAACGATGAAAGTGAGAAATCAAAGCGTGTGCTTTCAGAGAAATCGCACTGGTTGTTCGAATGATAGTTGAACAGTTAATCTTGCGCGTGGGAACATAGCCATACCAGTCTACCTGCTGTATTGGAAATTACGACTATATTTTGAGCTGTACACAACTACGACCACTATACCCATGGGCAGAATAGCATTAGAACTATACTGATCGCATTTCCAATTAGCGGCTGGGAAAAAACGAATCGGAGATCAGTTGAATTCTCTTCGACTGACATCGGGCATTTTCGAGTCACAAGGCACCGAACGTTGCTGGCGGGACGAAACAAATGAGCGTCGGAAACGCAGCATGTTGCCAAACGTACTGTAAAACGGGGGAGAGATAATTGCTGAGCGCCGGTACTGTATAAAAGTTGTGTACAATATTACACAAAGCACGGAAAATTAGTACACAAATGACCTAAGCACTGTACAAACAAGCTAATAAAAAAACTAAAGACAGACGTACGCTTGGCAACGTTGCAACGGGAGAGCGATGTTACTCCTACAACTTCGCAACTGAGGTTGTTAACACTTATCGAGCCACGCACTTTCGATGACGATTGCTGTACAGATAGAGCTATGTAGCAAAAAGCATCTCAGCCGCCAGATTTGCCCGCGATCAGTATAACACACAGGAAGAAGTAAGGTTGTTTTGTAGTGGATTGAGAGTAGTGTATATTCACTTACTTCTGAATGAGTTTAGATTTCCTCGATCTTCACTCCGCTGGGTTTTATTCACGAAGGTAATTTACGGACACTTTTACTCCCAACACGATTATGGCACACAAATCTATTGTTTCTACAGCAACAATACGTTTCTCCAGTTACAGCCAAACAATGGAAAGAAGGAGCATAGTGTCATTGTTTCGGGCGTATGTGCTACTCTATACAGTACGATTCGTACATATACGTGGACTCGTTTGTGTTAGTATTAGTTAGTAAATTTTACTTTGCTTATCTTCTCACTCTTGGGTAATCGCGACGACGAACCGAGGATGTGATGCAAACGTTTAGAAATTCCTAAGTTGAAATAGTCATAAATTATTTCGATTGCCTCATGCAACTGTCTATTAAAGATAATAATTTCGTTACGTCTAAAATACTTTTATAATTTTAATCCACCCTTGCAAATCTGGAAAGTACTTCCCATGCTTTCTTACAGACCAATATATGCTTTAAAAAAAGAAGAGTGGCGAAGTGTATACAGACCAATAGTTACTTTAGAGAAGAAGAGTGGCGAAGTGTATACACGCCAATAGTTACTTTAGAGAAGAAGAGTGGCGAAGTGTATACACGCCAATAGATACTTTAGAGAAGAAGAGTGGCGATGTGTATACACACACCAATAGATACTTTAGAGAAGAAGAGTGGCGAAGTGTATACACACACCAATAGATACTTTAGAGAAGAAGAGTGGCGAAGTGTATACTCACACCAATAGATACTTTAGAGAAGAAGAGTGGCGAAGTGTATACACACACCAATAGATACTTTAGAGAAGAAGAGTGGCGATGTGTATACACACACCAATAGATACTTTAGAGAAGAAGAGTGGCGAAGTGTATACACACACCAATAGATACTTTAGAGAAGAAGAGTGGCGAAGTGTATACACACACCAATAGATACTTTAGAGAAGAAGAGTGGCGAAGTGTATACACACACCAATAGATACTTTAGAGAAGAAGAGTGGCGAAGTGTATACACACACCAATAGATACTTTAGAGAAGAAGAGTGGCGAAGTGTGTACACACCAATAGATACTTTAGAGAAGAAGAGTGGCGAAGTGTGTACACACCAATAGATACTTTAGAGAAGAAGAGTGGCGAAGTGTGTACACACCAATAGATACTTTAGAGAAGAAGAGTGGCGAAGTGTATACAGACCAATAGATACTTAAAGAAGAAGAGTGGCGAAGTGTATACACACCAATAGATACTTTAGATAAGAAGAGTGGCGAAGTGTATACACACCAATAGATACTTTAGATAAGAAGAGTGGCGAAGTGTATACAGACCAATAGATACTTAAAGAAGAAGAGTGGCGAAGTGTATACACACAAATAGTTACTTTAGAGAAGAAGAGTGGCGAAGTGTGTACACACCAATAGATACTTAAAGAAGAAGAGTGGCGAAGTGTATACAGACCAATAGATACTTTAGATAAGAAGAGTGGCGAAGTGTATACAGACCAATAGATACTTAAAGAAGAAGAGTGGCGAAGTGTGTACACACCAATAGATACTTTAGAGAAGAAGAGTGGCGAAGTGTGTACACACCAATAGATACTTTAGAGAAGAAGAGTGGCGAAGTGTATACACACCAATAGATACTTTAGATAAGAAGAGTGGCGAAGTGTATACAGACCAATAGATACTTAAAGAAGAAGAGTGGCGAAGTGTGTACACACCAATAGATACTTTAGAGAAGAAGAGTGGCGAAGTGTGTACACACCAATAGATACTTTAGAGAAGAAGAGTGGCGAAGTGTGTACACACCAATAGATACTTTAGAGAAGAAGAGTGGCGAAGTGTGTACACACCAATAGATACTTTAGAGAAGAAGAGTGGCGCAGTGTGTACACACCAATAGTTACTTTAGAGAAGAAGAGTGGCGAAGTGTATACACACCAATAGTTACTTTAGAGAAGAAGAGTGGCGAAGTGTATACACACAAATAGTTACTTTAGAGAAGAAGAGTGGCGAAGTGTGTACACACCAATAGATACTTTAGAGAAGAAGAGTGGCGAAGTGTGTACACACCAATAGATACTTTAGAGAAGAAGAGTGGCGAAGTGTGTACACACCAATAGATACTTTAGAGAAGAAGAGTGGCGAAGTGTGTACACACCAATAGATACTTTAGAGAAGAAGAGTGGCGAAGTGTGTACACACCAATAGATACTTTAGATCAGAAGAGTGGCGAAGTGTATACAGACCAATAGATACTTAAAGAAGAAGAGTGGCGAAGTGTGTACACACCAATAGATACTTTAGAGAAGAAGAGTGGCGAAGTGTGTACACACCAATAGATACTTTAGATCAGAAGAGTGGCGAAGTGTATACAGACCAATAGATACTTAAAGAAGAAGAGTGGCGAAGTGTGTACACACCAATAGATACTTTAGAGAAGAAGAGTGGCGAAGTGTGTACACACCAATAGATACTTTAGAGAAGAAGAGTGGCGAAGTGTGTACACACCAATAGATACTTAAAGAAGAAGAGTGGCGAAGTGTATACAGACCAATAGATACTTTAGATAAGAAGAGTGGCGAAGTGTATACAGACCAATAGATACTTAAAGAAGAAGAGTGGCGAAGTGTGTACACACCAATAGATACTTTAGATAAGAAGAGTGGCGAAGTTTATACAGACCAATAGATACTTAAAGAAGAAGAGTGGCGAAGTGTGTACACACCAATAGATACTTTAGAGAAGAAGAGTGGCGAAGTGTATACAGACCAATAGATACTTAAAGAAGAAGAGTGGCGAAGTGTGTACACACCAATAGATACTTTAGAGAAGAAGAGTGGCGAAGTGTGTACACACCAATAGATACTTTAGAGAAGAAGAGTGGCGAAGTGTATACAGACCAATAGATACTTAAAGAAGAAGAGTGGCGAAGTGTGTACACACCAATAGATACTTTAGATAAGAAGAGTGGCGAAGTGTGTACACACCAATAGATACTTTAGATAAGAAGAGTGGCGAAGTGTGTACACACCAATAGATACTTTAGATAAGAAGAGTGGCGAAGTGTATACAGACCAATAGATACTTAAAGAAGAAGAGTGGCGAAGTGTGTACACACCAATAGATACTTTAGATAAGAAGAGTGGCGAAGTGTGTACACACCAATAGATACTTTAGATAAGAAGAGTGGCGAAGTGTATACAGACCAATAGATACTTAAAGAAGAAGAGTGGCGAAGTGTGTACACACCAATAGATACTTTAGAGAAGAAGAGTGGCGAAGTGTGTACACACCAATAGATACTTTAGAGAAGAAGAGTGGCGAAGTGTATACAGACCAATAGATACTTAAAGAAGAAGAGTGGCGAAGTGTGTACACACCAATAGATACTTTAGAGAAGAAGAGTGGCGAAGTGTATACAGACCAATAGATACTTAAAGAAGAAGAGTGGCGAAGTGTGTACACACCAATAGATACTTAAAGAAGAAGAGTGGCGAAGTGTGTACACACCAATAGATACTTTAGAGAAGAAGAGTGGCGAAGTGTATACAGACCAATAGATACTTAAAGAAGAAGAGTGGCGAAGTGTGTACACACCAATAGATACTTTAGATAAGAAGAGTGGCGAAGTGTATACAGACCAATAGATACTTAAAGAAGAAGAGTGGCGAAGTGTGTACACACCAATGGATACTTTAGAGAAGAAGAGTGGCGAAGTGTATACAGACCAATAGATACTTAAAGAAGAAGAGTGGCGAAGTGTGTACACACCAATAGATACTTAAAGAAGAAGAGTGGCGAAGTGTGTACACACCAATAGATACTTTAGATAAGAAGAGTGGCGAAGTATATACAGACCAATAGATACTTAAAGAAGAAGAGTGGCGAAGTGTGTACACACCAATAGATACTTTAGATCAGAAGAGTGGCGAAGTGTATACAGACCAATAGATACTTAAAGAAGAAGAGTGGCGAAGTGAGTACACACCAATAGATACTTAAAGAAGAAGAGTGGCGAAGTGTGTACACACCAATAGATACTTTAGAGAAGAAGAGTGGCGAAGTGTATACAGACCAATAGATACTTAAAGAAGAAGAGTGGCGAAGTGTGTACACACCAATAGATACTTTAGAGAAGAAGAGTGGCGATGTGTATACACACACCAATAGATACTTAAAGAAGAAGAGTGGCGAAGTGTGTACACACCAATGGATACTTTAGAGAAGAAGAGTGGCGAAGTGTATACAGACCAATAGATACTTAAAGAAGAAGAGTGGCGAAGTGTGTACACACCAATAGATACTTTAGAGAAGAAGAGTGGCGAAGTGTATACAGACCAATAGATACTTAAAGAAGAAGAGTGGCGAAGTGTGTACACACCAATAGATACTTTAGAGAAGAAGAGTGG
This sequence comes from Lepisma saccharinum, assembly GCF_977018435.1. NCBI lineage: Eukaryota > Metazoa > Arthropoda > Insecta > Zygentoma > Lepismatidae > Lepisma > Lepisma saccharinum. The sequence continues at coordinate 15,357,040 of NC_139250.1, read as the reverse complement.
CGAAGTGTATACAGACCAATAGATACTTAAAGAAGAAGAGTGGCGAAGTGTGTACACACCAATAGATACTTTAGAGAAGAGATATTTAGAAAGGACCCCTTTTATGGAGTTTTCATATACAAGAACAGCTATTGAACTATTAACACCGAAAACTTGGACCAAATTTCTATTGCCAGCCTATCTACAAGTTTCTTGTGAACTTTAATACATGTAAAATATTAGCCATGAAAGCTTTAATGGAAAACAGCCTGTTGTTGGCTCAATGAGTTGTACAGTTGCAAAATAGCTTTTTTTTAAAAAATTATTAACAAGACTACATAGTACTCTTTAACAATGGGCAAGAATGATTTTTTAGTTACATAGTTAAGACATGGTATACTAAACCCCGTACCAGCTAACTGTAGACCAGGCGAACGAGAACAAGTCTCTGCCCAAGTAGTGACGCGAGACGGCTCCACCAATGAAGAGTGAGAGAAACGGGATTGTGTAATGGGCGACGGGAGTTACCCGATTTCCAATGCAGCGTTGCAAACTTTTGAAAGCGACAATACCGTACGCACATGGCAAACGGACCGTACTTTTGTCTCCAGGTCCGTACGATTGGTTTACGAATTTCTTAGGGAAATATTAGGGATAAAACTGCAAGAGCAAATTTTGACAAGCCGTGCATTTAGTGTAGGTCTGGACAGTACGTCCCGTCCGTACATGCCATGAAATTTTCGTACGTGTACGGTCAGGACCGTATGGTTGGCAACGCTGCGCTTTCACCACTCGATTTTCCTTCTCCTCTGCCGATATGCGCGGCCCTACTCTACAGTTAGCTGGGACAGAGTATATATGCTTACAATACCATTTTCTTTGAGAGGGAAGGTCCTCCTTGGTGGCGCAGTGTCATCGCCGTGTAATCAAGGGGTCCCGGGTTCGATTCCCGGTGGAGGCACATAGTGGTTCGGATCCCACTTTAAACTGAAGGTCCAGTCTCGATTTACATTACTGTGCATAAAATGGACTTAAAACACCAAATCAACCCATATTTGAGGGGATAAACATCTCTGGCAGAGATTTAAATAATTGTATTTGCCAGGATAACATTGTTCATGGGGGGAAATCCCCCCCCGTTAATTTAATTCGCACACTGCTTGCCCCCCCCCCTTTTCGTCCATGGTAAACATCGTGATATAACATGAAGTTTTCATTGCCGAACTGTAGCGGACCACTCGATAATTTCTTGTTATAGAACTACAGTGTCCCTTTTGGAATCGAACCCTTTATCTTACGGATTATTTGTGTGACTAGACGTCATGATACGCATTCTGCCTTTATAGGTTAATAGTTCACGAATGGAAATCTAGCTGACGAGATGATATCTCGAGACCTAACTATCGAAGTTCTCTCACCTACTGGACGGTCCAGAATGAAATCACGTGTGTGATCTCTCCGAAGAGAAATTGTGGTCCGTGGCACTGTTGCCACAGTTAGAAAGCAAAATTCCCCTGTTTAAGTTGCAAAATATTCCTTTATATTAAAGAAAATTGAAATCACTAGCAGCACCAAAACTTCATTAACTTATTTTTATAATTATTGTTAGTATTAGTAGTATAAGAGGAGTTACTACTATTTCCATAGACTCGCAGAGCTAATGAATGAATATAAGAAGGGAATATCACATAATGAAAATTGTTGATAGCTAATTGTATACTTTGAGAAAATAATAAGAGATAATAAATTCTTTTACAAACATTAGATTTGAATTAGTCTTGCTATTAAAATAATTTTAAAAATTAGACAATGGTGGAAAGATTTTCATTATTCCAAGCCATATCTAAAATAGTTTTTCTTGTATGTACGCATTGCTTGCATTGTAGAATTATTTTGTTGTAGTTTACGGTTATTACAAGCATAAGAAAACAGTTTTTCGTTGTGACGTTTCAAGAGAACACACGCTCCCTCCATCAGACATTTATTTATATTTTGACTAAATATATCTTTAGTTCATTATAGTTGGCTTTGTTTGGCCGAGGGGAGAAACGAAATAAATTAAAATATATTTCACATTTTAGCAGCTGCGTAGCCAGAACTATATTTCGTGAGGATCCTAACAAATGAATCACATGTAATAATAATGATTAAGATTATACGTATTAGGTTCATAGATTAAAGTCTATTAATAATAATAATATTTGCCAATTAATAATAATGATTATATAGTATGTAAAAGATTATACAGAAATAGATAACATTATGTATCCGTTATCTAGTGAAGACCAAAACAAGTGTCCTACGTGTCAATTTTCTTAATAGATTATTTATTGAATATCGCAGAGGTTCTTAGGTTCAGCGGATGAAAAGTAAGTCCGTGAACAATTATTTTATGTATAATTTCATTATTAGTGGTGCGTATAAATTTTGTCTGGCACTGGCAACACAAAGCTGTAACCACGCAATCTAACCCTTGACTTTATGTAAATTCAGCAGAAATACTCCAGTCTCATGTTATACAACAGTAAACTAGTGTTTTGCTTATTTAATTTTGGACTTAGTCTTTTCGGGGGGAAGGAAACCGGATATCTTCACATTTTCCTGCAATTTTGATATTCTGCAATGGGCGGTTCTTCCATGGAGTACACCCAATTGTCAACCTCACTTCCACGTAGTACACCGTGGACTGCATATTGCAGACTAACGAGGCTCTGTCATGAAATATCACTTTCATCATCAGAATTTTCCCGCGCAGAGAAATATTCCCTCACGTGGCAACACTGCTCCATGATCAGCTAAGGGCGGGCATCTTCGAAAACCAATTTGTAGATCGTGAGGCGACGGTTGTGATCCTCCGAAAGAGAGAACCCCAATTTGTCCCTCCCGCGGCGGTTTCCAAACCATATGCATGCACCCAGAGTCAATTTCTTTCACTTTTACCGTCACATTCGGTACCTTTCTTCTCTCGCACCCATCTCAATGCCCGTTGGTGCGGAACCCAAATGCGGATGGAACTTAAAAGAGTATTGTTGAGTAGAAAGGAGATCCCTTTTCCTTCTCTGTCCTATTTTTTTTTTTCAAGTAAGTGTTAGATGGCGAGCGAAAGGAAGTTATTATATATTTTCTTTCTCTTTCTCTGCAGGTTGGCGGCGCTTCAAAAAAGTGGGACGTCGGATTGGAGGAAGAGGATCTTCAAGTCGAGTCCGGAGGTTGACATCTGCGCCAGCGATCAGAATGGAAACAACGTTCAAGTGAGTAGCATTCAGGGGCGCAGCTAGGATGATTTATTTCGGGGGGAGTTTGATTATTTATGCACACACGAACACTACTTTTTTCTGGTGGTACGAAACTGTACACCCTAGCGGCACCTATTGATGTGAAATTAAAACTAATGAAATTTTATTTTAATACAAGAAATGTGTAACTGTAAGCATGCACAATCATTATAAACGTACCACAGCATTTTGAGTAGTTTTTATGATTAACACCAAAACAAATGAACTTGAAAAGTACCTCAACCTTTCTTCCCATAAAAAGCTCTCTCACTCACTCACTCTCTCTCTCGCTCACTCTCTCTCTCGCTCACTCTCTCTCGCTCACTCACTCACTCTCTCGCTCCCTCACTCTCTCGCTCCCTCACTCTCTCGCTCACTCACTCTCTCGCTCACTCACTCACTCTCTCGCTCACTCACTCACTCTCTCACTCACTCACTCACTCTCTCACTCACTCACTCTCTCGCTCACTCACTCACTCTCTCGCTCACTCACTCACTCTCTCGCTCACTCACTCACTCTCTCGCTCACTCACTCTCTCGCTCACTCACTCACTCTCTCGCTCACTCACTCACTCTCTCGCTCACTCACTCACTCTCTCGCTCACTCACTCACTCTCTCGCTCACTCACTCACTCTCTCTCTCGCTCTCTTTCTCTCGCTCTTTCTCTCTCTCGCTCTCTTTCTCTCTCTCGCTCTCTTTCTCTCGCTCTTTCTCTCTCTCGCTCTTTCTCTCGCTCTTTCTCTCTCTCGCTCTTTCTCTCGCTCTCTTTCTCTCGCTCTCTTTCTCTCGCTCTCTTTCTCTCGCTCTCTTTCTCTCGCTCTCTTTCTCTCGCTCTCTTTCTCTCTCTCTTTCTCTCTCTCTCTTTCTCTCTCTCTCTTTCTCTCTCTCTCTTTCTCTCTCTCGCTCTCGCTCTCTTTCTCTCGCTCTCTTTCTCTCGCTCTCTCTCTCGCTCTCTCTCTCGCTCTCGCTCTCTCTCTCTCTCTCGCTCTCTCTCTCTCTCTCTCTCTCGCTCTCGCTCTCTCTCTCTCTCTCTCTCTCTCTCTCTCTCTCTCTCTCTCTCTCTCGCTCTCTCTCTCTCTCTCTCTCTGTGTGTTTAAACTTAATATGGCTTATAAATTATATATTGATATATATGTATTGATAAATTGATAATTCTCATTAAATATATACAATTTCTATGTTATAAAGTTTTCATTAGTATGCAGCAGTAGTTTTTAAACAATTATTATTATCTATATATATTTAACGTAGTCTACATCCCCAAAAGTACTGAAAAGATAAAACCGATTGTGGTCGACATTCAATTTAGCCGCGAAAGTTTTGGGGGCATAAGGAGGTTACGTGGAGGCCAGTGACCCCCGGGTCACCATTAACGACGTCCCTCGTAACAGTGGAAGTTGCTTTTCCAAACTCCGTATTAAAAAAAAATGTTCTGAACAGCTAATATTTGTATGGACTGTCACTTAAAACCAGATTGCAAGAACATGTGGGCGGGGAATTATCCCCTTCTGGACTCTAGCATCTCGCATCACCTTTGGTGATAACCTCCCTGTGTTGTAGCTCAGGGGTGCCGAAATGTTTTTATATGCCTGGCCAGAGTGAGTACTTGAGCCATTGGTCGGGAGCCATGCTTCACCATATACACGGTGATTCATAGTTCCGTCCGGAACAGACAGCCAGTCTTCTTGAACTTGTACCAAGCACGAATTGTCTTGCCTATTCGCGATTAAAATTAACCGATGTGCCATCTGGTGGGATTTTCAGGAAGTACTCTAAGTAGGATACGTTGTGTTGAAGTCGTTTAAAGCATGGGGAATATGCGAGAGAGTAAGGTCTACTGTTCAGGTTTTTTTTTTTTTTGCTCTAAATCGTTTTATGGGTCAGAACAAATTAAAAGTTTTCATGTGTTTCCACCCCGTGGAATCAACAAAATGAAATTTGTTAATAAATCAAGGAAAACGTAATTGACAGAAGATTGGTATGGGGGATATAACACTGTAATTCGGCAAGGAAATTACGAAGAATGCACGAGTCTGCTTACTTTATTTTTTCGATATATATATATTCATGAAAATAAAGTTTTAAATTGTACTTTATAAATAAAGCTTTTTTTTTCCGAAAAATCATGAAGCGTCTTACCCAATGCGTCCATATATTACCGGTATTACGTATGTGTGAAATTTGGAACAGGTGCAAGTCGATTAAGAGAGAAGATGAAATAATTTGAGAACGAATTAATGTCAAATGTAACCAGAAAAAAAGTGGACATGCTAATTTTCATGTTTCATTCAGTACGATGTCCTTTTTCAGTGAGTATAGCCTGGTCATGAAATCGTGAATATTATTATTCTCTTTCGAGAAAGAACTGCAACGATATGTTCGCAATTTTCTCCTGTCCCAGCTTTTCAAGTACAGGTCAATTTCAATTCCTTTATTTTCAAATAATTTCCGAGAACCCCAGTTACAACATGACGTGCAGATGATACAGCACTGCTTTGGACAACCATTGCGTATACATAGTTTCGTCTGCATTTTCCGTGTTATTTTTGCCTATCATAATTAAATCCTTCGCTCTCAGTACAGCTTCACGTTTGTTAGAGTACCTGGAATTCACATCGCATTCGCAATATTTAAAAATAATGCGTAATTTAAACGTTTTCTACCATACCAGTCATGACAACACGCTGCTATTTTGTACTACTGCTGAATGTAAACAAAGATTTGTCCTACTTAGAGCGGCCATATTGGAAGCGACACTAGCGCTCAGGTGGTAATTTTAATCGCGAATAGGTGCTTCTGTTCGATATTTCGTAAATAATCTCAATTGTACCATCACAACAGACTCACATTTAGCGAATTCTAAGACGCAGAAAGCTTTGTGTTCACCAGTGCACGGCATGTTTGCGTTATACTGCCACCTGGCGGCTAAATCTATAATTACGTGATGGGGCCTATTACGAGTGCAAACTTGGAGACATTCTTCATGTACTGATATGCACGTGTTTGCTATGTGTTATAGTTCTTGTACTATAAACGTTCGAAATATCGGAGGGAATTATGAATCACTGTGCTTGCATTAAAGATAACGCACAACATATTAAATTGTTTTATAAATACTAAGGCGGACAAGATGAGCAAACCTAACTAAACAAACATGAACACTATACGGCATACGCTTTTAGAAGGAACATGAGTTCAGCCAATACGCAGCCAGTGCTGTCGCGCTGCTGCAAACCAACTGCTAGCGCAAAGGAAACGCAGAGATTTCGCCGTGTCCAATATTCAGCTTTTTATATATAATGCATGCACGTGATATTTGAGTACAATGAAATAGTAAAGAATTCTACACAGGATTATATCATATTCACTGCAGCATATAAGAAAAACTCGTACCTTTAAGAAGTTTGAAGGTATTTATTATAGAGGAACTGCAAGGTCATCATCATCGCTCTCGTTTCTGTTTTCTGGCATGTTTCCCAGGAGATTTGAATAAGGGTTCGGTTCACCGATTTCTGTGGTAGATACTTTACCCTGCTTTATAATACGCAACACAGTATGTACACAGACAGCACACGCTTTAGCCGTAAGTTCTCGACTCTGCGAAAACACTGTTTCAGCACAAACTTCTTCCGACGCCAATTCCTTGTAGCAAGAATACACTAGATTTCTGTCTTATGAACGTAATATTTTACCCTTGGTTCCTGTACTACTTGTAATAGGTTTCGAGAGCGACATTATTAATTTGATTTGATTTACTTTATTTTATTTAACTTTTCTGTCACTTTTGGCTAATTGCGAAGATGGGAATGAGTGATGATATAATGAAATTGATGGATGGTCATTCACAAATTCCAGGTCCAGGCCGGAATCCCTGGCGTCGTAGCGCGATATACTAACCACTCCACCATGTGGGCCGGCGCGAAATTATTAAGTAACACTCACAGAACACACATTATTGCATAACTATCGAACATAAGAGCTGGACTTCACAGCGCGCTACAACGCCAGGGGTCCCAGGTTCGAATCCCGGCCCGGTCATAGTTGTTTGTAAGTGTCCCTTCATCAATTTCATCATATCATCATCCAACCTCATCTTTGCGATTAGCCAAAGGTAGCAGCAGAAAAGCGAAGTAAAATAAACCAACATTTAATCAATCAATAAGGGCCATATTGAATCGTCTCACAACTGTTCTTCGTGGCGTACGAGTAGAACGGTGAACTGAAAGTGACTCAGACTCGCAATGTTCGTAAACGCCCACGACAATAAAGGGTCATCGTTCATATTCAGCCGAATTTGACACCCATAACTTTACCAAGACAGCTCAGCGGGGTTCATAATAAGGTGGCAAATAAAAAGAACAGACGGAACACTGAAGGAAAACGAAGGGTCATTGTGTATGTGTAGAGACGCGCTGTTTCCCTTGTTTCTTTGAGAAACGATATCTCCGGCTGTAGGCGACGGAAATGCATGGGACTTGGACAGTCAGGTTCATAATGTCGTGTCCCATGCAATAATGAACCTTAAAGTGGCGAGTTTTATAAAGAACGTCTTGCGCGCAAAAAATCACACAACACAGCGCTTAACTTGCTCGCCGCAGTTTCCTAACTGTACAACGTTGCACTCCTGCTATTGGCTGGTCGCCAAGGACACGCTCTCCGTAACTCCGCCCAATATCACTTCTAAAACCGTGCGTCGTATAATTCAGCTTAAGCACATGCTAAATGGGAAAATGACTTGTTTTGCCTCCGGCAGATGGCATGCGAGTCTATATGATGCACCTCTCGAGTAGGCTCACTGGTGTGGACATTCATTTGTTTTCCCATCATGCATTTCACCATTATTTACTCATTCGTCAGGGTTGAGCGGTAGAAATACATGAGCACGATAATAAGCCTCTTGACACATTAATATCTAATGAAATGCTGCGTCAACCGTGGACGTGTACTATATGCATCAGTTCCCCAACTTTGCTCAGCGTGCTTTGACTGAATAACTTTTAGAAAGCGCTGAATTGTTTTTCAACGTCGCACCAGATTCTTTCCAAGCTTAGTGTCGCCTTCGAGTACGATTACAGCAAATTTTCTCAACGTATCGAATCAGATGCTGCATTGTTTCGAACGGGCGTTGCTTATTGGTGCACAACTGTGACGCAGCAGTGGCGATCTGAGAGAAAAAAAAAATGAGTATTCAGATTTGGTTTTTTACATTGCTAATTAACATTATTATTTCACTGCAGGATCTCGTTGCGATATGCAATGAGCTTCATATTATGCAATGCTCCAGTCGGTAAGGGTTTCACTTTTCCCCACTGTGAAGATCAAATATGCAAACAATGTTAGGAAACTTGTGAAGGGATCGCAAACCGTTACCGACACTACATTCCGGACGATAACTGAAAGCGAAACTTGTAACACGTTATAAATGAACGTCACTGACCTTATATCCACGTGCCGGTCGTTCAAACATGTAAACAAGTATGAACATTGTTAATATTGCACAATGAATTGCTTTTGTTTTGAAACTAGACCATATCTGATGCATTATTTCATAGTACAGTTGAGTCCTGATACTTCGAGGTGGACCGACTCGAGGCTACTCCGAATTACAAGGTACTCTTGACTATCAGTGGCGGCGATTGGGTTCCAAAACGGGGAGGGGGGGCCAAATGCCAAAACTGGGGGGACAGGACCTTTGTAGATAAGGTTTAGCGGCGAAAGTGGTGAAAAGTGCGGGGGCAAGCCACTGTTGACTATATACACAGTATAACGTAAGGAAAATCGGAGGAGGCCAAAGAAAACAAGCAAAGAAACTGCAGTATGCGAAAATAAGTTGATGTGCATATTTTTATACCCACAACCAACACCGAGCATATACTGTATTTATTTTTCATCTCCTCGCTAACTTTTCTTTTATCTTTTCTGTCTTTTTTCTTTCCTTTTTCTGGATTGTATGAAATGTGACAAGTACGTCATTCGGCTTCGGTACCCCTTTCCATACCCTCGATTTCAGGCACATTTCAAATATTTTCGTGAAAATATTTAGTTTGTCATAACAAACAGTGTTTGCAAATAGCGCGGAAGTTAATTTTTTAGGTCTACGTGCTACGAAACTTAAGTTTTTTATGAAATTAAAATTCATTACGTAACGTCAAAAAGGTTTTTCAGAACTTCTATGATGACGAATAGCCTTCATTTTTGGTATCTTCATGTGTCAATGCGGAAAACAGTGAGAAATAGTGTTGGGGTCAGGTGACTCCGGCCAATTTCTAACATGCCTTTGAAAGGGATTCTAGATAAAGGCGGGGCCGCGGTAGGGGCAGTAAGTCAATTACCCCAGGGGCGGAGCCCGGAATCGGTCGGAAATTTGGACTCGACAATTTCAAACTACAAAATCTCAATTTTAAACGGCTGTACAGTCGTAAATACTGCTTTCCGCGCTCCAATTTTTTTATATTCACAATTATGATCACAAAATCTTCATAATAAAAGAAAAAAAATGAAAATTCGAGGGTGTAGAATAGGGTACCCGACTCTCGATCCCTGCTGGAGGAATATTGCATAAAGGTTTCGATCCCACTGTAGACATAGTCCCGATTAGCCCATCTGAACATAAAGGGGACTTTTAACACAACCTTGGACAGCCTTGAGACTTTCGCTCCGGTGTTACCCTTCAAATGAAAACTGTCATGCTATTGTCGGGACTCCAACCTCAAATCTTCGCATATCAACTCCATGCTAAGCACTTCTGCGCAGAAGTTGGTTTGGATCGTACCAAGCTGTGGGCGCCAGGAATACAAATCTTTTGACTCCACAGCAATTATAATGAGGTGCCATCTGAATTCAGAATGTGTTCGAAAATTGAAATATGGAACGGTGGACTTGTTTTTAACTGTAACGTGCTATAATTTAGGAAAGAGTGCTTCATTGAAACTCCGCTCACGTGGCTATGGACACCACCCGCCCCTGTCCTCGGGCTGTGAGTAAGAGAAAGACAACGAACATAGAGATCAAATGCCCGCACGATCTACTTCACATTCACGGTCGCATTTGCATACGGTCTGCTATCGAAGTCAGGTGAAAGGGTGCGGAGAAAGGCGGGACTCTGGATGCCGTCCATCTGGCGAAAGGTCCCTCGCCTTTCAAGGGCGTTTGGGGAGAATGAAGGTGCCGCCTCATCCCTTCTCTCTCCTTTCATCTTAGCGTTTCAGATTTCTCCGGCAGCCTTCGTGAAATCGCTGTGACATTGCACAAATGTCTTCTTGATGGCGGAGACCGTGTAATTGAAAGTATGGGAGCTATTCTGTTTGTAATGATGAAGTCTTGCCGCAGGTGCGTCAAGACTAATTCCCTTGAATGTTCTAAGGGTTCTAAGGAAAGTGCATAATGTTATATCCAGTGTTTTTTTCCTGTGGGATACAACAGTTTTGAAGGTTTTTTTTTTTAACGGTTGGTTCCAGGATTCGGCCAGGGAAGTTGGGGAATTTGAGCCAAGAGCTCGACCTAACGTTACCTGGTCTTCCTTACCCGTTGCACTTATCAATGATCAGATACTTAATTTCTACTTCTTGTACATGAGGGAAACAACTATAGATTTTTAACATATTTAATTAATGAACAACGAAACCTAGCATACTTAACATAAAAATTATACACTTGTCACAAGAAACGCAGCCCACACAGAAAGAAACATAGTTCCCATCTTTCCGAAGGAAAGTATTTCCAACATGAAGCAATAGAGTAGCTATAGGGAGAAAGGTTTCGGTACTCTTGAAGTTGGTTTGTTCTTGTGTTCATCATAAGAACTACTCAAAATGCTGTGCTATGTTTATAAATGAACATGTAAAAATGTGTCTGTACAGTGCGACCCATGAGTATTACCTACCGTTCAAATTGTCCATGACTATTTTCATTAATTTTTCTCATATATCCTGTGCGTTTTTAAGCGATGGATTTTTATGTATGCTAGTGCAGAAGTTAACAGCTTGTTTTGAGCTTTCGTTTAATTTTTGAAGCCCTTATTTGGTCATGTATAAAGTGCACGAACATGGTGATGGACAATTTGCACGGTAACACTCATGGATCCCACTGTGCTGCATACTGTTGCGTACTTTCAGAAAAAAAAGCACTGGTTATATCTATACAAGTATGCCTACAGCAGCAGGCGGGTGGGGCACAGAGAAATGGTGCTGCTAGCAGAGTGGCTACTGACTGGAAATTCCGGGAATTATGCGTGAATTCTGCTCCATATACGTGAAAAATAGCATCTTCTATTATAGTTACATATTTATTATTGCAGTGAAGCAAGTTTTTCACAGTTTAGCTTTTGTTTTTATCTAAGAAGGAAAGAAACTACGTGGAAAATATAATAGAATTTTCTCAATCCGTTTACTTTGTTTAGTGTCCTTTGCAGAACAATCTATCTGGAAGACTGAATATTATTATAAGACAGGATATCTTGAAGCTCATTAGGTAAATTTGAGTTGGAAATTTTTATACAATTAGCAGGTTTTCGTAGATTAGTATTTGTATATCCCGTAACATTTGTGACTTGTGTTTGTATTTTGTAATTCGAGTCTGAGTATGTGAAATAGCACATGTAAACTCTACACCTTAAATTAAATATTTTAATATTAGTACATTCTGTTTAATTTAATGGAATTACGATTTTTGCATAAATTTGAATCTTTCAGACCCTTTATATTGTTATATATTTGTGGTAATACGAAAGAATGATATGGAGAAAACATCTATCTGCTCGTACCCCCTTGAATTTGTGGAAAGTCCGCCTTGAACACCGGGAATTATCCTTGAATTTTATCATGGTTCGGCTACCCTGTGCTAGGCAGGCGGGTGGAGCACAGAGAAATGGTGCTGCTAGGCAGGTGGAAACAATCAAGAAGGAAAAAATTGAATGAAGCAAGGAAGAAAGGATTGTATAAAATCTCGTAATGTAGAACTAAAAAAAAATAATAATTGGCGTATCGTGCCTTTGCGGACCAAGGCATTCTAAGCGACTTTTCGGTGGGGGACGCGTGGTCGGAACATCGAATTCCATCGGCGCTGTTTTTTGGCTTTCGAGATCTGACCTCCCTCTATTGCTTTCAAGTAGTTCCCCAATATTGTCTTCACGTTCCTAGGTCAACACCGAAATTTGGAACTCCAACCGGGGATCGAACCGGACCGTACGGTAGAGACTGCTAATCATTCAGCTCTAGGGAAAGGCGTTACTATGCATTTATATTCTTAGTATGCCTGAATTGTCAGTACATTTTTCAATATGTTATGAACAACAAAAACTCTTAAACTCTCCCTGTTATTTCACCTGTGATGATAGATTTCTTTTATTTTACTTAGCTTTCTGCCATTTTTGGTTAATCGCGAAGATGTGGATGAGTGGTGATAAGATAGATGGATAAAGGAGCACTCCCAAACATGGACAGCACGCAACACACATACCTCAGAGTATTATACTGGCTAAAATCCCAGACGCCAGACCCTCCTTAGTACTGCATGCAAGAGAGGTTGACATTTTGGCACCTTCCAAAAGGTTTAATGTAGCTCTAATGTTCATATTTTTCTTCTACATCCAGTTACATCACCTGGATAAGTGTAGCTATGACTCAGCCGGTTCAAGATACGTTACCTAGTAACATCTAGTAAAAATATTACATTGTAGATCACGACTCTGAATCATTTTCTCTTACATAAACTGCGAGGGAAACCACACAGGGTTTTCATACGCCAGCTGTCATCGCATCCACGTGATTCTTTTGTTCAGGAAAACCTGCTGAAGTGACGACGAGGTTTCATTCGCTAATCTTTTTCTCCTCGTTACGAACACGACGTACTATGCTGGGAAGATATTGAAACTCGTTCCCTGAGATTCAGCAAGGCTGTTCTTTTGTCAGAAGACTTTCGAAGTAGCGCCTTAATTACCCAAATAATGAAGCATATTTCTTCTCCTGCACGTAATGCATTTGTCTTAAAAACTATTTAATGACACCATGAAATGAAACTGTCGACAATAGTCGTACAGTTAACTTTCTGTAAAGAGAACAAAACATAAGTCGCGTGACAATCTTGACTTTTATGTTTGTTCAATAGTTTCCACAAACAAGGACATTACCGATTGTGTGTGTTATATATGTACACGGAGAATTAAAGTATAGTGATGATAATTTTACAAGCACCAAATTGCATTGTGCATGTATCTAATTTCCTGTTTACTTTCGAAACAAATTCTTACAGATCAGTTTAGTTTTCCAATATTAAAAATATATTATTTCTATGTTTTTTCTGATTTTTGCCAGGTCTATCAATATCTGTTTTGATATTTGATTAAATGTGCTTATATTCTGAAAACACACACACTATATAATTTCAAACATACATACATTATATATATCTACGGTTAACTTATGAATCTTCAAAAACCTATTTTTTATGAAAGTTGTGTTCGAAGTTTCAAACTGTTCAAATGTAATTTACATATAAAATGTGAATTCCTTGAAATTGCCGCTAACGTGTATAATGTACTATGCAACGTTTAATTGCATTAATCGGATATTGATAAGAATGATGGTGAAGTACAATATTGTAAAAATAGCGATATTTAATCACGATTTAATGGAAACAAATTTCCTCTCATTTTTTACAATTGGTATCAGTTTTAATTAGAAAGTAGATTTGACATAAATGTAACGTCAGGTACGATATTGTTTACTGGCAATTGAAGGCTTCCTGAATGCAATATACAGGAAATATTTCTGTTGTTTTTCAGTTTGAATGCGAGGTCTTCTTGCCAATTAGTAATTTCCGTTAGGTCAATGGCATACCTTTATTTTAACCAATTTAGAATAGGTTATACATTAAAAATCTTGTGGAATCGGATTGAAATACTAATTTAATAGTACACCAAATTTTTGATTTGAAATTCTCGTAGATTGCTATATATAGTTAAATCGAGATAAGGTTTCTCAAATTTCTTGACATTTTACTCCACAACTGTCTCATTAACATGCCCTGACTAGCCCACAAGCAATAATAATGGCAAAAACATTGTTCTGAACATTTAAAATCCATGCATCCATATTCAGTGTACAACTTCCCCCACAATTCATTGCGAACTGGCGGGAATCAGATCGTGCGTTGAAAACATACCGGGTAAGCATTGCACGTATGGTCTGTGCCGATGTGATTCAAGGTATGGTTATCGTGATCATGTGAGGAATGTGTACTTTACCTTTTCCGAAACCCTACAGAAACAGAGAAATATAGATTGGTGAAATTCAAACTTTTTCGCTGTAAGAAGACCTATCATGCGCTTTCCTTAACAAACGCGAATCTGTTTACCGGATTCTTTCCCAGAGTACACTGCGTGATGACGTCACGTTGAATATCATCCAATGACGATGCAGCACAGCTTTTCTAAAATTCTAAATCTTACTGGAGAAGACTGGCTATAGAGTTCAACGCCATCTATAAAGATTGAGATGAAGTCTTAATGTCATAGCGCCGTTTGAAATTTCATAACACTCGTCGTAACCCTTTCGTAGTATTGCGTTATTTTGATTGATGATGGAAATAAAAATGAAATACTGTGTCCATATCTGTTTGTGGTTTATGGCACTGCTAGAACCGAGAAAGTAGTCACCTGAAAAACAATGTATATGCCATTTTCTGGCTCATAAATGAATCTCAAGATTGAAATAGCTGTAGAAATTGTGTTTATGATTTTCGTTGTGCACATTCCTTGAAATTTTCAGGATCAATTTCTTTGTTGGTATTCTTGATAACGACATGAAGTATAGGAACTGAGATGCATTGTTAGCTCCATTTGTAACGGGTATGTTGTTGTTATGCTTTATTTAATATGCCCGTTACTGGTTTCTTTGCTTTCCTATGGCTGTCGCACAATATGTAGTGCTTGTACAGTTACGAACAAAAGTAGGTTCCAGTTCAGCCTTAGACTGTATGCAAAGCAATAGCCGAATTGGAATGAACACTCGCTCTTTACAGACAAGCAACCAGAGTCGCGTTGCTGATTTGCACACTGCATAGATCGTAGGGGTTTGTTGACGGTGACAATGTGTTTTCTGCTCTGGGTGGCTCAAATCAAATGTTTTCAGGTTGTGTTGTCTGCTACGTCGGTATCTTTTTCTGCCCCCCTCCCCCCGTTGCACTCCTTATTCCGTAGTTTCACTAGATAAATTTGGTTTACAAATTGCATACATCCAGGATAAAGTGTAGGTTTTAAAGGATTAGCATCAGAAACAAGACCACCAAACACAATTGAGAATGGTTGTTTGCCTTCATGACCTCCATACGTTGCAGGTTTGAGCAGTGACACCGTATATGTGGAAAACCTCATGCATGAGATGTCTGTTTTCGTACTGTATGGTAGATTTCAGACCGAAGAGACATGTGTCGATTTTAAACCAAACATCAGGAATAAATGCAATCTTCCGAACGGAAGGAACACAAGCTGCACGTGACGCTCGTTTTCTCAGTAATGTAGCAGCTGGATCCTTTAAATTATGGTTATGTAGAAAAAGGCTGGACTTGCATCCCTATAAACCAGTTAAGACCGGATTTTTTCCCCACCCTGTACATGCCAGAAGTGCCTACGAGCTACGGTGTGCCCTTGCAACGTTGGAAACATAAGTTGCTGTACATTTTGAAAGTGCAAAAGAAGGTTTAAATTTTGATTGAAATGACACATATAAAACATTACAGTCTTATCAGTCTTAATGTTCCCCATCCCAAATATAAAGGGGCCTCCGTATGGCGCAGTGGTAGCATCATTGCCTTGTAATCAAAGGGCCAGCCCCCCGTGGCAGAGTGGTTAGCACACCGCGCTACAACGCTAGGGGTCCTGGGTTCGAATCCCGGCCTGGGCATGGATCTTTGTGAGTGTCAATTTATCAATTTCATAATGTCATCATTCATCCCCATCTTCGGTAATTAGCCAAAAGTGGCACAAGAAGCGAAGTAAAAAAAGCAAATCAATCAAAATCAAGGGGGTCCCGTGTTCGATACCCGGTGGAGGCACATAGTGGTTCGGATCTCACTTTAAACTGTAGGTCCAGTCCCAATTAGCCGTACTGTGAATAAAGTGGACTTAAAACACCAACTCAATGAATCAATCCAAATGTGAAGGTAACATAGCATTTATTCTTATTTCTACAGCATAATCTGTGCTTTTTTTTTAGCTTAGCGTTCTTGAACACTTATAAAATGACATAGTACTCCCCCATATTACTCCACAAAAATATAAATAAGAAAAATCAAGATGGCGGGAATTTCTAGAAAATGACCACAAGTCAGATAATGTGACCAAGTCTTTTTTTAAAAGTGCCTACATATAGTAGACATCATATAAACAAACAAAACTCTTCTAGCTTGTAGACTACAATATCGTCATCGTGTCGCCTCCTCGGGTGTCTTTTGCGCATGCGCGATGAATGCTTTGCTTTAGATTGAAGAGTAAACTCCGAAATCACTCAACTCGTAGCTTTCGCGTGTGCAAAGCGAGCAGCTCCAAATAATATTATTTTCCCCCTTTCTCGTTTCCGTGCCTTTTATATTTAATGAAAACGGCCTCGCGTGCCGTCACGGCTTCTTCCTACGTAGTTTAGCGGATCCAAGTTTTCGTAAAATCGAAAGTCGAGGATCCGCTTTCACCTCGTTCGCCATTAGAGTAGGTGAAAAAGGTGTCATTCCTTCTTCTCCCTCACATTTTCCATTTGGGCTTCACGGGCGGAATTATTTCATTAGAATTTCCCTCGCGAGTGTCCCACTCTCGTATAATGATGGTTTCCGAATTGCCAACTCCTGTATAATAACTATGACCGTGTCTTAATAGCCGCGGCTGTTAACGCAATAGCAGTCCCACGGAGCAATTGGTGTGAAATTTTACCAGATCTGATTCTAGGTATTAACGAACAGTGGCGATTAATGGCATGAACGTACGCAGCAATTTTTGCAGGCCGAGTTAAACTAAGTAGCTTATCATGCGCACTACTATATTTCTACGTCCAAGATTCATTCTTGGCATTGGAATTAACCAATAGGATGTCTCGCAAGTAACGTGTATTAGTTTATATTCTTAGAGTAGACGAAGAATAGTATCTGAGCAGAGCACTACACGTCCGAGGGGGATGGACTGAGGCGGGTCGACATCCGAGGGGGATGGACTGAAGCGGGTCGACTGATCCGAGGGAGGATGGACTGAGGCGGGTCGACTGATCCGAGGGGGGATGGACTGAGGCGGGTCGACTGATCCGAGGGGGGATGGACTGAGGCGGGTCGACTGATCCGAGGGGGGATGGACTGAGGCGGGTCGACTGATCCGAGGGGGGATGGACTGAGGCGGGTCGACTGATCCGTGGGGGGATGGACTGAGGCGGGTCGACTGATCCGTGGGGCGATGGACTGAGGCGGGTCGACTGATCCGTGGGGCGATGGACTGAGGCTCGCAGTTGTGAATAGGGTGAAATTTCAGGGGCGCCAACTTTTTAAAAACCTTGGGTGGGCTCAAACTCTTCAGTAATAAGTTCACAAGAAATCTCATAGTACCTTCCCTTGTATTAATGCACACCAACAGTGCAACCTTACTTTTTTAAATGTTTGCTGATTTCAACAAGCACTCCTCCACGAATCACAACAAATATGTAAATAATAACTCAACACATTTTTGGGTGGACTTTGCGCCCACAGATCCACGTAAGTTGCGCTCCTGGAAACTATTGCCTATTAATTATATTAAATCTCTGTAGAAGTTATATAAAAAAGTACGCCAAACAAATTTCCTAACAACGGGACCACCCCGATGACGTAGTGCTAACGTCGTCGCTTTGTAATCGGGAGCCCCGGGTTCGATACCCGGCGGAGCCTCATAGTGGTTCGGATTCCACTTTAAACAGTGTACCCAGTCTCGATTATGCTATCTGTGCATAAAGTGGACTTTAAACAAGAACTCGAACCGAATCTTTCGACCAAGGCACAAGTATCTATAAGTTTGGTTTTGTGTAATTGTGAGAGGTGCAAATTGCAAAACGTTGCCAAACTCAGTATCTGCAAAAACTTAGCAACGGGGCTTGGTATAAGGAATTGCTTCTGTTTATCGTGACCTTCTTGGTTTGACTGCAAAGGAACACTGGATGTTCGTGGTTTATGACTGAGGGTGAAGCAATAATGTGACATCGTACCCAGATGTGGACCCTTCCTCATTGTAGCCGAAGTGTCCGTTCTTTCGTTGCGTGGACTATAGGCAGAAACGTTGGTTACTTTCTCTTGATGTCGCGAGGGTCTAACCTTCTACCTTGGCATTTGTACTGGGTGCTCTTGGTCCTAGACATGTCCAAGAAGATAATATGTTGATTAAAATTGCCTTCGCAATGGCTTTGCGTCACTGCGTGGGTCAAGGACGTCAGTAGTTAGATGAAATTTGCTTGAACAAGATTTCCCTCAGCCCACCTGTCTGAAAGTAACAATAAGTTGTCAATGAACAAAGAATTGATTCCTTCCCATTGACGTCTTGAAGGGCGATCACTGTCTGAGATTGTGTGAACGAAACAATTTTCAATAAACCCAGCATGCTACAGTAACAAAACCGTCATCAGACTCTACCTCCATGAAAGTAAGTCGTTAGTCTGCTACCTGCTTGATGCCAGATGAAGACCTGTCTATTCACCAGAGGTGTTGAGGCTCACGAGGCCAGACCTCAACCTCAAAGAGGCCGGGTTCGAGTCCTGAGGCTGTGTTGCGAAGCTGAAGTAATCCAAACATCTCTCCTCATAATAAGATTTCATACGTTTTGCTGTACACTGTCACTGTTCACTATTACAAGTCACCGTCAAATTTACAGAAACTGAACGCGACAGTACTTTTTTTTATTTAAATGTCAATGTTTTATCATGCATAAACATAGATATTGATTACAAATTGCAATTGAGTGCACCGTACATAGTACCGTAAATTGACGGTTTTAGTCAATTATTTCTCAGTAAACTTTTTACGGCATAGACCACTAGCTTCAGTTCGTTCTCTCTCTCTTTCTCTGCCCTGCCCACCTCTCTCTCTTTGCCTATCTCTCGGACTATGATGGCAATGTGCACCCCTGAAGGGGACGGTGCCAAAGTGAGATGATACGAGAATTGACTTGAATCTCGTGGGACCTTGTGCATTGTATCTGGACATTCGACTCGTTCAGATACTTCAGAGTGCATTGTGCATGGTCGTCTTTTGTGAAGCAGAATATTGTTTCATTCCTGCGTTAACAAGCTCGATTGTCTTCAGTCAAGCGTTGCGGTTCATGTCGTGACTTGTCAGCTTTTCCTTTTCTAACAGGAGACGGGCGACTTAACTTAGATTCTTCACCGGGGATGTTCATATTTCAAGATCCCAGTGAACCGTGTCTTGAGGAAAGTTAGTTACAATCTGTCTGAACCTCTAAATCAGTCTTGAAGTTAATTTCCTTAACTGTAATGGGCATCTGTCTGGGGAAAATATAGATGTTCAGAGCATGTTGCTTTATTCCTATTTAGATTTGCAGATAAGGGACCTACATATAACAGCGATTTACAAATGAAAATGATCTGGCAACTGTGGTAAATGATCTGTTCTTCATCCACGGTGAAGACTGTCAGTGTAAACAGAACACGTGACTTGTAGTGTCGTGCTTGTTTGTTAATTCTTTACTGGACTTGTCCATAGATATGCAATGCATAAAAGAAGGTCTCGTAATTTGATTAAGTAGTTTATCATCCGCACTACTATATTTCTACGTCCAAGATTCATCCTTGGCATTGGAATTAACCAATAGTATGTCTCGCAAGTCTCGTGTATTAGTTTATATTCTTAAGAGTGGACGAAGAATAATATCGGAGCAGAGCACTATACGTTGGAGGTGAATTGACTGAGGAGGGTCGACTGATCCGAGGGGGTGGACTAGGCGGGTCTACTGATCCGAGGGGGGTGGACTCAGGCGGGTCTACTGATCCGAGGGGGGCGGACTCGGGCGGGTCGACTGATCCGAGGGGGGTGGACTCGGGCGGGTCGACTGATCCGAGGGGGGTGGACTCGGGCGGGTCGACTGATCCGAGGGGGTGGACTCGGGCGGGTCGACTGATCGGAGGGGGGTGGACTGAGCGAATATGGCGAGAGAAGCCTGCATAAATGTTTACAACATAAAAATGGTACTTAGTAGTTCAGTTAATTTTCGGAACAGCTCCAGCCGAAAGTGTAGTCCAGCCAGCGAGTCTACAAACAGCGTAGAGCATGAATGAAAAGGTTAACGATTGTCGATGGGTAGAGATGACGTCAGCTGCTCGCGTGTTGATTGGTAGCTTCGGGAGTTACGGGCTCGCTCCCAAGCTGAAAATTCAGAACAGCCTGTAAGTGACTCAAGTTTTTATTGTAATAAATTTATAGCTAATTTGACTTATTGTTTTATCACACAGAGGCAATGCATGGCTATTACTATTGTCTCATAGTGAAGCATTTCGTTGTAATCGTAGTTGACAATGAATTTAATATTAGAAACTTTGCACTTCAAACTTTAACAATCTGTTCTTATCTAGTACTAGAAGTCCACCAGAGATTTCGTCCAGTGGGGGCAAATTCGCTTTCTGCCACAGAACCAAACGGGTGGGCTTGTTGACTGTCCGAATAAAATGTCCACGGTACCTGTTCAATTTCTCGCTTTGGAAACAGTGCGGAAATGACACTTACTTTAACGCCTTAATTGCAATTCCTCGACGTCACGCGTGAAGGTCGCTTCACATTCATCCTTGGCTAGTCCACTTTCCAATGTGTAGGAATCTTTTTATTTTTTCCAATGGGTGGTTTCCTCAATGTGTTTCCCAGAGGTTCTTACACCCGAAGTGCACGTGGGGACTTCTTTTCCGTGTCGAGGGAGAGGACAAGATGTCACTGTGACTCGTGTGTGTGTGTCGGGGGAAGGTAGACAATGAAGTCATACTGCGATGATAACCACAGATTGTTCCCTTATGGCAGTGGCGAACGCGGGAATGGCTTTTCTGGGTAGCATTTTGTTTTGTAATTCTACTCTAAATCCTGCTCCTGCTCTTGGAGGCACATAGTGGTTCGGATCCCACTTTAAACTGTAGGGCCTGACCCGCTTAGCCTGTCTGTGGTCTAGAGACAACTCAACTCTGAACCATGAATACAAACACGAAAGAAAACAAGTCTGCGTAAGTAGTGATGGTTCCACCAATGAATACGTGAGAGGGAACAGGATTGCGTGGAGGGGAGAAGTGACTGCAGTTGCCAGCCTTCGCAGCAGTGTACTGTTTCGCTATGCACACTCGATTCCCCCTATTCTGTCGCTATGCGCCGCCTTGTTCCATAGATAGCCGGGACAGAGTATACTCAAAATCCCGTCGTCAAAATTTCCGGATTCTAGACTCTTGTCACAGCATGTGTGTTTCATTGCTTTTGCACTTTTTGCTTTTCTACCCCTGTATACTGATCGTGACGATCAGGATGAAATAGATAAAGGCAGACACACAAACACGCAGGTCTTACCCAGGATTCGAACTTAGGCTTCTTGGCGCTTAATGCTAACCACTCCACCATAGAGGTTAGCTTATGTTTTGTTTTTCGTGTAATCATCGTTCATATTTGCGATTAACGTAAAGAGCAATAAAGCGACAATAAACCAAGGAAACCCCAGGAATCAAACCCGGGACTCATTGATTTGAATAACAGGTTCCGTTCTTGTTAACTTTTGCTTTTGTATCTGGAGAGGCAGTTGACAATGTTCTTATTTGAGTTTTTGTTTTATATTCATTTTACGCACAGATAGGCAAGTCGGGACTGGACCTACAGTTTCAAATCAAAGTGAGACCGTTCCACTATGTTCCTCCTTCGGATATCGATCCCGGGACTCCTTGATTACAAAGAGACGACGTCACAAGAACGCTTTCGGGAAAGACTAATCTTCCTGTCGCTAGCGTACAAGTGCCATCTGTCATAGCAACCGGCATTTGCTGAATTTGCGCGCTTCAAAAATAACTCTTTGCCATTTACCGTGACTCATTTGCAGCTCCCTTCCAAGGACGGGGACAGAAATACTCTTCAAGGAGGTATATAACTCGATCCAGCTTCCCCACCGCTCGTCTAAAATTTTCGCCGAAAAATGACGATCCGGAATTGGCTGCAGATGCATTCTTGTTTTTCTTTGCTGAAACTGTACGGTCATGTTTGTTATGAATGGTTGCAATGAGACACAAAATAGAACCAAATTTTCAACGAGATACAGTAAAGACGTCAACCGATAGATAATTTCGTACCGTAATTGTCTCCTCATAATTAACAGTTCCCGGATTAGATTCTCTACGAGTGTATATCCCAGAGGTCAAATTCGCTGTAATCAAGTTCCCAGTAGCCTCTGTGCATAAAGTTCAGTTTTTAAATGAAATGTCAACATTGTTTCTTGCCAGCCGCTGTGGCGTTAGAGCGCTAAGAGTCTGGGTTCTAGGTTCGACTCCTCGTTTTTCCGGACATGTCCTATATTAAACCATAAATGTCCTAAATTTTGAGCACCACATAATTTGCATTAATAAAAGATACGTCTTTTTGTTGCAGAAACAAAATTACAGAAAAATTGGATGAAAATTCGCTCGTCGGAAATAGTGTGGTTTAAAACACATGTAGTAGTGTTAATCCTGTTGATTATAAATTAGGGAACTTTGTACTCGGAAGGAATTGAAATGTCGATTTGACAGTAATTGCTAACATTTCCTGCTAATATTTATTTACTGTAATCATATCGGAACAGTGACTTGTACTTTTTGCTTATAGTGGTCTGGCAACCCTGATTCCAATCTGTGATTATCAAAACGCCTGAACATCCCCAAACTTTTGCCCAACACCCCCTAATTTTTGACACACGTCAGATACATGGTAATTTTGGTGCAAAGTATAAATTTCCACATACCCCAGATGGAAAATTCTGGGTAAGGC
Organism: Lepisma saccharinum; assembly: GCF_977018435.1. Taxonomy (NCBI): domain Eukaryota; kingdom Metazoa; phylum Arthropoda; class Insecta; order Zygentoma; family Lepismatidae; genus Lepisma; species Lepisma saccharinum. Next base: position 15,333,796 of record NC_139250.1, on the reverse strand, counting down.
ATGGATATGTTAGTCTCCATTGTATATTTCAATCCTCATCTTCACTATTAACCTGCTCAGGTGGAAAAAAACGCCTCGAAATAACCAGGAATAGAATCAGCCAACCTTTTCTCGACAATTTTAAGGACTGAAAATGTAGATTTTTCTATCAGTTACTTTGTCCTTTCGGTTTTATTTGCTCAATAGATAAGAATATTTATTCAGAACGTTGCATTGGCTGTACTGATAATTAAGCAGGAAGGCTTGCTTTTTAAAAAAAAGCGTGAAGGTGGTCCAGTAGTAACCTAGAAGGATGTCCCAGCGATAATTCACTGTATGTGGGGCGAAGGCTGGCATGAAACGTTCAACGACGAGTGTGTGTGCGTGATAGGAGAAAGTTGGTAGGCGTCAAGTGGCGGTGCTTGTCGAGTGCACTATCTTCAAGTCTTTCTTGCTGTTCGGATCGTCCAGCGTTTGGCTTTTCCTTTTCCAGTCACGGGCCAGTTGGCGCTGTGATCGCGCGGTCTAGTTACCGCGTTATCATCCCTGCAGTATTGCCAGTTCATATTAGACCTTCCTGTAGGAAGCGTCTGTAAGTACAAGTGTGTTTAGAACGAGAGGATGTAGCGGTTTTAAGCTTAGAAACAACACTGCTGCTACCGTAGTGACAGCGCTACCGTTTTCGCCTTCATTCTTTTCCTGTGCCAGTATTTTCCACCCTTTGCGAACGCGTCAAAGGGCAACAAAGTACTGTTTACAGTGTCTTGTCTAGCACATAAGGAGATATGTGGTACATAGTGGTGATGTGCGTTATATTCTATGTGATTCATCGTTTCCTGCAGGCAGAGTCACCTGGGAACGATTCGAACCCGTCGTCGCCCGGGACGCTAGCCGAACGCCTCGGGAAGCTTGATGCCGCCACTAATGATTGGAGGAAGCGTGTGGGCCCCACGGATGCAGTCAAATTTTCGGTGGCCGGGCGCATGGAGAGGGACAACAAAAGGGCGTCGTCCCCCCTGCCTGTGCCAGTCAGCCCCCTCGTAGACAGGAAGAAGAGGGCGCCACGAGCCGCAAGATTCCGAAGCAAGACAGGTAAGATTTTTTGTACATTTTAATTTTCTTATGTCAGATTTCTAGGATCGATTACTGCTAACTTATTCTTAAAGGGCTCTCATTTATGATATTTTGGCGCTAAATTTGGACGGAAGGTGGCAAACTTGACATAAACTATAGTTTATATGCATGTCTTTATGTAGGAATTGGAGAGAGAAGAAAGCGCCTTGCCCGCCCCCCCCCCCAAAGTAATGGCCTAGATTGAATTTTTTGCACAAACCTCTATGAAAGAAAACTGTCTGGTTAACGTCAATTTATTGTGGCGACTTTCTATAGATGTCGCCCGCTAGATTCACTGAAGGCTTATGTTTAAAATATCGTCTAAGGGCCAGTTTTTCAATGTCCTGTTAATTTTTCTGTTAACTAACTGCCAGTTGGAGATAACAGCCAGTCTTAACCAGGACCGGGTTTTTCAATGTGAAAGTAACTACCAGATAACTAAACCATGGTTCGTTCTCCGAAACAGTGTGTTGGCAATTCTGAAGCACGGAAATTACATCAAATCGATCTGCGCGCCATCTGTTAGTATAGTTTCAAACCGCGTAAACTGGCACACAGCCTGGCGTTTAAATATAGAACTACAAGCGCGCCGCGGTCGAAAGCACGTTATTGCATTTTGAAACGATAGGAACAATGGCTGCGCATCCATTTTGTATGCTTACGAAATAAATTAACGAAATACAGCACTACAAATTTGCTTTTCTCATAATAATAAAGGCCAATTCCATGTGGGAGAAATGATGTTATGAGGCGCAAGCGCAGATACTTTCTTGCAGAAGAAGCGTGAAGAACTCGAAAGTCGAGACATAATAATACCTGTTTGTTGATATAAACACTATTATTATTATTAATATGTAAATTTCACTTCATGCTTTGTACCTCTCTATGCATGTTGTTGAGCGAAAGAACATGTTAATAGTAAGCATGCTTTGTAAAAATATGAAGGTACGAGTAAAAATAAAATTTAAAATTTACGGTAATATTTATACGAGAAGATCATTCAACAATAAAGCGTGAATTGAATGCATCACACGTAATAAATAATTGACAAGAAAATAAAATACCCGTGACCAGGACTCGAACTCGTATTACAAAACACAAAACGCTCCGAAAGGTGGTGCTGCTAACCACTGCACCAAATTACTGTTTGGAGATTGTACCGCCTGGTAGACCAGATATCCTGGCCACAAATTCTCCAACACAACCTTGCCAAGCGAATTCTAGCAACTACGCTGCTTAATTTCCATTTGCATGGACGTTGGTAAGCTCTGCCAAACAAAATAAGTATTTCTCTGTACGAATTTAAAAGTTTTATGAATCATATCTAGTTTAATCTGACAGTGAAGTTGCGAGTGTGGAACTTCGATAGCTGCACGAGGAATCCACGTTGCTTCCAACTCCCAGTTAGGCTGGTAACTGCAAGAAGAAGTACCAGTAAAGATAATCGCCACCAGAGTTCCAGTTACGAGCTAACTGTACAATGAAAAACCGAAATTTTCGCTAACTTCCAGTTACGTGCTAACATGAACCTTAACTGAACATTGAAAAACCGGCCCTTAGAAGGTATTCGCGTAAGTTTAGGCATCAATGGGAGGAAGGGGTCGACATCTACTCTTACGTGAATTCATGATTTGTTTGTTTAGACCCTAGAAAGCGAGGGGGGGAGTTGCCTTTTTAGCCGTTAAAGAGAAGAGATCGACCACCTTTCAAAACGCCAAAAAAGGCATGGCATCACCACCGACAATTAGACCAATGATCACGCGCGTTAGTTTTGGAATGCGCTGTAAATTGTACCTACATTACTTGTGTGTACACTGTGGCCCTAAAACTTTCGATGTAAACCGCTTCATAATTCTATTCCGATCATGTGGTAGAAAGTGCTGCTTAATAATGTCAATGTTAACATAGTCTGGTCTTCAAAATTAATGACAGCAGTAGATTAGCTTCTTGGAAAAAGTGTAAAGAATGTTTCCACTGAAGTGGTTGGTATAATCAAGAGCGAGAATTTATGAGCCATAAATTATTTATCAGTACTGGCTACCTTGATTTTCAAGTTTGGTTTCAGACCTTTAGAACAATTTCACCACTTTAGACAAAGAAAAAGTGAAGCATGTCTACTTCCTGTGAATCCCAGGGTATTTTTTAAACAAATTTTAGTCAGATTTGGATGTCAATGTATTGAAGGAAAGTTTTAAAGTGAATAAAATAATTTGAAATTTTTAAGTGTTAAGTAGGAAACTCCAAAGCTTTCATGTTTACATTAACATTTAGTCGAGATTTTCAATATGTAAGAGTTCTGATTCTTTCCCAAGCGTTCTATAATACTATCTTGTTTTCTTTTCGTTGTAATCCATGCATTATCTTGGGTTCAGAGCTCAGGTTTCTGTGTGTCCTCAAACATCAGTGTTCGGAAAGTTCACAAGGTCTTTCAAATAAATTACACACAATCATTTATCATTAATTGTATGAAATAAATATGTGAAGACTTACATGTGTTATATTTATAATTCTGGTTCATAATATAAGTCTCGGTATATTTAAATTATTACAAATAATAAATTATGGAACAAAGAGTGAACTTTGCCTGACAGTTCATCTTACTTTACTCATCTACTACATTTCGAATGAATGCAACAATCCGTCCAAAGCATTGAAGTCTTCGTGCAATGGGAAATGACAAATTGCAATAAAACGTTAATGTTCTAAATTTAGAAGGCAATTCCACGATTATCCATTCACCTTAGCATCCAGAGAAGACACATGGTTGTAAACAGTTGCCAAATTTGGCTTCCTCCACATTACAGATTTACAAGTTAACAATTTAAGTGTTGTAAAGTAACTGCCGAAAAAAATGCTGGCTAGTTTTATATTTGGTATTTAGTCGGTTGTTCAGTTTGTATTCTGCATTACTTTAGCACACAGCAATGTTTCCCCATGTCATGAAGTTACAGTTGAAATATGAAGGCGATATGCAATATTACCCTCAAGCAAGAACCTATTGGCAAAAATAAATTGAACCTATACCTAATTTCAGTTCTCTGTTCCTGGTTAGGACAAATTTCAGTTCAGATTAGCGTCAAGTCCTGGTTACCTACTGTGCAAAAATTGAACTTTCATACAAAACTTTGGAAACAATTTTACTTTGAGATAAATTTGTAAATGTTTACATGATGCAATTTTTAAATGTAAGCATCTTTTAATTTTAGACTAAGTTGTAAACTTGCACACAAAGGAAACCTATTCAGCACTATTTCTAATAGTTCAAAGGAGTCACTAGATTAGAATTACTAGCTGTTAAGTGCAGATTCCACAAAGTAAGAATATCCATAAAAAGAAATCTAATCACAGATGAGTCACTTCCTGTGGCTATGCTGTGGTTTGTGTTTTTCCTGCAGCTTTTATTTTCGATCCTGCCTTTATCCGTACTTCCTGCCTCCCACTTCTTCCATTAATTTTTCATACCGTGAATAGAGTTAAACATTAAATTGAGAAAACTATCTACAAATTAACCAGAAGGCATCAATAGTGTCAGCCAGTTCTTCCTTCCCAAAAGATGAGACACCTTTATAATTCAATGCATTTTGTGAACATCTAAATATTAAGTAGGAACGGCACTAAACAACTAAACTCTGTGAAAGAGTTGTAGTGTATAGTTATTTGTTGCTGTTATTTGGTTACCTACACTACAGGGTGAGCCAAAAATCCCATTACCCCCTATTTTTTTTCTCTCCAATTGTACTTAAGAAGCTGGGTACACACCTTAGACTTTGGGACACTCACTGGGTTTCAAATTCAGGACCATTTGTAGTACCAGACACACAATTTCATTATGCAGAAGCTTAAAGTAATGAAAACATGATGACAAAATCAAAACAAGTCAGTATATTCAATGTAGTGTGAAATATCAGCTAATATGTGTCAATCTTCCCATCGATCTTATAAGTGAAATTATAAAGGTTTTCATGAAGTAATTCTTAATATCCATTACAATCAGGGACATGCATGCCAAATGAGACAAGGGGGCATTTTCCCCGTGTGATCTCTTGAAAAAATTAGGATCCATCATCGTGCACGCTATTATAACTTAAAATTTTGAACCAACAAAATATTTTGCATTTTTTATGTTGCCATTCATTACTGGAAATGTATGGATAAATGTTTAACAGGGGTGTAAGGGGTGTGACTACCAGTAGACACCCAAATATGAACCTCTCTTCTACCTAGTGCATCCTGCAATGCATATTGCAGACTATCAAGGCTCTCATGCCTGGACCACCAGCTAGGATAATCCTCTGTGGAAATTGTGTTGGCAACAGTGGCGTGTACTGAGTCCAAGATGTGGGCTATCTCACTATGTCATGTGGTCCTAGGCTATGAATAGAAATCAGGTTGCCGACTCATGGGAAATCAGGTTGCCAACTCATGGGAAGTCAGGTTGCCAACTCCAGAATCACGATCATCATCATCTCACTGATATGAATAATATTATTTATAATTTCCGATCGATTTTTCTCCTGTATTTTATTATCTAGACTTCAGGCTTCGCCGATGGCCTAGCTAGCCTATAATATACGCTCCTGGTTGTCATCCATATGTTTGTGACTGTTCTATCATCGCATCAATTGTGGTAGACAGTGGCCTTTAAACTTCCTAAACTTGCAGCTTAATTCATTGATACTGCCTGCAGCTACAAGCAATATGTACACTAGAGCTTATAATTTGCATGACAAGGATATGCTCTGGATATTTTAATGATCGAGATGTAATGGAAATTACTTTTCTCAAGAAGTTCTAATTTTAAGGCTCGACTGGATCTTTGGCAGCCGAAGGGACAAATTTTTTGAAATTTTCCTCTCCATTCAAAAGACCTCTTTGATATTGCAAAATATGAAAAATTACATACGCTTATAATGCCTTCTAGAGCATTGACGTGAATTTTAGTGTACTTTGCTTTCACTGTTTAATAGACTTATGCAATCGTGAAACTTTAAGCAAACTACAAGAAAATTCACGTCAATGTTCTAGAAGGAATTCCAAGCGTATGTAATTTTACATATTTTGCAATATCACCGCAGTTTTTCAAATGAAGAGGAAAATTTGGAAAAATTCGCCCTTTCTGCCAAAGGTCCAGCCGAGCCTTAACACGGTACAGCCAGCGGTAAATATAATAATACGCAAGTTGTCCATCACCAAGGCTATCCATTCTGTTTTCTGCAACGTGGTGTTCGAGATTTTAATCAGAAAACTCAAAATAAGGTGGGGGACAATGTGTGCTACAGATCAAGTACAATTTCTTTCTTTGAAAACACACAGAATGAAAATAGTGTTGAACACTTACCCTACTGTTATATTTACGGCTGATTGTACACGAGTAGTTGTGCATAGTGGTTATAATCACGGGGTTTCAGTTACAAGTAACTTTTTCTTATCTTTCAGCTCATCTAAAAGAAGTAGCATCCACACCTTCGTCACCTCAAAAGGAATTGTTACTGTCCCTGAAGCGAAGTATATCAGCACCAGACACCAATGACGAGCACGGTAAAGTTTTTATTCCCTGTGTACTGTTTACATATAAGTTCGATACATTTCCTTTGTTTCTTTGATGAATGTTAATTCATTAATTAATAACAACCCAGTAGGTAGAAAGGAGATGTACAATAATCCAAATAGAAGTAATAATGATCATCTTGCATATTATGGTTTGCATCCAAATCCTGTTCCGATAGGGTTCCCACTGACCGATAGAAACTTAAGAAGTGTGTGTTTTTATTTGTCACGAATTGGAAATGAAAACAGAGTTCACTTTGATCCTTGATCCAGACTCTTGACGGGAGATATTCTTTATGAAAATTTTTTTGACTTATTTTTGTTCATTTATTTAGAACAATGTTGAATAATTTTTAGTTTCTTCAGTAGCAAGTGCAGGTGAAAAACTTAATATTTGTGATTAGCATACTAAAGCACCATGGGAATGTATTTGATAATTGGCGGGAAAAATCGTTCTCTCCCCCCCCCCCCCACAGGGGGAATGGAAATCCTGACAGGCGACTGACTACATAAGAAAAAATGAAATTCACTTTTTTAAAAAAAATCCTGGTTGCTTAACTCAGTGTCCTGTGGCATCAATCCCAATACATTTTAATGAAACATTGGAAGAGTACAAATTTACTTCTTACTACCCTTAAAATCTACAAATTAGCCTGTGAAACTTCGTCAGTGGACACTCAACTAGCATATGACTTTTCCCGTTTGACCTTCTACAGAAGAGCCTGCAGTCTCCTTGCGTGTGTTTCCAGTGCAGGCACATTGCATAGTGGTTTGGGTTCCAATTTTAACTGTAGGTCCAGTCCCTATTGGCCCATCTGAGCAAGGAGTGGACTTAATGAACTTTTTCAAATGTATCATCACATAAAATTAATGCTGTTCCTTGATCATGCATTGTTCTGGAAACTCGTTCATTTAGTAAATATGTAACTTAGAAATAACGGCAGTTTTATAAAATTTTTGTAGATTAGTTTTCATTGAACATAAATGGAAAATTAATGTTCAGTACCGTCGAGAAACTGTACTCTATATTGTGAACATTCTGAACAGATTCTTCATTATTAATTGTTCATTTTTAAAGGTGTGTATGTAGATAAAATATTAACTTCCATCTATTATATTTTAGCTATGGAGCAAGTCTCCGTTGAAACCAAAGCAAATGTTACAGAATCAAAAGTTGCTGTGCCTCGTGCTGACAACGAGACCTTCACGGACTTCTTCAGGAGTGTCTCATGCCAGAAGGAAGAGGAGAAAGTGGAAATTAGGGAGGAGGACTTCGACAAAATCATAAGTGAATCCAGGCAGTTGTAAGTGCTAAATGTGTTAAATATGTTAGTGTTATGAATTAAATGTGTTGATGCTGATGCTTGGCATCAATGGTTTTGGATTCAAGTCCCAGCAATGGGTACAAGTGTTCCATCTACTCACTCTTTGTGATTGGTGCAATTAATGTAAAGGGCAGACAAGTGACATAATATGAGAAAAATTCATGTGCAAATTTATAGCCAACAGTATGGATCTTCATCAATTTTCATTTTTTTCTTTGGAATAATAAGTGTTGCTTGTGACATATCATTTTAGTTTCCTATATATTTCAGTGATCTTGTGATGCCATTAGTCTGAAATTGAGCACACTTAATAGCATAAAAGTTTCCATGCATTGGAACAATAGTCAGTTGTGTGTAGATTGTGATTTGTTTTCTAGGCCTAAATAGAGAAGAATGTATTAAAACAACTCCATATTATTTACCATAAAGGTGTGATTTTTAACTGTGCTTGCATGGGAATATGATTAAATTATGGGAGGAAACAGTTGGTATCAGTAATGGTAAAATTGCCAAAAAATTTAACGATGTGACATTTCTTTAAGTGCCTGTAAATTAGTGAACAAAATGTTCAGTGTTCTTTCTTGAATGAAAATGAATGTAAATTCATGTACCCTGTTTTTTGTGAAGCAAATATTTAAATAATCAGTTTATTTTTCTGAAAGAAAATCTTGTCCTGTATCTCAATTTTATTTAGAATATTTGAGGTGTCTAAATTTTCTGTTAGGAAAAAATGTAGTCTGCTTTTTTGTCATAATTTTAATTTATGTGCATCTAGGTGTCACTTGAATGAAAAATGTGGAATAGCCATTAAATGATAACTCTTGCAGGTTGGTGCAGAAGAAAACCGTGAGGATGCAGCATAGGAAGTTCACATCTAGGAATCCAATCAAAGCGCTGGCAGCTAGAACAGATCTGCAGGAGGAATATGTGGAAGTGAAGTCGGACTTTGCGGAGAAGGAACTCAAGAGACTGAAAGTAGAAAAATGTAAGTTACTCTTAATCTTGTGGAGAGATTCTAGCATTTTGAAGCTATGTGAAACTGAGATCGTTAGTGTAAAATTGGTAACCCTTTAATTAGGGTTGTCTTTGTTCTTACAGTTTCCCACCAATACCAATCCTTGAAAATTGTAACAATTAAGAGTTGTTCAAAATATTGATTGATATTAATGTTTAACAGGGATGGGACAGATTAATCTGTACTCTATCGGTATTGGCCGATATAGGCATATCGATTTATCAGTAAAATTACTGATTATTTTACCGATCTGATATATCAATAAATATCTGATAATGTATGCAAAATTCTGCCATTTTGTCATAATTTTTGTTGATAATCTCCATGCCCTGTAAAATATCAATGTCTAAATATTAGGGATGGGAACGATTAATTGGTACTTGATCGGTATCGGCCGATATAGGCATATCGGTTTATCGGTAAAATTACCGATTATTTTACCGATCTGATATATCTATAAATATCTTATAATTTAGTGCAAAATTCTGCCATTTTGTTGTGATTTTTATGGATAATCTCCATGCCCTACTTTCTGAAAAAGAAAATGTCTAAATATTCAACTTGTTTTGCATTGCAATCAGCTCGAAACACACATTTATTATGGCGGTCAACGAAAATTTTAGGGTCTTCAAGGACCATTTCTAATTTTATTTCGGATCGGTAGAATATCGGTATCGGTAAATTTTATATTGGTACTGTATCGGTATCGGCCAAAATTTCATATCGGCCCATCCCTACTAAATATGCAACATCTTTTGAACTCATTTATCTCGAAACAATAATTTCTTAAGGATATCAATGATCCATTCAAGTTCTTCAAGCATCATTTGGAATTTTATATCGGACCGGTAAAATATCAGCTATCGGTATCGGTGGTTTATCGTTATCGGCCCAAATTTCATATCGGTCCATCCCTAGTGTTTAAGTATCCGAACCAATTACACTAGTCAACAAATGTTATATCTTTCTGTAGAAATCATGCTGATGGGTTATCTTAAACATTTCCAACCCTCTGAATCCAAAAATCAGGTAAAAAATTGTCATGTCACACTTTTCGTCTACAGGGTGTCCCAAGAATAACATGGACACATGTATGTGTGATTGTGACCTGTGATGTAAATAAAAAATAACTAAAATCAAATGAAATTAATATTGTGCGATTTGCAAAACAGCTAACATGCTGATATTTAACCCAATATGTACGTGTGAATGCAACAAATAGTTAATATTACACTATTTGGATAGCCTCACATAACTGGTTCACATATTTATAAACACATTTCAAATTATTGTTCTTATTTTCGTGAAAAATTGATCTTATGACATGCTCCCAGGGAACCTTTTTGTATTGTGGCAATGTTCCTTTTGTTACACCATCAATGAGTATAATCTGCATTTTTGTAAAAATTCATTCGTGATTCCACAGACACTCATATTTTATCTGTATTGGCAACAATTGTGTGTGAGGTGTGAAGTTTGCAGTGAAATTCTAGCTAGCAATGTGCATTGGTGATACTTCAATCCTTTTCTCTTTCAGTGGCTAAAAATTCTTCCTTGGCTGTGGAAGCACTTGCCGGTCTGGCAAGTAAGGAGGATTTTACAGCAGTTTCCCTGAAGAAAGCTTCATCGTTGACTAACAACTCCGCCATGTTGCCTTACAAGGACATCATGCTTCTGCACATCAAGGGGAGGCGACATGTGCAGACGCGCCTAGTGGAACCTTCATACAAAAGCATCAACCAAGGGGACAACTACGTGCTTGTCGCACCAAGTGGAGTATGTTCCTAGTTAAGAACTTCTATTCTATAGACTGTATAATATTCAAGTACCTGAATTGAGATTTTGAGATGTAAATATGAAGCTAACACTTCAACACTATTATTCATAAGTGAAAACAACTGAAGTGAATTATTATAAAATTCCACACAATTCCAATTATTTCTAGCACTCTTTTAGATCTTCAGTCGTAACTTTCATCAGGCCATGCAGAGGTGGGCAAGATTTATTCGCACTCCTAACATAATTGGTATGCTTCACATTAGTGAAACCATGGTACATAGTAAAGCAATGGACAACATCCTATCATAAAAAGTTACATCAATTAAATAATTGTTTAAAAGCTGTGCATAAATTTAGTGATTTGAATATGTCCCATGTGGAAATTGAAAGTAAAATATAACATGTTGACACCTGCAGAATCGGTTTCCATATGATCTACTTAAATACTTTTTACTGTAAGAGTTATTCAGGTTCTTGAATTATTCACTCAGGTTTGCATCAGATATGGGTTTACATTTGGAGGGAATTGTTCGAAAATTTAGCATAAAATCATTTGGGGAAAGAGAGTGAAGCAGATAAGCTGTAAGTGACGTGACATATTTAAGCACTATAATGGAAATTTCAATACATAATACAAATACCAACATTGTTGGTAAAAAATCTGCTGGATGTTGAAGAAAAACTAAACAATCAATTTGAGATTAAGCTAATAACAAATGCTAAAGATTAGATTTGAGTGAGGGGGAGAAAGTTTTCAATTATGACAATGCAAGTTGTGCATATAAGTTAGAAGGTACGCAAGTAACTGATCTTTAATTTTCAATCATGAAATGTTAGTAATAAATGTCTTCTTACTCTGATAAGGCCTTTGTGAAAAGTTCATGTTGATTCAAATTAGCTGAAGTAACATGGTTATTTTACGTAAGCAAAATAAATTGCATAATTGATATTCACTAAAAAACTTGTTTATCCAAATTTGATTAGGCAGCAAGCATTTCAAATAAATTTTGGATAGTCCAGAATATATTGCATCCTACATGGACATTAAAAATTACAGTGAAAGTGACACAATAAACACTGTACTGAATAATGTTCATAGTTACGAGTATATAATGTTTTTGCAATGTTATTTCACATGGATTCGTTGGTGTATGCTATTAAATATTGATTCTAGTTATGGAAAAATATTTTTGTGTATTTTAAAAATTTACTAAACCATTTCATATAAATGAGTTTTTATAGTGCACTGAATTTTAGTTTTGAACTAACAATAGTTTTAAGTTATTCAGGTACTTGGATATTCTGGCATAAAGGCATTTCAAACTTGAGGAAGGCTTACGTGGGTATAAAGAGAGCATCCCCAGATAGCACAGAAAACTTGGTGCAAGCCTGCAGCAAACTTACTTTGACAAGTTGTAAGGGAGGTATCTATCGTAAGCTTGCATGTTATCTGGGTGATTGGCAATTACATGGAGAACCAAATCATTAGACTTTCACATTGCGAGATTCAATTTTGGAAATTAACATTTGATTTACTTTCTAATTTCCTGCTGAAATGCTGCATTCGTATTTTCACAGGCTTTTTCTTCCTCCTGAGTTGACAATGCCTTTATGCTATACATGCTTTTGTATTTAATGTGTGCCATTGTGAACGCTGCTTGTTTTGTTGAGGCGTTCCCTAAATCCACATTGCAAAAAATTAAACGGGGTTAATAGTTTTTATATTCCACATTTAAAAAAGTTTCCTCCAAAAAAGTATACTATTCAACATTTGTTCTAGCACACTACTTATGTGTATTGCTTGTATGTGTGTGCATGTGTTATTCTTCTTGTGAATTGTGTTGTTATTGTTTCTTTACTTTTGTGCATGTGATGGAATTGAATGCAATTTTTATTTTTAAAGTAGCAATTTTATTTTAGTTTGCTCCTCTGTGTGTGTGTAGAATGTCAAACAACTCCTTGTCCTAAATAAACATGTTTTTTACTAATGTCTTATTGTTAACGCATGTGCTTTTGTTCAGTGTTCTGTACTCTGTATTGAAATTTACAAAATATTTTTGTACTGTCAAGAAATGACAGCATTTTTCTGTGATGTGCTTAAAGTTTTGCTCATATTTTTAGCTATCCTTCTACAGTATGGCCAGAAAAGAAGTACCGAAAATTACCAACTGTGTCCTGTGTTGCCAACTTTTGGTATATTTCTTTCCTGGCCATACTGTATATTTTCAATGAGTAGTTTTTTTTACATTTGTAGTTGTTGCATTGCTTTTTTCATTCTATTAGCTTGGTTTTGGTTATTAGAAATTCACTTAAATTTTCTTGTTCAATTTCTGTCTTTCTCTGATAACTATCCTGTCATGCATCTCTTCTTATGAAATAATAATTCTGTCTAGCATGCATTTGGCATTTTTTTTTTGTTTATGCTTTCCTTACTATATTTCTTACAAATTTGCATGAATTGTCTGCCAGGGTGTAGTAGATGGGGCCTGCCCAAATTGTTCTGCTTCAATTTTAATAAAAAAAAATCGTTCTAATTTTCAACTCTGCCGATGCAGTCTTTTACAAAATTGCATGTGCATTGTTTAAAGGCATTTACCCTGCATGGACAATTGGTGTCCCACGAAATATTTTTACTAAGGCCAGCATGGGACAACATGTCTCATCTGGGACATTATTTATTTAATATGTGACTTTGGAAACACCCTGTAGTCATTTAATGTTCAGAAGATTTATTTTTGTATCAGAATGGTAGGTGCTGGACTTCTATGTATATTTCTTGAGGGCAAAAGCTGAAACAGCCCTAACACTATTTCAGTGTTTTTATGTAAAACATGATAAATTATTATTAGTTCATTAAAAGTCTTAAGGGCTGTGTAGACAAAGCAGTTCGCCAACAATGACCGATATTCTAGAGGCTATCATATATTACAGTTATGTAATATAGTGATGTCTAAATATGTCAGCAGAATTTAAATAAGCAAATTTTCATTTTCACCTTTATCTAACTTCCTGAACTTGGTGATGATCAAGGGGATTGAACCCAGGCTGCTCACACAAAATTAAGCTATAGTGTGATATAATACTTGATATGTACTGACACTATCATAGTGTTATTCCCTACAACTTTGTTCTTCTGCTGTTTTTAGAAACCTGTCTGGATTGTAGTTAAAAGAATTGCATGGGCTACTTAATCCTTTACAAAATTAGTTACTAACCTCAGTTTTCGTTTGTGCAATCCTGTAAATGTGCAAAAGAATTGCATGGGCTACTTAATCCTTTACAAAATTAGTTACTAACCTCAGTTTTCGTTTGTGCAATCCTGTAAATGTTTGCAATCTTTATTTGTTAAGTTCCCACGCTTGTGTACATTCTTCCATGTATATAGCATGGCTATGCCTCCTTCAATGGCAACGCTGTAATGTTGCCTTAACAGCCTGTTCAGTCTTAATATTTGAGTAGGGTGATTATCCCATTCAAATCAGTCTCATCAATTAAGGGAGACAACATGGCAAAGGTGCTCAGTCAGTAGGGCATTTGACTACCATGCAAGAGACCAGAGTTTGATCCCCAGCAAGGGAGAACTGGGATTTTTTCCACCTGTTCAAGCGGCTTTGAAGCCCACACAGCATTGTATAAAGTGGGTGCCTGGAAGAAAAACTGGGGCATGGTGCTGATCACATCACCCCCAACTTTGGCCGCGATCCAAGAAAGTGTGGGGCCCTAACTCCACACAGGGGAGTGCTTCACTTTTTTACCATTATTACTTCTCTCTGTAATTTTCTGGCAAAATGCTTTCCGTTCTGTGTATTTTTTTCGGAGTTTGCGTAGTAATATTTTTAAGTAGCTACTGGTTCAGCACAATTCATCCGAGTATCATGGTTCATATGTCTTTCTCTTCAGAATAGAACAGGCTTTCAAATGGTACCACACACATGTGTACATTAAGTATGAGAAAAGGGAAATCGGGGATAATTCAGGAAATTTCCCTCCGAAAAATCCCTTTTGGTAACTTTGGGCCCCTCTGGACCGGCCATGGATATAGGTACCCGATTAGAATCTACCTTGAAAAATACTATGGTCTATATGTAATGTGTCCGCCAAGTTTCATTGCAATAACTTCAATAAGTATGAGGGGAAAAATATTTTGCAATCCTGTTTGACAATAGTATTAGAAATTAATTTGGGATAATTTGGGAAATTTCCCTCTGAAAAATCCCTATGGTCTGTACGTAATGCGTCCGCCAAGTTTCATTGAAATATCTTCAATAGGTATGAGGGATGAGGGAAAATATTTTGCAATCCTGTTTGACAATACTATTAGATACTATTAGCAACTCACAAACTCAAAAACCAACAATAAATCATCAACAGTTCAAATAATGCAACACCAAAAAAAATGTACATAAAGACTAAACGCGGCACATAAACGAACTCTCGTTTGCAGTTTGTCAGCATAACACGAAAACAGTTTACTTTCCTCTGAACTTCTTCTTCCTTTTCTTTTGTCAGCACTGAAAATCGTGACTAAATAAAAGGTCATTGTTTCTTCAATAGCAAAACATACATTTCACCAACAAGAAAACTTATTATTCCGTTCAACACAGGCTACTTCAATATCTTGGGAAAGGTTTGGGGCAGGCTGGAGCATGGTGCTGATAACATAATCTCCACCAGGACCTATAATACAATAAATACTACAAAGGTCTCTCTACTTATGAGAACAGTTTCTTGGTCCTTTCACCAATGCGGTGATCTTCATTAAGGATGACAAGAAATTCAAATATTACAAGCATGAATGTTGACATGTTAAAAACACAGATTACTGATGGTTATCAGTTGTAAAAGGAAAATGTTTCTTCTAATTCGAAATTTTCCTTCCAGTTTGATGCATTTAAAAAAAAAAGTGTATTCTTGTTCTGGCTTGAGTTTCAAAATAAATTAACAGTTTTGTTCAATCCAGAAATTCCTAAAAAATGATGCAAGAAAGTGTAACAAATGATTAATATGCAGTTCGTTTAAAGCAGTGTTCCGCAACCTTTTTGTACTCACGGCACACCCCAGATGGGCCTAGACTCAACACGGCACACCAAAATGTCTGTCCCCTCAAAATCATATGAATCTTAATATAATTACAAAATATTACGTCGTTATGGAATCAATTATTATTATCATCATTGTTCTTCTTCTTCTTCTTCTTTTTATTATTATTATTATTATAAAACATGAATAGACATGCATTTATTAAAAATTTATTAACTTTAATTCACTGTAGAAAATACACATTTCTAATACGAATTTTAAAGTAAATAACTCTACTCATACCTTCAATGTGATACTTGAGCCTGCTTAGCTGCACACAGACGGCTGATTCGTGGCGGAATCGCTGACAAAGCAAGCCTCATTTCTTCATCGATGGATTCGAGTCTCTCTCTTTTTTGATGTTTTAATTGCAGTCAACGTCGAGAAGCACAGTTCACACAAATAAGTAATTGAAAATGGTAAGAACACATTAACTACCATCTCGGAGATAGCCAGGTAATCACTGCTTATTGACAACCAAAATGTATCCAAAGGCACTCCGAAAAATTTGAATTTCAATGTTCTGTCTGCTTTCAAATCTGCCAGTTCCTCTTGTAATTTTTCGGAAGATATTTCAAATCCATACTGATGGATCACGAACCCAGTCAAAATCTTCCACGCTCTCTCGAAAATATTTTTTGAAAGTCTGTTGCAAGAGTTCTAAATGTTCTTTAATTAAGTCCATCAACACCTTGTTATCGTCAGCAAGGGGCCATACAGTTTGGAACATCTCACACTATCCATTTTCAATTGTCTGTATCCACAAGTTCAACTTATTAATAAATCCTTGAATCTTATCCATACCAGTCAGAATATTTTCGTTTCTACCTTGCATTTTTCTGTTTAGTTTAAGAAGCGCCGACAAACAGGCACAAAACAGCCAGCCGTACACAAAAGATGCAGTGTTACAAACAAAGAACTCGCTTGAATACCTCTATTGTATGATTGGTGCGGGCCGCTAAAAGTCTTACGTGGCTTTATTTGCGGTGAACACAAAGCTTGCCGCATGTAATCCATCAAACCGGCCCAATATTACAGGCGAGAATACATATAAGATGAGCAAACTATAACAATATTGAGTAAATAAATTACATTTAATTTCTATGAAAATATAACAGTTATCAGCAAGAATAAACAAGCACATTCTTACTTAAAATCGACAATTAATTTCTTACAATATTACAATAGTAGGTAAAAGTTCGAGTCACACCTTTCACCTTGTGACGGCACACTAGTGTGCCGCGGCACACCGGTTGCGGAACACTGGTTTAAAGTACCAATTTTACATAAGATTAATATATACACATGTAAATCATAGATTTGAAACTGAGGAATACCATCAAAAAATGGAACCATCACAATAAGAAGGTAGCTTGAACACCTTAATTGATTAAAAATGACATTTCTTCACAATATTTATTGACATGTAATTTAAAAATTGTAACAATTTTAAAGTGAAAGATCATAATGAACAATTTATATTTGGGATTTTTAGTTTTAAGACAAACTAACAAAGACTGCTGTGGTCACTGTGTAATTTATAGGTGGGACAGATTATTGAATATTCTTCATGAGTTATGCCCTAGATGTCGCATCAGTGGTAGCATTCATAAAAGTTTCACGTCAGTACATTCATAAGTAGAATATACTGATACCAATAGTACACCAATGAAATTACAAACTTTTGTAGAGAAACTAAGTGTACGGTTTTGCCTCTTAATACGTTAAGGATGTACCAATGTGAAATAAGTACAGATGCACGTAATTCTAGTGATCTGATACAAAGTTGTAAATGTTCCTCGAAGAACATGTATGGTCCATTAAACTCCTTAATTAATGTTTGCAATAATGGTTTCACCTTTGAAAATGAAACTGCATATTTACACTTCCAGTTTACAAAACGATGGCATACAAATTATATGCTTATATTCATAAAAATAATAAAATGGCAATTTTGCACTACATTACAAGCTATTTATCGCAGTTATTTCAATGTCTTTATTAGCCAATACAGATAAGACTATATTCACCAGACAGCTTTAAGTCTTGTAAAGAGAAACTGCATTTAGAGAATGTTTCAGAAATAGCATATTTTGCTTTTTGTTTGCATGAGGAAAATAACAGAAGTGTGGATGTCACGGGCTATTTGTGTATTGCCTTTTACTGAAGCTAGTAAACCACTAGTATGAAAGGTGGAACACCAAAATTAAAATACCTTAATAAAAGGAACATCAACATATACCATTTTATCTTGCGATTCTGTTCCATCCCTACTAAAGTCACTTCAGTCCAGTTCATGTATATGTGTACCCTGCAAAAAGGTAGTCTATGACAGTTCTGGGTTGTAAGGATACCATTAAAAGTTAATGAGGTTGTTACAAGCCAGAAGTGTTTCACTGTACAATGTCAGTTTCTTCTTGGTTGGACTCGCCAGTGGCGTAGCAATAACGTCGTCTTGTAACCAAAGGGTCTCTGGTTCATTGCCTCCATCCGGTGAGGGAATAGTGGTTTGGATCCCACTTTAAACTGTAGGTCCAGTCCTCATTAGCCTATCTGTGCATAAAGTGAACTTAAACAAAAATCAAACTTTTCCTGGTTGGGTAGTTCAAATAATTGACATGCAAACTCATTCCGATCGGATTGATATACAGTCTGTTGGAGTACAATCTTCATTCCTCTTCCACATCTGGTAGAGATGTGAAGCGAAACACTACACACATTCTGCTCCAGTCCCTACAGGGTTAGCGTCGTTGCCTTGTAATCAAGGGGTCCCAGGTTCGATACCTGATGGAGGCACATAATGGTTTGCCACTTTAAACTGTAGGTCCAGTTTACTTACTGTGCATAAAGTGGACTTAAAACACCAACTCTCACACACACAATTACAGGGTTTTAGATACAGGGAGTGGTTCCCATGAATTCCAATGCTTAAGGCTCTGATGGACCGTTGGCCTGCATCATCTAAACAGTGTGCAAAAATTCCTCTCCTTTCAAAAAACTGCTATGATATTCCAAATTCTGAAAAATTACATACTCGTAGAATTTCTTACAGTATTCATGTGAATCTTTGCTTTTGCTGTATTATAGGTATTCACAATAGTTTTGTGACTACATAAGCCTATTAAAGTATTGCAAATGAACAGTGAAAGCAAACCAAATTAAGATTAACATGAATGCTCTAGATGGAATTCTAAGGAGCTGAAGTGTTTTGAAGTTTGGAATAATGTAGCAGTTTTTGGAAAGGAGAGGGATTTTCGAAAATGGCTTCACTGGCTTTAGCCAAAGATCCAGTTTGGCCTTAACACACTTTTTGTGCAGTCCCTTACATCATGAGTTTGAATGGGGAATCCATGTGCAAGGTAGTAGCTGGCTTTTTAGTCTGATCCAGTTAGAAGCTTGAAGCAAAGTTGTGTGCCATGTAGACTTTTATGTATAGGGATGACATAACCTTATCCCAAAGTATATTTAGGTGCATGCTACTGTGTGTGTGTATCTATATGTACACGCAACCTGATTTCGAAAGAAATTATTTAGTAAAAAAAGAAAACAACAATTAAATATATAATAACCCACGCTGCGACAGCCTGAGTGTGTCAGTGCCTACCTACAGACTACCAACCTCACCTCCATCAGAGATGGGACATCATCCAACCTGTTACGGGATGATTTATGGTCAACACGATGAAACCCCAGGCGGGGTTGTAGTTTTTCATGGCTGGATTATGCTACTCACTCGTAGCTCCACAATTTCCTCACGATGGTGGTTTCCCACTGGTCCCGTAGACATGTTGAAATCTTGGTAGAAAGCTTGTTACGCTTTCCCCAGGAGACTCGAACATGCGTGTATCCTGTGGTCAGAGGCCATACCTTGCACCTTTGACAACACAACCACAGTGTTGGTCTTGTATTTCAAAGAAAGCTCTAAGCAGCAGCAACTATCAATTAATCAGAAAATTAATATCTGAGATTTAAACTCTTGGTGAAAATCCAACAAGCTCATTGGAGTTTATCAAACTGTTGGTCAAGTCCCAATTAGCCTTTCTGTGCATAAAGCGGACTTAAAAATTAATCAATCAAACATATGCAATCCAAACACACAAAATTGATTATCGTATGGCATAATATGGAAGGAAAAAAGTTGATGGTGGTGATTGGAAAAATCAGTCTTTGTTTCACTACTTCAGTATTCATGCTACATCCTGGACTGGGGCATCTGGACTTGTGCTTTGTCCTGTCCATCTCATCTTCACCTTTCATCCCCAAAGAACTGGAAAAAAAGCCACATTTTCAGCGGGCAGTTAATAGGTATAATGTATTGTTTGATTTGTAATATTGCCTTCCGTATTGTTCACCTGTACCCTAGAGCACACGGGTGATGTTCGAACTGTCACCTGGTAGGAGATAGCAGCAATGTTGCTTCTTTGAAGCTATCCAGTCTGGATACATCAATGGTAGAGAAAATGGAATAGGAACAACATCAATTTAGATCGTTTTAGATATCTTAAGAATGGGGTGGTGGGGTAAACTTGATTATTTTTCTGTTATTACTGTCTGTATTTGTATTTTTTTATTTTACGTTGCTTGGAATTGATGAAGGAACACCCACACAGAACACTCATGTTCATGCTGTGACTTGCACCTGAGATTGAAAGCTGATTGCTTAACATACTCAGCTACTGATCTGGTTGGTCTATGATCAATGTTTGAAAACAAAGAGTTGATACCAGTCTTGGGATCAGTTGCAACTAAGCAGTTTTGGAGGCTCAATCTTTGTATTCATGTTTCTATGAAGTGATGAATGTGCACGTGCAAATTAACTATTAGATTTATCTTAGATGTTCTTAATAATTTGAATTTCTAAATGTTACAAATGTTCAATACATATGTACTAAGGCTAAGGGGGAAAAATTGAAGTTTAATTCCTCATGTCTCTGCCATGGAGAGATTTTACATCTGCTGGGTGCTGCTGAAGGCTTTCATTTACTTATCTGCCAATGTAATGTGCCTTGCACTCGCATTCTGATAGGGAGGGAGTGAGGAGAAAGTATGTGTTTGCTGAATTTGCATGTCATTTTTGGAGTTCGTTTGTGAGCAACATTTATGCTGTATGGTTGGAGAGCTTTGGTTATGTGGTTGGACGTGGCTGGATGGTAGGGATATGCACACCACTTTTGATTTATAGTGGTTGATGGCTAGGATGTTTTGACGTGGATTTTGGCTTGACTATACCAAGTGGATAGTTAGTACTGATCAAATGAACCCCATACCCTCGCTGTATGCCTTCATGTCATGTCGCAATGTGCAGGGTAGGCTGACCAACTTTCTGCATTGAATTTTACAGGGGATTTGTCGCGACAAATATTGAGTATTTTTAGTGGCGTGGCATCTAGAAAATGTTTACTGAATGGATAATATTAAACAAATAATTAATTTACATTTACATACACAGAAGACAATAGAGAGAAAATTTACATGAATCTTAGTCCTAACCCACATGTATTTGGCCACTGGTACTGCAGAACTAAGCATCAATCTACTGCAAGATATTATGTAACTTCCGTCCGCCAAAGGTTAAACGTGGAAGATCTTGCAGCCAACTTGAAGTTTCGTATGGCTCGCTGAACTTGGAATGACTTGAAATTTCATGATCTTGGTGGTTAGTGAAATATACAGGAAAAGTAGGATGTCAATACGGGAGCCGGGAGGATACAGGGAAAGTTAGCTCTAATATGGGAGAGTTGGTGCAGGAGCTAGTTTCACCTTCATGGTTTGTGTTACAATATCTGCTATGATATACGCACCAATTGCAGGAAATAAAATGAAACTCTTAGTTGTAATATGAAGAAGCATATGTTGTTGGCTTGTGCTGAAATAACACATTCTTCTTTTTCTTTTCCAGGTGTACAACTGGGTTGGGCTTTATGCGAATGTGATTGAGAGATCGCGAGGGGCAGAAGTTGCTTTGCACATTCAGCAAAAGAAAGATCTTGGCTGCTCAAACTGCAGCAGTGTTATCACCATAGAGGATGAAAAATCGCCAAGTAGTAGCATTCACGTGAAAAACTTCTGGAAGCTTTTAGGTGCAGAGGATGGAACTCCTCGAGGTATGTGTTACTGTTACTAAAATTATAAGTTTCTAAACTCCGTCCCAGCTAACTGTAGACCAGGTGAACGATATCAAGTGTCTGTGCAAGTAGCGACGTGAGACTGCTCCACCAATGAAGAGTGAGGGAAACTACATTGTGTCATGGGTGACGGGAGTTACCCGATTTCCTCCTTCGCACTGTAAGAGTTGCAAACTTTTGAAAAGGATACTAGTGAACGGACATTGCAAACGGACCGTATTTTTGTGTCCAGGTCTGTATGATTGGTTTAAGATTTTCTTAGGGAAATATTAGGGATAAAACTGCAAGAGCAAATTTTGACAAGTCGTGCATCTAGCATACGGTCTGGACCGTATGTCCGTACATGTACGGTCAGGACTGTACGGTTGGCAACGCTGCACTTTCATCACTCTATTTCTCCTCCTCCTCTGCCTATATGCGTGGCCCTGCTCTACAGTTAGCTGGGACAGGTTATAGTAATAGAAAAATAAGTGATCAGCAGTGCATCTTAACTGCCATGCAGGAGACCTTGGTTTGATTACTGAATTGGATTATCTCTGGTGGATTTTTTCCGAACAATTTCCATGCATAAAGTTTCATATTGTGCCCTTTAGTTGTAGGAACTTTTGTTGTTGTTGTTATTATTATTATTATTATTATTATTGCTATTATTATATCAACTTTACAAATCATAAAATTCAAATTGAATTGAAGTACTTTGGTGTTGTATACAAGTTGAGACTTGAGTCTGCAATTGAAATAGAAACTCGAATTGTTTTGTTTGCTTTCCAAAAAAAACATCTATCACTTTGTTGATGAGCAGTTGTCCATCATGGTACTACCTCTGATCTATGTTTTCACATGCCGAAGGGTACTGCCAAAAAGGTAAGAATTCAGATTGACCGGGTGTGATTTATCAGGGTCAGATCACAACTTTGGGAAATCATTTCCCAACTTTTCATAATCCCAAACAGCCGAGAAATTCTAAAGGCTCTTAGTTAAAAGAGGTTAATTATTGACATTTTCTCCATCATAAATGTCTGAATTTTTTTGAAATGAACAGTTTTTTTTATTCAAGAAGTTCAAAAACAATAACTTGAAGGGGAGATAGTGTGAAGGATTCCCGATTTTCACTGCATCGGGAAATTTCTAAAACTTCCTGATTTGTTCGGGGAAATGGAAAACTTTTTCACTCCTGAACATGAGAATTATTATTTCCTTCCCAATCCCATCCTGACCAATTTTTTTTTCAGACAGCGCACTAGTTACGGCAGTCAACATGATTCTAATGTCGGTTGTGAAAACATTCTCCCACTATTTTGATGGACATGGCAGTTAACTGCTGCAACTGACTGTTTGTAAATCACATCTTTGGTAGGGGACGTTGGACAAGCTTGACCATTTATGCACTTTTAATTGATTGATTGAGTTGGTGTTTTTAAGTCCACTTTATGCACAGTAAGGGTAATCGGGACTGGACCTACAGTTTAAAGTGGAATCTGAACCACTATGTGCCTCCACCAGGTGTCGAACCCAGGACCCCTTGATTACAAGGCGACTATGCTACAACTCCGCATCGGGGAGGCCGTTATGCACTTTTAAGAAATAGTATTACAAGAATACTGTAATTGCACACTTGCCTTTAATCAGGGTTTGTTCTGTGGTGGATGCACATTAGCTCGGATCTCATTTTAAAACTTGAGGTTCAGTCCCGATTGCCCTGTATGAGCACAACGTGTACTTAAATCAAACTTCAACACCTTAAAATTCCTATATGTATAAGGGTCGTTCAAGGTTGACCAAGACTTTTATTTCTAGACAGAAAATGTACATACATAGAAGCACCAAACTATGTAAGTTTTTCAAAGTATTCCCCCTGAACATCCAGTAACCACTGCAGGACAGCGTTCTTGAGTTCCTCATCTGTCTGGAAGTGCGTCCTGCCCAAATGCTCTTTAAGAGCCCCAAAGAAGTGGAAATCACTGGGGGCTAAATCTGGACTATAAGGTCTGTGTTGTAAAACCTCCCAGTGCAAGTTGGCAAGTGTTGTTCGAGTCAAATGGGCCATGTGTGGCCTGCCATTGTCATTGAGAAGAATGACATGTTTTGACAACATTCCAGGTCTTTTCTTCCGAACGGCCCCAGGTACAACAATGATATTGACTGTATGCGCCATGTCACACACTGTCACTCGCCGGGCTTCAAGGATAACTGTTCAACATGCACGATATTCACAAGAGTGACTGCAGTTGGGCAAACATTTGCTACCAACTCCCACCCTTCACTGAACTGTTAACACCATTCATACACTCTTGCCTATGACAGTGTTTCTTCACCATACTGTGCTTGCAGTCTATGCCAAATTTCAGCAAATTTCACTTTCTCCTTCACGAGAAATTTCATTATACACGGCTGTTTCACAGCAACAGATACACTACTTGGCGCCATCTTTGTTTACACTACTGTGCATCCGCCAAATGCGTAGCAAAGGATCATGGTTACTCACAAGGAATCATGGTCTGTCCTGCCAAAGTAATGCAGCGCTACATTGATTCATTAATATTTTACGCACGAAAGTCTTGGTCAACCTTGAACGACCCTTGTATTTACAATGGAACCATATTTTACATTTTCTTGCATTATACATTCAATCTTGATGGTCCCAATGTACGAAAATGTTTTAAACTTTTGCTCGATTTTACATTTTCCGGCATTTTAAGTTGTTTTTTTCAGCGTGATCCCTGAAAAAACGTAAAATCGAAGTTCAATTTCCATTGTATTTATCTTTGTCATATTTGTCAGGTTTTATTTTTCCTTATGGACGTAAAAATTCAGAATGCCTTTTGGTTTTTAAAAACTTACTCTTTCCTCTCTGCAGCCACAGAATCTGGTCACCCCGACGAGGACGAATTGTACGAGGCATCAATGATTGACACCAATATGATCTACTCAGTGGAGGAGGAGGAGCTAGTGCCAGTAGAAGAGTACTGGGGGTCTCTGCCAAAAATAGAAATGTTAGACCCTAGCAAGGTTAGTATTGTGTGATAGTGACATGTTGATGTGTTCACTTGGAGAGAAGTTAATGAATTTTTGAAGTAAACTCTTGTTGGTTCTGGCAAGAAGGCTGTGGGACTCCTCTGATGCATAGTGTAATACCATCACCTTGCAATCAAGGAGTCCTGTTTCTATCCCACTCTAAAATTGTAGGTGCAGTCCTGATTAGCCTATCTGACCAATAAGGGTAAAAACACAGTGAAGCTCATCGCACATCGCCAGAAACTCGCAGGGACAAGTTTCCGGTAATTCCAAACCATGGAGTTAAACAGGGGAAAACATAGTAGAGCACCGCTCATCGCGAGAGGTTCCCAAGAACAAACACTGTTTGATCTTGGGTTGCTTGTTCGCAGTGGAAGGTCTCATTAATTGGCCAACCCAATTTTAACCCCACCCCAACTCCCTTTCCTCTCCCTCGAAGCAACCCTCTTTCCTTTTCACATGCTACTGTGACATAAGTAGTAGGGTCTGAAAATGATGAATGAAATAAAAGCTCAATTGGTCAAGGTAAATAGAGATAAACCTGTGGTGTAGTAAATTGCATTACATTAAATATCATCTTGGCAAAAAAATAATTGAAGCACGTATCTCCATAGATCTTCTTCTTCTTCCTCTAGTCCCTTTCTGCCATCATAGCGTAGGGTTGGTTGCCTCGATCCATCTCCTCCATTCCTGTCTGTTTCCCATCATTCTCTTCATCATATTTATTGTCTTATTCCTTTCTCTTCCAATCTTTTCCATTCTGTCTTCAAACATTATCCTTGGTCTTCCTTTACCTCTCATACCTTGCACCTTTACTTCTAGAATTTGCTTTACCTTTTTGTCTTCATTCATTCTGAATACATGTCCCCACCACTTTAGCTGTCTCTTTTCAATTATTTTCTCTAGCGACTCCTGTTCCACTTCTCTTCTTATTCTTTCATTCCTCACTTTATCTCTCCTAGTCTTATTAACAGCTCTTCTCGGGTATTTCATTTCACTAGCCTGAATTTTACTCAGATGTTTATCTTGAAGTGGCAAACTTTCCATTCCATATGTTAATGTAGGGACCAATACTGATTTGTATAGCTGCATTTTTGTCTTTACTGCCACTTCTTTCTTTCCCATTATTGTTTTACTGAACTGATAATATACTGTATTTGCTTTTCTTTTCCTATTTAGGATTTCTTCATCACACCTACCATCACTTGTTATGATGGTTCCTAAATATTCATATTCATCTACTTCTTCCAAGTTCTCGTTTCCATATCTAATTGCTATTTCATGATCTTTTTCTCCTTTTGCCACCTGCATAACTTTACTTTTCTTAATATTAATCTTCATCCCTTTTCTCGCAAGTTCTTCTCCCCATTCTATTACGCTCCTCTGTAAATTCTCTTCACTACTAGCAATTAAGACAATATCATCAGCATATAGTAGTACTTGCAGTTGTACTACTCTCATATTCCAATATCCTATTTGTACTCTTGGGGTTCTTCTTTTGCAAATTTTAGTTATATCATCCATTACATTAATGAAAAGTAAAGGACTGAGACTATCTCCCTGTTTAATTCCTTTTTCTATTTGAAATTCCTTAGACTCGTTTCCTTCTATTCTTACTATTCCTTTTACATCCTTATATACACTTCTTATTGCTTTAATAAGTTCCTTAGGTACTTCCTTACTTTCTAATGCCTCCCATAGATATTTTCTAGGTACCGAGTCAAATGCCGCTTTCAAATCTAGAAATGCTAAGTATATTCTTTTATTTTTGTCCAGCATTTTCCCCATCATTGTTCTTAATATAAAAATGTGATCTTGAGTCTGTCTCCCAGGTCTAAATCCAGCTTGTTCCTCTTCAAGTTTTCCCTCTATGATTTTTCTCAGCCTCCTTTCCAATATATTCGTATACATCTTATATACCACTGATGATAGACATATTGCTCTATAATTATCACATTCCTTATTACTCCCTTTCTTGTGTACTGGCACAATTATGTTCCTTTTCCACTCTTGTGGTATAGTCTTAGTTCTCCATACTTCCCTCAATATATTCAGTAGTATTTCAGCCATTCTTGGTCCTCCATATTTTATAAGTTCTGGTGCTATTCCATCCCATCCTGCTGCTTTCCCAATTCGTATCCGTTTAATTACTTCTCTCACTTCATTCCCTGTTATCATCATATCTTCTTCTACATGATCCTCCTCTTCTCTGTTTCTTATTCTCTCATCCTCCTCCTGTTCCTGCTCCTCATCTTGTTCTTGCTCATTTGTCCTATCCTTGAACTTTTCTTCATAGTATTTTCTCCATTCCTCCATCACATTCTCCCTTCCTATGACTAATACATTTTCCTTATTTCTTATAGCTCTTGCTGCTTTTCCCCATTTTCCTTTCAGACTTTTGACCATATTCCAGAACTGCTTTCTATGCTCTACAAAACTTTCTTCAATATCATTTCCAAACTTCTCCCATGATTTTTGCTTTGCCTCCTCTACAGCCAATTTACTCTCATTTCTTTTTTGCACATATATTAACCTATGTTCCTCTGATCTTAATTCTAGGTAATTCTTCCATGCTTTCTTTTTCTCTTTCACTTTCCTCTTTACTTCATCCGTCCACCAATTAGTTCTTTTCCTTTTTGTATTCACCCTAACTTTGCCACATACTTCAATTGCTGCATACAGTATCACTTCCTTAAATTTTTCCCACATACTGTCAATTTCCATTTCTCTTATTTCCAAATCATTCAACCTTTCTTCTACTAATTCCTTATACTGTTTTCTCTTCTCTTCCTTAGCCAGCTGCTTTACTTGTATCTTTTCAAACTTCCTATCTCTTTCTCTATTATTCCTCTTAAATCTTGTTATAGCTATTAGCAGTCTGTGGTCAGTACTCAATTCAGCACCTCGAATTACCTTTACATCCATAAAGGCATATCGAAGTGCTCTTGCGTAAATTATGTAGTCTATTATACTCTTTGCCTCCCTTCCCTCAGCTTCATAAGTGATTTTATGAATTTTCTTATGCTGGAAAAAGGAGTTTCCTTGTAGCAATTGGTTCTCTACACAGAATTCTATTAATCTTTGTCCGTTTTCATTTGTCACACTTTCCCCTCCATATGGTCCCATACAACCATGTGACCTTATCCTATTGTTTCCAGTTCTACCATTAAGATCTCCCATCAATATTACCTTCCTATTCTCTTCATTCTCTTTATTCACTACTCTTTGTAATTGAGTATAGAAAACTTCTTTCTCCAATATGTCCTGATCATTTGTCGGGGCATAAACTTGTATTATTGTTATTCTTTCTTCCATTTTCAGTCTAACTACAATTATCCTTGAATTCACTGGTTCCCATGATTCCACCCTTTCTTCCATTTGCTCATTAACTATTATTCCAACTCCCTCCTTAGCTCTTCTTCCTCTACCTACTCCAACATATCTCAGCACATATCCTCTTTCAAGGCACATTATACCACTGCCTTTCTTCCTTACTTCACTTAGTCCTAGTACTGCTAGTTTATACTTTTCCATTTCTCCTACAATTTCCACTTCTTTTCCATTAATTGTTTTAATATTCCAAGTTCCAATTCGGATATTCCATTTCCTTGCTTGTCGTCTTCTACTAAATCCATCCTTTCCGAGGCTACCTTTATTTCTCTGAATCCGCTAGTTTTAGTCTGGTGTGGGGGATTAGCCCAACGACCAGGCTGATTTTTATTTTCAGGGTTTTCTCCCATATCCTTTGGTGCTCCCACACCCCTGCAAGGCAGCAGTTGGTTTTGGATATTTGACGGAGACATCCAATCCGCTTCTTAGTGGCTCATATTGGCCACTAAGGTCGTAACTCTTCCGCTTCCATTGCCGTTGGGATTTTCTCTATGATCCTCTTCCGCCTCTGGAACCGTTGGTCTTCGCCCTCCGGGCCGGCTCTCTATATTTTAACCCCTAGAGAGAGGGTGGCCCAGTATTAAGCCCCCAGGCACTGGGCTCCCTGTTGGTCCACGGGTCCTTATTCTATATTCGGACCACCCCACCATATCTGGTGGGATCCCTCATCCGCTACCCGAGGGACGCGCCTGGTAGAGGTCAGGGTCCCCATGCCAGGATCTCCATAGATCGACAAACAAAATATTTGTGTCCTGTTTTTAAGAGTCTGAAAAGATTCATGGAGTCCGATATATCCCGACAATATTCCTAATTAATCATTTTAACTGTATTTCTATATTCGAGGTCTCTTTTCTGCCACTTTGGCTAATTGCGACGAAGAGGTTGAGCGATGATTAGATGCAATTGATGAAGGGACAATCACAAAGAAGTGAGTGTTGTATCATCAATCGTCCTTATCTTCGCGATTAACTGAAGGTAGCAGAAAAGCGAAGTAGGCCTAATATAAACCAATATGGGGGGGGGGGAGTTGGGCGATCATATTTTACTCTTATGCTAATTGATAATTTACTTTTAGTTATCTTGAGAAACAGTGTCGAATTTATGCCGAGGACGAGGAAGGGGCTCCAAGACTTTCTTTCTGCACATTTTAATGTTTTCTTTACAGTGTATGCACACAAAATTAGACAATTCGAAACTAATGACAAGCTAATCGTCACTACCAATATCACTGGACATTTTATCTAAAAGAATGTTGCAATAATAATGTAATATGGCCACCATTACCCCTCAACTGAAAGAACTGGGGAGCAGTTTGAGTGGGAGAAGCTTGGGCGATGGTGGTCGAGTAGCCTGTCCGACAGCCGATTCATTCATATATACCCTGACATTTTTATGGCTTGACCGGCATCTGTGCAAAGAGCAAGGGTCGTTGTGCCTCAGTGTTCTTACCCTAAGATGCTACAACACCAGGTGTCACGGATTCGAATCTTGGCTTGGGCATGGATGTGTGCGAGTATCCCTTCATCAATTTCATCATATCATCACTCATCCCCATCTTCGCAAATTAGCCAAAAGTGGCAATAAAGTGAAGTAAAATAAAGCAAATCAATCAATTTGACCAATAAGTCTATGGGCGTCTGTGGCAGAGTTATCAGTGTAATGCACTATGATGTTAGAGATCCCAGGTTCATACCCTGGTTTAGGCATGGATGTATCATTAGTTCACCATGCATTCTCATTGTTGCAATTAATGCAAGAGGCAGAAAATTCGTTTCTGGTCACAATACAGTCATATGTTATAAAATTCTTTAGGATTTTACATTTCTTCAAATATGTAAGTTGTTTTCATCTTGGTCTCTTGAAAAACGTAAAATTGAGGTTCAGCTGGATGATTAAAAAGTGATGGGATTTTAAAGTACTTGCCTTGGTTTTAACTACGTTCTTGAATTCATCATTTTTTTATTTAAAGAAAAATATTAAAATTTTAGATTGATTTGATTTTGTTTATTTTACTTCCTGTATCTGCCACTTTTGACTAATTGTGAAGATGAGGATGAGTGATGATATAATGAAATTGATGAAGGGCTACTCGCAAAGAACACCCATGCCCAAGCTGGGATTCGAACCTGGGACCTATGGCATCATAGCACGCTGTGATAATACCCACTCTGCCATGGAGGTCAGCTTTAAAATTTTAGAGGGAAAGTAAAGTAACATTAATATTTAATATAAGGTCATTTTTTGTTGTTAATAGTATTCATTACTTCAGAATGTAACCATTCCTCATTTCAGATATTCGTGTTTGATTTTGGAAGTGAATTGTACATCTGGAGTGGAAAGAATGCTCCCTTTGAATTGAGAAAGGCAGGTGTTAAACTAGTGAAGGAACTGTGGGACGAGGGTTTCGACTACTCCGAGTGCGACCTGTGTCCTCTGACAAGCTTTTACCGTAACCACGAATCGAATGTCAAGTCAGGTGCAAGTCGCCCATCGTGGGGCCTCCTTGCAAAAGTCAACCAGCACATGGAGACCATACTCTTCAGAGAGAAGTTCCTCGATTGGCCGGACTTTTCACGTGTTATCAAGACGAAAGGGTTGGACGATGGTGAGAAGCAGGTTTGTGGGATTTCTTTTCGTTCTTTGTTTACTGCAGGTTAAAAGAGCATGTCTTAGTGGACCCCCTGGGTGTCCACAGACCAAACATTAAGAACCACTGCAATGGAGCATTGTATTTTTCTCCTGTAAAGGAAAAACCTAAGACCTGTCTATTTTATGTCCAATTTTTCATGTAATCTAGGAATTTGTTAGAGGAAACTGGGGTATTGCCAAACACTTAAGCTATAGTGGTGAATTATGGAATTATTTGAAAACCATTTTAGGCACTGTACATGTTCTAAGGAAACCTTAATACCTTCTCTTCAAAATCAACTCGGTATCAATGACCTCTAACTATTTGTTTTACACAAGAAACTAAGAAGACTACATAAATGTTATGGTCTGTATGCCCTGGTTTTTCAGGGTAATGCCAAACATAGTATTTGCCATTACTCCATGTGAAAATACAGCGTGTTCCGTTCAAACCTCCCACATCTCAATTCATCATTGCTAGAAGGTTATGAAACATAATGGAATGCAGGTGGTACTAGACGAAAGAGGAACTCAAAAGAATTTTATTGTATGATCTCGAAGTTCACCGTTCTCTCACTCTGCAGCACCACAATCACATAAAGCACAATGGCGACTCCGCAGCAGTGTGCACAATCTGTATTCTGGTATGCAGAGACCAAATCAATCATTACAGTGCAAGAAAATTACCGGAGAGAATTTGGTGGTGAATCACCTGATGGGAAAACCATTAAGGTATGGTGTGCGAAGTTTTTGGCAACTGGAAGTGTTAATAAACAATCCAGAGGAGAAGCCTGCGTAAATCACTTCGGCAAGCGTCCAAGCAGTTCAAAGTTCAAACTTCGTACACAATGCCTTAACGGTTTTCCGATCACATGCTTCACCTCTATATTCTCTCCGGTAATTTCTTTGCACTGTAATGATTGATTTGGTCTCTGCATACCAGAATACAGATTGTGCACACTGCTGCGGAGTCGCCATTGTGCTTTATGCGATTGTGGCGCTGCAGAGTGAGAATGGTGAACTTCGAGATCATGCAATAAAATTCTTTGAGTTTCTCTTTCGTCTAGTACCACTCGTGTTCCATTGTGTTTCATAACCTATTAGCAATGATGAATTGAAATGTGGGAGGTTTGAATGGAACCTACTGTACATTAGTGCTAGATCGACAAATGAAGTCAAAAGACAGAAATATGGACCCTGTACAACACCTGTTCGCAATTTTCCCTGTCTGCACCTTCTTGTTTTCATTATCGCCACAGCCACACGTGTTGTATTTAGTATATAAGCATTGCAGTGTGTTTGAAAATTGCTTTAATAAATGTACAATCTACAAGAGTAAACAACATTATAATTTGAAGTAAATACAGCACATAAATTAGTAGTAAAGTTGAAGAAAACAATGTTTGTTATCTGGCTATGATGTATCACAGAATGACTATGCTAGGAGCTTATCACATTGTCTGTGATAGGCGCTAGATGGCAGCAAAAATTGGTTCACTCTTATCAAGGAAGAAAGGCAAGAATCTAAATGTTTGCCATTACGTCTGTGTTTCCTCTCTATTACTTTGTATAATCTTTTTTTTTCTGGGAAGAAAGGCTCTGGTACTGTTCAAGTTTTCTCTTTGTTGTTATTGTGATCATAAGCAGGGCCCGGATTTTGATGACATTTCATATTTTAACTGGTGCAACACAGACATTGCTAACTAGTACAGAAATTCTGAACACCCTCCTCAGGTTGAAGAAATGTAATTTTTTGGGTCATTTTTTGGTCATTTTTTAAAAATTTCGTGTCATTTTTAGTTTTTTTAAAATTTTGTCATTTTTAGTTTTTTTAAAATTTTGTCATTTTTAGTTTTTTTAAAATTTTGTCATTTTTAGTTTGTTTTTTAAAATTTTGTCATTTTTAGTTTGTTTTTTAAAATTTCGTGTCATTTTTAGTTTGTGTTTTAAAATTTCGTGTCATTTTTAGTTTGTTTTTTTAAAATTTCGTGTCATTTTTAGTTTGTTTTTTAAAATTTCGTGTCATTTTTAGTTTGTTTTTTTAAAATTTTGCATCATTTTTAGTTTTTTTTTAAATTTTGCATCATTTTTAGCTTTTTTTAAAAAGAAATTGCATCATTTTTAGTTTTTTTTAAAAAAATTGCAACATTTTTAGTTTTTTAAAAAAAATTTGGCGTCATTTTTAGTTGTTTTTTTTTTTTAAATTTTGCGTCATTTGTAGTTTGTTTTTTTAAAATTTTGTGTCATTGCATGCTGAAACATAAGAAGTTCAACAATTTCTCCTTTCTATGAATGTTATCTTGCGGTACTTACTCTGTTTTACTACCAGCGCAACAGAGCCCGTCTGAAAATCTTGAAATGCAACATTGTCGAGTTTCTTATTCAGTCCATACAACACACCAAGGTGAAGAAGCAATTGTTAAATTGTTTGTTTCGGAATGAACAAAAAAAGTTTATTTTGAAAATTAACAATAAATACCACGTGCTCAAGAATCAAAGGCAAGCGACAGCTGAATGTTGTATTTTTGAAGGTCACTCAGCACGAACATTTGCATCTTAGTCCGATATTCGTGGTTAGGAGGGTGTGACTTCTGTTTCTTAGGTGTCGAGTGGACTTAAAATGCCAAAGATAAAGCCATCTAAAGCTGCTCATTTGAAGCAGATAATCTCAGAATTCGGTGAGGACTGTATATACTATTTTCAATAAGCAGATTGAGTTTTGTACGAATTTTTGGGTCATTTTTCAAAGATTTTTAGTCATCAAAATCCGGGCCCTGATCATAAGAATTGCTCAAATTATTGTGGTATGTTCATAAATGATCAGGCATACATGCAGTTACATGCTCGCACACATTTCTTCCATTACAATAAAATGTTGTTTGTTTTATTCTCATCTGTAAAATGGCGCCGGTACAGTGCACCACCAGATAAAAAAGAAGCACTGCATATAATGCTCGCAAATATCTTTTCTTATTTATTTAGTTTGTGGGCATTTGCAATATGGTTGCACATTGCTATATTTTCCAGGTTGATCCCAGTATTGACATCAAGCCATGTGATGCAAAAGCTATGCTGGAACCGAACACAAGTGAGCCAGATCTGGAACTGGAGGGAAGTCATTTGGGCCGAGGAACTGGCTATTATAGTGAGGAAGTAAGTAGCACATTTTTTTCTTTGTTAAATCTTAGAAGTATATTATGGCTTACTTGTAGTTTCATTACCTTTTCATTGAAATAAATTGCACCATAAAATTCCAAGGACACACTCAGTACTTATAATGATTCATAACGATAATTAATCTTGAATCTATCCCAATGTAAATATGAATGCTGACCAAATGAAAAATTACTATACACAAAATTTAATTAATCAAATTTGATGGGCTTCACCCATTTCAGATAAATGAAATTGGAACAATCTGGAGTATACTGTACCTGAAAAAGAAAAGTGCATGTCAAAGTATGTAGAGCTATTTTGCCTTAATTACAATTCTCTTCCAAATATCAATACCATATTCAAGAATATTTTTCACATATATCTTGCTAGGGCACTTAAGGAGCCCAGCAGTATACACTCCTGTTCAGATAAAGTATCATATTCTTCAATGGCTCAACCTTATAAAGTGTACCACTTTTTGTGAACAGGAGTGTACAATGACTATTTTGTGCAAATTTTAAAATGTAAAAAACAGCTTTCATTAGCCAACAAAGCTGTGTACCTACAAAAGGGGTTTTCTACTTTGACATACACAAGGGGAGCAAATTTAATGCACATTAAATTGATATCTAAGCATAAGTGAAAGTGCTTGATACTTTGAGAAAGTGGAAATATGCTGAATTGACAGAAAAATGGTTAAAATAGGTTGTCATGTAAAAATTGATCAAATATGCATACATATGTCTTAACGAAGCACCTCAATTTATTTCATTAATTTGATTAATAGATTTCAGGAACATATCTTTCTTAAAAGAAAAAAAGGTAAGTGGATGAAAAGCATAGACTTAATGTTTCTAGTAGCCAATTAAGATGTATTTGATGTTTTTTATTATTATTCTTTTCCTTACAGGAGCATAAGCATTATGAAATTACTACGCTGGGAGTGACTATGTGGCATATCATGGAGTACGAACACACACAGTTACCTGCCACTTCATTGGGACAGTTCCACTGTGGGGACAGCTATGTTGTTCGATGGCTGTACAGAGTAACTGTTACAGGTATGTCAATAGTTCCGATGAACAAATCCATTTCAATGCATACAGACCCCACACAAAATCATTTTTGCATATCTTTTGTTGCAATTCATTATGCTAGGTCAAACTAATTTCATTTACCTCTAAATACAATACATATTTGGGCTAAGAGAGTATGTTAGTTTTTTTTGTTTTTTTGTTTGAGGGTGGGGGTGAAGTAAGTGGATATAAGACAAGCAGTAAGTCTAATATGTAAATAATAAATTCTTGAGGACTCAGACAGAACTAGTCCATGAAATCTTTTAGAAACCCATTGTTTTGTTAATTACTGTAGAGGTGAGTAGCTTTCAGGTCAGCATGTCCAGGATAATAGTCAAAGATTACACAGTATGTTATGTTCTGGATTGGTGTTCTAAAATGCACACACTTCACGCCATATTGAGTGGCAATTTTGCCTATAGTAACATTGTGGCTGGGTGCATATTACTCACTATATAATATAAACAATACTAAAAATAGTAATCCTCATATTACACTTTACAACACTGCATTTTGTTTTAGTGCTTAGAAAGAATTGTGAACCTGATAAAGGGGGCAGTTGTACCCTGAAACGTTCTTCAACAATTGCATACTCATGTAAGTAGTTTTTTACACTAATTTTATACTATTTTTAGTATTGTTTATATTTGCCTATAGAAGTAGAATATATTTCTCAAACTTTTATAAATTAACTTTCACATTCTCTCAGGCAAATATATGCAAAACTCTGACTGAAGAACACTTCTTTTCTTGTGACAACATAAACAATAGTTAACTCTTAGGAAGATTTCACACCGAAGCAACGCAACCAAGTGTTGCTCGAGGATATCGCCAATGGAACACACACTTGTGTGACCTGTCATGCCGTTGTGGTGTGAAACGTTGCTCTTGATTGTCTCATTATTGCGACATTTGTTGCTTCGGTCTGAAGTCTCTCTCAATTTCAGTACCAGTTGAAAAAAATGCAATTCTTGTTACTTCTAAACACACAGCCTTACACTGCTTTAGACGAAAGAATTTTCCTTAGCATTCCTCTTAACATTTATAACATGACTAAAATGTTACCGTGTGAAGTAAAAAAATCTTATGGCATTTTTCAAAGATAGGATCAGTTCTGTTTCCGTAGCATAACCAATCGAAAGCGAGCTCTAGGTCACGAGTGCATATGTAATGGCAGCCATGTGAGATGTAAACAATGTATTGCCTCACATTTTTAAAAGATTATAACTATTCAACCGAGAGGAATAAAGTTTCCTATTAAAGTTTTTAGGTACAAAGAAATGGCATTACTTAAATACATACTTTATAATGTATACTGTACACACATGGAAGAATATTTTAGTTGTTTCAATTGTAAACACTGTGCACTCATGATAGATGGTGTAACTTGACGTGACTTCTGTACTGTATATAACATTGTAACCGAAATGTTACTTCCGTGTAAAGTACTATCCCCTACAAGGTTTTTGGAAACATTTACGTAGCATCTATGCTAGCAAAAGTGTTAAAGGATATGCTTCCGCCTAAAGTGGGTCATATCCTACGTCTTCTGAATTGAAATTTTCCCCCAGTATAGTATTTTATGTAACATGTCTTTTACCTTTTGTTTAGGGCGAGAGCTCAGTGGCCAGCCATCGCGCCACTCCTTGTTGGGCCGAGATAGGTGTGCATATTTCTGCTGGCAGGGATATGAAGCATCGCTCAATGAGCAAGGAGCTGCTGCTCTCTTGACGGTGGAGCTGGACAAGGAGAGGGGCCCACAGATACGAGTGGTTCAGGAGTTGGAGTGCCCAGCATTCCTCAACATCTTCAAAGGTGGCATGGTCGTTCACAGGGGCAAAAGGGAGCTTGTGGATGAAGAGGAGGAACTTCAGAAGGGTAAAATTTTACAATATTAATAATTATGATAGAAACAAGTTATGTTAAGTTATATGAAGTGTAGGGCTGAGCCGATACTAATACTCTTACTGGATACGAATGTTGTAGAAATTAAAAGTGATGTTCATAATATTTATAAAGGTGTATTGATATACAAGTATTGCATTGCATTCATACCACATCATTGTATCAGTTTTAGTTTAAATTATTTGATGATTATGTAAGAGAGAATTCAAATATTGAAATATAGTAACTAGAGGCACATATTTTTGGTAAATAAAAAAGCAAAATTTCGGTACAAAAACAGTCAACTTCGGGTTCAAAAGCAGTAAATAAACTAAAATTTTGCCGTAATAGTGGAGAAAAAGTGGTATATAAAATCACATTTTGGTCCTAAAATTGTGAATATAATCCTAAATCTGATTTAAAAACTTCACTTACTACACAAATATATTCCTTCTAATAACACATTTATGTAGTTACCAGAATATTAAGTTTATTTCTGTATAAAGAGGTCCATTTTTTGCTTCTGAAATATTTACAGCAGAATTAATCAATTTTCCATGAATTGCATAACTCGCAGGATAATTCTGACTTGCGGAAAGTGTCGCGCCAATAAATAAACTCTAAATTTCGTTTTTGAGTCTTTCTCATTTTGCAGTTCATTTCACATTATTTCGTGTGCATGCCTCTAATAA
The DNA here is from genome assembly GCF_977018435.1 of Lepisma saccharinum. Lineage (NCBI taxonomy): Eukaryota > Metazoa > Arthropoda > Insecta > Zygentoma > Lepismatidae > Lepisma > Lepisma saccharinum. The sequence continues at coordinate 15,295,993 of NC_139250.1, read as the reverse complement.
CCCATGATGCAACAATTCTTGTGGACCAAGGCATACCCCACCCCCACATGCCTCACCAGTTACGGGGTGATGTATGGTCAGCATGATGAGCCCAGTTGTTGTAGGTTTCCGCGACTAGCTCCCAAATTTCCTCACGATTCACAATAGTGGATGGCCGTATGCTGTCCAGTCCCATACGCTGGTAGAAATCTCAGTAGAAAAGTTGTTACGCTTCCAGACTCGAACCAGTGTGTGCCCCTAGCCCAAGCCTAATGCTTCAGACTACACTGCCACTGTGCAGGACAAATATTAAAATAAGTATAATTTCATTCTGAAATTGACTTTTGGCAAACAATACAGGTGCAATATTAGGTAAAATTATGCATTTTGCATGATTTATAGCATAGCCTCTGTGAAAGTGCCCTACAGTATTTCTGCAGATCTCTTAAGGTGCCCAGAATCCAGAAAATATCACCTAGTATCAGTGATTAAATGTAAACCAATAGTTTCCGATAATGTTGGTATCTGCCATTACTGATACATCTGCATTGGTATTGGTTTAGCCCCAATAAAGCTTGAAGTGTTTTCAAATGTTTTGATATTAAGTAGTGTGAATTTAGAAGATAGAGAGGCAAATCTTTCCCCAAAATAATCTGGAGGGGGTGTGTTAGACGATTCAAAGAAACCTTCGTAGATGTATCGATATATAAATTGTATCAATTTAAAGATTTACGGATAATATATCGTGTACCAATAAAATCCTACAGAGATCCAAGTTATGATACTATGTGTTGGGTTGGATTGGCACAATGAATCAGCGACACATTGTGGTGTCACTGCTGCATAAAATATGATGCACCCTGGTTTGGATCTTGGTTGAGTAAAATAAATTAACCAACTTCCCAACAAGATATAATAACATAATTAATATGTGACCATAATTCGAATCGGTTTTGAATTAGAAGAAATATTTGTGCATGTACTGATTTAATTTGCTTTTTATATTAGTATGGTGAAGATAAAAGCAAATGTGTGCACTCAGGGACAGAATATTTTTAGAAATGTTGTTGATTAAATTTTCTGTATAACTTTATTCATTCCGTAATAATTAATTTTAGGTCCATGGAAGTTGTTTAACTGTCGGGGGGAGAAAGAATCTGAGGCTGCGTTAGTAGAAGTGCCATGTAGTATGCGTCAACTGAGGAGCAGGGCTTCTTTGATTCTACTCAATACCGGCACTGGTGTAATCTTTGTTTGGCATGGAGCAAAATCGCAGAAGCACACCCGTCAGGTAAGTTATTTTGTTCTGAACTGATCTGTGTTTATTTTTTAGCTTCAGTTTTCCCAGGATTAATTGTAATGTGGAGTGATTACTAAGGGTGAAATGTGATTTTTTTTTTTTTTTTTTTGGAGATGCTTGTGTGTAGCGAAGTAATTTGACTTGGTGAGGAATTTTACAGGGTGTCTGAAAAGTCACACAACCGAGACTGAATATACGCAACTTTTGTACAACATGCAATAGAGACACGATACTTGCAAAAGTTTTAGTACAAAGTAAAAACAAACATGGATATAAGACAGCTGTAGAGTTGCTTTAAAAAGTAGTGATGGTCTGTGTATTTATCAAATTGATAAAATGATATATATATTTTGCATTTTGTGCATTACATGATGATTTATGGGGTTAATTATATTCATACACAAGTATGTGTTTTCAAAATTACGAGGTACTGGCAACATTGGTTGTCAGATGGCAGTACCAGGTGTGCCCGGCATCTGGCTATGTTACTCAATCAGATGAAAGGAAGGATTTAAAATTTTATCGTACAAAAAAATATGTAGATTAGTCTTATGTATGATAAATTTCAGATGTTTTGTTTCATCTGGGCATTGAATGAATAGCATAGCCAGATGTCGGCACAGACATAACCAACGTTTCCTATACACCTCATAATTTTGAAAAACATACTTTTTTGAGTGTCATAATTAACCCCATAAGTCATCTGTAGTAAATAAAATGCACAAAAATCTATTATTTTATCAGTTCAAGAAATACCCACCGATACACATTGAAAATTTTTGCAAGCGACTCCACAGCAATGTTTTATCCATGTTTGTTTTTATTTCGTACAGAAACTTTTTCCCCGTACTGGAAGTTCATCTAGAGCATGATTTTCTTGTTTAATGTTTAAAAAATAACCACATAGTTAATACCCAGTTCTGTCTCCATTGCTATTTGTACAAGAGTTATATATGTTCAAAATCTCAGTTCCATGACTTTTCGGACACACTGTAGTTAAATGAAAGTGTTAAATGCACTAGCTGCTTTGAGGTAATGTATAGGTGTTAGTTTTGAATCCCTTCATGTTCTGATTTTACATGGGGCAGTTTTTACTGCACTTTATACCTTGGTGTTCTGGGGGGTGGCAGTTTCAACTACGTTCACTGCTTATATACCGTATATCTCTGAATGCAAGACGACCCCCCATTTTTGAACAAGGGATCACAGAAAAACTATTTTCAAAACTTCAAATGGTTACCTTATTACAAGTAACTGAAGGAGACAATAAAAGTACTGGTACACAAAAAAATATAATCAGATCCCTTATATTTGCGTCATAGTAATGCCTGCACCCTGTTGCGAAGTTTGATGTTGAACCACGTTGTTAAACACTACGATCCATTACATATAGGTATTATCGTAAAATAAAGTCAAGGAGATAGCGTATACGTATCACGTTCAAGGCTAAAGTGGTAGGTGTGCAGAGGGTAGAGTTAGAACATAATGGAAGCTCGTGGTTCTGTTCAGTAAAGAAAAGAAACTCCACATCATATGCTGCGAAAGCAAGACGACCCCATACTTCTAGCCACTAAATTGTGGCAAAGAACCTAGTCTTGGAGTACTTATTGTAGTGGGAGTGTCCACTATTTAGATGCATTGATTGCAGTTTTGACTGTTCCTGATGCTTTCAAATATTGTTGACTTTTTGGGGAGTGGGCGCTTCAATTTAGTTTGTTTTTAAATGGATGTAGATGTACTGTTAAAATTGTTTAGTTGAAGCACAAACCTAAATTGTTTTGTAACATAAGTTTCAAATTGAACTTTCAATTGTTTATTCTTGTTGCAGGTAGCCCTTTGTGCTGCCATAAAGTTGAAAGAGAAGAAGCCTTTAGAAGCGGAATTTTCTTGTGAAGATTTCCTGATAAAAGAACAGTATGAAGGTGTTGAGAGCAATGAGTTCTTTCAAGGTATTTTACATTATTTATTGTTCCATTTTCCATCCAGTACTAAACAAAACTTGAATGTTGGATGCTAGTGTATAAAATCTCTGAATTTCAAAAATCGTGCAATGTATATTGATGAAATACACAAAACTGCTCTCAATTTCACTGTATGTGTGCAGCTGATAAGTTGTATTTAATCTCAAAACTAGTAATTAATGCAATGATTCTAATAAATACCTTTTAAGCTTCCATGTACAGGGTGACACAGGGAAGAGTACTCATTTTTGAATTAACAAGATACAGTTAATGTAACACCAAACTTTATTCCTGGGGTTTGAATAGGTGTGGGAAGTAATGCCATTTGTGTTACATAGAATAAATTGCATCTGGAAGGTGATGTCAATGTTCCATAATGTAGTTTTCCAGTCTAGAGATGAAGCTGCCCCACACTCGTTCCAATGTCTCCTGAGTGATCTGCTGCACCTCCCTATGAATAGCTGTCTTCAGTTCATCTAATTAATGGGGTTTGTCGACGTTAACTCGCTCCTTTAAATACCCCTACAGAAAGAAGTCACACATACTCAGGTCGGGAGATCGGAGAGGTCAAGGCACATCTTCGAACCTGGGAATCAAATGACCAGGAACAATGGAATATCTGGCGTGTGGGCTGTAGCCATAAATAAATATATAAATGTAAAATAAATGGCAATAGATCATACACATTATGCAACAAAAATAATACAGTTTGGTGTACAATTAACTGCGTAATGTTCACTTAAAAGTGAGTACACTTCCCTGTCACCCTGTAGAAAGTTCCCACCTAGGAGTTCAGACAACCGTGAAGGTAGATTATCACATTTTCATTATTCTTCAGTCTCTTGCGTTGTCCCCTTCAGCTTGCAAAAATTGAATCACAGTGAATTTAGCACTAGGTAATAGAATCGAGGGCAGTGGCCATTTCTCTTGTCTTGCTTACTGCCAGATGTACTGATGAAATTATGTGTATGCCATCCTTCATAGGTGGTGTCAACGTGTGGCAACAGCAAATTTCGAGGCATCAGAAAAGTAAAGGTGCAACCGATATATATCTTAGGGAAAATATGTGAGGCATAAGTTGACAACACTGGCAGTAACCTTGATGCTTACTCTTTTCAGTAGCGTTGATTCGCAGTGCTGCGCTGAGTCTTGTGAGAGACACACATGCTGGAAATGGCTGTGGCGATAAAGAATCCTGCCAATTGCGAAGCTCAGGTTCAGTTCAGTTAAGAAAGATCACAGAAGACCTCCCGCTCCTCTGTTCGTCATGGATATCTATCCTACCTCAACTTCATCACAGTTCAGTTCACCGTAGCGAGCAGACGTAGAAAAATTCGCTCCCACAAACCCAACGTTGCCAAATGGGTATCGGCACGGAACAATGGAGAGCCTCCATAGGCTGCTTCTGCATACGTCTCTGTGTTACATCGACGAAGACAAGTGGACATGGATCGGAATATCATTTCAGTGGGAAGTGTTGTTTCATAAGTGCATTCCTTATCATTATGCTGCTCCTGGCACAGGGGATTGAAGCAAATCCAGGCCCCGAGATGGACGACGTCATGAAGATGCTGCGAGACCTGAAGGATGGACAGGCGGACCTCAAGGGAGAGATAAGGCATTTCCGGATGGAGCTAAAAAGCGCGATTGAAAAAATCTCTGCTCTCGAAAATCAAATGGTGGAGGCGAAAAGAGACGTGGAGCAATTGAGGAAAGACAACCTGTTTTTGAGCGAGAAGGTAGACTACCTCGAAGGGCAGTCAAAGAGAAACAACATCATATTTTACGGCGTGGAAGAAAACGCGGAAAAAAATGAAAGCTGGGAAGAATCAGAAGAAAAAGTGATTGCTCTCATCAAGAACAAGACGGACGTGAATATTTCTCCAGATATGGTGGAGAGAGCTCACAGAATGGGCAGAGTGCGTGGGAGGAGGCCGATTGTCGTGCGTCTCAATTCTTATAAAAAGCGACAGGAGATCCTTAGGAAATCGAACCAACTCAAAACGATTGGTGTGGCGGTATCTGAACATTATTCGGACGGTGTGCAAAAAAAGAGGGAAAAGCTGAAACCTCATTTGGTGCAAGCAAGAAAAGATGGATCCGACGCTCACTTGCGATACGACAAACTCGTCGTGAATGGAGTGGCGTACACGTTGCAACAGTGCATTGACTACGAGAGGGACAAAGCAGGACTCCAGATTTCGCCGGATTCCAAGGAATGTGCCCCGGGTGTCATTCCTGAAAGAAGATTAAATTTCCGTGACCCTCGAGTGAGTGAAAAATTTGGGGGGGAGAAAGTGAAAGTGAGCCCGTTAGAGGCAGTGGTGGGTGTTTCCAAGTGAGAGAGGGGGAGCGGGAGATCGGTGACCCCAACGGGACAGCAGGTAAGCACCCAGAGTGATATTTTTACCATCCTAATGCACAACATACAAAGCTTAACTCCCAAAATAGCAGAACTCGAAGTATTGATCAACACGATCGACCCGGAACCAGATGTAATATGCTTAACAGAACATTGGCTCAACAGTGAAAATATAAAACTTTTGAAAATTAGTAATTATAAAATAATTAGCGGTTTTTGTAGAGTGACATACCAACGAGGTGGTTCTCTAATTTTAGTAAAAAACTCTCTGCTGCCACATGCTAGACTAACTAACAAACTGTGTAACGAGTCCTCGGAATTAAATTTTGAATGTGCTGCTGTTACAATAGATAATTTGAACCTTGTCATACTTTCGGTCTACCGAAGCCAATTAGGGTCTTTAGAAATATTTCTTGAACGTCTTGAAAATGTACTAAATAACATACCAAATATTCATAAGAAAAAAGTATTAGTTTGTGGAGATTTCAATGTTGATTTTCTAAAAGACTGCCCTGAGCGAAACCGTTTGTTGACACTAACTTTATCGTATAATATTAACTATTTAATTAAAAAACCTACCAGAATAACATCTAATTCCGAAACTGCAATTGACAATGTTCTTACAAATCTCGATCACGGTGACATCTCATATGACATTAAGAACGGTCTCTCTGATCACACGTGCCAAATAATGCACGTAAAAACTACACGTGTTACCAAACAACCTGTTATGCATGAAAATAGAATATATAGTCAAAGAAATATGTACAAATTTAAATCTTTGATAGAAATAGAATCTTGGAGCCAAATATATGTAAGTAAAATAGACAGTGATGAAAAGTTCACAATTTTTACAAATACACTCTACAATATTTTTGACAAAGCTTTCCCCAAAATAAAAATACAAGCCAAAACTGGAAGGAGAAAACAATGGATAACACGAGAGGTAAAACAATATAGCAAAATAAAAAGATCCCTAATAAGTCAAAGTCAACGCACTCCCATAAATAAATCTGTAAATAAATTTTACATAAATTACTATAAAAAACAAATAAGAGATGCCAAACAAAAATATTATGCGAACAAAATTGTGTCTTCAAACAACAAAAGCAAAGCAATGTGGGACGTTGTAAATGAAAATACTGTAATGAAAGAGAGAAAAACAAATAACAATATAAAATTATGCACAAATGATATTGAAATAGACGATCCATTTGTAGTGTGTGAAACATTTAATAAATACTTCACCGAATTAGGAGATAACTTAGTAACAAATATAAATAATGCAAAAAACCCATTGCAACTTTTGTGTAACTCTAAACCGCGCACTCTACAAAGCATGTTTTTAACACCAACCACAACAAATGAAATATCGAAGGAGATATGTAATTTAAAAGACTCAAAGGCTGTAGGAGACGAATTTCCAATCAGAGTAATAAAAGAAATCAAGGAGTTGTTAGCACCCATTTTAGAATATCTCTTTAATGAATGTATCACGAATGGTATCTTTCCCACTAAGCTAAAAATAGCAAAAGTCAACCCAGTATTTAAAAATGGAAGTAAAAACATGGTTCAAAATTACAGACCAATTTCATTACTACCTGTGCTAAGCAAAATTCTAGAAAACTTACTAAAACGCCGCCTTCTACAGTTCCTTAATAAACACAACATACTATCAAAAGAACAACATGGATTTATTGAAAATAAAAGCACAGCAAGTGCAACACATACATTAATCGAAAACATCTTGCAAGGTATAAACGATAAAAAATTAGTTCTCGGAATATTTTACGACTTGACAAAAGCCTTTGATTTAGTAAACCACAAAATATTAATTTCTAAAATGGAACACTATGGGATAAGGGGTAACGCGCTTGAAATTATGAAATCATACTTATCAAACAGAATGCAATGTGTTGAAATTAGTCACGAAAGAGAAGGAAACGTAAGAAAATACAAATCCACTCTAAAGACATTAAAATATGGAGTTCCCCAAGGATCAATATTAGGCCCACTACTTTTTCTTTTGTACATAAATGATTTACCATTTAATATACAGAATACAAAGATTTTGTTGTACGCAGACGATACTAGCGCAATAATAAAGGGAAATGATGTGAACGAGTTAGAAGCCAACATTGAAAAAACAATGGAAGAAATGAAATCTTGGTTTGACAGTAATAAATTACTATTGAATGAACAGAAAACAAATTACGTGCTATTTCACACAAAACAAAACAATAAAATTAAAGATGTAGTAAAGAATAGCCATCTTCCAGTAATATTAGTTAGAGAAACAAAATTTTTAGGAGTTACTATAAATGAAAATCTAAATTGGTCAAACCACGTAAAAATACTTGTTAAAAAACTAAATTCCAAAATATTTGCACTGCGGTTATTAAAACAAACACTTCAAACAAATTCACTAATTCAGGTATATTATGCAATGTTTCATTCACTAATAAATTATGCAATAGAATTTTGGGGGAACTCACCGGCAAGTTTAGAAGCATTTAGAAAACAAAAGCAAGCCATTAGGATTCTAGCAGGTATAAAGCCTAGGGAATCGTGCAAAACGTTGTTTAAGAAATTTAAAATATTAACCCTCCCTTCTCTGTACATATATGAAATGTCATTATATGCCAGAAAAAATATTGCGCTGCGAAGTTCAATAGAACACACATATAACACCCGAAATAAACAGCTCTTAAAGCCTTACTTCACCAGGCTAACATTAGTTCAAGAAGGACCCCAACAGATGGCAATTAAAATATTCAACCATTTACCAAATTATATAAAAGCAGAAAGTATGACAAGTTTCAAAAATAAATTAAAGAAACTATTAGTTAATAAGGAATATTATAGTGTTAGTGAATATCTAGATTGTAAATTATAGAAAATTTGTAATTATATATTTTTCTTTTATATGAACTGTACTGAACCCTCCAAATACCAATGTATATGGTTTATATGGAGTAATAAAATTGAAATTGAAATTAATCCATAATGTTCCCATAAACTGCCGCAATTTGACTATGAATGTCCTCCGGACATATGCATTTTGCCTGGAGAAACCACATTACAGCCCGTACTTCGCATTTGGTGGGATTCTGTATCGCCGCACCCATTTCCAGCACGTGAGACTCGCAAAAGACTCCTCAGTGCAGTACTGCGAATGAACGCTACTGGAAAGAATAAGGATAAAGTTCACTGCCAGTGTTGTCAACTTATGCCTTGCATATTTTCCCTAATACATATCCGTTGTATCTTTACTTTCCTGACATGCCTCATATGTTGATGGGTATTCATAAATAATTCAGACTCGCTGGAATCCAAAAAACAGGTAAAAAAATGCCACGTCACACCTTTTGTCTACAGTCTGTCCCAAAAATGACATTGACACATAAAATTAAGTACATAAAGTTCAGTGTGTCACCATGATTAGTTTCCATTGTACAGGGTGATTAGAAAGTTGAAATAACAGTATAAATGAAAGTTCAGATATTTTTCACCTCTGACGATATTTGGAGGAGAATATATTAATCAATAATGTAATTCTTATAGTTGAAAAGAGAAGCAAATGTGGCCTGATGTTAGTTTTTCGTACAGGGTGGTGTCACATTAACAAAGGGAAAGAATATTTCCATTACACTTCAAGTTGAATGTTGCACAATGCCTTTTAAGGCTATTATTTTTGCTATTACAAATATAGTTAGTCTCAGAAGTTATGAAGAAGCTATGCAAATCATGAGACATTATGGCTATTCCAAGTGCATGAGCTGAACCTGTACTTGATGACAAAGAGAGAACATAGTCTGTCAACTGTGGTTCAATGTCCTCCATGGAGGTTTTTCTGTATTATTTGAAGCTATATATCAATTAGTCATTTACATCATGATTTACATGGCTATGAGAAGAACATTCTCACTCTTTTGTCAAAATTTTAAATTAAGGAGTAACATGCGAGTACTGGATATGATTGCAACACTTTCATGAACCAACACCACTCCCATCTGCAGGGATTCTTCTCAAGAACTCAGCTGGTCGTTAATATGAGAGAATCTCTTCAATTATTACCTGTGAAGCTTCAACTTGTATTAGACTAGTTTTGCTCAGTGATATGTTTCTTGTTAAAGGTCTCGGAGGGGAGAGCCGCCAGTTGTACATGTCTTTGCTGGACAGTTCACGTCCGTTCGAACACACTCCTCGCCTGTTCCATCTGTCCAGCGTGTCCGGAGTCTTCACGGCAACAGAGATCTTGTCGCCTTACCGTTGTAATGACGTAGTGATGCCATATCCCTTCCTACAGTCAGATCTGTATAGTGCCAACCAACCTGGTAAGTATTTTTAACTTATTATTACAGAGTGTGACCTTTCACTATCAATTATTTTGTGCCCAAGTAATGCACTTAATATTACTCTCAGCCTGTCTTGTCACTATTGGTTCTTGTTTGTAATGCTTTGTCATGTCTTAGCATCCATAATTGTATGTTTAACCCCTTAAGTGTGGAATTTTCTGAACAACATTAACTGAAATAAGACACCTGCCTTCTTTTATTTGCTTTCATATTTCACAACAAACGTAAATAATAATACACAAATGTAATTATACAATAGTATATAGCATGTCGGCATGTATGTACTCCAGGTTCATGCAGAATAATGTTTCTGGTGTAGAAATCTTAGAAACATGTGCAACTCAATGTCCATGTCACACAAATATAGTTTTGGAGCCATATTTCGGTTTTCTATAATGCACGAACTGCACCATGCAAGAACAGAAAACTTGTCTTACCTTTTCTTTCCTTCTTTTTAGAGTCCTTCCTCTCCTTTTTTTCATCTTTCTTCTCTTCCGCTACTGTTTTTGTTTTTACTACAGCTAGCACAATCTTGCCCGACATTTGGATGAATACATATGCCACCTGCAGTCGAATCTAGTCAAAGCAAACACGAGTCATATACTTCCTACAACAGCACACTGCAGATGGCATATGCATACACCATCCATACTTAAGGTGTTAAATATTAAAATGCTTTTATCTGAAAGTAAGATTTAACACATTCATGATTTTATCATTGGTGCGACTATATCTTTTAACACCATTTGACTAAATGTAAATATTCATATAATATATTTATAGAGGATGATCTATGTATAAGATGAATAGAAATGTACATGTATAAGTTTGTTTTTATCCTATGTATTTGTCCTTTGGCTTTGTATTCAGTAAATACTTTGATGTTGTAAGCATTATGTATACATGCATAGGCAAGTGGGGTACAACTGTCCCCCAACCCTTTAACTATCCTTAAGATATGAAATACATATTGAATTACACTGTGCGTGCATTCTGAATGTTCTTTCTTGGTCTTTATTCAGCTGCAATTTTCAGCTATACTTTCTAAGTGACGTAATATTATAAAGTTAACGTAAAAGTTAAAATAAACTAAGTTAATGCACTGAATATCAATGGGGGACACCTGTACCCCACGCTCCTAACAGAAGGTTAAATAAAAATTAAATAACTTGTTATTTCTTTCAGCTTTGTTTCTCTTCGACAATCACTACGAACTTTGGTTGTGGCAAGGTTGGTGGCCAAACACGGAGGATGGGGAAAGTGGCGACACTGGTTCAGGAAACGTGAGGTGGCAGGCCGAGAGGAGAGCTGCCATGCAGACAGCTCTTGATTACTGGAAGCAGAAGAACCCCAACGCAAGTCCTCGTGCATATTTGGTTTGGGCTGGCCTTGAACCTCTCAAGTTCACAAACCTGTTTCCCATGTGGAAAGACCGGGACGATATAGCAGAATTGAACATAAAGGTATTTTCCACAATTTATGCATAACTACTGTATATGCTTTCATTCCTTTTTTTTATATATCTGTGCATCATCTTTTCTTGCTATTATTACGATGATCTCCACTAACAGTACTACACGCAAAGTCAGTGAGAAACCTTTGTTCCATAATGTAAGAGAAAACAATTTCTCTATAAAACACAATAATTAAAATGAAACATTAATGATATTGTAACTGAAGAAATCTTTCATTACTCGAGTGGTTCATTGACCAATAAAAGATATATGTCTACAAAAGAAATTCTACCATGTGAATTTTGTAGAGTATTAATCATAATGTAGTTAAAATGTAACCATGTTGTTGTTATTCCATTTATTTGACATGGCATGCTGTTTTTCTTGCATAGCAGTGGTTAGATTTTGTTGCGTTCAAATGTATAGTAGTACAGTGTACTAGGAACTGCAGGGAAAAATTATGGGACTTATATATAGGGCCTCTCTTAATTAGTTCTGCAGGGGGCCCAAAACTGGTGTTCCATCATTGCTTCTGCTGGTTGCTATTAACACTGTCCATATATTAATTAATTGTATCAAAATGTCTCGAATTACATTTTCAATGATGCTAAATTTCAATTTCAAACAGTTGCAGTACCTAATAGAATATTTGTGCTATTTTTTTTTTCTTGGTATTCTTTAGCAGTCTGGAAAATAATGTTCACTATTTTATGTTGCTCGAACATTTTTGGTTCCTTGGGGATATAACGATGTCATCACTTTCCATAATGGGTAGTCATGCTCCTGACAGTGAAACTATGAGCGTGGTTTGATAGGTAAGGTAAACAGAAACTAAAATACGAATAGATTTGTTGATAGGTAAGGTAAACAGAAAGGAAGATACGAATAGATTTGACTCACTTGTAATTAGGTACTTTACAATAATCTCTTTTCAACTCTACAAACTTTCCCAAACAATGTTGTAATGCAATTATACCATTTTTGCAAAACAATTTGTCAAGATATGCAATATTATAATTTACATTTACCAATTAAAGACCACAAAAATCTCATTTGTGAGCAATTTATTCTAGTTTTATCATGTTGGCGAAGAGTCCAACATTCACTACCATATAGAAGAACCGGTTTTGAACTTGTTATGGTATCTAATTTGTTTTTCAAAATTTATTTTCAAAATTCCATTTAATCTATTGTATTTGATTAAACTGTTCTAAACATCTTTTTGGTGTTTGAACTGTGAAATATGGCTTCCCAAATATACAAAGTCTGTTACCTGTTCAATTATTTTATTGTTTATCCTGATTTTCTCTCTAGGAAGTTTACCACTTATTGCCATTGACTTTGTTTTATCCTCTGAAATTTTCATGTTATAATTTTACATTTACCTTATTTATCAAACCGCCCTCATACAGATAAAAATATGTGGCTAGCAAACAGAAATAAATTATGGAAGAGAGAGGTGTATGTGTGGGTATTTAATGCAGATGTGTATACATTTCAGGATGGCAAGAAACCTGGTGAGGTTCTTATGGTGGAGGAGGAGCTGGCACGTTTGACTCGTTCCACCTACCCCCCTGCTCAGTTGCTGCAGCGTCCATTACCAGATGGGGTGGACCCCACTCGTCTCGAGCTCTATCTTGCCCCTCAGTACTTCCAGGTAAGTTCTGCTTGTTGGAATGTAACAGATTTTGAACGTATGTAACTTTTGTACAAAAGTTAACACTGGGTGTTAACTTTCTCTATGTGGATATTTTTTAAACATTAAACAAGAAAATTACACTACATGAACGTTCAGTATGGGGGAAGAGTTACTAAGTTGTATGTAGAATGGAGTAGCTTGCAATAATTTTTAACATGTGTTGATGGTATTCATGTCTATTTATTGAATTAATGAAAGAACAATAAATGTTTACGCATTTTGTGCATTACAGGGTGATTTAAGGAGTTAATTATGACATATTCATTAAGAATGTGTGCTTTTTTTAAATTATGAGGTGGACTGATGACATTGGTCACCTCCGAGGGCAGCACCAGGTGTGCCAGACTTCAATGCCCAGATGAAATAAGAGTTGAAATTTATCGTACATAAGACTAACTTGCTTATCTTTTTCTACACTCCATAGTGTTTGTATAAAATGTAGAGTCAGTTCCAATTAGCATACTAGAGCGTAAAGTGCCCTTAAATCTTAATTTTTTTTATAACTACATTGCTTGTGTTGTAATCGTTTTAATGTGGTACAGTTTGATGCACAAGTATTGCTTGGCAAATTACCTCTACTATTTGATGCATTTTTCTTTCATTATACTCATTTTTAAGGAACGGATTTTCACGTATGCTGGTGCAGAGGTTGTCAAATTCTTCAGTAGTGTTTTTTTTATTTCAATTCTTGAACCTCTCATTGTGTAAAAGGAGAATATACATGGTGATGGACAATTTTCTTGGTAATATTTATGCATCCTACTCTACCACATCAGCCCTTATATTAATCATATTCCCAGGGAAAAAAAATCTTTGCATGAAAACATGCATTTTAAGCAAGCGTGCATGAGGGTCATTCAGAAAGTAAGTTATCCTTCTTTTTTAAAATAAAAATATGTTTGGTGAAGAAGAAAAATATAACAAATCGTGCATAATCCTCATATCTTGTCAGAACCTGGATTTTTTTTTCCAAACTTTGGAGTTGAGGGAAGGAAATATTCAAGCGATTTAGTAGTATAGGGAAATAAGACTAGATAAGAGTCAAATCTGGAGATTTAAACAATAGAGCTGAAAACTTGTCGTTATGTGTTGCCCAATGCTCCCTCATTAACCATCCAGAAAATACTCCTCAAAAGTGATCAATGAGATAATAACAATGGTGTTAGATTTGTTACATCAGTTTGTTTTCTGTGGCGCAACTTCCAAACCAATAAACATAGTTTGGATCATTGTAATGGTATCTTCACATTTTCTCAAATTCAGAGTGAAATAAAAAGTATTATGATTGTGACGATCAAGTAATTTTTTAAAAAAATTAATTCACAGAGAAAAAAATATTAAAAGAAATTGTTCAAATAAAGGATAGTAACAAGTAAAATTATCTTCTCCAATTTATAAATTCACATGTTTAACAATTATAATTGGAATGCAAACATACCTTTGTATATTTCAAATGTGTACATTCTCCATCTTGAAAGTTCATTTTCTTACAAACTGAAATTTGACACTGATTATATGTTCACATATGTGGTTTCAATTTAAAAGAATGTTGTCCCCTCCTCAACCACTGACAATGTTACCACACCAGTCACATGAAACCTTGACACGTGTAACATGCATGTTCCCATAATTTGCCTGTAGTGACCTCGGTGAGGATTATCCAACTGTCAGATTCTCACATTCACATGAAATATAAAGTGCAAAAATTTAATTTGGCAGAGCACGTTAAGAGGTCCATTTCTGATCCTGCCATCAAAGTTCCTAGTTCAGTCCTACCCTGGATGTGACAGTTCTTGGTGACTGTCCCTTCATCAATTCCATTTAATCATTACCCATCCTCATCATTGCCATTACTCAAAACTCACAGAAAAACAATGTCAAGTAACGAAAATACAAAAACTTAATTTTTGGATGACCCTCGTATTTCGTAGATTCTTTGTTCTATGAACTGACAATTGCCTTTCAGTCGGATGTTTTTCCCATTTCAGGAACTGCTCGGAATGTCAAAGGAGGAATTCAATGAGCTTCCAACCTGGAAACAAACAAACATCAAGAAGGATGTCGGCCTCTTCTGACACGTTGCCTTCCACAGAGAAATTCTAATGCATCCTAGTCGACTGATCTCCTTAGTATTGTAGCATGTGAATCTTGCACGGAAAAACAGCATTGCCTGATAATTTTTTTTTTAATATTGTTGGCTGTGTATGTACAGTATACATGTGTGTCTGTGTGCATGAGAAAAAATGAATGAATGTGTCTGTTAAACAACTTGTGTCTTCATATTCATCATCATAAGATGATGGCTGTCATACTGTTATTGTTTAACGGAAATTCCTAGAATGAAGAAAAAAATTAGCTAATTAATAATTTTGATACAATTTACAAAGTAATTTTTACCTTACATTTACTGTATTTAAAAAGTAAAGAGGAATCTAGTGCATTTCACTGCTCTCTCTCTCTCTCTCTCTTTCATGTTATAGCTTTTCCCCCTATTTATGAACGGAGGCACATTTCCTAATATGCATTTTTTAATTAAAATACCTGGACATACACTTTTTCCGAATTTTGCTGTTAATTTAATGTTTTCCAGCAAGTGCTTTTTCGTGGGACGAACTGGGTGGGGATCTATGTAGCAAAAAAAGGCAAAACATAATATGTACATATATTTAAAGCCTTACTTTTGTCTATGCTCAAAAAATAACTAATTATTGCGTTTGTTATTCTTTGTGGGTGGTGAAATGTGTCTTCATTGTTCGTCTGTGATGTGCTTGTTAAGGATTTTTGAGCATCGTGTTTGCAGATGCTTAAGATGTTAGCATTGTTAACAATGCCAATTGTTGTGGTGTATGTGTATGTTCCTATCCGGTCGCTGACTAACAGTAAATGATTTTTTTTTGTACAGGTGTATATAGCGAGAAATGTATAAAGAAAACATATATATTTACCTGCGGGTGCAAGGCAAGTAATGAATTGGTTGGAAAAAAAAGTCCTTGCACTGCCCCAATGCACAAATTTTTGACTGATGTTGTGCCTTTTTTAACCATTATTTTTTTAGATTGTAAACTAAAATCGGATCGGAAACCATTTTGACATTGGTATCTGTGAAGCTTCTAGTCCCAATTGTTGTAACGTTCTTTCTTTTAATTTTGTGTACCATAATGTGAGAAACTAAAGTAAGTTTTTAGCCAATGTTGCCTTACATGCCGTTTTCCATTCTTGTATTTTTCTGAATTTAAAAGCAAAGTGTAAAAAATTATAAACTTGGATATATTGTAAAGATGAAACTGAGGATTAGTAATTGTTGTGCTAAGTTTGTTTAGTGTTGTGGGAGATGATTGTTGGAGTGATAGAATGGAAGCTTGGAGTATTTTCAGTGCAGAAATATTTTTCGTAAGGCTTCCAGATAGAAGAACCGTCGCGGTCCCATTTTTTTTAATTATATAATTATTTGGGCTCAAAAGTGCCAATCATACTTTGTACATGTGAAGAACTGACCTTTTTCTATTTAATGAAATGTTTGTTTGGTTCATATTTTATGCTGATAAATTTGTACATGTTGAGAAGTAAATAGTAGATGTAAAGAAATATTAATAATTATACAATACTGTACTTTGTTTTGTACATAGCATTTTCACAGACAGTATTTAAGTTATGCTTAATAAAGAATTTTAAAAGAATTGCAAGGTTTTATTTTACAAGCAGGTTCTTTAACCCAGGAGAGGTTTCATGGAGATTTTTTAGACCAGGTTTGTAGGAGAATGAAGTTTTATCACTCACTTGCTCCATGTTGCATAAAATGTGAAAACAGAACCTGCATTTAAAATGAAAACTAGAATTCACATACTATGAATTTTCCAAGATTTCTCTTGGGTTTTTATTGTAATATGAATATTTAGAAACTCAAACACAAGCACAGTACTGAGACATACAAAGTAAAAGAAAATGCTTACAAAGATGCACACACTTCAATAAAAACTAACTGCAAGATGGAGATTGAACAAAATATGAAAAACAAATTTGCAGAAATCTCTCGTAGTCATTCTGGGAAGTCAGTAATTCTGCCCACATGAGGAACAGGAGAGCAACATATTATTTACAAATGTCCATGTTGGAGGAGAAACTTTCTAAAGCTTTGCAGCTTTTGAACGGACAAATAAATTTTGAAAAAATGTACGCTTTGGATTCTGAATTTTTAAATATAAAAAATACTTCATCGAATTATTTTAATCTGCCATAGGTGGCAACACTGGTGCCTTCCATATGAGGCATGACTTTGGTCTATGGTATTTTTGTGATAAAAGAAGCATCCTATCAATATTATCATTCAATTAGTTCATTAATCACCAAAGTAGTTAATACTTCTGCCGGTAGATGGCAGCACAAGTCCCTTAAGCATTGGTCTATTTCGCACAATAAGCCAATTTTGACGAAAAAAAAAAGTTCATAGCCTGAGGGCACAATCTTTTTGTGGGGGAGGGGATTCCCTTCCCATCTGGTCTCCCTCCCCCACAAAACTTGATGCCTTGGGCTTACGATCTTTTTTGCGGTAAAATCAGCATTGTACGCAATCAAGGAATTGGTTGATTCTTCTGCCGTTAGGTGGCAGTCCCGGCACATCCCGCCGAGTTCATCACCGAAGTAGTTCATACTTCTGGCAGTAGATGCCAGTGCTAGTCCCATTTCGCGCAATAAGCCAATTTTGACGAAAAAAAGTTCATAGCCTGAGGGCACAATCTTTTTGTGGGGGTGGGGATTCCCTTCCCATCTGGTCTCCCTCCCCCACAAAATTTTATGCCTTGGGGCTATGATCTTTTTTGCTGTAAAATCAGCATTGTACGCAATCAATCAAGGAATTAGTTCATTCTTCTGCCGTTAGGTGGCAGACCCGGCACATCCCACCGGGTTCATCAACGTAGTAGTGCATACTTCTGGCAGTAGATGCCAGTGCTAGTCCAATTTCGCGCAACAAGCCAATTTTGACGAAAAAAAGTTCATAGCCTGAGGGCACAATCTTTTTGTGGGGGAGGGGATTCCCTTCCCATCTGGTCTCCCTCCCCCACAAAACTTTATGCCTTGGGGCTACGATCTTTTTTGCGGTAAAATCAGCATTGTACGCAATCAAGGAATTAGTTCATTCTTCAGCCGTTAGGTGGCAGACCCGGCACATCCCGCCGAGTTCATACTTCTGGCAGTAGATGGCAGTACTAGAGTCGTTTTCACGTTCAGAAGACACAACGGCGCTTATGGAGAAACCGCACAGTGTTGCCAATACAGCGCTAGCTCATGTCGCCGGGAAATGACCTTCCTTCACAATGAAGGTGTTACATATTTTGTATATATAATGATAATTATATGTAAATATTAATATTATACTGTGAACGTTACAGTTACCCTTTTCACTATGATCCATTGCGATCACTACACACGCGAGTGTAATGCACGAATATGACACTTCAGAAATCACTTAAAAAAGTAAAAATCACTGAGAGCTCACACAACTGAAAACAATTTTTCGGGAGAGGGGAAAAAGTCTAAACAGACCAAAGTAGATCTCTCACTCAAGTAAGGGGAACCTGGCACATGGGTTAAATTCCACTTGCAACCCAAACAAACAAATGAGTTATGGCCCACGTGAACTGATAAGACGTGAATGACTCAAGCAAGGCATGTCATATTCAGTGGCGTCGCGTGCGGTTCACATACGGGTGTTCACAATAATTTTTTTATACTGAATGGAGATTTACTCCTCTCCCTTGTAACTTCATCTTCAATTCAAAAAGTGGAAATAACAGTTCAACTTATTTTCAACTATTTCCCACAAAAATCACGCTATATTTGAAGTAATACATTTTTTTATTCAATTAACACCCTTTTAATTACGCAATTTACAATTAGTAATGGTTAGTGCAACCTAATTAGTATAACATGCAATCTCAGGTATGTACAATGCAAGACTACCATACTTCGCAATCTACTTTCTATTACACCGACCATATGTTAACCAACCACATTCACAGCATTGAAAGCACGTGCATCATTAGCGGGACAGAGGGGAGGACGCGTCCAGTCCAGAAAAAAAATATTTTGTATGTAAGATATTTGGGAATTATACAGAATGACTTCGCCCCGCCCACAATAACTCGGTTGGGATGCTTATGATCAATGTGACATTCCATATGTTCCTTCTTCCCTCGTGTTTCGTATTTTCCCTCCTAGCATCATTTTGCCATGGTTCAGAAAGATTGATTTTTGACCATTTAATGCAAGGGTTCTCAAATTTCTTTGCTTCACGGGGCCCTTAGAGTTTCAAGATTTTTCCGCGACGCCCAGAATGTAGCCCTCTCTAACACTTGCATCAGTCAGTTACTTGTAAGATTGCATGCCTTAAGTTAAAAATTAAACACGTATTTCAAATTCAGAAACATTTCATATGTAAAAATGTACTAAATAAGCACATATTTGAAACACCCATAGCACTGACTAACAATTCAGTGAAAATATTGGAACATTTCGCAGCGCCCCTGCGCCCCTCAGGATGCCGCGGCACACTCTTATTATTAACATATTTACCCGTCGTTGCCTTCTAATCGAGGGGTCCTCGGTTCGATACCCGTGGAGGAACTTAGTTATTCGAATCCCACTTAAAACTGTAGGTCCAGTCCCGATTAGTCTTACTGTGCATAAATTGGACTTAAAACACCAAAAAAATCAATCAAACATATTTACCATCCTTGATCTTATGCATTGCACGAAACTAATCGTTCCAGAGGCAGTCTTTTTGTATAGCTATGTGCAAATGGTAACAAACGCCCAGAATGTGTCCTTTGCCCATCCATGCTTCGAGTGAATTGTTCAATTACAAGAACTGTCCGATGAAAAAGGAATAACAATTCTCTTTTAGATATATTAAAATATTTTTTAAATGTATCTATTACAAACAAGACTACTTACTGATTTGTCCGAATAAGTGGCCAAAGAACACACTCTAAATATGCACTTTCAATTATACATTTGCACATGAACTCCCTCCTGAAGGATAACCGGCCGAAGCCTATAATTGAGCTCTAGATATTACACAGAAAAAAATAAAATTCTCACTGTGGGTCGAGTAATTGAACGCCACACACCGACGCACAATGCACTTAATAATGATATCAAGAGAAACTAAATTCTACATTATGCTGGCACTTACCTTTATATAGGATACAGTTCCTTTAGTAATTTCTGTTGCAACCACTGTGGTGAATTTTACTTGTATTCTACCTCTTGTACAATGTAGAGGTCCGGGTGGTGAGGGCCCATCCTTTTTACTTCAGTTCGTTCTGCTTCGCTCATTCGCGAAAATGGAGTTTCTTTCAAACTCCTAACAGTATTCATAGTGTACAAAACACAACACTACACACACACACACACGGCAGAACACACATACACACACGCACGCACGTCTGAAAGCCAATGCACATAAGGTCACCCAACCGCTTGCCAATAGATATCGCGCTCTCCAATAGTCGACACCACTCTAACCGCGTTTTGCCGGTTGCCGCCAAAGAGCATAGGCTTTTTTATTGCCCCGCAAAAGGAAGAGAACTTGACCTTTCCAAAAATAACGTGTCCCTTGCAGGTCTCCCACAGCAACAGTGTTGCCAACAACTGAAACGCAGAAGTTGCTAAATCTTCAACATGCGCTAAAAGTTGCTGAATCAAATTTGCTGGTGAAAAATGCAAAATATATTTTTAAAAAGTGCTGTAAAGAACAACTTACATCAGGTTTATTCCAACCAATAAATTAAATTTCAATTTTTGTGCGTTTATATGTACATGAAAAAAAATACTTAATTTCAAATGAGAATTTATGCATATTTCATTTTAACTTTCTAACTTCAAAGAAGAAAATATTATGTGTAGCAAAAATGCATCTCTAGTATTCTGAAAGTTATATTTTGTTCTTCACACAATAAGCATATTCCAATAACGTAGAGAATAGTAAAAATAATTTACTAACATCAATTAAATTTTTTTACGGTAACAGCTATTTAGGCCTAGGACTCCATACTATTCTGAGTATAGTTACCAGAAAAATGCGCGTTCAATTGATTTAAATGTAGTCGGCACTTTCCTTTGCAATTTAATTCGGTGGGAGTAGTTCTTTTTTTTTTTGCATTAAAAACGTCGATTACTAAAAATAAAGTTGCACAGTCTGAATGGCCCTTAGCCGCACATGCGCAAATCATATAAACCTTCAAAGATATGTAACTCCTGCAGACTAGTTTCTAAAGAAAAGTCGCTCGTCACTATTCCGTGAACTTTAGCGCCCACTGGAATTTAAAATCCGCCAGGTTTAGCGACTTCACACTAAAGTTTGCAACTATGTAGTGCAGACCGTCTCGAGTCCCCCTAGGCATGCCTTGTATATGCTGCACTCTGGTGCCGAATGCAAGAAGTATTGCCGCTTGAATCCGGGCTCCCAGCACCATATGTTCGCACAGACCAGTGAACACTTCCGCGGTATAGTGGCCAACAGCCCGTTAGCTGCCAGTTCACAACACACAACACAGCAATTGTGTTCATCGCAACCGTGCAACACAGGAGTCAGTGTTACCAACTATCTAAAAAAGTTATCAGACGTGAAAGACGTCAACTCCGAGTAAATTGTGTGTATATATTCGAACATCAAAAAAGTATTTTTTTCAATTAAATATATGTGTGTGTGTGTGCATTTAATATGTACGTAATTTAAAACATATACATGAGTGTTCACGTGCTCATGCGAACATTATCACGCGACGCGCCTGGTCATATTTCTATCTCGAAGCCCCATATTTTGTCACGTGTTGGAAAGCCTTTCAAAGGTTAATATGGTGTCTATGAATTTATGTGTAAGTTGGAAACTGAAAGGTGATCTTCATTTCAGTATTAATGTCGACAGTAATGTAAACGAAAACAACGTGTATTTGCGACAGCACTAATGTTGCTCACAACAGCAGCATTGGAAATAATTGTCAATTATTAAATTTAAGTAATTTCAATTCTATTATAACAAACTGCATGAAGTTAATATTTTTACTGAATGGAAATAAAATAACAACTCGAAAACTTGGTGGTGATAGCCGGAATGCTGCGGTGAGTCGGCTCAAGATGGCCAGACAACGTCTCCTTACTTCGCGCGCGGTTCGGGTTAAAAAGAAACTCCAAATGCATGGAAGTAATATTTCTGGGAACCTTTGAGTGGTTATAAAAAATAATTTCATTATTTTCTCCACAACTTTGTCGCTGGAAGTTTTTACTTGGAATTACAGATCAAAAAATGGCCAGCGACGACATTTTCTACTGCACTAATATAAAAAATCTGCATATACTTTATTTGAATATTTTTTAATGCGAATATGCTTTAAAGTATTGATAAATTCTGAGTACCACCATCACCTATGACAATTAAAAAACAGTGTTATTTTTTTTAATAATGAATGCTTCAATTTTACGGCAAGTTTCAACGTTAGGAATGAAAACAATGTAAAAATTGTGTTTTCACGGAAAATTTGCGTTTTTAATTTATCTAAAATTATGTAAGCAAGTTACCAGTTTTTTGTGTTCACCATCGTATTCTCTACAAAATTTCCTGCAAAACTGCGGTACCGATTTTACTTAAGCTAAATTTGTAAATCCAGAAATTTCACAACAGCGCGCTCGTATTTCCCATAAGAAAAGCATTGCCCATAAGAGCCCATTGCGTCTTCTGAACGTGAAAACGACTCTAGTCCATTTCGCGCAACAAGCCAATTTTGACGAAAAAAAAAGTTCATAGCCTGAGGGCACAATATTTTTGTGGGGGAGGGGATTCCCTTCCCATTTGGTCTCCATCCCCCACAAAACTTTATGCCTTGGGGCTACGATCTTTTTTGCGGTAAAATCAGCATTGTACGCAAGCAATCAAGGAATTAGTTCATTCTTTTGCCGTTAGGTGGCAGACCCGGCACATCTCGCAGAGTTCATTACCGAAGTAGTTCATACTTCTGGCAGTAGATGACAGTACTAGTCCCATTTCGCGCAATAAGCCAATTTTGACAAAAAAAAAGTCCATAGCCTGAGGGCACAATCTTTTTGTGGGGGAGGGTATTTCGTTCCCATCTGGTCTCCCTCCCCCACAAAACTTTATGCCTTGGGCTACGATCTTTTTCTTGCTGTAAAAGCAGCATCGCAGCGAGTCCAGACAAAACTTGATATTACGTGCAAATTTGTCAGCATGGGTAAGAATTTTAAAATGTTGCCAAATATTAAATTTTTGCCGATTTTAGCTCATAAAATATATTTCCATATTATTAGAAATGCAGTCTATTCACTACGCTTCTGTTGTAATTGTATGTGTTTAACAACATTCAGATAAGGTGTTATTATAGTCAGTGGCGTACGCAAGGGGGGGGTTACGGGGTTTAAACCCCCCCCCCTTGAGCTTGTGAAATATTATGAAAAATGCTGTGGAAAAAATTTAAAATGGCCAATTTACCACAGTCAAAGATCTGGGACAATACTATTACTATTACTACATCTACTACTACTACCAATACTACTACCACTAATAATAATAATAATAATAATTTGAATTATTATTTCCATGTAGCATGAAGAAAATCACAGCATTCAAAGCACACGCGTCTTTCAGAGTGATGCCTTGAAAATAAGCACAAGTTCTTGAAAGTGAAATATGAGGGTAACTATGATTTCAAAGAGAAATAAAATGTTTTGTATTTCAGTTGCCTCAATGTTCAATACTCTGGCGTACGCAGTTTTTTTTGGGGGGAGGGGCCGGAATAGTAAATGTGGATAACACATGGCTTCGTTTTCGAGGGCAGGATGCATAATAAAATATTTCGGATTTTTGGAGCTTTTCAGTCTATTAAAATTGTATTCAAAGACAAAAATGGTAGTCGGGACTCACTTTAAAAGAGGTTTCGTATTTACACATTTTAATTTTTTAAAGTTCTTAACGGATTTTTATTTGAAAATTCTGATTTTCTCAAAATTTTGGTAGGGGCTGTAGCATCATCGGCAGAGGCATGCATATTTCGTTTTGACAAAAAGAAAACGAAATTTGAAATAACACATTGCAATGTTAATTTTTAAGGTTTCTGAAAGGTGTGAGGTGCATTTTCCTACCCAGTTTTGTCACGAAATGATGCGAAATGAACTGCAAAATGCGAAATAGACTCTTAAACACGAAATTTACCGTTTATGTACCGACGCGACACTTTCTGAAGTCTGAAGTATCCTGTGTGTTATGCAATTCACGGAAAATTGATTAATTTTGCTGTAAATATTTGAAAAGCAAAAATGGACTCCTCTATACAGGAATAAACTTAATATTGTGGTAATGATTTAATGTGCTACTAGAAGGGATATGTTTATTTTGTGTAATAGTGCAGTTTTTAAATCAATTGGGATTATATTCACATTTTTAAAACCAAAATGTAATTTTATATACCGCTTTTTCACCGCTATAACAGCGAAATTTCATTTTATTTACAGCTTTTGAACCCGAAATTGACTCTGTTTTTATACTGAAATTTTGCTTTTTTTATTTACCAAAAGTATGTGCCCCTAACCATCGGCCATGCCTCTACGTACGCCAGTGTTCAACGAACATGTATTTTTTTTGTGTGAACAATGAGAATTAACTAAAGAAAGCTCTTGGTTCGTTATTAGAGGCTAATGTATAGACAAAGGCTAGGCGGACAAGAATACAGTCACCAGTCTGCATTCCCATTGTATTATTTACCGCAGCACGTTTGAATGTCTCTCTTTAAAATGTCTCACCTTGTTGACTAGACAATTATTAAAACGACAATAAGCTTAACTATTGGAAAATGTTTTATTGGTAAGAACAGTGAGACAATCCAGATGTGAATTATCGGGGACATTTATGCGGGGAAGAAGCCGGAAAAATTCCAACCAATTTCGGAAATCGATTTCGGATCTCCCGCGTGATTGTCAGACGCTCTACCGACCAGACCACCCCAGCTCCTTGGATGAGTTCCATACTTTGAGTATTTCAATTTATTTTAATATATTTTCTTGTTTTATGGATTTTCTTCATCCTTAAAATGTCTCACCTCGTTGACCAGACAAAAAAAAATGCTCCCAGGATTTGATAAAAATTGAATGATTAGAAAGTAATTTCTTTCTATTGTTTTCATAAATGGTATATTTATGTAGATCTCTACTACATAATAGTAGTAGTGGTATTAGTAGTATTATTAGTAGTATTTCAGCTAATTAATTAATTATAAGTATTATTAATTAATACTGATTATTATTATTTAATTAAAGTATAATAAATCAAAGGTAATGTGAATTTGGAGAAAGTTTTAGAAATAACCCCCCCCTTGACGAAATCCTGCGTACGCTACTGATTATAGTTGCAAATCTCTTACTGGTTCATCAAAAAATCACAGAAATTTATACTCACTTTTTATGGACATAATTCAGTTATATTTTTATAAACCCAAATTACAATGAAGTAGTGTAATGAAACATGTTAGAATCTAGCATATTTTATTGCATGAAATCTTGTGCAAAAAATTACCTGACTGACATTCAGTTTTGGTATACAATTCAGGCTAAAGCAAAAATAGCACATTTCACAAATATCAGCCTTCTACAATTTACTTGGTCTGATCCATGGCAGTGGTACAAACTAATATTTTTTTCCACCCAAACACCATGAAAATTTTAACTGCCACTAGCACCAAATGAACCCTTTTACTACAGACAAAACTGTACCATGACAAACAGCAAGAAAACACTGACAATGGCAGAATCAAAGAAAAAACTAAAAATTTAAGTGGCATGCCCTCTTCTTGCTCTTAATAATTTAATTTTATGAACTTATTATTATTATTATTATTATTGCAAATACCAAACAAGAATCTACCATCTGCATTTTTACATGACTAATGCATGATGCTTGCCGCTACACATTTGTCACACACTAAACTGCCTGACTAAAAATGTTACAAACTACAATGGTTTCAAATGACAAGAAAATATACACAAAGCTTTTTGCAACACCAAACCAAAAAAAATGACTGATAAATAAATTAACGAGAATCAGACAGGGAGACTACACAATTAAAAAAAAGGTCAATCTGCACGAAATTTAAAAAGCATTTTTTTAAAAATATTTCATATGTAGTTAACATGTCATACAATCACGAGCCATATTTCCACAAATGAAAGTTTCCAAAAGTTAAATGATTTTATGTAAAAATGTTTATCTGTGATAGAAATGAAATTGGTTTTAATACATAATATTCCTTGATATGACATTGACAAGTATGGCACTATTATTCATAAATTCATAATTTATGGAAAATGCATTCTTTATCACCAACTTAATATTATAGTTTTGCAGTATTGTGATAATCACAATTTTCTGATTACATCCACAACTATCACTGTACACAACCCTTATACCAATTCATATTAAAGCAGACTATAGTATACAAGAACATTTACACTTTATTCATATAAATATTTATTATCTGTTGGATATAATTTTAAAATACATGTATATTGGTTGAGGAAGAAGAGGAGTTTCGTGGGCAATTGCCATCCACAGTGACAAATGTGACTTTCCATTCTATGAAATCAAGAATCAATGTCTTCATGCACTATAGCTCGACCACAAGGAAAAAACCTTCCCTTAAAAGCGTTCGCGCATTTTCCCTGCCGTTATCGGTGCTCGGGGTAGTGTTGCCAGGTCAGACTTGAAAAAATCGGGAGATTGTTCCTTGGGAAACCAGAAGATCTGCTACAAAATCCGATGATCTAATAGTAGCGGATGAACGACCTTCTCGGGGGCGGCATAGGCGTGCACACTGAGGGGCAAGAGGATGTCTGCAGATTTTTTTCCAGCGAGGGGGAAACAATGTATTTTTATCAGGTGGGTAAACGAGGCATATTACCCCGTATAGCCTAATGTTGCCCTCTCAGAAAACACCACTCGAGTTTGAAATTATCACGTTCCTACATCCCTATTATAATAATGGATGTAAATTACTGTAACTGAAATCAACTCATACGTCTGAAATAATAAGTACTTTTATGTCAACATTCATTTTCCAGAACGGGAGCGGGTGGCGACCATCCTTGCACTTCCTTCTGGACGTCCATGCCGCTTTATAATTTTGTAGAAAATTAAGTATTTGAGTATAGAATAGTATATTAAGGATAGAAAATTAAGTATTTTCAAGCCGATGAAAGTTCCAAGCAACTACGGGGGAGGGGGTGCATTATTTCCTTTGTAATTGAACTATGCCGCTTCGTTCTCTAGCAAATTTCTTGTTATTAACACTCACATGCTTTATTCGTCAGTTATGCTGCCTCTATGTTGCTGCATTTAATATATAATAGACACAACACACACACACACACACACACATACATGTATAAAATATAAAATAATTTGTCCACGCTACGAAGTCAGTGTTTCTACTTAGTAAGGCAAGGACGTTTCACTGTGTTTGTGTCACTTCATTCATTTCATCAGTTTTTCATTAAACCTTGTTGTCGTACTTACCCGTAGAGGCACAAAAGCGAGGTAAAATAACTAAAATAGAAATAGATTTTCGGGTGGGATAAAATACAACCATCTAAAAATAGTAATGTACATGGACGTCCGCAGGATTTTTTCCAGGCAGGGGCAAGGAAGGTATTTTTTCCAGGGAGGGGGCAAAGAAGGCACATTTTCTCCAATAATAGTGTTGTTCCCTCAAAAAACATTGCTTAAATTTCAATGTATCATATTCATGCAATAATTAACACACATTATTGCAGCTGAAATGAAATTATATGTGAGAAATATATAATTTTTGGTTGACTTTCATTTTCCAGGGGGGCCACGACCCCCCTTCCGGACGGCCATGGTAATGTAGTAAAAGTAATAAAATAATAATAATGTCCTAGCACATCGTTTGGCATAATTTCACAGTTCAAACAGCACTTTTCATGGCTGAGTGGAGTTCCACTCTCCCCTCCATGTTCAAGTAAGGTGACCAGGAAACTTGTTTTTGAGCAGGCCGTCGGAGGTGCCATAGCAATAGTTTATTATAGAATCCTACCGAGAAATCAATAGGTCTGGCAACACTGACGTTGGCCGCCCTGAAGGCTCCTTCCTCCTGTCTTTTTCCCCCACCCGCCAGCGCGATGGGGTCTGCGCAGGTTTCTTTCCTTGTGGTTCCACTATACTTACTCTCATATACTGATGGGCAACACAGTCTCGTTAAGAGATTCTACAGGGTGTCCGGCTTAGACCTTTAACATTACAAAAGAGCATAATTTTGAAGAGAAACCCAATTATATTACCAAAATTTACATTTTGGTAGAAAAACTCATGCATTTTTTTGTCCCAGCACCAGCACTTCACACAACCTCGATATGAGCCCCCCCCCCCCTTCCTTTGGCACGGCAGATGTTGACCCGATATTCCAATTCCGTCCAGGTATTCACTATCATTTGAGGGGTCACATTGTTAATCGCCTGACGAATTTGTTAAGCGATTCTTCCAAGTTCTAGACGGGTATACTGCAGACTTGGTCCTTGATAAACCCCCAAAAGAAAAAGTCTAGGGGGGAAAGATCCGGCGAGCGCGGAGGCCAAGCAAGTGGTTTAGATCCTCTTCCTATTCATCTTCTAGGAAAATGCTCATCGAGAAATTCTCGTACAATGATAGTAAAATGTGCCGGGGCTCAGTCTTGTTGTAAAATAATTTCTGGAGGCATTTGAGGCACAGCGTAATGCTGAAGCATTCTAAATAATTAGTTTCTCTCACTGTTTCTTCAGCAAAGAAGAACGGGCCTATTATCTTCTCTTTCATTAAACCACACCACACATTAACTTTTGGCGAGTCTCTCGTAATTTCACGAAACTCATGAGGATTGTCACTTCTCCAAATACGGCAATTTTGCTTGTTAACTTTGCCATACGTGCGGAATGCAGCTTCATCAGAAAAAACCATCTTGTCCAGAAAAGCATTGTTGTTGTCAATTTCGGTTAACATTGTTCCCGAAAACGTCTGTCTTTTAGGCTTATCATCAGGATAAATTCCTTTATGTAACTGGATCTTGTACGCCCGTAGACGTAACCATTTGTGCACAACGTCATGGATAGTAAACCGAGGAATATTGAGCTCTAAACTTGCATGTCTTATTGATATTGTTGGACTTCTTGTGAATGCAGTGCGAATCACTTCAATGTTTTCCTCTGATACCTTCCGCTTCGCGTACTTCACGCCCACTGACACAACACTTCCAGTTTCTCTTAGTTGTTTATCCCACTTAGCAATACTCAAATAGGAAGGAACATTGTCGTGACGTTGAAGATTGAATTCACGCCGAAAAGCACGTTGAACAAGCTTCACAGATTTGTTTCCTGCCAGTGAAAGAACTCAGAACACTTTCTGCTGAAGCGTCAACTCCGCCATCTTGGAATTTATGCGTTACACGCGCATGCGCGTCACGTCAACTCGAAGTACTGGTGATTCTCGCAAATGGCCACAGTTGCAAATCTCATACAAAAAAAAAGTTTCATTTGAAATTGAATGTAACTTAAGTTATACTGTTTTGTAATGTTAAAGGTCTAAGCCGGACACCCTGTATATTTAAACTTTGTAAATAATATAGCTTTTTTAAAATTACGAATGATTTCCCCTCCCCCGTATCCTTAAAGAGAATGAGTAGCGCATTGTGAGAAGGAGTGGTTTCAGAAAACAGTAGGGGTTGGTATTTCCAGAACACAATAAAAAAAAACCCACCCATTTAAGAATCTTCATGTACAACACACCAATCGCCACGTATCGTGTATTTCAATACACCAAAAGCTGCTCAACTGATATTTATATTATACAAGGTGGCGCAAAAAGAACGCATGTTTTTGGAATAAGTATAACGTCGTTGATTTTCAAGATACAAACGTTTTATTAACACCAAAACCATCGGTAATAAATGCAGTTTGGATAGGTATACAGTGATGATTTAAGTATGGGCGATTATGTCGGAAAGATGACGTCATTGTTGATGTACACACATCTGGGGCCTCTCCTCAAAGTTCCGCATTGCTCTTGCCAACATCTTTCATGTCATCTTTCAGACATCATCTTCCATACTTAAATCATCACTGCATACCTATCCAAACTGCATTTCTTACCGATGGTTTTGGTGTTAATAAAACATTTGTATCTTGAAAATCAACGACGTTATACTTATTCCAACACCATGCGTTCTTTTTTAGCAACTTTTATATATGGCACATTTCATTTCTTAACAGTAGCTACAATTCCAATGACTCCAACTTATACGATACAGTAAACATATCAACCCCCTACAAGTTTATATTGTATGTGTAAAGGTACATATACAAACACTGACAGGACAAGGAATACAGACAACCTTACGTCCAGACATCTCAGTATCATAACATCAGAAAGCATCAAAGAACATGTCTCATTACTCGCTATTACCATCCACACTTTCAACTGTTACCTTACTCCCGTAGTGGTTGCGCACTCCCTACGCCTACAGCAAATACAAGAGTTCTTCAATTTTTTTACCCCATCAAATGTATAATTAACTTCAAATTATCAAAGTGAAGTTTATGAAATTGATATTACTGCAGAATGTCCTTTGGTAGACATAACGTTTGCATGTGTTGACCCATTAAGAACACCTCTTGATTTTTCATTGTTGTTTTATTTTTTATTTACAATGGAACCCTGATATTACATTTTCCCACATTATACATTCAATTTTAATGGTCCCAATTGAGCAAAATGCTATAAAATTTCCCCACATTTTAAGTTATTTCACCTTGGTCCCACATAAAATTGAGGTTCCATTGTATACCTGTATGGAGGTTTGGCATACTTGATTCAATTCATTATGAGTATTGTTCAAAGATATTTTTTTCTTCTCAGTGAAACTTTGAATTTAAAAGTGCAGATTTTTGATGAGTGATGATAGGTTGTAGAAGTTAGATGTTTGATTTACTCTAGGCAAAATGCTAAGACTTCAACAGGAAGTAAAATTTTGACATCACACTTTCACACAAACACAATTAGATTTGGTTGAAACTACACTGACTCACTAAATGAATATACTCGGGTATTTTTTTATTTTTTTGAAATTTTCTTCCTTCATCTTAGCTGATATAAAATTATAATATATTCCTGTTACTGAATGAGTTAATGTAGTTATATTAAATTGTATTTAAGAGCGCTTATGATCTTTGTGTGCAAAATTTATATTAAAAATGTATCTTATGTACTTATAATATATGCTGGGCATACACAGCCACCTGTAAAGCTGTAAGTCCAATAAATCTTTGTTGAGTTGAGTTCCTTCATCTTCTAACTATGCTTGTTGGAGGAGAGTGAAAACATTTCACTTTCACACTTCTTTCCTGAAAAGAAAAGATAAATTGAACAAACTTCCATTCTCTCTTATACGTAGTTTCACAAAAATATGTAAATATGAACAGTTTTTATTTGCTTTTCGATACTTTATATAACTGAATACCTTTTCTACATGAACTAAAGGTTTTCAGGATGACAACATACGTATATTTTTGGATTGGTCATTCCATGCCAAGTTCTGCCAGTCCCTAACCTGATCCACTCCAATTTTTTCTGATTTTCCGTACATAGGATCACAGTAATGTATGTAATCACATTCCAGCCTTGAAATGATGTAAGTTTTGGAATTATGGAGGAGGTTAAGTGTAAGTTTGGTCTGCACCTTGCCGTAACTAAGTTACTATTGCAGTTAGAGATGTGATTTGTTGCTCATTGGAAAGCATTTCAAACAAACTTTAAAATTACATGTAATACACTTATATTTGCAAGTTTGAGTCAGGGCACCTTAAAACACAGCTAGGCTAATCGGGACAGGACCTACAGTTTAAAGTGGGATCCATGACTTTTCACCGCAAAGTCCATCTAACTTATCCAGATTCCAAAAATATGGTCCTTTGTATTTACGAGTATTTCAAGAAAGGAGTTATGTCGATTTTCCAGCAGATTTGAAAGGAAATACTATGTCAAAATATTAGCTTGAACTTTTCAAGCGACAAATTTCCTAGTACACTAGCCGAATAGAAATAAACTTTCCCCTTTCCTTCGCATGGACATGCGTAGTCATGAGTGGACACAAATTAACATTGCCTTACTTTATGCCAAACGTTCCAGAAATACAAGTTCTGATCAAAAATTATTCGTAGCTCAGTTGGTAAGAGAGCTGGTTGGAATCCGAAAGGACGAGAGCTCAAATCTCCTTCGAGAAAGATTAATCTTTTTTCAGGCTAGGTGCAGGCCAAGCTAGGTTCAAATATAAATTCCAAAGAGACGTCAAGTGAATGCCGTTGTTAGCTCAATCGGTAAGGGTGTTGCTTCCAGTTTCAGAGGTCCCGGGTTAGAATCCCGGACGGAATCGTCGCTTTTGAATTTTCTCTGTTCTTCTCTACCATCCACTTTGCCAAAGTCCTCGCATCCTCTCAGCCTCTTCGCTTTCCGTGGGCCATGCAAGCCCCATCTCCGGCTCTACGGAGCCACCGACCCTTCGGGGCTGGCAGAAGCCCACAACTACCTTCACACACATCTCCGATCACCAAATCAAAAACAATCATCCTCAAGGGATGGATCTGGGGCTTGGGTAAATTGGAGCAACACCCTTGCTGAGCGAGGTAACAGGGGTATTTTGAAGAAAAAAATGGTGATTGTCACTGGAATAAAATCTCTGAAACGGTTCTCGCCGAGAGGAGGATTCGATCCTTCGACCTCACGATGGTGGAGAAGCTGCCTTAACCACCAGACCATACTCCCACTTGATTTTGAATCACCTATATTTCTGCTATTAGCTCCAGAAGAATCTGTAAATTGAAATAATACAACGTGTGGATGAAGAGATTTCCCTGAAAAAGCTCTCGCCGATGGGAGGATTCGATCCTTCGACCTCACGATGGTGGAGCAGCTGCCTTAACCACCACACCAAACTGCCACTTTCTTTTGAATCACCTATATTTCTGCTATTAGCTTCATAAGAATCTGTAAATTGAAATAATACAACGTGTGGATGAAGAGATTTCCCTGAAAAAGCTCTCGCCGATGGGAGGATTCGATCCTTCGACCTCACGATGGTGGAGCAGCTGCCTTAACCACCACACCAAACTGCCACTTTCATTTGAATCACCTAATTCTGCTATATTAGCTTCAGAAGAATCTGTAAATTGAAATAATACAACGTGTGGATGAAGAGATTTCCCTGAAAAAGCTCTCGCCGATGGGAGGATTCGATCCTTCGACCTCACGATGGTGGAGCAGCTGCCTTAACCACCACACCAAACTGCCACTTTCTTTTGAATCACCTATATTTCTGCTATTAGCTTCATAAGAATCTGTAAATTGAAATAATACAACGTGTGGATGAAGAGATTTCCCTGAAAAAGCTCTCGCCGATGGGAGGATTCGATCCTTCGACCTCACGATGGTGGAGCAGCTGCCTTAACCACCACACCAAACTGCCACTTTCATTTGAATCACCTAATTCTGCTATATTAGCTTCAGAAGAATCTGTAAATTGAAATAATACAACGTGTGGATGAAGAGATTTCCCTGAAAAAGCTCTCGCCGATGGGAGGATTCGATCCTTCGACCTCACGATGGTGGAGCAGCTGCCTTAACCACCACACCAAACTGCCACTTTCATTTGAATCACCTAATTCTGCTATATTAGCTTCAGAAGAATCTGTAAATTGAAATAATACAACGTGTGGATGAAGAGATTTCCCTGAAAAAGCTCTCTCCGATGGGAGGATTCGATCCTTCGACCTCACGATGGTGGAGCAGCTGCCTTAACCACCACACCAAACTGCCACTTTCTTTTGAATCACCTATATTTCTGCTATTAGCTTCATAAGAATCTGTAAATTGAAATAATACAACGTGTGGATGAAGAGATTTTCCTGAAAAAGCTCTCGCCGATGGGAGGATTCGATCCTTCGACCTCACGATGGTGGAGCAGCTGCCTTAACCACCACACCAAACTGCCACTTTCTTTTGAATCACCTATATTTCTGCTATTAGCTTCATAAGAATCTGTAAATTGAAATAATACAACGTGTGGATGAAGAGATTTCCCTGAAAAAGCTCTCGCCGATGGGAGGATTCGATCCTTCGACCTCACGATGGTGGAGCAGCTGCCTTAACCACCACACCAAACTGCCACTTTCATTTGAATCACCTAATTCTGCTATATTAGCTTCAGAAGAATCTGTAAATTGAAATAATACAACGTGTGGATGAAGAGATTTCCCTGAAAAAGCTCTCGCCGATGGGAGGATTCGATCCTTCGACCTCACGATGGTGGAGCAGCTGCCTTAACCACCACACCAAACTGCCACTTTCTTTTGAATCACCTATATTTCTGCTATTAGCTTCATAAGAATCTGTAAATTGAAATAATACAACGTGTGGATGAAGAGATTTCCCTGAAAAAGCTCTCGCCGATGGGAGGATTCGATCCTTCGACCTCACGATGGTGGAGCAGCTGCCTTAACCACCACACCAAACTGCCACTTTCATTTGAATCACCTAATTCTGCTATATTAGCTTCAGAAGAATCTGTAAATTGAAATAATACAACGTGTGGATGAAGAGATTTCCCTGAAAAAGCTCTCGCCGATGGGAGGATTCGATCCTTCGACCTCACGATGGTGGAGCAGCTGCCTTAACCACCACACCAAACTGCCACTTTCATTTGAATCACCTAATTCTGCTATATTAGCTTCAGAAGAATCTGTAAATTGAAATAATACAACGTGTGGATGAAGAGATTTCCCTGAAAAAGCTCTCCGATGGGAGGATTCGATCCTTCGACCTCACGATGGTGGAGCAGCTGCCTTAACCACCACACCAAACTGCCACTTTCTTTTGAATCACCTATATTTCTGCTATTAGCTTCATAAGAATCTGTAAATTGAAATAATACAACGTGTGGATGAAGAGATTTTCCTGAAAAAGCTCTCGCCGATGGGAGGATTCGATCCTTCGACCTCACGATGGTGGAGCAGCTGTCTTAACCACCACACCAAACTGCCACTTTCTTTTGAATCACCTATATTTCTGCTATTAGCTTCATAAGAATCTGTAAATTGAAATAATACAACGTGTGGATGAAGAGATTTCCCTGAAAAAGCTCTCGCCGATGGGAGGATTCGATCCTTCGACCTCACGATGGTGGAGCAGCTGCCTTAACCACCACACCAAACTGCCACTTTCATTTGAATCACCTAATTCTGCTATATTAGCTTCAGAAGAATCTGTAAATTGAAATAATACAACGTGTGGATGAAGAGATTTCCCTGAAAAAGCTCTCGCCGATGGGAGGATTCGATCCTTCGACCTCACGATGGTGGAGCAGCTGCCTTAACCACCACACCAAACTGCCACTTTCTTTTGAATCACCTATATTTCTGCTATTAGCTTCATAAGAATCTGTAAATTGAAATAATACAACGTGTGGATGAAGAGATTTCCCTGAAAAAGCTCTCGCCGATGGGAGGATTCGATCCTTCGACCTCACGATGGTGGAGCAGCTGCCTTAACCACCACACCAAACTGCCACTTTCATTTGAATCACCTAATTCTGCTATATTAGCTTCAGAAGAATCTGTAAATTGAAATAATACAACGTGTGGATGAAGAGATTTCCCTGAAAAAGCTCTCGCCGATGGGAGGATTCGATCCTTCGACCTCACGATGGTGGAGCAGCTGCCTTAACCACCACACCAAACTGCCACTTTCATTTGAATCACCTAATTCTGCTATATTAGCTTCAGAAGAATCTGTAAATTGAAATAATACAACGTGTGGATGAAGAGATTTCCCTGAAAAAGCTCTCGCCGATGGGAGGATTCGATCCTTCGACCTCACGATGGTGGAGCAGCTGCCTTAACCACCACACCAAACTGCCACTTTCATTTGAATCACCTAATTCTGCTATATTAGCTTCAGAAGAATCTGTAAATTGAAATAATACAACGTGTGGATGAAGAGATTTCCCTGAAAAAGCTCTCGCCGATGGGAGGATTCGATCCTTCGACCTCACGATGGTGGAGCAGCTGCCTTAACCACCACACCAAACTGCCACTTTCTTTTGAATCACCTTTATTTCTGCTATTAGCTTCATAAGAATCTGTAAATTGAAATAATACAACGTGTGGATGAAGAGATTTCCCTGAAAAAGCTCTCGCCGATGGGAGGATTCGATCCTTCGACCTCACGATGGTGGAGCAGCTGCCTTAACCACCACACCAAACTGCCACTTTCTTTTGAATCACCTATATTTCTGCTATTAGCTTCATAAGAATCTGTACATTGAAATAATACAACGTGTGGATGAAGAGATTTTTCTGAAAAAGTTCTCGCCGAGGGGAGGATTCGATCTCTCGGGGTCATGATTGCGGAGCAGCTGCCTTAACCACCATGTCCTACAAAAGTTGTTTGAAATTAATAGGCCCATCAAACGGAATGTCAATTGATCCTAGTTCCAATTTAAAATTTTCTAGATAGGCTACCTCCTGTATAGCATCTTAGCTACTAAAGTTCGAAACTCCACATACAGACTAAATCCACACAATCTAATGCAGTGACGTCGAAAATTCAAACACTAACAATATTAGCCTGTTAAGAGATTCAAAATCTATGTAGTAAGTGTTCCTCTGCCCGCCCCTGCTTCCGACCCCCGTGCGCGCAGTACAGCAGCCACCGATTTATTTTACCGGGGGGAAGGGGGACTCATCCCTTATCAGCGCAGGTGTCGTTAGAAATATTTGTAGAGGGGCAGGCATCTGATAAAACTTGATTAGTAGAAATGATAATTATTACCACAATTATAATTATCATTTTACAATAATAACTATTATAGGTTATTAAAAATAAACCAATCTTAATCCAAATTTATTATTGTTATTATTATTATTATTATATAAATGGGGAGACTTTGCTACTTGATCCACCGTATGAGAATATCCAACACAACTGGTGTCTATTATTTTTCTTACATTTTGTACTGTACAGAAATTCATAGCTATTGTATTTTGTTATTAACATTTACACATTCCGTTAAAAACGAAGGCTTTAAAAGTTAGATCCAAATTTTACTCTGAAAGTTTATATTGTGTGACTTCTCACAAAGAAAACTATACATTTTGAGAGCTGTGAATCCATTTATTCTTTAGATTAAATGGTAGAATATAATAACTTTGTTCCTCTATTATACACTAAACTTTTTTCGATCTAGTGTTTAATCCGCTAAGGAAGTAAAATTAATTACCACTATACACTATTTAAATATGATATTTGTAGGATTTCAGGGGGGGGCTTAAGCCCCCTTAGCCCTCCCCCTGGCTCGCCCGTAGTAGGACTCAACTGGGTAATGGTTCACAGCTTTCCCTTCAGATGCGCGAGTTGGATTGGTTCAAGACAGCAGCTGCTTATGGCGGGAATAGGCGGGGCGGGTATTTCTTCCCATTAGGGGCAGCCGGGTTATACAGAGTGTTTATGAAAAAGTAGCCTCAGACTGACAAGCTGTACTGTGGAACCGGGCTGCTTATTCGTGGATCACCCTGTAGCACTGAAATAACAGTGCAGTGTATGTGTCACTACGTATACCAATTGTAATCTGCATTGAATACTATTTTAGTCAGAATGCTATCCAACACATTAAAATCACAAAGAACTTAAGATTTTCACAATAGTCTCCACATAACATGTACAGTCATGGACAGTTCTGGGTGTAGTGATTCCATTGACAGTCATTAGGTTTGTTACAACGCAGAAGTGTCCGTGACTGTACAACCATAGGCAAATTTTCCATGAGTGCATTCTTTTTTATGTTCTATATCCTTTGTTGTTTTAAGGAATGGACTTCTGTTGATGCGAAGCAGATGTTACCTCAACATCTTGCTTTTATTTAAATTCAAGATCATCATGAAGGACAATTTGCCTTTGGACGTAGAAAAATGTAAAATTCATTAGAAAAATAAACTATGCGAAAGCTACATTTCTATTATTTACAGAGCTTGAAGTGGGAATTGCTAATGGGGGGGGGGAGGCTTGGGAGGATGCCCTATGTTTTAACATGGTAGCAATGAGACAACAGAGGGGGGGGGGCGAAAATATTGCTACCGCCCCCTCTCACTTCAGGCACTGTTATTTCGAAACTTGTATGAACGAAAAATCAGCATAGTATGTTATTTTACCCACTTATAAGCAAATTACGGCAACAATTTTATTCAGTGTTAATGCGATTGCGAAAAACAAGGGTTGTGTACATAGGGCATAGATGTAACATTTTCGGGTGCATTCTCTTACGTAACATAATGCAAGGAAGAGCCAATCAACAATTGTCATTTTCTGGCACATCTGGATCGTATTTTTATCGATACTATGTATTATCTTTATCGATACTATGTATTTAAAGTCATGCTTCATTTACTCTCATATGGATTTGATATTTGTATAATTTATGTAATTAATTTTAGTGTTTATCGACTATTGTGTGATGTATAGGCTAATATGTTTGTATCTGAAAGTATTTAGCGATACTCTGTTGTGTTTGTATTTTTTTATTTCTATCTTTTTCTTTGTATTTTCTATTTCTGTAATTTTTTAAATGTATATTTATTCTTTATTATAAATGTTTTTAATACGATCCTTTATAATTGGAACAATATGTTTTTTAAGGATCTTTGCTAAATAAATAAACTCCAGTATTATCAATGGGATTGTTACAACTCAGACGTGTCTGTGACTGTACAGTAGTGCAATTTCGCAAAAATTATGGATGGATTGGATACGCCAATGCAGATATAAATTTAACGTACACCGAAATACGGTAGTTAATGCACAATATGAAGGATTGAACTATAAAGAAGAAATAGACTTATTTGAATTACCAAGCCACGTTTGGTTAAACTTTTTGATAACACTAAACAAATCTGCTCGTTTACTAAAATAATTTGTTACTGGTGTACAATTATTTGTTCGTCGCCTATTTAAAAAATGCTCAGTTACCAGATACTACTATTTGATTATTCCAAACAAACGTTTAGCTGTGACAATTCGATATATATATACATAGTGTGCATACTATTTATTGTACACCTTTATGCGTCAGTTTTTGTGATTAAGTTCACGATACGCCACGATACGCCAATAACATACCAATTTACAAAAGTAGTATATAAAATCTCTTGACAGCAAAGAAGATAGTTACACATTACACACAGACACTAACCTGGACTTTATTTTCGTTCCGGAATGAGGTTAAATAAGTATCAACAACACTGGACACATTCTTCAAAAATTAACAGGATGACCACAAAAAAACTTGCACTGAACTGGACATTTACTGTATAACGTAAGACAGTTCCCGTAAGAGCATTGGAGGGCATAAAACACTCACCCTATGACAAACTGCATATTATTCATAGACATCATTGCATTGCAGAAATAGTTTTTCTTAAAAATGAACTCTGGAACAACTTTTAAGGGAACAAACATTACAGTTGTTCCAAGCAAGGCACGAACTGTGAAAATCAGCGGACTTTTGTAACCAACACGAATAGCTCCATTGTGTGCCATCAGTGGCGGCGATTAGGTGGGAGGAGGGGGGAGGTATGAGGACAATTGCCACCTCACTATGGCCTCTTAATGCTAAGCCTTGTCTAGAAAGAGTACTGCTGTCCTTGCCCCCCAGTTCCTGGCACACAATCGCCAGAAATTTCTACTCTGAAATTAGTACCAGAAGGCTTGAAACTTTTAAACACGCACAAAATATACGAGTATATTCACATATTCCATGAAACGTTAAGGACCTAATAATCCAGAACGCACTTTCATAACAATCTAATACTTTAAGCTTCAATTAAAAAAATGGCATACGAGATATTGATGCAAAAATTCAACATAACATACAATATTCTTTCTTCTAAGTGTAAAGGTATCTCGCGAGATTGAAGTCATTATCTTGTTTCAAATTGTTTCTGGTTTATTTTTCAAGTAAATGTATTTGTCACCAATTACAATGCACCCAGTCCAAATCCTGGGCGTCGCCAAAAACTTTTGTAAGGGGGTTAGGCCATTGATAAAACTTGAGTAGAAATGAATAACAATAAAAACTACTGTTATCATAATTATGATTATTATACAATAATAATATTATAATCTAATATAAATAAACCAATTTTATCCCAAATTTATAATAATAATAATTTTTCAACTAGCTTCCCCAGATGAGTGAATGTACAGCACAACTAATTTTCATTACCTTTTTTACATTTCGCAGTTATTTTATTGAAATTCACAGTTATTTTATTGAAATTCACAGTTAATCTGTTACTAACTTTAACATACCTCGTTCAAGAAAGATTGATTGATTTGTTGTTTTAAGTCCACTTTATGCACAGTAAGGCTAATCGGGACTTGACCTACAGTTTAAAGTGGGATCCGAACTAGGGATGGCTAGATCCGGATGCTGGCGGATTCTAAATCCGGATCCTAAATTTTTTTCGGATCCGGATCCGTTTGGCCATCCCACATGAGCGCTTCTTTGGAAAGTAAGAATGTGTTTATAACATATTGTTACCTGCTAATATACATATATATACAGGGTGACCTGTAATTAGATGTATTATTCCCTGAAAGGGGTTAACGTAGAGGCAATTTGCAATAAATTTGACCATATGATACCCCGTCCGAAAATGAGTAGTTTTCGAGATAATCTATTTTTCTATTGTTTTTCTAAAAAATGACAATTTTCCACATAAAAAGATGAAGAGAGGGAAAAAAACTGTTCATTGTATGGCACATATTTCAGCGTTTTCTGATAGCTAACAAATAAGTGGTTCGTTGAAAAAAAAAAGTTTTTTTCCCAAATAACAATCACATGTAAGTAACGGGTGGGTCTAAACTTACAAGTGATGATAAAAAAAATGCACTCTTAGTTTACTTGGCAACGTATTAATAACAAAAATGGTATGACACGAAGCGTACAAATTACTTAAATTACTTCCTTGGGTCATCAGCTATCCAACAATGTACAAATGTTGCTAACATTCACATTTGTGTACAAGAAATAACACTTGATTCATTTTCATGTGAATGGAATCAATGAACATTACAATTAAAGAACATTACACGTCCTGCTCAAAGTGGGCACCTCCGTTTTGAATGCAGGCACGAAGGTTTTTACGGACATTTGGTCTCATAACTCGTGATGTGATGGTGTCCTTGATGTGTTGACCAGCTGTTAAGAGTGCCCTGGAGTTTGGCATCAAAAGAGTTTTTCTGCCCCGGCGCGATACAGCTATAGCTCTTTTCAGTTGTTACAGCGTGCGCTCTAGAAGCTGGCAGGGGAAGTGGAGAGCGGGGAAACGACCTATCCAGCGCAACGAGACAGGCCGGTTAGAGAGAGAGACTGCAGCGTTGCCAGAGTAGCGGGAAAGGGGAGTTGAAATCGAAAGAACCATGAATACAGACGTCCCATTGTTCGCGTATGGCCTGAGAATGCATATTATCCCCATCTTGTGGTCAGTAGAATACCGATAAGTGTATGATATCAAGTGTATACGTTGTAGGAATTCTTTCCATCTGTACCGAATGGTAGCTAGCATTGTCCATTACAATCACTGCGTCTTTGATGTTCCTTTCGTCAAGCGTATCTAAAAACTGCAAACACCACTGAAAACTAATTTACATTCCTGTAGAAAACCAGTGTGACTGGAACCTACGTGACAAACAATAATGCGCCCACCTTTACCCACGGGCACTTTTAAACCCCTGCACCCTCTTTATTTTGCCAGATTTTCGTTGGAGCGTAATTCTGATGTATGTACGTTTAGTTTCATCTGCCTAGTAAATAAAATACCTATATAGGACAAAGGTTCCTTATTTTTTAGAACATGCATTTTTCGCAAAAACGTTACTCTGGCTGTAACTATATCGGCTCTCTCCATCAGAAATCGTCTACCGTCGTTGTTCTTTTTGTACTTGAACCCCAGTATCCTCCACAATGACGAAACTTCCCACTGAAAGCTTATTAATGTATGCAAATCAACGAAAACATGTTCAGTGTTGGATATTCACCCTTTACCTAATACCCGAGGATAATTCTTCTTCTTATATCTTTATTGCAACCGTCGATTGCCTTTGTGATACTGTTCCTTTTGATTCGTTTTCGCCGTGATTCAAATGACGTGGAACCCGACGCCTCAAGACTGTCTTTGCCTTCCCTAACAATACGCTGCACAGTTCGCGTACTCACTCAAAGCTTCCAAAACTCTCTGTTGCACTTTGTGCACACTTACCAAAGGACCACTGTTTTCTGCTTCCTTTTGAAAATATTCATGAACCCTACTGATTATTTTCCTGCCTTGGCTACGAACTACCTCGATTCTGTTCGCCTTCGTACGATACTTACTGCGTTGATAAACACAAAGCTCCCAATGGAACAACGAGAGTACAAATAAACGTCACATCACATGCCACCTACACGTTTATCGAAGAAACAATGCAGTTAGGCAGTACACGACGCGACAACAATTACTCCCACGTATGTTATTCCTACATTTCGCTCGTAACAAACAGGAATCAACACTGAGGCAAAACACCATCAGCAACACGGTGAATTGGCAACACAGCAACGTGCAGAACGAAGTTAACGCTGCAGCTTCCTCCCGCAACTGCGTAACTCTCGGCTCCACCGCTAGGTGGTCTGTTCTCTGGTTGGTCAGCGGCATGTTCCCCGCTCCCCACTACCCCTGCCAGCTTCTAGAGCGCACCCCGTAAGAACTGAAAAGAGCTATAGCGACATATCAGGGAACTAGGAATTCTTCTCGGTTGTGTCCTAAACCATAGGCCAGAGCACAGGTCCACCACAGGCCGTGGGTCAGAGGACCTACCCCTCATGGTGGAAAGACTTTCCACCATGCCTCCCCCCTGCCTTCACCACCCCTCCCCTCCGTGACCGCTGCGAAAGGGCACCACCTGTTTCATTTCATTCTGGTTCCGGCTTCTCTCAAGATTTCTCCACTGGCAAAATATTCACTGCTGACCCTTGCGTGGAAAGTGGCTACGGCAAACAGTCAGGACCTTCACAAATGAGATTTGGATGGAATAAATTTTGTTGATTACAGTGGCTGCTATAATTATGTGGAATATCTGTTAGTGCGGTTGAGATAATAAATTGAGAGTAAAGAAGGAGGTAGAGATTATCAGTTGAAAATAACGACGAATCAAGTAAGAATAACTAATTGAAAGTACGCTGTGGCTGTGTAATCTTGCTAATGGACCGTGTTAAAAATGTAAACATAAACATTGGTGAGGTCTTGCCCGGTACACCCGAAACTTCCGGTTTAGGCCAGTTCCCGTTGTTTCCAGTACAGATTCACCGACATACGAAGTAATAATAAGCGCTTGTTTTCATCAATTGTGCGACGATACTCAAGAAAGATATTTATTAAAGTTCTACTATGAAGGAGTGGACGTCAAGATACACATGGACGTAGATACATATGTAAAAATGAACTATCATGAGTGAATGTATTTTACAGTATTTTTCAATAGCCGTTAACTCGACATAAATCTTCTT
Organism: Lepisma saccharinum; assembly: GCF_977018435.1. Lineage (NCBI taxonomy): Eukaryota > Metazoa > Arthropoda > Insecta > Zygentoma > Lepismatidae > Lepisma > Lepisma saccharinum. The sequence continues at coordinate 15,252,188 of NC_139250.1, read as the reverse complement.
TACTGATTTGAGTTGATTTTTGTTATTTAGAGTCGCTTTCCCGTTACTTTTGGCTAATCGCGACGAGTTTAAAATCCTTTTACACCACAGTAAACTATCTTATAAACAGGGACGTCCGCAGGTTTTTTCCAGGGCGGGAGGGGGGGGGGCAAAAATATTATTTCAGTTTGAAATTATCATGCTCCTTAAACGCAATTATAATGAGTAACAAACTACTGATGGATATTAAATTATCTGTGAATATATATATATATATATATATATATATATATATATATATATATATATACACACACACACACACACACACACACAGGGTGTTTCTAAAGGTCGTTTACAACGCTTGGGAGGTGATTCCTCACACGAAAACAAGCAAAAAGTGTGAGTTCCATTTTTACGACTGAGGCTTCGTTTCCGAGATAGGAGCCTCGCAAAAGGTGACAAAGTGAACGCCACACCTAACTGGGACGAATATTATCACAAATAGAGAGGTGGTTCCAAGGGAATAATCAAGGAATCGTATGTGCTCAGTCCGGAAGTCACTATGAAAAGTTCACTGCACGCATGCGCAATGGAGTCCTCAAAGGAATTCGGGATTTCCAGCAAGAACAAAGCATGGAAAGGGTATGTAACGCAGCAAGAAGGACCGTGACAATGAGAAATGCGTTAAAGACAACACATCCCGACCTCAAACATCAAAACATGAGCACGGAACACAAAATCCGAAAAGTTGAGCACGGTTGCATACCCCAGTTACACGCGAGAAATGAACGAATCATGTCATGTGGTGTACAAGACACACACTAGTCCACCAGGCGGAGGGAAAGAAAAACACAATATCATATGATTGCGACAACGTGTATTTTTACACGCGACAACTACGTAATATCCCCCCCACTCACACAAAACAACAAATGCTACAATGTCTTACGCACAGTCAGTGCGTGTCACTGTACACCAACTGTGGATGTCACTTTCACCACACAAAGGGGGTGGGGAGCAATACCAAGAGTGTTCGCACGCGATCACTGTGACGTAAAAGGGACCAGTTTTGGAAGCGCTGCGCAGGCAAGTCTGGCTCCCGTAGTCTACGTTCGACCTTCATGACTGCTGTACCCGCGAGAGGAGCTCGAAGGGTTGGTTCTCTCCGGCAGTCGTCCCAGTCGTGTTACAGGTTGCTGGGATATGAACAGCAGTTCGCTCTAGGTTGTCATACGCATTGAAGAGTACTAGTATGTTGTATTGAAAGAAGTTGACGTGGTGGAGTGGGCAAGTCAAGTATCGCAACAATTGGTCTGTGGTGTTCGTACGGTGATACGGCCAATTTGTGCAGTGTGCCAGTGTTAAACGAAAACTATACTTTGCAGTTCCAGCTCCCTATTACACAGATGTCTGCGTATACGACCCAGCAGCTAGCAGACATGCATCTCATGTATGAGGAGGCACGTGGTAATAGCCGTGAGGCAAGGCGTCTTTATGGAGAACGCTTTCCACATAGACGTTTACAGTCTCACGCCTTCTTTCAGGTAGTGGACAGTCGAATGCGTGAAACAGGGTCAGTGTTACCACCGCGGCAAGAAGTTGGAAGACCCCGAAGTGTACGCACACATCAGTTTGCAGAAGATGTGTTAACAGCGGTCGCAGAACATACTGGTACCAGTACTCGCTCGGGCACGAAACACGTCTTATGTGAATGTTTGGCGAGTGTTGTCAGAGGAAGGAATGCACCCTTTTAAACTGCAGAAAGTTCAAGAACTGTTACCTCGTGACTTTCGCCCTCATATGGAGTTTTGCCAATGGTTGTTGCATCAACTGAACACAAACCCTCACTTCGGGGCAAAGGTATTGTGGACAGATGAAGCCATTTTCACCAGGATGGATGTCTTCGATAGCAGAAACAGTCATGTCTGGGACTTTCACAACCCACATACAATTTTTGGGGCCCATCACCAGCACAGGTTTTCAGTGAATGTGTGATGCGGGATAGTACATGATCATTTAATTGGACCATACATTCTCCCTGTTCGCCTGAATGGTCGCACGTATCAGGCATTTCTTACTGAGGTTCTGCCTGAACTGTTGGAGACTGTACCTTTGGCACTGCGGCAAGAAATGTGGTACCAACACGATGGAGCACAAGCTCATTTCGATCGTAATGTATGACATTTCCTGCATGACGTGTTTCGCAATAGGTTCATTGGTAGGGATGAGCCTGTGCCTTGGCCACCGAGGTCGCCAGATCTCAACCCTCTCGATTATTTCTTCTGGGGAGAAATAAAAACCCTCGTATACGACACACCTGTCACATCAGCTGAAGACCTCGTTGCTCACATCAACGTCGCCGCCGCGACGGTAGCAGATACACCTGGCTTGTTTGCTCGTACTCGACAATCCTTGATTCGTCGCTGTCATCTCTGCGTAGAAGTGAACGGCAGACATTTTGAAAACCGTCTGTGATTATCCCCCTCGGCAAATCCCAGTGAGAACACACTTGGTATTGATCCCCACCCCCTTTCTGTGGTGAAAGTGACATCTTCAGTTGGTGTACAGTGACACGCACTGTCTGTGCGTAAGACATTGTAGCATTTGTTGTTTGTTGTGTGTGTGTGGGGGATATTACGTCGTTGTCGCGTTTAAAAATACACGTTGTCGTGTGACAGTCAGATTTACCGTCGTTATCATTATTATTATTATTATTCAAATCTATAGCGGTGAAATAACGTGTTCAATCAAAGTGTTGAGTGTTTTAATTTGTAAGAATATATATTTGATTTGCCAAGCCGACGGGAGAATGAAAGGAAGTCCCGAGACTGACGGGCGAGCACCTGAAAGGTCACGTTATGCGTCTAAGGCTTAGGAAATTCGACCGTAATGACAACCATTTAAATATCTCGGTTTCCAGCGGTCAGATTTATGTGAAACTTTTACCAGCGCAGCAGCATGTGTGCAAGAACGGATGTGTGGAGTTTCGTCGCGATCAAGATACAATTACGGATGCCAGATCAAATTGGTTGTAATCGATCAGTTTATGGGCACTGATTGCAGTTGAGCTACGGGCGACATCGAGGCGGAAGCTTGATCCGCAGAAACCAAACTTCGAGCACGACCCGTTCAGCCTAGGAGACAATAGAGCGAAGTGGAATGACGTCTCTGGAAGCGTCCCTTCAACGAGCGCCGAGCGTCCTTTTTCAAAATCCAAATAAAACGAAGGACATGGTTTTTCGATACACAGTCTTACCGCGATCCTTGTAGCGAGAGCACCTCCGTGCTACCTCTCCTTACACAGTCTTACCGCGATTCTTGTAGCGAGAGCACCTCCGTGCTACCTCTTCGTATACAGTCTTACCGCGATCCTTGTAGCGAGAGCACCTCCGTGCTACCTCTCCGTATACAGTCTTACCGCGATCCTTGTAACGAGAGCACCTCCGTGTTACCTCTCCGTATACAGTTTTGCCGCGATTCTTGTAGCGAGAGCACCTCCGTGTTACCTCTCCGTATACCGTGGACTTTGTTGTGTTTCGCGAACACCAGTGTGGATAGGAAGTAAGTCTACACGAGTGCGCTTACCTCCACCGCTGGAGGAAGTTGAAGCGACACTGTGTTTCCGTGATAATCTTACGCCGTTTATAGTTTTTGTGAAGCGAGGAACATCGAAAATTATGGCGGGCTAGAGGAAGAAGAGAGATGAGGGCGTTACCCTCGATTCGCCCGATGTCAGACAAGACTATAACCCACGCCTACAACATGCCAAGAAACGACGAGCTACGCCGCCTTATGCCTATCAGCCGCCACGGCTGATAGGCATAACACTATGTGTTTTCAATCGCCCATAAAGACGCCAGGATGCACCTCGGAAGCTGAGAGATGGTAATGTATTCATCTGTGTGAATGTCAACACATGACGGCCCGATTGACGTAGAGAACGCCCTTGAAATTCGTCAACATTTTTAAAACGCCCACACAACTCGAAACTTCATACCAAACTCCCGTCGCGCTTATCATTTGTAATTTATTCGTCTCAGGTCAATTTTTCTTATTTCTTGTGATATTTTTTAATGATCTTAAATTCGTTGTTGTTTGTGCTCCTTTGTATTTGTTTAAAGTGCGTACTATTGGAGTAAAGCGCCGCCCGCTTAATTGTTTAATCTACTTGAGGTTTGTTCATTTTTATGTGTCAGCGCTGTGTCGCTGCTAGCTACGTCAGGTCGCGTATGTGATTGTTTGTTAAAGTATTTGCCTGGTAATATGAATTGCTCGTCGCGGCGAAGTGTTTAAGTCCCGCCTGCTTGAGAGTATATGTTGCGTCACTCAACGGAGGTTATTGTTATGTTTGGAACCACGTGAGGTCATGTAAAAGGAAAACGTCCGCCCACGTGAGCGTAATTACTGTTGAGACGCCTTTGTTTATGCTGGACAAATAATGTATTGTCACTGCACCGACCTGGTTTTTTAAAAAAGGTGAACTTAAGTAAGGGCTGGCTAGGATTTGAGTAGCACTGGAGCAAAATCACAAATGACCTGATTAGACAAAAAATCGAGGTAAATTTAAATATGAATGCAATAATTAGGGCTCGTCGTCATAAAACCTGTACATGTCATGTATCATTTTTTGTGTTGATGACCCCGAAAGGATTGAATCTGAGAGAGAATGTGTGAGTGAAAGAGGGGGAGATGTAACTAATTGATTTTTGTTTTGTTATGAATAGAATATACTTTATTTTTTCATGTTAATTTTTGGGCTATATCATTTCGTACGCATGTCGCTACCCGTGATTTTCAGGTGTGCAGCTAGCCGCTTCCCGGCTACAGGTAAAGAGGTGGTAAATTGAAAGTATATATTTTTTTGTTTTCTATTCGATATGGCTAATCACTATGCACTGTTGGTCACTGGTTCCTACACACGAACTCAACCTGGACCGTAACGCTATTTCGCTTGTCCGAAGGAGATTTTGCCGCCTCTATCTAGGTAGTGGTAGCATTTGTTTTCCCGGACAAGGGAGGGCGTTTCACAGTCGCAATCATCTGATATTGTGTTTTTCTTTCCCCCCTCCTGGTGGAGTAATGTGTCTCTCGTATGCCACATGACAGGATTCGTTCATTCCTCGCGTGTAACTGGGGTATGCAACCGTGCTCAACTTTTCGGATTTTGTGTTCCGTGCTCATGTTTTGATGTTTGAGGTCGGGATGTGTTGTCTTTAACGCATTTGTCATTGTCACGGTCCTTCTTGCTTCGTTACATACCCTTTCCATGCATTGTTCTTTCTGGAAATCCCGAATTCCTTTGAGGACTCCATTGCGCATGTGTGCAGTGAACTTTTCATAGTGACTTCCGGACTGAGCACATACGATTCCTTGATGATTCCCTTGGAACCGCCTCTCTATCTGTGATAGTATTCGTCCCAGTTAGGTGTGGCGTTCACTTTGTCACCTTTTGCGAGGCTCCTATCTCGGAAACGAAGCCTCAGTCGTAAAAATGGAACTCCCACAATTTTTGCTTGTTTTCGTGTGAGGAATCACCTCCTAAAAATTGAAAATTACACGTTTGACACGTCTGTATTTGTATTTTATTTTCTGCTTCTGCCACGTTTGGCTAATAGCGACGAGGAGGATGAATGAAGACACGCAAGCTCTCTCTCACTCTCAATCACTCAGTCTTTTACACTCTCACACTCAATGTCCAGGCTGATGCCACGGCTGGAACGTGGAACCTTCCATGGTCAGACCATCGGTCAACTGCTGAGAGCGCTCGGGCACAGTTTCCTTTCTTATAATCTTCAAGTCCCTTTGTGCAGTTCTCATCGTTGAGTTCACAGCAGATATAATGGGCCAAGATTGATCTGTTTGGTCTATTTTACTCCACTTTTCTGTCACTTCTTACTATTCGCGAAGATGGGAGGGAATGGGTGATGATATGAAATTGATGAAAGGACACCCTATGCCCAGGCCGGGATTCGATTGATTGGTTTCAAACTGAAATATCAGTCCAACTAACGATAGTATGATCTTCGAGTACGTGTTACAAAGTACTCTTAAAAATCCCCAGTGAATTGGTCAAAATAAATTGACAGAATTTCGAGGAGAGGTCGAGCCGCTGTGGACCCACACCTTACGCCAATATAAGTCAGTAAACCCGTGGCGCAACAGCCCGTGAGGGCAAGGGCCTACTCACACTCCAACCAGTTACAGGGTGACGTGTGGTCAGCACGACGAACCCCCAGTCGTTGTTGAATGTTTCCGTGACCGGGTTACTCATTTGTAGCTCCCCATTCTCTTCAACAGGTCCTAAAGACCAGCCATGTCAAACTCAATTCGTGAGTAGGGCCGCATAACGATAATGTCAAAACTATCCGGGTCACACATCCAGAACCCCAACACCTTGAAGTCCAGAACTAAGTGGTTCGACCCAACGGGGCCGGGAGGTGATTCCGGTGATTATTATTGCGGCATCGATATGTAAATTATATATAGACCTCCCCCATATTTTTTCATGGTTATAGTATTTTACATGTTAGTTTCGAGTATAAATTGGTTACAATTGTGCAAACATTTTTGCAAGAAACTGTTTGTGAGCAATTGTAGTTTCGTTTCGCACTGATTTGACAGTTTTCTTTTTAACAAACTTCTCAAAAGTCTGCAATAAGTTTTATGTCAGCATGAAACTCTAAATGCAGACAGCAAATGTTTTGTCAGTCATTCTTGATCATTCGGCTGTTTCATTAATCTAAATATGGAAAACAACTTTTCACCAAGGCAAGTGCAACCAAAATTAATAAAATTTATACAGCAAAATAGCTTATTCGAGGATACTGCTACGGGAGATATGAGAAAAATCAAGGATAGCCCACCTCGCGATATTTATTTTTCAATAAGAGTTGCACTGCAATTCAACAAGTTCCATTCGAACGCAGGACTTGCACACGCATCATCAAAAGGAAAGGGAGCAGAGCAGAACAAGAATATTGCCCTTCGCACCCTCTGAAGTCTTGAAACCTGTTTCCAACTTCATCACGTGGTATTTTTACTGTGGACAAATATTCCTGCCATTCCTGAGAAGTTGGGAAGGACAAAATATAACTTCATTAAAAAGTTTTAATGTAACGGAAGACTGTAACTTTGTAAAATGGCCTCCACTTCCTTCAAAATATCAGCTCTTGAGTCACGGGGAGGAATCATTCAAGTAGTTTTACTGTCATATCGAGATGAGAATCGCATCCACGAATGAAGGGAGCTAACCGAGCTAGCTCACAGACGTCTGTAATTTCACATATTGTGAGCGAAAAGGCAACAACACGAACAATTTTCGCTTTCAATTGTTCGTTGACTAAGTCATCAATCCTCTCCTCAACTGTATTTCTGATTTTTTTAATATTTTTTTATTAGCTTTGCTTTTCTGCCACGTTTGGCTAATGGCGACGATGAGGATGAGTAATGATATGATGAAAATTGATGAAGGGACACATACAAAGAACACCCATGCTCAGGCTAGGATTCGAACCCGCAACCTCTGGTGTTGCAACGGGCTGTGCTAACCACTCCGCCACAGAGGTTGGCAAATTTATTTCGTGATGAAGAAATACTTCTGAATGAATTAACTTTATCAGGGTACAAAATTTCTACTCTTTTCACTATTCACTTCACAACTAAAGTAAGCATTTCACTTGAAAAATCTACATTCCTCTTCTATAGTCCTTTTATTACTCCCACGAAATTTGGGCAGCGATATGGTTCTCTGAATCTTTTACAGAAACTGACTTTTCTTCCAGATAAATTCTTGAAAATCAAGAAACAGACTCATAGGCGAGAGAAAGTATGCACGCTGCCCTCCCCCACCTGGCAAGAAATTTTCGTGCTTGAGAAGTAACCTGTTCATCAGCTTGCTTAGTTGACACAACACCTACTCTCATGGGCGTCAACCAAAAATTATGTTTTTCACACACATAATTTCATTTTAGCCACAATAATATGTGTTAATTATTGCATGAACACCATAAATTCAAATTTAAGCAATGTTGTTTTAGGGAACAACACTATTTTTGGAGAAAATGTGCCTTGTTTTCCCCCCTGGAAAAAATATACCTTCCTTGCCCCTCCCTGGAAAACAATCCTGCGCCTACTCTATAATGGAATGTATACCTGTCTAGGGAAAATTGGCCAATGTGGTGAAGTTTGGATGAATCTGGTCTTGTATCAACGAAAAAGAGAAAACGGGATAACTACAAATGTATAGATAATTTCAAGCATGAAGTGTTAAGTGGGGCCAAAGCGGGCAGCATTAACGGATTCGGGGGCCCACATGCGGCCCGCAAGTTTGACTGGTCGAAATCTCAGGAGAAAAGTTGTTACGCTTCTCCCAGGAGACTCGAACCTGCGCGCGTCCGTAGCTGGAGCCCAAAGCATGACGCCTTAAACCGTACGGTCACGATGAAGAACAGCATCTAAGGGCGAAAAAGTGGAGAACACCTGAAGATGAGTTTTCGTTTCCTAATTTTGATTTGGCAAAGGGGACTCTCTTACTGCACCAAGCGCCGTCAACCCTATGCCGGTCGTTTGAGTATCTTGAGTTTGAGTTTCTGTAAGTCTACTTTATGTATAGATAGGCTAATCGGGACTGGATCTACATTTATAGTGGGATTGAACTATTGGGCGTCCACCAGGTACCAAACTCGGGACCTTTTGACATTACGAGGGTCACCTTTCCCATTACGCTATAGGGGAGGCAAAATATATCTGAAACTAAGAAGACATTTTGAACGGACATGTACCTAGAATGTAGGAGGCAGGGTTCGCGCTGAAGAGGAAGAAGACAGGGAATTCTCCCTCCCCTTTCCTAACCTGTACATCTCTAATGTAATTCTCAACCAAGCTAAGAATCTTTTCCTTCTACATTTTATATCACTTTTTTATTGTTAATGAAGAATTCGAATTAATCATTTGTCTTTAAATCTCAAGTTAGCAAGTCAGCCAAAATTATATTTTTATACTAAATTTTACATTAATTGAAGATTTGCAAAGATACAGTAGACCTTTTCATGATCCTTCCACTCCAAAAACAAATGTTTTGTAAGTCACACATCAAGTTTACGCTTGGAAGTAGTGAAGTTCTAGGAACCACTCACACACACACGCACGCACGCATATGCAAGCAACAACAATAGTATTGTAATTTGGAGAGGATGTGATTAGCGAGCGGAACAAGCATGGGAATTTAACGAAGTTCCTTTGCGAATCATGAATTAAATATGCATGTTTGTGTGTGTACACGTATTTCCTATCTGCACCGTTGGCTCACAAAGTACTACATGTGAGGTAAAACTATCGAAATGTAAAAAGAGGAAGCGCTACCACTCTCCCCGCCTTTTCTACATTTTATTCAAATCGAACACGAGGCACGTATCTAGATATATATTTCGGAGGGGCGTCCTAACGTAATGTCTCAAAATAATAATATTAATAATGTTAAATTAAAATAAGTACAATTAAAATAAATTAATTAATATATATATATTTTTCTTACATGAATAGGTAAGAAGGCGGTATAACAACAGTGATATAACATCACGTATTCATTATCTACCTTACGTGTAGTTAAGGTCGGCAAAATTTGTAAAAAAAATAGAAACTGCCCTGGGAAGGAAATTAATGTCAAGTAGATAAAGAATATAATATTTATTGAGTATCAAAAAATGATGTTAGATCCAGTTGACGAAAGTAAAATTCCTGGTAATATTTTGCATGTTATTATAAGTATGTATTTGCATAAATCTTCTTTGGTACTGTCATTCAAAGTCCTATTGCATTCCAATAAGTTTGCGGAAATAAACAATTTGCGATTAAACAACAACCATATTTTCATTACTTAATTGAAGTTATTTTATGATCTCATTATTTAATTTTTGTACTTGGTAAGTCTTTCGGGGGGAGGTTGGGACTCCTGGACCCCCTAAATACGTCCTTGGCGGTAGGGGTCGAGATAAAGTTACTGTGTCACTGGTTCCAATTCACGGTAAATATGCTCTGCTTCTCTACACTCAAAACATACACAAACTCATGGTCTTCCTGCTCTCTTGGTTTCTTGCCTGGGAAAGAGGCAATAATTAAAGCTGTGACAGCTACGGGACCTTCTGACGAGGGGACGGAACCCAGCTGTGCAGAGGATTCAAACACTCGCGCGAACTAGCTCTCCCGTTCGCCTTCGGCAATTTTCGAACAGAGACATCTACTGGCCAAGTGGCGAACTATGATGGAATGAATGAAGCGGCCGTATCTTTCGCCGTCGATAATACATGACATTTTTAAACAATCATTTTGGGCTGTGCAGGTGACTTCTGAAAGAAAAGCTCTCCCTAGCTTAGTCGTAAAAGGATTGAGCATTACGTTAGTATGCATCATAATGGCCATTTTCGTTGGTGCTACCCACAAATCGTATAATCATTCTGTGCTTATTTACGTATTTCCTTATGGGAAATTGAAAAAAAATAATGCAATTTGTGTACATTTATCGAACTGAAATTGTATAAATGTGTCATGTACTCAAAGTTTCATAAAGTAAGTTCACATCTACTTCGTGTTTTCCGGCAAATTTTTGTCCTAAAACGTTATATTCAACAAAATGAAAAATATCCTATGTTAAATTTAAGCGCTTTCCACGGCGACCTTCGCCAAACTCCACCGCCCTCTTAACATTCTCCCCCTGAGCTCTTCTTGCGAGTTTACCGGTGTGTTGTAAACTAAATCTTTCATGTGGCCCCAAATGAAGAAGTCGCTAGGCGGTCAAATCGGGTGGAATCGGGCCGCCTCGGCCAATCCGTTTCTTTGGGTAATTTTTATCCAGACACTGTCGCACGCCCAGGCAGAAGTATGAATGGGCGTCATGAACAATCATTTGATCGAGCCATTTTTCCTGCCCCAAATCTTAAATGGCATCACTTATGAACATTTTTTGAGGAACGGGATGGCAATGTTGTTGGAGGATGTGCCTCTAGCTACAAGACGTGACATGATTTACCAGCATGATGGCTGCCCAGCTCTATCTCCGGATCGATTTGACGCCTTGCGACTTTTACATTTGGAGCCACGTGAAAGACTTAGTTTACAACACACCGGTAAACTTGCAAGAAGAGCTCAACAGCTGGTCAACACATCAAGGACACCATCACATCACGAGTTAAGAGACCAAATGTCTGTAAAACCTGCGTGCATGCATTCTTAACGGAGGTGCCCACTTTGAGCAGGACGTGTAATGTTCTTTAATTGTAATGTTCATTGAATCCATTCACATGAAAATGAACTTGACATTTGAGGCGGATTTTGCCCCCTAAAACAGTCTTTTAGCCGAAGCAAAAAAACACGTATTTCTTCCTTTGGGCCCCTCTATACACCTGCCAAGTTTCATGAAAACTGGAGGGGAACACAGGGGTCAAATGCCCACTTCAATTTGTCCTCATTTTGACATTTGAGGGGGGTTTGCCTCATAAAACAGTTTTTTAGCTGAAACAAAAACACGTATTTATTCCTTTGGGCCCCTCTATACACCTGCCAAGTTTCATGGAAATCGGAAGGGGACACTTAGATAACCTCCCTTGTTAGTCTTACACTTCGTAATTATATAACACTGTATATATTATGTTTTATTTTAATTTTTAAAACTAACTGTAGAACAATTGTATAATTTTTGTATAACATTTCTATCTTGTTAAATGTGTTAAAGGTTTCATCCTGGAATGGAATGTCTCACATTTATGTGTGTTTCCATTTCCAATACATTCGAATGAATACATATTCGTTTCAATGGCATTTACAAAATCACCTCTGACCTTTTATGTTAAACAAGTAAGATTATTTTTGTGCACGAGTATGTTAGCGGTTAGCCGATGCGTAGCAAAGTATTTCAGGAACAACACTTGAAAAAATATCTTTTAGGACTAACTAATGAAAAATTTCTTTGTAATCGAAGATCATAATACCTTTTAAGGTGTGGTAATATTTTAATGGGATTGAGATACGAAACTCTCGGATCCGGATCCGGATTCGGATCCAGATCCTGAACTATCAGATCCGGAATTTTCGGACCCGGTTTGGCCATCCCTAATCCGAACCACTTGTGCCTCCACCGGGTATCGAACCCGGGACACCTTGATTACAAGGCGAAGACGCTACCACTGAAAATTATGGAACTATATATTCCGTAGATTGACCTTAAATGACAAAAATATAACCGGATTCCTGTATTTTACTAACATTTTTTTTCGATTTAAGGTAGTTTTTATTTCGGATATTTCGTTCGAATACGAACTAACTGAAGTTAATATATGTTATTAACAATAAAAATAATAAGCTTATTGCTTTTTTCTAAATTGAAAATAATTATGCCAATTTCCATAGGGGTTCGACGGACCTGTTCGGCCCCCCTCACCATTTCGTCCATAAATTCCAAAAAAATATTTCTTAAAAGGGTCTATTTTCAATTTCTACCTTCTTTGTAATAACCGAAAACGCGCTTTCAATGAGAAGATATATTTATTTCCAATTGCAACAACTCAAAAAAAATACCCATTACAAACTTACCCAGACACTAAAAAAAAAAGACATTCCTACAAATTTGTACATGACTTATGGACGATTGAAGTACCAGCTTCGTGGTACGAAGCCCTGCTTATCCACTGGTCGTTATAGGCCGACAGACAAGAGAGGATCGAGCCGCCAATCCACGCGGAGTACTTCCGCTCCGGTGGCGCCACGATGCCCACCTTGGCCAACCTGGGAAACATTTTCGTCAGTTCGGATTTCAACCTAGGGACGAAGCCTTCGAACAAAGTCGTCCCGCCGGACAGAACGATGTTCTCCGTCAACGTGCGCCTGGTGTCCATGTCGCACCGCATCACCGCACTGTGCACAGTGTTCTGCACGCTCACTATCTCGTCTTTGCCTAGAAACATTGCGTCGAAGAGAATCTCGGGACACATGACTCTCTCCTCCCGTACGCTGATGACCTCACCGTCCGGTAGCTCGAATGGTTTAGGTTCGGTTGTCGTGCTGGCCACGCCGTCCAGCTTCTGCGGAGACACGTAGCACACCTTCTCCTTCAGCTCCTTCGCAATCTCTCTGGCGGCAGTGGTGCCCCAGTAGAACTCTGAGACGTACTTCAGGAGGTACTCTGTGAGGTCCTGCCCCCCGAAGTTATGCCTGATCACCCCGTTGAACATGATGAAGCCTTCATAGACAGGGATGGTGTGCGTCACGCCTTCGCCGCAATCCAGGGCGAGACCCGAGCACATACCCTGACTGTACAGGGACAGGATGGCGGGAACCTCGAAGCTGACCGCGGGGGCGCTGTACGTTTCTATCATGAGCTCGGCCATTGTCTGTCGATTCTTCTTCGGATTGAACGGCGGTTCGGTCAACAGGAGCGGGTGGTTCTCCGGCGAAGCGTCGAGTTCCCGGAACGTGTGGTCCCACAGCTTCTCCATTTCTTCCCAATCGTTGACGACGCCTCGGCTGATGGCCTTCTTGAGCTGCAGGACGCCGCGGTGAGCCTGGGCGCTGTCGCCGATGTACAGCATGGAGTCGTGAGCGGTGACCATGCCCCTCTGGTACTTGGGCATGCCGGTGAGCGACGACACGTACACGCTGGGTGCATCCTCTCCGCCAAATCCAGCTTTGATGGTGTTCGAACCGTTATCCATTACTATAGGCCGTCCATATGGGTTGGTGCTCATTATGAACTGAAAGAAGAGATGAACTGATTGGTTGAAATTGGAATTCTTGGGCGAGACAGCATATTTACAAAATCCATGTGCAAATCGCAACTGTGGGCGTGGTTAATGGCGACAGGCAATAGTGGCGCGTTTCTAACATAATACAATTGACCTTCAGCCACGGAGGCAATACACGACCCAGAAGCGTAATTACAAAACCAACATGCAAATCGCAGCTGCAAGAGTAGCTAATGCTCCTTACGCCTAGAGTTGACGAGTTGTATCTTTGCGAGTGACCTTGGTTTCTCAACTCTGAGGGAGGGGAGAGAGAGATATTTCCGTAGTTGCCAATCATTCGCCGTTTGGGTGGTCGACAGCAAGGACAGAACGCAAGGGAGAATGATGCACAGTAGCTTCTCCCCTTTCTAACGCTGAGCCGGGCTTACCCGCAAAGATATAACTCGTCAACTTTAATAACCAATCTTACCCGTCATATTAAAACAACTAAAAGATTAACTAAGTCCGGATATGCCCCTAAATGCTTATTTTCTTCCTGTGATCGGATTCGCATGTCTTCGGTACAAAAGTAGGTGTCAGGCAAACCTCACAATCATCATACTCAAATTCTATAGTTCCTATAACTGCCTATTTTGACACTCTGTGCCTGTTTCGGTTATTAGAGCCCATTAGAGTCATATGGGACCACTTTCGCTCGCTCGTAATCGTTCGACCCCCCCCCCCCCCCGAAGCCTACAGCATTTGTAGTGAAATGGGTAAAAATGTCATAGCCGGGAAATGGATTTCTTCAAATTTACAGGAGAAAGTACTTACGGAATTGAGTTTCTGTGTAATTTCGGAAGGTCGTAAAAGTGTTTTCTCGCATTTTTCAATGTATTTGGCCACTAAATCATGTATTTTTCTATAATAATGTCCGTCCGATGCATGAAAGCTGTTGCTTGCATTTCCATCCACGTACAGTATGCGCCGAAATATACAGTACTGAAATTAAGAGACGAACATTATATTGTTGTCATCTTTGAGTTTATTTATCCTGAAAGAAACACTACATACACACTATTAGCGAGTTATAACTTCCTTTTCACTACTGAGAACACGAGCTGCTGGAGCTATGTCCCATCGACAAACGCACATGCGCATTCGAGGTGCGCGAGTTTCAGTACTGTATATTTTGGCGCATACCGTACTTGAACCGGATGTTGCGAGCATCTGATGACGTAATCCCCGGTGTTTCCAAACACACAGTTTTTTTAACTATATTGCCCAACCTAAAGCAACCTAACCTTACCGTGATGGTGCGTGGGGCTATCGTGAATGGTTTTTGGGCTATTCGTGGATGGTTATACGATCCAGAATGGTTTTTCGGGCTATGCGTGAATGGTTTTTGCGGGAATGGTTTTTGGGGATATTCGTGGATGGTCATACTATCCCGAATAGTTTTTGGGGCTATGCGTGAATGTTTTTTGGGGCTATGCGAGAATGGTTTTCGGGGTTTTGCGGGAATTTTTCTGTTAAGAAGGTTGAAACACTGTCTTGCCATTTGAAACAAACGCTAGTCATGATTTGCCCGCCATTTTGCGTGTTCAGGAAGCGAGAAAAGAACGAACAATAATTACTCGATATGTCGACAATAGATACTAATTTCGTTAAAAAAAAATATCGAAATCCCTTGTTAAACAATCTTTCGCAATGAAGAATAGGTAAGTACGAATGTCAACAATTCCAGAATAAACGAGTTACAGACATTTACCGGCTTTAATAGTTTTACCGTGAAATGATTGGCAGGTGTCCCGTATTTCAGAGCCTAACAAGCAGCACTGTTATCTTAAAACCCACACGTGGAGGGAAACTACTTCATGCAATTACAATTATAAATAATAAGTCCGTACATTCCTGTGCAAGACCCAAATACGATACATGCTAGAGTATGCAAATATCTACAAACCCAATCGTAAAATTGAATCTCTGATACACATGCTGACAGACCTCCTAAGCAATAGTCATTTTCACAGTGCAACAAATACCTGTAACGTCATTGTTCACTACTAAAAAGGATAATCTTATTCTGTGAAATAAGATAAGATAGAGTAATAACATACCACCGAACATCATTTTAATGTGTCAATAATCGTACAAACATATGCATGTAAACATATAAAATGCCCGCGTAGGTAGTTTTAGCCCATAATCACTTATCTCATTTTATTTATCAGCACTAAACTACATTTTAACATGGAGGCGATAACTATGTTTTCTTAAGTTTCAATTTTACTACGTCTTTCACTTCACGATCCATATTTGAAGGCCCACTACCACAGACAAATGACGTCATGACGTCATTTTGTAGGCTCGCACCGTTAATTTTTTTGCGATTTCTAGCCAACGGTGCCGAGTTCTATTTCGGTTTTACGTGGTACACTCAACGGCAAAATAAATAGTAATTGTTCAGCACAATTTTATTTCAGTATGTTTTCCAGAATGTGATCACGAATTGAAATAAGGTCGGTATTTATTTATTTACATTTTACTTGGGATTACCGCTAAGCAGTTTTTCCCATATATGTACTGTACATCAACTTACATTTTTTAGTACATTATTATTAAAAGACACTATCAATAATTTTTTCTACTAAATAGTTAAGCCACAATTTCTAAAAAAAAGATAACAATATATATCCAACTGTAAGGTTAGGTTCACAAAACAAAGATTCCAAACACTGAGGAAAAGGACTCTTACAGTTTATAAGAGTTTTATAGAATGTCTCTCTTTCTTGTGATTATCTATTACACTCAAATATGATATGGTGTATATCTTCCTTGTTGTCACATGTACAGTTTGGGTTTTGTACAATCCGGATCTTTTGTAAATGACTTTTAGTAGTTGTAGCCTATGTCCTGACCTAATACGATTTAATCGGTATTGCTGCCACAACCATTTTTCGTCGTCGTCTTCTTCTAAGAGAACCAAACCCAACAAGCCTAACCTAACCACCACAGATTACTACCCAAAAATCTACCAGACAATGGCAATGCTTCAAACGGTTGTAGCAGCAATCACCATCTTGAAATAAAACCGTGAATAAGCAGAGAAAAACATCCCACTACATGGGACTAAGGTTAGGCAGAGTCCAGGTTGACTCAGCAATATCAAACATGAAAATACAGGACAACAATCTACCCCGAGGACTTTTGTACGTTCTAAATACCATACTATTTAACTTCTTTTTATTCCTACTATAAATATGAGCTTTTCGCTTTTCCTTACGATCAAATGACCGATGTCAGTTTACACGGTAGGGGACTAGTTCGGACTTTAAATCTCTGTACAGAAAAGAAACTGCTATAGAAATTGCTTAATATTACCCAGTTTCATCAAAAACTGAACAAAACAGAAGCGAAATGAAAGTAGCGAGAAGATAGCAAAACTGAGAAAGAAAAACACGAGTTTCCTGTTAAATTAGCCCTGTTTACTTTCGCCAAAAGTGTTGAGCGAGATCGGGAAAAGAAGTGGGCGGAGGCGGAAGGGGGGGGGGGGAGCAAGATGCGAAACAAAGTTAATATTTTTGTTCGGATGGTGTTTAAACTGCAGACTTTCCTCGTCCGTCCCTTCCGTAAGAGATTAATGTTTACTTTTATAATAAAGAAGCTGATTACAGAAATTATGCAAGCAGAAAAAGTAATGAGATATATATTAATCGCTCCCAAAGGGATTGAGCTTTTCCTTCCGTAGAAAGTACACTCTCTCTTGCTTCTCACCCGTGTAAAAACTTCGCCAGTCATTTAATCAGAAGAGGATAATTTATGTTAAACGCTTCAGAAGTCATAATTTCTGTTAATACAAACAACGTTTGTAGTACGGTTAGCTTTCAATCTTGCATGCGTCATAGATAGGTTCAAAAAATTCGCGGAATAGCGCCAATGTATAGTGCGAGACAGTGACGAACACTCCGTAAATATACACTTAGGGCGCGCTAAACCTGCCTAGGGGCTGAATGAATGAATTAATTAAAATATTTTTGGGTGCGTCGACACATGTCGCCATTTCTCACCCTTCAACGTAAACGAGGAAAAACATCCCCTTATCTAAAACCCTTAACTTAATGCTAAAAAGGGGATTTAAAGAGCCCCTTCATAAAGGTTAAACGTGTAAGGTTGTAAATGGAAGCTGTAGCAGGACATAGACAACACATGAAAAAGATAGAGGAGGGGGACACTAAAAACTTCCTCAGAAACAGTGTTAGAGGCAGCTCTTTTGAAAAAGCTAAAAAAAACTCTGTCATCTCCAAACATGGATGAATAACAGTTGGGAAGATTGAAGAAATAAGGAAGAGGTAAGAATGAAATGTGAAAAGAGAAAACTGGAAGAAAAGGGAGAGAAAGAAGTACAGAAACGGATGTAGGAAAATAGAAATACGGAAAGAGCAAGAAATGCAGAAACAGAGACAGCAATGCAGAAACAGAGAAAGAAATCCACAAACAGAGAAAGAGATACACAAACAGGGAAAGAGATACACAAACAGGGAAAGAGATACACAAACAGGGAAAGAAATACAGAAACAGGAAAAGAAATACAAAAGAAAGAAAAGAAAAATACAGAAACAGGTAAAGAAAAACAGAAGAAAGAAAAGAAAAATACAGAAACAGGTAAAGAAAAACAGAAAAAAGAAAAGAAAAATACAGAAACAGGTAAAGAAGAACAGAAGAAAGGAAAGAAAAACAAAAAAGAAAGAAAATGCGAACGAGAAAGAAATACAGAACACAAAACGATGTAGGAAGAGAGAACCAGAGAAGAAACACAAATGGAGAACTTAAAGAAACATAGAAACAGACACAGAAAGCGAGAGAGAGGGAGAGAGAGAAAGTGAAATAAGAATTCGAAGAGAAAGAAAAATATAAATGAAACAGGAAGAAAGAGAAAAAGAGAGAAATCTTAATATCTATGACCAAAGAAACAGACTACCTGAAAACACTTTGTGCTCCCTTACTTGAGCCCACTCTTAGGCTAATCCCGCAGTTGAGGATGAATGACTCACAGTTGAACATACATGCCGAGGTCGGGTGTCGAACACGGAACCTTCGGTCGCGAGATCGTGTGGTTGATGAAAAGTTGGAAAGGACATGCGCAAAGAATCGCCTATGCCCTATCTGAGAGTGGAAAACACAACTTCGAATTATAGCAGTCTGCGTGTCGTATCCGATAAGGATGAATGACTGATGAAGGGGGACACACGCGAGTGTGCCGGTACTCGAACCTGGAACCTTCTGTGAACGACCACTAACCTGTAATGCCCTTTAACATTATACTAAAGTTTAATATGTTACATGCTCTATCTCAAACGTTTATTATTTCATTAAATGTTAAATGCGTTTCAGGAAACCTTATCAAAAAGGAAGATCAATTTCGAATGTAGTTCTCAAATTACGTCATAATCTCTCCCGATGACGTTACACTTTTATTAACTTAGTCGATGGATGGACCAACCTGGATATATCAACCTACTAACGACGTGCACTACAAAATAATATAGTTGTCAACACTGTATTATACCTTGTATATTCAGTACACGAATTTGTTTGAATCCACTTTATGCACAGAAAGGCTAAGTGGGATCGAGCGGCCGAGCCACAATGTGCCTCCACCGGGTATCGAACCACGGAACCCTTGATTACAAGACGGCGACGTTACCACTTACAATAAATATTTTTTTTAGTGCCCGAGTCTTGCTCACTGACATAGAGCTACCTTGATTTGTATCCACGTGCAGAAAATACAATATGGGGCTCGATTTCTTGACATGTGTGTCGGTTGTATGCTCAACAACACCACTGAATAAGCCATGCTTCACCCTAAAGATATGTTATTGCTCTTTTGAAGACTAGGAAATGTTGCTAGCGTCATGCACCAATACTCCGAGGATCAAAGAATTCATTGCACTTCCAGCATCTCTTCTCAGGTGCAATCTATCAAAAGCATCATCAAATGCAATACTGCCCTTTGACAGAAGTTTTGAGAGAAGTATTGCGACTTTGCTGGACAAAAAAACATGCTTAATCTTCCGTAACAGCCAACTGTGGCCAAGTAGGTCAACTGGAGGAGTAAGCCAAATTTGAAAGCC
Source organism: Lepisma saccharinum (assembly GCF_977018435.1). Taxonomy (NCBI): domain Eukaryota; kingdom Metazoa; phylum Arthropoda; class Insecta; order Zygentoma; family Lepismatidae; genus Lepisma; species Lepisma saccharinum. The sequence continues at coordinate 15,232,360 of NC_139250.1, read as the reverse complement.
TTGCACTGCAGCGCAGAAAAAAGGTGGTGCGCTGTTGCTACCAGGTTTGACCTTGGCAGCTTTCAATTCGTACGTCAAACCCAGGGCACCATCAAGTTGGTTGCTTGAGGCAAGTTCAAACACGAACTATGCTCGAACGAATGGTTGAGAAGGGCTATCTTCATTGAACATTGTAAAGGATTTCAACAAAAAAGCAGAATCTCAAGTTTCCCCAAAGAAAATTCACCTGACTTTTCCAGGCGCTTTCAAATTAGTTCTCAGGCAGTTCTGCTCAGTGTTCGAAATGAGGAGGGTGCGGGGAATGATATCCCCTAGCAGGCACGTATCCAGAGGGGGGGCTTAGGGGGCTCGAGCCCCCCCCGAAAGTTTTAGGTTTACACTAGATAAAATGAGGTTTTTTGTTTCTTGTGGTGTGAAATAAAATAATGTGACAATAATTTAGGAAAGAGAAATAATTATCGAGGCAAGACGGATAATGTTCCGTAACCCTGTTATTGATAATAGCACGTATCCAAGATGGGGCACAGGGGGCTCGACCCTCTCCCCAGAAAATTTTTAAGTTTGCGTTAGATAAAATTAGGTTTTTGGCTTCCTGAATAATGTGAAAATAATGTAAGGAGAGAAATAATTATCGAGGCAAGACGGAGCATGTTTTATACCCCTGTTATTGTTAATAGCACGTATCGAAGGTGGGGTTGAGGTTGTTCGAGCCCCCCCCGGAATTTTTTTATTTTACACTAGATAAAATTAGGTTTTTGGCTTTTTGAATAATGTGACGATGATTTAAGGAGATACACAATTATCGAGGCAAGACGGAGAATGTTCTATAACCCTGTTGTTGATAATATTGCACGTAAACTTTTCTTACGTTTTCGGTGTTGCCGCAGCGCACTTGAGCACTATGTAGAAACTTGTCAGCATTTGGAAGCTGCACAACAAAGGTAGCGCCACACGTAGGGCGATTCGTGGTAATTATTAATCTCTGGAAGGCGGGAGAGGGTACGTTCTTGAATGAGAGAAGGAGTCAACTACTTTCAATATTAACGAATTGTTTTATCTGCGGAACGTTCTAGAATCTCATGAGGATATACCTAAATACGCGGATTCAATTTTTCGGTTGATCTGTACAAAGAATCGCTTAATGAGATTTCAGAGGTAAGACAATTCATACTGTCGATTGGTGATCAGATCAGTCAGTGTCCTATCTGGTTGCTTTATAAGATATAGTGATTCGAAAATGAAGATATTGACAACAGCAGAACTTCCGGGGCCTCAGTGTAGTGCTAGTTCGGTTCGAGGGCCGAAGAGATCAAGTCGCCTGCCTCTCTCTCTCTCTCTCTCTCTCTCTCTCTCTCTCTCTCTCTCGTGAATATTTCAGCAGTACCGTATATTGGAGTGGTTTATTAAAACAGAAATAAGCTGCATAGATGAACTGAAAATCAAAGTTTTGAGTGGTGATTTAGTTTTGCCAGAACTAAATTTCGTATATGCAGTCAGAGAATTTCATGGCAAAAAACAAAAAAAACTTTTGTTTGAGCCTACTGGGTTCGAAACACATTCAAAAACTTAACTACCATAAAGAGACAGCCGAAAATTTTATGAATGTCGAGAAGAGAAAGCAAGAAGATGTTGCATATGTAGACATTTTAGGCGGAAATCAGGCTCTACCAACTGAACCACCTAGCCATCCTTGACTTCAACCGATTTTTTGTTAACATGTCTACATAGTTCATGTCCTGTGTATATCAAATCGTAAGGTGTTGCCTGTATAGTGAACAAGCACAGAAAATGTAGGAGAGAGAAGAAAACTGAGGAGCATTCCCAGCGGTTGAGGAGATTTTTTTTCTGTGGTCAACAAGAGCTACTACTTCGAGGTGACAATGACAGTGGCCTAATAAGGGAGATTTCACACCGTGTCGCCTGAAGACTAGGTTTGTGCGGCCTTTTGTGTCGCTACAGTGTGAAACGTTGCTGTTGATTGGCCCATTCCAATCGACATGTATTGCGTGTCCCTTCAGTCTGAAACCTTCCTAAGTCTTGGAAATCCAAGTCACAAGAATAGAAAATTAGGGCCTTGTTAAGGTTAGGCGTGAAGGCAGGCAGACGACAGCACCCTAAAGGATCATATCCAAACCTGCAGGAAGAACGCATCTTACCTCAATCTCCAATACGGAATGATAAAATCTTCTGGTGAGTCGATTTTAAAAAAAATGTGTCCGAGATAAAGAGAGGCGTGCCCAGGATTTTCGGAAGGGAGGCGGGTTACGCATACTATTTTTGGTGGTCAGTCCTGATTTTGCCATTTTTTTCTTGTCTTTGACGTTCCTCTTTTTTTTTTTAAATAAAAAAAGAATACTGGGTCAAATTGGGTTATGACCTCACCAACCCTCCCTTGGGCACGTCACTGGAGATAAATGAGTAAGCATTTGATCATACTGGGAGACGAAACATTAGATGTGTTGGGAACGGAAGGGTTTTCACTGTGCATTAATTGTTTCGTGATCCACCTCTGTATTCGAGAAGACTTCCTTTGTTTCGTGCCGATATATGACAAGACAGCGGAAGCTGTGACAGGCATTTTTGAACACTTGTGAGTGCTAAGGCCAGAATCTGAACAATTTGGTGGGTTTCGGATTTCATAAGAGCTACAAACATGGGAGGACAAGACACATTAGTGGTGTTCAGGCTCGAATCACAGAGAAATATTCGAGAGCTGTCTGCGTCCAGTTCGCAGCCCACAATTTGAATCTGCGTTGTCGAGTGGATTGTGCATCCCGTGTATGTGTAACAGCTTCGTAAAAACACTCAAATACACCATAGATGTTTTTATGCCTGATGAGAAGAAATGGACAAACACACATACTGAGATGTTTCCGGCACACAATGTTAATGCATGGAAACAGAGGAGTCGAGTGGTAAAAATTTTCCGATTTCACGTTCTGATTAAAATGACAGCCTTACAGTGGCGACGATTTAAGGGATAGTTGCTCCCCATTTTTTATTTTCTTGCCTCAACATTATGGCAACTTAATGTTAAGTCTAGTCTACCAGGAGAAAGTAAACAAGTAAACTTTCCTTGCAACGCCCTCCGCACCCCCCCCCCCCTTCGTTTTGGAACCCAATTGCCACCACTGGTCTTGAACATACAATTGTGAGGTTCTTACTATACCCCTTAAAAAAATGGTGTTGAGCCCCCCCCGAAAGGAATTCCTGGATACGTGCCTGTCCCCTAGATACAAGGACGTATTTAAGGGGGAAGGGTACACAGGGGGTCCGCCCCCCGAACGACTTACCAAGTACTGAAATTAAACAATGAAAATATACTTTTTTAGTATTTGTTGTATAATCGAAGATTTATTTATTTCTGTCGAACTTATTGGAAGCGAAGGATTATATTGGGATCATACGGTTGTGAAGCGCAGTATCAAAGAAGATTTATGCACACTGCTACTTGTAATAATATGTATAAAATATTAATCAGGAGCTTTACTTTTTGTCTACTGGATCTAACATCCTCTTTTGTTATTCAATTCTTTATATATTTTTTTTCTATACAAAATTTTGCGATATTAACTACACCTAAGCTAGATAATGAATACGTGCTGTTATATGTACCTCTATTGTTATACATTATTTTTACCTATGCACGTAAGTACATTATTAATTAATTAATGACATTAATTTTAATTTAGTGTGATTATTTTAATCATTTATATTGTTATTACTAATATTATTTCTGAGACGTGTTTCGCCCCCCCAAATATATTTCTAGCTACGTGCCTGCCTAGGTAGGAAAATATTACGAAAACACCCTCTATCGGCTGACGCATTGCCACCATGTTAAACCATGCAGCATACCCCAAGTTAAGCTAATCCCAAGGTACAAGCAAACGAATATCCCCCTACGTAACAATTTCCACTTCAAGAACTCAACGAATGAGTTAAAATTATTGGTTGCGTCGGCACATTATGGCCATTTTGCACCCTTCAAAGCAAATCCTCTTGTCTAAAACCTTTATCCTAAAGTTAAGAAAGGGTGTAATGAGTCCTTTGAGAAAAGTTAGAAGTGTAAGGTTGTAAGAGGGCCGGCACACGACATACATAACGCATTAAAAACGTAAGGAGAGACTAAAAACTTCCTCAGAAACAGTGTAAGGGGTTAGCTCTTCTAAAAAGGCTAAAAACATCAATAAACAATTGGGAAGATTAAAAGTTTGTCTGAGGAAAGTAATATCGGCACATTAAATAAGAATATTCCTAACACTAAAAATAAATTTACAGACACCGGGACCGTTTACCCACTGTACCCCTTCCAGAATTACGTCTATTTCTTTTTAATCTACAGATTTCAATGTCTTATGTAATGTAAAAGTGGTTCCAGCGTTAGGAAAGCACAAATAACATATATTTGATCCCAAACAATGGCCCACGTAAGTTAAAACCGGCAATTTCGAAGGTTTTCTCGCCGCTTTTTGTTAGTAAAAACTGTTTGTATGCACACTAAAATAGCGAAAGAACACGCCGAAAATAACTATCACTACCATACCTAACAATCCTAACCTACCTACGTAAAATTATAGCTGCTGTTGTGGAAAGTCTTTTTGGGTGCTATATTCACTTGCGTGAAGCCTTCGGGCTGTTCTGCTTCACACTAAAGTAACACGCTAAGGTAACAGACGTACTTTACTTCACAACACATTTCCGAGAGCTAAAATCAACTGAAAACGTTCATAAACAACAAAATCTTCATAATCCATGCAAAATATTTCACTTTATGGGATACAGAGGGTCAAGGGTACACAGACATCTCTCGCAACAGGGTCGAAAATATAAAAAAACGCCAGTTCCAACCACAAGAAACATTGCTATTTCTATATTTTCTCACCAACGCCTGTTATTTTACGTCGCTCTTGGGTCAGTCGCGACGACGAGCATGAAAGGTGAACTAATTGATAATTGAATACATCTATTCCTTAACCAGGGTTCGAACCTGGAACCTCATGGCGACCTCTTGTATCAAGTTAAAATTTACAATATGTGAAAACCTGATATTCGAACCACGGCTTTTAAATATTTTACTGACATTTCCTAACTTTTTAATGGAGAAGGGTGCCAGTGATCCTCTCAACAACATAACTGTGATATTTAATACTAGAACACAGATATTTCTATTAACTTTATCAATGAAAACTTGTTTGTGATAGTAAGTCTTTCGTGATGGAGCCCCGGACCAGTCTCCCCCCCCCCGAAATTTATATCTTGTATTCACCACAAATAGTGTCTCCAATAATTATTAGATACACAATATACATACAGAGCATTCCGTGACATTCGCTACGAGACTCCGCGGCAGCGGCCCGACGCTGACCGCTTGCCGCCGTGTCTCGTAGCGGATGTCACGGAATGCTCTGTACATGCACATTACACATATATATTATGTGTGTATTATATATAATGCTCTCAATTGGTGAATCAGTGACCACTAGCAGATAGCTTGATTCGCTTGGTTTTTATTACTTCGCTTTTTTGGATAATCGCGAAGATGATGGTGAGCGATGATGCAGGGTTGTTTAAGGTCCCGGAACCCATAAATTCTAATGGGTTCTATTGGGTTCGCTGCAGAACCGGAACATTTTTCCTCGCACAATTTGAATTCGGTCCAAGTTGCGAATTGTTTCATTGAAAAAAGGGTTCCTGGACAGAATTTAAATTCATCCGGAAATAAAGGTTCCTGGACCGAATTGAAATACTTTACAGAAAAAAAGGTTCTTTACGGTCAAGAATCCATTTACGCTTCCTGATTTTCTCTCCTGGACCGGAATTGAATTTGTTTAACATTCCCGGACCTTTAACAACTCTGCGATGATGTAATGAAATTGATGAAGGGACACTCACAAAGAACACTCATACCCAGGTGGGGATTCGAACCCGGGACCACTAGTAGATCGAAACACGTGGAAAAGTTGGTTGGTTTGCACGTAGATGGACGACCATTCCTTCGGCCTGAGACGCCCACCACCCCCCAAAGCCTATGACGCAATCCACCCAAAAGCCATCATTCTTTCCTCATTATGCTGAATTCTTTACGCAAGACATTTTGGTTGGGAGAAAGTAGATGCTTTTAACATCCATTTTATGCACATACTCTAACTGGGACGAACGGCGGCATTAAACCCTCAGCCGATTCTCTGAACTGTATAAAGGCATTGGACTAGGTAAATTAAACAAGTGAGGTAAAATGGGTAAAATAGCATGATATCCTACTGAAAATATCTTACCATGACGGTGTCAATTTTATATTTAAACGTACGGCCATTGAATTAGGCGGGTGACAGAAGTTCTCGCTGTTGCCACGTCAGACCACAACGCCGTTTGCGTTCGGAGGTTTACGAGAATGAAAGATCTCGTTGTAGAGTTTGTCTTTGGAATCCATGTGATACAAACTGACAGTATTTGCTCGAAAGGTCAGGGATGACACAAAAGTGGCCCGGACAGAGGTTGACCTGACGCAGCCAGGTTGACGTTGCCACACAGTGCGCGGGAACCAGCGACTTTTGTCCCGCCCTCGGTTTGCTTTTTCCATACGTGGCACCAGCGCAACTCTGCCCATCCGCCTATTTTAATGGGCGTGCGTTTAGTTACAATTATGGCAGGGTGTCTTGGAGTATATAACATTTACAAATAAAAATCATCGACTGTATTGTGTAGTTTTACTCAAAGGCTTTAGGTCATAAGTTCTGGATGGATGATATGAACATTTCTGCTGCGTACCGTTTCGTGTACTTTGTGTCGAATTCAATGACAAATAGCCATTCGGTAAGCGGTTAGAACATTGGGTATGACTGAAGATGACAGGACCTCTCTCCGATTTTCTTCATATTTGGCATACTTACTAATTGAGGCCTGCTAATGACGAATCTGAAGTTAAAATTTGTCGGAAACGTCTAGAAATTGCAAAATAATTGCGAACCATTGACGTGTGGTTAGGTTAGGCAAACATAGTTAAAATTTGGTGTCCTGGAAGTACCAGGAATATATATATATATATATATATATATATATATATATATATATATATATATATATATATATATATATTTGCTTGTGAAACAAAAAAAATCGCGAAAATCGACGATTTCCATTCCGAAAACTAACGCCTTATATTCGCTTATTTTGCAATTTCTAGAAGTTTCCGTCAAATTTTAACTTCAGATTCGTGATTAGGAGGCCTCAATTAGTGAGTATGCCAAATATGAAGAAAATCGGAGAGGAGTCCGGTCATCTTAAGTCGTTCCGAACATTGTCTGGTTGAAAGCCTTTAAAAATTATAGAGATCAAAATATTAATCTAATCGTGTTTGCCTGATTAATGAAATGAAGGGCGTACTCAAATACCTATTCCTTACGATTCCAATCCAGGAACACATGCAAGACATGAGGTCATCAGTTCGAAGTCCGGACAAGGCATGGATATCTGCAAGGGTTAGCCAAATGTGGAAGATAAGCCAAGTTAATGTTGGAATTGTTAGCAACCTCGTAGCAAGATCCCAATTCATAAAGTAACACCATTCATTCATTCAAATCCAAACGGTCCCGAGTTCGAGACTTGGCGCTGGACTTTCTTTGCGAGTGTCCATTAATGTTTCATTCTTTTGCCACTCATCCCCATCGTCGCATCGTGGACTATGTATAGTGGAAGAATAGTGACTAAGAAAAAAAATAGGTTCCCTTAACGTTGTGGTGTACTGGTAACGTTGTCATCTTGTATGAGTTAGCTTAAAAACCAAATCTAAATTTGATAATCAATTCATACTAAAACAAATTATGGAATTTTTAGCGCCATGCCAAAACTGTGACAAAACAGCTGTACACTGTTTCAAGCATAACAATCATAACAATCAAAATGTTCCATTGTAGTCGAGAATGTTTGAGCAGACAACAGTTCAGTTAGCTTCGTTCATTTGGTTTATTCGCTTTTCTGCCACTTGTGGCTAATCGCGAAGATGAGGATGAGTGATGATGATGATATAATTGATGAAACACCCATGCTCGGGCCTGGATTCTAACCCGGGACTCTTGACGTCGTAGCGCGCGGGGTGAACTAAATCATCACGGGGGTAGTCTCTGCCCTCTTGTAATCAAGGGTTTCCGGGTTCGATAATTGCTGAAGGCACACTATGGTTAGGACCCCACTGTAAACTGTAGGTCCAGTCCCGATTATCCTATAAAGTGGACGTAAACGTTTCACTCAGCACTTAACTCCTACTTCTTTAACGGAAACCGACCTCCGTGGAGGAGTGGTTAGCACAGTGCGCTACGACGCCATGGGTCCCTGGTTCGAATCGCGACCTGGGTATTCGTGTTCTTTGCGAGTCTTCCTTTCATCACTCATCCTCATCGTCGCAATTGGCTAAGGTGGAAGAAAAGTGAGGTTAAATAAGAAAATACAAATATTGTTTTAAGTTCACTTTAAGCTCTGACCTTGTATTCAAAGGGGCCCGAGTTCGATAACCGGTGGAAGCACATAGTGGTTCGGATCTCACTGTAAACTGTAGGTCCAGTCCCGATTAGGCTTTCTGTACATAACGTGGAACTAAACATTTCACTTAACACTCACTTAACGAAACTCACGAGCAATTAATCACCTCCTCGTTACAATTTACCTAGTTATACAAATACATACGACATTTCCAACCAACCAACTTACTGACTACTCCATTAAAGCTACGAAATCGACAAAATAGCGCAAGTCGAAACAGCCTTTGCTGAAGGAAACGCACGAAATGCACCACGGAACACTAGCAGAAAGACCCACACAACTGTTTCAATGGTAGCACCAAAATCACAAGGAACATTTTTGACCACGAAAGCAACGTACCTCTCTCGCCTCGCCTAAGCCTGTTGACCAACACTGGGCGACGAGGCAGGCAACACTGGTCCGTCCATGCTGCCCACTCGCACAACAGTCGCTTGCTTACTGCTGCGTTGTTGTATGTTGAAGCCATTGGAATTACAAGGCTGCGTAGGTGTCGTTCCTTCAATTCTGCCAGTCTTCCCTTGATTCTTTTGCGTTGACGTAATGCCCAGCGCGAAAAATGATCACGGCGTTATCTGCTCTTGCCAACGATTTGACTAATGTGGGTTAAGTATCCAGTGCAGGTAGAGATTTCAGAACCCTGGCGGGTCGAGAATAAAATTCACGCTTGGAGTAAAGTGTAGTTTTCTAGTTTACGCTCCTATGTATTGAATTGAATTGTTGTTTAGTCCTATTTATACACTTGTAGGCTAATCGGGAATGGACCTACAGTTTAAAGTGGGATCCGAACCACTACGAGTCTCCACCTGGTATCAAACCAGGGAACCCTTGATTACAAGGCGACGACGTTGTCACTACGTTATCAGGGAAACCCACGCTCCTATTAAATATATAGCCGGTCCCCGTGGCGTAGTGGTTAGCACATCGCACTATGACGACAGGGGTCTCGGGTTCGAATCCCAGACTGGACATGTATGTTTGTGAGTGTTCATTCATCAATTTCATCATATCGCCACTCATCCCATCTTCGCAAATTAGCCGAAAGTGGCACAAAAAGCGATGTAAAATAAAGCAAATCAAATCCTATTTAATATTCGCGTGTAAATAGCAACCAAGTGCCCATGGAGGAGTGCACAGCAAAAATGTTAACAATTTATTGGTTTGTTTTTTAATAGTTTACTTATGCTCAGATTAGGAATGGTCGAATCCGGATAAAATTTTATCCGAATATCGCATAATTTTCAAATATCCGTATATAGGATATTTCGATATCCGGAAATACGGATTATCCTAATACCCGAATTATCGGCATGTTCGGATTATTGATTGATTGATTTGCTTTATTTTACTTCTCTTTTTGTACAACTTTTGGCTAATTTGCGAAGATTGTGATGAGTGATGAATGGACACCCACAAACATCCATGCCAAGGCCGGGATTCGAGCCCGGGACCCCTGGCGTCGTAGCGCGATGTGCTAAACACTCCGCCACGGGAACAGGCTATTCGGATTAACCCTGTGTGTGTGTGTTCATGTATGTGTTTGCCCAGTTTTAGATCTTTTCAACTGTATTTTTTGTTTGTATATTGTGTGTAGTTTTTTGTTCTTGTGTTTATTTTCCTCTTTCCGTAGCGTATTCGTTCGGTTCAAGAAATATTGACCCTGGCAGACCTTGCCAGAGCCTACTTAGAAATGTGTAGCATAAGACGTTTACAGGAAATGGTAAGAATACTGGCCTTCGGCTAGAGGTGACGGGAAGCCAAGCGAGGGATTAAAAAGGTGCGCATGAGAGCGACACGAGGTCTTTTTGTCTGGAATCGTCGGAGAAGCATGACACGTTCTTTAGTCAAAAGAACATGATTTAACTAAAAGAGCAAATAATAAATTCACATGAAAGATCCTAAAGCATTCGCGTGATGCCTCTCAGGGTATGGGGCAATATCTCTCTGTTAGTTCGTCAAATGAAAATCAAAGTTAAGTTTGCACTAAGAAAAAGGAAGTCTATTTTACTTCTTTGCAAACTAAATACTTATATGCCTAACATATAATCCATGACACTCAAAGAAATTAAACTTCTTATAATTCAACTTGATCACTCTATTAAAACTCCAAGCCCGAAGTTCCAAGTCAAGACAAAACACAATCGTAACTGCCATGATAACAGCCCTTACAAGATAAGTATATACAGGTCAGTCAATATCCTGACATTATCAGTGATAGGTAAATTACAGAAAAGATAATTAATAACAATAAATATTAGTGCAATGGAAAAGGACGTGTCAAGCAGAAGCTATTGGTCTATTTTCATCAATAGGGTTAATCGGGAGGGGTAAGTTACATCCCTATTTAAGATCCCCGCGTTCATGTTGGAAAGCTACGATTACTTTTATTCCTTGCGTGTGCTTATATAAAGGAAAACCAGTAAAACGTAACTAACACGCCCTGAACCTCCCCGCAACCAACAGTTGTGTGCCCCTACGCATTTTTCTTTTAAAAAAGACTTTCTTTTCTAAAATATAAATTTACTTCTGTATTTATATTACGTATTTACAAATTTCAAAATACATACATGTAATTTAAATCTATTTAAAAAATGGTACGAAAGGATTTAAAAGAAAGACTAAAAAATTGTGTTACAATTACAAATGAAAATGCACTATTACTACAAAAATTGCGATATTGTTAAATGCCCATTGCCAGACCTCTGCGTTTTTTGATGGAAGCAAATTCTTGTGCTAGTTTCGGCAAGTCCAGTTTTCGAGCACGATCGCTTTCAATGCTTGACAGCGTTCTTCTTATGATTTCAGTTGATTCTACATTCCGAAATGAAACCATTTCTGTAGCTATAGTTCAACATCTTGTTCACTACAAAATAAACTTAACAACAACACAGTTTCACCAAACCTTGCTAAAACGCAGGCGGTAAGTATGGGCGGGGAGAGCTTTTTCCTTTTCCAGTCAACTTGTGAATGCGGGTTCATTTCTTGCTCTCTGATTGGCTGTTGGAGAGTTACGGTGCTCTGATTGTGAGAATATCCTATTTGCGCTGTACGTTAGGTTAGGTTAAAAAGCAGCAAATTTGCGCTGAAAATAGGGAATAAGATATTCTCACAATCAGAGCACCGTAACTTTCCAACAGCCAATCAGAGAGAAAGAAATGAACCCGCATTCACAAGTTGACTGGAAAAAAAATAATTTTCGGGCGGGGAGGGGGTGAAAACGTTTCATTGCCTGTCCTCTTCGGCGACGTAATCTATGACTTGAACCATTCAGCTAATAAAGGTTTACTTCTAATCTAGTATTTCACTTTAAACTTTTTTTAGTGATTCGCATTCTGTTTGCAGTTTTAGGGGCATAAAAATATATTGTGTTCGGTTGAAAATATATTTTAACGCCGAAAGGAAAACTTTTGTGAATTACCGGTCTTCCTTAAAATTTTCCATTCTTACTGCGTACCCGAAGCTCGTGCGCACTCCCCCCCCCCCCCCGCGGGGCTGTTATTTACGCCACTGATGAAAACTATAGATGTAACCATGGTTAAGTGGTGGAGAAGGTCCCCACAGCCGTAACTTTGCCATGGAAAACTATAAATAAATAAATCCGAATAAATCCGAATGTGTGCATTATCCGGACAGTTTCATCGTATATCCGTTTTACAGGCTGACCAAACATTATTTTATTCGTAATTTTCGTATTTTACTGTACGGATCAAATCTGTTCTCTTCGGATATCCAAATTATCCGATATCCGGATTATCCGTTGAATCCGAAACGGATAATTTTGAAACCCGGATATTTGTTATCACAATCTTGAGGCCATCCCTGAGCACTACACAGGGAAAAAAAAGGGTAGTTTGAATGAACAAAACACGTTCAGGCATACATCTTTTGTAGGGCTCCTGAACTACTAGAAACTTTCGTGTGACGTTTCACGAGGCAACTGAAGAGTCTTACTCCTATTGTTTTGGCGGTATCTTACGATGCCGCAAACTTGCAGTTTGGTGAATTTTGAGTTTGTTTTTAAGCCCACTTTATGCACCAAAAGACTCATCGGGATTGGGCCTGCAGTTTATAGTTGGATCCGAACTATACTGCAGGAGGCCTTAGAAAGAGCGCTTCGCGGGATAACAGCAGACGTCGCTCGCACACTGTTGGCGATTCTCTCGTGTCGTCTGCAAACAGGCCGAAGTAGCAAGAGACAGAAGTCCAGAAGGGTGCAGCGAGCTAGGTGTGGCAACCGGGCTCGCTCATTCGCGGACCTGATTGGTTCTCGCAGACACCCCCCCATATTGTCGTCTGCTGCAAGCCCGCGAAGTCTTTTCAAGGCCTCATGGAGTATACTATGTACGCGGGTATCAAACCCGAGATCCCTTGATTACAAGGCGATGACGCTACCACTATGCTATCGAGAGGCCTTGTGAGCTTGAGTTCCCATCCCTTTTTAAGTAGTCATAACGTTTACCTCCTTATGTTGGCACGGAACGAGTGCTGTAGCCCATAATATGAAACTCGGTACGTTATCCGTAGTTCAACCATTGTGATGCCAAGAACTGCAACTTAAACAGAGGCACTGCTTACTTTTGCATGTAATTTCTGTTCTCCATTTCTAGGGCGTTCTAGTGTTGCCCAGGGAATAACACAACTGCGTCGGTTTTTAATTATTCTCTGTAGCATTGTTGCGCAAGGCAGGGTTGTCCAAGGTCCAGCAACCCATAAATTCTAATGGGTTCTATTGGGTTCCGCTGGAGGATCGGAACCTTTTTCCTCGCACAATTTAAATTCGGTCCAAGTTTCGTATTGTCTCATTGAATAAAGGTTCCTGGACCGAATTTAAATTGAGTCGAAAAAGGTTCCTGGACCGAATTTAAACTGAACCGGAAAAAGTTCCTGGACCGAATTTAAATTGAGCCGGGAAAAAGGTTCCTGGACCGAATTTAAATTGAGTCGAAAAAAGGTTCCTGGACCGAATTTAAACTGAACCGGAAAAGTTCCTGGACCGAATTTAAATTGAGCCGGAAAAAAAGGTTCCTGGACCGAATTTAAATTCAGCCGGAAAAAGGTTGCTGGACCGAATTGAAATACTTTACAGATAAAAAGGTCCTTTACGGTCCAGAACCCTTTTACGCTTACTCATTTTCTCTCCTGGACCGGAATTGAATTTATTTAAAATTCCTGTACCTTTAACAACCCTAGCGCAAGGTTGCTTCATGAAGCGTCAAAAGCAACGTGCGAATAAAGCTTTTAGCTTGGGGGTGGGGGGGATGCCAACTGAATGGCATATTTGTGCTTTCATCTCGGGAGTTTTTTAATGTGCAAATATTTATATGTTAGGATTCAGTAAAGTAAACTTTTTTGCTTTGTGGTTTTAAGTTTCTTCGAACATTATTTCGAACCTAGGTGATTATAACATTTACACATAATTTAGGAACACTAATAAAACATAAGCTCATACAGAAAGAGGGTATCAAACTAGAGTGCGCGTCAAATCTCCTGCACATGGCCTTGAACGCCTGCACAGCACCAGCGAATCACAGACGTGCGGCGTTGCCTAGTTGAGAACCTGTTTCACCTCGCTACTAAATCGTGTACCTGGCGCTCGGATATAAATAGATTATTTTAAGTGTCAGTAGTTCAACAGATGGAAAGATAATGAATTTGCGAGTATGTACGAAAAACAAGCGTGATTGTAGCATATACCGTTCCCTCTGTAGAAGCAATGTTATTATAAACGTATTTGCATTGTATCGTTTCTGCTCTTCCTTCGTTCCTGTTTCATTCCGAAACTTTCCGATTAGCGAAGGGAACAGGGTACGTACGTTCCCAGTGATGGTGGAAGAAGTTGACAAAGAGGATTCCGTCACCGTTCTTTTTTAACATGTATTTAGTGGGTGTGTGCAGTATGTCGTTTAGTAAACCAAGTGGTAGTGGTAACGAGAGAAGAGGGAAAAATACAGTGTTGTACGAATCCAGGCACGACAGGTGATTTTTCAGGTGTACAATTTTTTTAAAAAATGTTCGAGTGAAGAAGAGAGAAGTAAAATTGACTGTAAGAAGTGCCAGGCTCTAACAGCTTAAGCGTGTGGTGTGAATCAAGCTACCGTTTCTCGGATATGTTCTGTGGAAAAGCAATGTGGATCGGGGCATGTTTCAATCACCTAGAAAGCACATTAACGTACCGAAAAGAACGACAAACTTAGATGACTTTGAAAAAGACGGAGTTCGTAGAACCGTCTTTGAATTTTACGATCACGGCGAATTTCCTACTGCCAAAAAGATAACGTACTCTTGTTAACGAAGAACTTGACAATGTAAAACAAGAACAATGGGCCGCTTGGGTTAAACATGCACAACAATTACAGGAAAAGGATTTTGTAAGGGAGATAGGTCGGGACGAAATTTTGGACCCAATTATAATACATTTGAAGGACAGTGACACAGAGGGCGAAAGTAGTGTGGTCAGTGACGATGAGGACAACGACGGCAGTTGTTGGAGTGACGAGGACCACTGGCAGGCCCTCTGACATAATCAGGTATATTCTTTTCTCCAAATAAGTTTATTATATGTTATATTATCAAATGTTCCGAGCTCGCCGTGACAAGGCGTTTCGCTCAACCACGCTCTCTTTTCCAAGTGAGATTTCGACTTGGCACCGCTGCAGTGGGCTACTATTGGCTATCGCCATATGCAGGAGATTTGACGCGCACTATAGTATCACCAAAAACTTAACTAAATTTATATTGCTAAGTTCAAACTTAATCTCCGTCTAACCTACGAGTTTGGTGGGAACGTCAATACACGTAAAATATCAGCACTTTTCGAAGTTGAAATGAGCGTGTTGCCTTGGTGAGGTTGATTAGTAGTAAAATGGTCCCCTTCTTTTATCCACAAGGCTGCATACTTTTCTCTGATAACTGGACACGAATGATTTTTTCAATTGTGTTTGTCACATGCCTTCAATTCCATTTTATTTGGAATATCCCTGGCAGCGACAAAAATAATTTCCTTTCGCCGAAAATAACAATTCTCACGCTGTTCAAAAGTAGACTCTGTTTGCTAGAAACAGTGTATGGTGGGGGCAAATGGAGATTTCCTTTTCATCTTCCTCGCCGCCATTAACATTATAAGAGATGGAAAAGTGACGTCAAATTTGATTTGGTTTATTTTTATTCGCTCTTCTGCCCTTTTGGCTATCCGCGAAGATGAGGATGAGTGATGAAATTGATGAACAGACACTGAAAAACAACACCAGGCCGGGATTCGAACCCGGGACCCCTGACGTCGTAGCGCTCTGTACTAACCTCTCTGCCACGGAGGTCGGCACAAGTGACGTCAAATAAGTCAAAATAGATATATACTTCGTTCTCACGTCGTCTCCCATGGTGGTCGTGGAGGGTCATACATACAGACACAGACAGACACACACAAACTATTAATTAACCATTCTTAATTCCCCATGTTAATAAGCCCATCAAAAGTATTAAACACAGTTTTACGGCTAACCGAACCTCATGTTATTTCGGGTACATTTCCCATACTGCCCTGCGCCACTAGGTCAAATTAATATTCATTTCAGTACAACATTTCAATTTATATAATTCCTACCCGAATATTTAAACTTCCTATTTATTGGATAATAAAGCATTGTGTGTATCACGTAATAATATTAGTTTAAATATCAAAATACATTTTTTTTGAAGATGTGCCACATTCAAATGTTTTAAAATCGTCCAATGTCCACGCACAGAAGAAAGTCTGTCCTCCCCACCCCGTCTCTCCAAGTGTGAAAAAGTAGGGATGAAACTTGATAGTCATACCAATTTTATATCGCTGCCTTGATTTGCAAGTTTCCGAAACAAGCTTTGCAAAGTCGAACATCACACCTTATTACTCAAGTTGATGCGCAAAAGAACTTTCTCTCAAGACAAATTGTTTCAGGAAACTACGAGAAAAAGGAGCGATACAGAACTTCTAAAAACAGCCAAAGTACAATTGCTGGCGTTAGTTCTACGTTCAGAGCAGTAGTCATATTTAACCACTAAGCCCCATTAAAACATGAACTGATTCTGCGTGTTATCTTCCTCCCAGGGTACACAGAGAGAACTGCGTGCCATCTAGCGGAAGTTGGGGGAAACTGCGGTTTCGGTCTGGGGGGAAAGTCTAAGCTTTGAGATCGAAAGAGTTTGTAATGTCACTTTAACAGTTCATTGATTTTAAAAAAATGTCCCAGTGTAAATTAAATGCGAATATTAAACAAATCTCCAATGTTATATTACGTATATTACTAACATGATTTGTACAGTGAATGATCTCTTCGGAGGCAGTTTCTGAACGTCAGCACTGAAGTAACACAAGTTGCTCATTTGTTGGCTCAAGTAGAAAATTTTCATAAGAGTAACAACTTTGATCATGATATTCAGCTAAATTGTTTCAATGCGGTATCGGTTTAGCTGTATGTCTGTTTTACCAGTGTTTGAAAGTGTGATGGGTATTTGTATACCAATCGCGACAATAAGGATTAACAATGCATTGATGATATAGATCAGAAAACGAACATTCAACCCAGGATCCTAATCTGGAACATTTGTCGTCCTATCATCTCCAAATGACAAGCAACCAGTAACTAGCGACACGGTGGTTCCAAGCCGAAGTAACAAGCAGCTCGGATCCAACCACAAAAGTTGTTTCCGTCAACCAAACATTGGTTTAAATGGTCAACAAACAAATGATCACCAGGACCAAATTCCTTTAGTAATTATTTTGCAAAGCAAAAATAAAACATTCGTTTAATTAGCAAAGACTTTGTTCATAGTGATCAAATTTAAAATTTAATAAACTTTCTGTCTATAGTTACCGAAAAGATAAACCAAATATGATTTCTTAATTCGAACGAACTTATGTTTTTTTTCTGTGCACTGCGCATGCGCCAACAGAAGACACATAGTGGTTCGGATTCCACTTTAAACTCTAGGACTATTCCCGACTAGCCTATCTGTGCATAAACTGGACTTAAAACAAAAACCCAAAGGAACGAAACTCTTTTATTTATGTATTTATTTATTTGAAAAGTCCTGAATACAGAAAAATCCATTTTACATCAGGATATCAACCGGAAAAGAAATAAACAAAATAATAAGATGGACACATACACACACATATACATATATAACAAGAATAATAACAACTAGGGCAAAAATAATATTATTTACTCTTCAGCTGCTTTATGCACGCCGCTCTGTAAGTCTGCTTTGATAAATGGAAACCCGGAGCATCATTTAATGAGTTGTAAATGGTTTGTAGCCTGTAGAGAAGTGATCTTTGTTCTAAAGATAGCCTTGAAGATTTAATGTAAAAGAAGTTGTTGCATTTACTGTTGGGACGTGGGATTCTGATATTAAGAAGTGGCAAGAGTTCGCTGGTGAAAAGTTGTCCATTAATGATTCTGAAGAGTAGTGTTAAATCTGAGAGTTGACGGCGAAGAGAAAGGTCATGAATTTGTAGAGTGGATAGAATTTCTTGTTTGGAGAAGTTTGCAAGGGCTGGGCATCTGTGTTTGACTATTCTGACGAAGAAACTTACTACTTTGTTTGATTTCTTTAAATTGCTTTCACATGCCATTGACCAAATACAGGAGCCATATTCAAGAATAGGAACAACACACATTGTAAAGTAGGTTTTGAGGGCAGAAACGTGTGTTACGTCTGTAAATCTGTAAATTAGTCCAAGTGTTTTCATCGCTTTCGAAGTTATGTAGTCTATGTGATGGTTGAAAGTCAGTTTGCTATCAAAAATGACACCAAGATCCTTGTGCTGTCGTACGAACGGAATAACCTGGTTGCATAACTTGTAGGATGGCACTGTGTTATTGGATTTTAGGGTAAACCTCATGACAACAGATTTATCCGGATTTAATTTGAGATTCCAGTCTTGACACCAGCGTTCGATGTGTTTGAGATTGTCTTGGATATAGCATGTGTCCTGAAGTGAGGTAATGTTTCGGAATAATTTGCAGTCGTCAGCATACAATAATACTGAACATTCGGAAGAAATATATTCGTGAATGTCATCCATGAAGAGAGAGAAACACAGGGGCCCCAGAGAACTTCCTTGGGGCACACCGGAAACTACAGGGAGCCACGACGAAGAGCAACCAGATACGATAACCTTTTGCCTTCTATTGTGCAAGTAAGATGAAAGTAGTTTAAGAAGAACTCCGTGAATATTGAATCTATTCGATAATTTGTGGATGAGTTGCGTGTGAGAGATAGAGTCAAAGGCTTTGGAAAAGTCTAAGTATACGACATCCATGTCTTGCTTGGCATTCAGGCAGTTAACTGCTTTGGTAAGCAAGCAAGCAAGGTTTGTGTCACAGGAAGCATGCGGGAGAAAACCGTGTTGAGTGGGAGAGAGAAACGGAGAAACATGTGCAAGGATACGATTAGAAATGATTTTTTCAGCTAGCAGTGCAAGTGCAGGAAGTAAGGAAATCGGCCGATAGGAAGTGACATGAGTTTTGTTTCCGTGTTTGAGGATAGGGACTATATTTGCTTGCTTCCATGTACAAGGAAACACACCTTCGGAAAAGCATTTATTAAAGATTGTGCTTATTGGTTTGGATAAGATATGGGCTAAATGTTTCAGAAATATCGCAGGAATATCATTAGGAGTGGTAGCTTTGGAACTTGAAACAGATTTTAATAATTCTTGAACTTCATTGCAGTTAGTTGAGATTTGAAAGAGTGTGTAAGGAATAATGGACTTGACTTCCGGTAGTGTGAAGTATATGCACCAGGAAACTGTCTGAAAATCAGGCTATCAAGGTGAGAAATGCAAATTAGGGGCTGCAAGGTCTAGCTTCAGAGATACTCTTCTAGAGAGGACGTACATCACTCTCAACGTGCGAGATTACACAAATTAGGGATTCCGGAGGTTTTTCCTTTCCACCATTAATCAAGAACGTCATCTCACGACTTCCTCCCATCGTGTAGGCTCTTGCTCAGGTTTCTTCCTGGAACTATATTGCGAGCTCTTATTCTCACTCAATATTTACTGGAACTTCAAATATAGTCCGTCTGCCTTAGTCGCGACTATAGACACAAGTACGCATCCGCAGATTGGCCTAGTCCAGTTGCAAAACAGGCTGTAAGTGTAATGCACACAGGGAAGTAGGTTCTACGTTAGTTAAGGCCATCGACGCAAGTGCGCATGCGCCAACTGGACGAGTCCAATAACAAAATAGGGGCGTCGGCTGCAAGTGGAATGCAGACAGGGAAATAGGATCTACGCTATTTAGGGCCATTGACGCAAGTGCAGGTTCGCTAACTGGGCGAGTCCACTGGCTAAATAGGGGTGGATCGGATAAGGGATACAGGTTCCGTGATAGTCGTCTGCTGCTAAAACAACACTGAAGTTTCACACATGGTAACGTTGCTGGTAAAAATACGTAAAGAGGAGAGTTAAGAGTTGTAACAGCCATCACAAACAACAAAGCGAGAGATAAACAAAACAAAAGAATGCATACAAACGAGGTGCAGGTCTGAAACCTGCAGCGTTGTTTCGCGCACGTCTCTACCTACCTCCCTTGTACTGTGTAGATTCGTTCTCTCCAGCTAGTCTCGTCCTCCGCGGTCGGACTGTACTGCAGTATCTTTGCTTGTCGGTTTCGGATAGCATCGAGGACCACTACGAATAGAAAAAGAGAGATACAAGTGAAATATTAAGCATTTGTGAATATGCCACATTTATATTTAGTAGCTCTTGTGGATTATTATCAATTTATATCGCCATAGCAAACCAACTTATAAAGAGTACCAGAACATTTTTCGCATTGTGTATATTGCATTTATGTATCAATAAATTGGCGATTCGACACATGATCCAGGCTTTTAGCTCAAGACCGAGATGAAAATAAGACTGATTTCTATACGTTGCCGAGAAAAACAGGCATTTGTAACTCGGGAAAAGACCGAGAGATTAACAGGAAACTTCATTCCAATGGTGATGGACAGTTTGCCTAACACTCTTTACAAAGTGATTACAGATTCCACTACTATCTCCTCAGAGTTTTAATGTACTGTAATTATCCTTTTACATTGTGTGTAAACACACGAAAAATCCTCCGTTGAAATAACATAGCGCAACAATGGCATGGTGGTCTCGCAGATCAATGATATCTTGTGGGGAGTGTGGGGTTAGTGTTGCCCACGAGACGAGACGAGACGAGACGAGACTTTGGTCTGTCCCGTCCCGTCTCGTGAAAATGCTGTCTCGTCTCGTCTCGAAAATATTCGTTTGTCCCGTCTCGTGTCCCGTCTCGAAGGGTTCTGTCTCGTCTCGTCTCGTCCCGTCTCGTTTTGTCTCGTCTCGTTTCGAAAAAGTGATCCGGGATATCATGCCAACAAAAGTCAAAAGAAGCAGAAACACGAAATATTTTTCCGGAAAGTGGGATAAAGCTCCAAATATTTTACCCATTGCGTGGTGAGAATAAATAAGGTTCGTTAATAATGAGGACATGAATATTAAAAATGCAATTTGTTGGTTACTGACTGCTAGGTATCTTATAAAATCTACCTTGTGGTTTTTCTGGCTTCCATACAAGAGTGCTCTTTTCATTACTGCTATACCTTTTGGAAGTTTTGAAATGTTTTTTACTAGACCTTCTTTCTTTCTGAATGTCGAACTTCCGTGCACTATGAAAATGTACATTTCTTCTTTAAATTCTAAGCTTGGCACTCGGGAGCAAGAAAAAAGTTTTTAAATGTGTAGTACGAACACAAAAGACTATTTAAAATTTCAATACTTAGTATATTACATTTATTGTTCTTAACATTGTTAAACATCTTCTATGCAATAAGTTTCAAAAAGTGTTTCTTTGTGATATTGTGCTGTTTCTTATGACGCACATACTTCTGTGTTTTCTCTTTAGCCTCTAAATCTGGTACCACCACCGCTTGATCTAATTTATCCTTCGGCAGACACGCACCTAGAAATATATGTCGGGGGAGGGTGTCCGAGTCAAGTGTTTAAGAAAAAATGATAATAATGACATTAACGTCAACAATTAAACAAATGTGTAAATTAATACATTAATATAATTCATAGGTCTATTCATTTGAATATGTAAATTAATCAATTCTATTATTATTATTACATGAAATGTTACAAAGATTGTAGAAGAATAGTAATATAACAGCACAAATATTAGCTAATATCTAGCTTACGTGTAGTTAAGATCGCCAAAATTTGCATAAAAACAGTTGTCCTGGCAAGAAGTTTAATGTCAAAAAAGGTGATGAATTGAATATTTGCTGAATAACAAAAAAGGATGTTACATCCAGTTGACGAAAAATAAAGATCCTGATTAAAAGTTTATGCTCGTTATTATAAGTAGTAGTGTACATAAATCTTCATTGATACTGTCATTCAAAGCCGTATGATCGCAATAAAATCCTTGTTCGGCAGGAAAAAGTAACCCTCGATTATGCTAAACAAATATATTTTTTTGTTTAGCTAGAGCAAGGTCCCAGGAGGATGCAAGAAGCCTTTCCTGCAAAAGTGTATGTTGTACGAAGCGAAGAAACGTGACAAAACCACCACGTATGGAAGGCAAACCTGCATATATTTTATATCGCACATTTACAGAGCCGTGCCTCCTGAAGTAATAAAAATCCCAACTTCAATGATTCTTTTCAACATGCTATAGTTGAAAAAAATATGTTTAGATGCACCAAAAGTGCACATTTATCAGATTATGCATATAACGTGTTATTGAAATCAAAAAATTGTGTAAATGGATAACTCCCCGATGGCGTTGTAATAACGTCGAGGTCTTGTAATCAAGGGTCCCCGCGTTCGATACCCAATGGAGGCACAAAGTGGATCGGATCGCACTTTAAACTGTAGGTAGGTTCGCGATTTAGCCTATTTGTGAATCAAGTGGACTTAAATAAACAATATCAACCATAAGAATATTAGAATCCACTAATTCACCCACACCTAAGTCAAATTTCACATATCACTTTTCATCCTCGTTCATAGACTTCCTGCAATACTGTTGTGCATGTATGTTGCATCCCACCAAGTGCGAGAAATGTGAAGTTATTCTTTCCCTGTACTGCGTTATTTCTTTTCATAACAGTAAGGCTAAATTCTCGTTTTATCTGAACTTTTAAAAAATGTGCAAAATACGTCTCTATCTTTAAACCACCACCCTTTCTCATGCATGTGTAAAATAATCCCACTCTGTCTCAGAAAACCTCTTCCTACGATCAAATGAAGGAAACAACTCTCAAGTCTCAACTATTATAAGTTTTTGCTTAAATTTCCTATAATTTATACAAACAGTAGCACATATCACGTCCTTTGGTGCAACACTGTCAACAGCTAATGTTACTTTCCTCATCCTAATAAATTTACTTACAACCAGTGACGGTGCCAGGGAAATGTGACGGGGGGGCGGGGCGGAAGGGGGGCAACAAAATATTGTAAGGGGGCAGTCACATTAAAACGCCCGAAAACACTACACACACACATATATATATATACACATATATAATAATACTTATAATAATAATAATAATTATTATTATTATTATTATTATATTCATGTATGGTGTTTTGTGTTTGTCTTTTATTTAGAGTGGACATTTACTGCCTGAATTTACTTCTTGATTACGAGTTTATCTCCACATGATTCGTTTTAATAAAGACATTAATTCTTTTTTATTGGTAAGTTGCGTTGTCTCTAGTGGCCTATTTCAGTATTAGAAGACATTCATAATTTTATATTTCGTCATCTTTCTTGAGATGAAACTACTGATATAAATATTTAAGTTATAAGATAATAATATAAATGACGAAAAAATGCTTCGAAGAGTTTAATTTTCTTGCAAAATAAACATGACGTTGGAAGAAATGAATCTTCTTGAGTATTAGAAACAATGTAAGGCACTTCTCCTGTAGGAGAATTCTGCTCTGTGTGCTTTGGAGAACACATTGCCCACCTTTGGTACGTCCAGGACTTGACATTTCTTCTCAATGGCAAGAACAGCCAAATGAGGCAGTCTGCATCCAGCATCCTGTTTCGAGCAAGCTCAAGCAAGATTTTAAGGACAACCATCTTCGTAACGCTGAAGAGTTTTGGGCAAAATTTGTGTTTCACCTTTCAGGGAAATGTTATCACAGGATAAAAATCAGACAAAGGTTTCAGTTATCTCATAATTTAAGAAATATTCTGACCCTGGCATTACTTACTCAACACTCTACCATTCCAACGTATGTCTGTGCTACACAATTACAGGCACCTATGGAGTTTGTGGGAAGAAGTTCTTCGATTTTGATATGTACGAGAAAGAGCGAACCTGCATCTAATGATTGAAGAGTGGCAAATCATAATAAGCGTTCTTTTACCTGCCCGCGATATGCTTTGAATCAAATTTTAAGTGTAATTTGCATTTTAAGGTTCAAGTTCAATACATTTCCAAATAATATCCCCTCATTAACTTCCAGAGTATCGAAGAAATTCCCTTTGTTAAGGTTTCCTCAGACTCATCTCGAAATTCAAGTCCGTGAATAGTAAGAAACCGCGATGAATCCACAACAACTGACATGTAGTGACGGGTTTTCTTCGATCACCTTTGGTCCCGGGTTCGATACCCAGTGGAGGCACTTTAAACTATAAGTCCAATCTTGATTAGCCTTACTGTGCATAAAGTGGACTTAAAACATCAAATCAACCAACCAACCAAATCTTGAATCAACTTTGAATGTCTTTTACTAATTAGCGTTGTCACTAATGACCACGATTAGAATAATTTGCCCGTACTACAGATGATGTCTTGCGGTCCTCAAAATATTCGTGATGTTTTAATACCATCCACATTCAACATTTTTTCCAAGTTCTTAAGACTGGTTAAAACTTAGTTAATCTCGGCTATTACAGGACATAAATGAATGAGAAATCACCTATGCCCAGGTCGGCGCTCGAATCTTGGACGAAAGTCACACACAGATAGCTATATATATATATATATACTAATAATAATAATAACCCATAGCTCTACAGCCCGTGAGGGCCTTGGCTTACCTACCGACTGCTGGTCTCCCTCCCACACTGTTCCTCCGTCACCTGTTGTAGCGTGGAGATCTTAGATCAGTATTGGAGTGTCGGGGGATCAGCCCGACGAGCCCCCAGCCGTAGCAGGTCTTCTCGATCGGGTTACGCTCACTCACTCGGAGCTCCCCAATTTCCTCACGATGGTGGGTTGCCACCGGCCCTATACGTAGGCCGAGTAAATTCCGACCAGAGCCGGATTCGAACCTACGCCGTCCCGCAGGGAACGATCTCAAGACGAGTGAACGCCTTAACCCGCTCGACTACGGAGGAGGACATATATATATACTAAACAATTTAATATTTGTTAATCAAGTTGGTATTATAAGCAGGAAAGTGATATCATGCAGAATATACCACTTTGAAAAGGTGAAAATCGTCATACTCTTATAAATGAACTCTCTTATTATTCGATATTTAATTAACTTCAGTTGGAGGGCCCGGGGGGGGGGGGTGGCAAAGTGTCTGACATGGGGCGTCCCCCTGTCTCCTCTGGCGTCGTCACTGCTTCCAACCCTCTAATAACTTCGCTGCCGATAGCCTCACCTTCGAAATGGAAGCTTGTGTGTCGGCGAATAATACAAAGAACTTGTGTTCACTGTCCCTCTTTCATTCAAAGTCTGCCGTTTTCCTTTTCAGCTTTCCCTGCAAAACTTCCTGTCAGCAAGCAAACCAAATTACAGAATTTTTATTGCCCCTCCCTTGCATCAACTTCCATTCCTACTTTAGGCCTGGATTTATGACACGTACCCGCTACTGCAGGTCAACCTCGCCCTATGTTTGGTGTTTGCCCCCTGAAGCAACGGTGTCCATTTTCAAAGCGAAACCTCTGTCAGTGGGGAATGGCGAAAAATAGTCTCGGAATACACCCTGGTCGTAAACAAGCTCCCGACACCCTGACATTGCTGTCAGCTTCCCTCTGAAGTTCGATAAAACTACTTTGTGAAATGTGTTTAATAACGAGTGAAAATGTAGACAGTAGATACTACATGTATTTTGCTCATAAACTTGAAGGCTAAATTTACAGAATAAAAAGAACAGCTACAACATTCCTTCATCTGATTTACAGAAAGGCTAATCGGGACTAGACCCACAGTTTAAAGTGGGATTCAAATCACTATGTTCCTTCACCGGGTATTGAACCCGGCACCCCTTGATTACAAGGTGACGACGCTACCACTGTACCATCGGGGAGTCCCCATAGAACAAAGTTTCCTTCTACGACGATTATACAGAACCTAGTGCATTCCTTCATTTGAAATCTATTCTATATCAGGCTCAGTATTTCGTTATTACAATCCAAGGAATAGTATTCTCCTTAAATAAGAATTACATAAATAAAAAAAGCATTGAAAATAATCTTCAAACGGACGTAAAAATATCGAATCCAACCACCTGTAGAATGCCTGAGGGAAACAACAAGAATTTTCTCAACAATGACATATCCGAAATTTCCATAACATTCTAATAATTTCGCAACCCGTGCAAATAATCATGTGGTAAAATCTTGTCGTGGTTCCCTGTAAATACTAAAATCACCAAATTACTTCTTTCCATATTTCCCGTATTTTCTCCTCCTCTTTAGCTCTCAGCTGTTCGGAGTGGGATAATGCAAGATTATTTGTCCCTAATTATCTCCTTCTCTTAGTCTTGCTTATATCTTGGACTCCTTAATAACTTTCCCAACAACTCCTTACCTCGGACGCAGACACTCCACGATCTTTTGGTCCCTCCTTCCACCTTCTCTACCTTCCCTTTTACGTGATGTTATTCAGAATTGTATTAGTATCTGGAGTACTATCGTAACATAAAGTTATTAACCTGGAATAATTTTTTTTAAAAAATGGGGAGTAACGCTGTGTTTCGAAAGAGTATAGGAAATAAGTTTAGGTATTCATTCATTCATTACTCTCTCTAGAATAGTCTTCTTATTTTGACTTAACACACGCTTATCAACGTTTCTAATTGAAATACTTTATTCCAAGCAAACAAGTATTTGCAACTGATTAAAAATTTCGCTTTTATTTTTTCGAGACATTCGAGACGAGACGAGACTTTTCAAAAGCTGTCCCGTCCCGTCTCGTGTCTCGTCTCGAAAACGAGACGAGAAAGGCATTCCGTCTCGTCCCGTCTCGAATTTCAAAAGGCTTGTCCCGTCTCGAAAACGAGACGAGACACGAGACGAGACGGGACATGTCCCGTCCGGTGAGCAATACTATGTGGGGTGTAACGGTTTCCCACCTGTAGCAAACTGAACGCAAAGTTGTGGCTTACTATTGGCAGTGAGGGAATCCACGTGACCCGCGCCTGCAGGTTGGAAGTTGCCTCTTTCCTGGCGGAATTAAATCAATCACCGATCGGTTCAATAGTGTTCGGCTGACATCGTTACGTCTCGTGTACCAAGTTGCCGAACGCTGCCCGCGGCGCAAAACAAACGCGAATCGGAGACACGCTTGTCATGTTGCTAAACCTATAGTAAGGGTATAGTTTCCTCCCTACCTCGGTTGTAGACGAGAATGACATTGACTCATTGCACTTCTCTTCAATGCGAAAACACAGCAAAAAGCAAAAGTAGGAAGACTCTTGGCAATGTTGCTACAGGACAGCCACTACATGCAACGTCCACTTCGCAACTGAGATTGCCACCTGATCCAGCTCACACGCCCTTGAGGAGGATTGACAGATGGAAATAGCTCCCAAAGTCAGCCGCCAGTTGAGCTGGCAGCCAGTATAGTAGGAATGAATATTAAGGCAAGATTGCCGTTCAACTTGCCTCAACAAAATACAATCGGTTTAAACTTTTCCGCCGCAGCGCCCCTTCTACACCCGTTGGCTTTTTAGCCGGTGCTGACATCTGCAAAAAATAGACTATTCTGCAGAGACGTTATGGATATAAATCAGCTTGCAACATTGAAAATGCAGTTTTGCTATCAGGAGGAATCAGAGTAAGAAAAACCTTTGGAGGCGAGTCAAGCGGGAATTCAACAAGAAATATAACAAGATAAACTCCTTAGAGCCTATTTATAGAGCATAACCCTGTGAACAGCGACCGATTTGGCGCTAGAATCTGTCGGCAATACAATATCTGAAAAAGTCACAAAATTTTGTGGAATCTCGTTACGTCCAAAATTCACAAAGAGAGGGGGCAAATTCTGGGAGAGCAGAAAAAGCCCCCGAAGATAAAGGACTCGAAAAGGATTGTTGTGAAACTCAATTTTCCTTTGCAGGAAAAGGAGGACGGGAGGAGGGGGAAGAAACAGAAATTCTGCACACGGCACGAGATTTAATTTTGATTTTCCGATGCAAATTGCCTCCCCCCTGCGACGTCTCCGCTGGGGAACCATAACTCATGATATTGAGCAACTTGGCAGCCCTTGGAGTTAACTGTATGTCTCCGGGCGTGAATCTCTAACGTATGCTTAACTTTTTGACTTCTGAAAGTTCCCAAAACCACGTCTTCCCTTCTCGTTGCAGTTAGAAACGTTTATTCATGAGATTCCTCCTCTTATTTGCATTTTGATGTCATCAATGATCCGGAAAGTGACTTGTTCCTTAATTCCATTCGACGTCTCAAATTCTCAAGAGCATTGTGCAATCAACGTCAAATGTGTACATCCTGGAAAAATATGCAACCAGACATACCTAGATGTAATGCTAGTTGCATATCGCAAAGGGTTGGACGACCCACTTATGACGACACTGTACCTGCCGAAGCAAAAGTGGGCTCTACACACACAAAAGGATATTAGAACATCCTGCTTCACACAATGGGAGCATCGAACAAGGAAGGAAGTATACGTGTCAGGATGATGTCGGAGATCTGTAATGTTGTCTACGCGTTCTTGAATTTTTGTTGAACTCCAGAAGTGTTCTCCCGTGTGCAGTGAGTCGGAACGAGATGGGGAACTCCGTGATGCAGTGGCGCCAAGCGATCGGCTTCTTCAATGTGGCCTGGTGTTCTGGCCCCCGAAGGGAAGTGGGAAGTGTCGTGGATGCGCAAATATATGTAATACACAAAATGTATGTATGCCTCAATGGAACAATGTTCTGTGGCTTCTTCTGTTTAATAAATAAATAAATAAATAATATGTAGCCTACTAAATCCGATGTGAGGAACAGGTTTCTGTGTTTCTACGTACAGGGGTGGCCAATAGGTATGTTTTCTGACGTATTTCCCGGACGCTGGATTTGTAGAATGGGCTCTGGAACATGAACATCACGGTCACCTGAGCTCAACCCCATGGAATTTGCCATATGGCAAATTTTGCTGTGAAAATTCGTGATCTGTATAATCTCCGGAGAAGAATACTCGCTCTAATGGCTGCTGAGCTCTACAAATCGCAATCATATTCAAGTATTGGACGTATAATTACAACATATTACATCTGAGAATTTCTAATTTGTTGAAAGCAGTTCAATTAAAATATTAAAAAACTTACTTTTTTGTTTTTCTACAAGTTTCATTACACAGGAAAATAATAAGAAGAAGAATGTTAAATATTATTCATTACCTGAAGAGTTAAAAAGTTGGTGTAAAATAATAAACATATCTTGTAACAACTGTATCTACTTCAGTCTACAAGGAAATTAACTTCAAAATAAATGAAGAAATTTCAGTTTTGCAGAAAAAATGGATATTTAGTTCCAACTATACTCAAAGTGGGAATTCGTAGCTGGAGTAATACTTGATCAAGTTTGGGTATAGTTGGGTGATACTTAGGCAAATTATACTAGCTATGAATGCTTTATGAAAATTTTCTTAAGGGGGGGGATAGCAACCCCATGAACACCCACGTCGGACACTTATTCCATGTGATGAAAATTGAAGCTTCTAATTATCAGTTTTATATGTATTATATATTATTATTATTATGCATTAATTTTCATAGCAAGTGGCAATGCAAAATTTACTCGTTCCAATCGTATCCATATATTCTTGTACGTTTGGAGAAAAATATGGAAATTCCATACACAACAAACGATAAACAAATTTGTGTGTGGGAGGATCGGGGGCTTCAACTTCCCCTTAAATACGTCATTCTTTGCGAGAAATTTCTGCCATAAGAGGGACAGTACATTTTCACTACTACCTCCACGTGTGCTAAACCTTGAGGCTCTCTTCCGCCCAGAAAGTTTCTAGCCAGCGGTAGCCCTGTTCCATTACCGAATAATGAGTATTAACTCATGCATATTGGAGCACGGAATCTATTACCATTACCCTTCACCCACATTCCATCCAGACAGATGTCTACCGCCCCCATCTCCTCTCCGGAAATCCGACTCCAAAGTTTCCTCTTGGCACTGTACGGGGTATATTTTCGCGGGGGTTGTGGTCAAGGGTTGGTTTTCTGCACAAGTAGAACGGCAATTGGTATTCCGATCGCGAATTGATTAGCAGCATCCCTCGCTGTCTGTCTTTCTTGCCAACAGACGCATCGTTGATTGTGGGGTCATGGTGTTTCAAAAGTGAATCTACCTGAGACGCGAAGAAACCGATATGAACAACGTAAGGCGATAAAAGTATCGGTTTAGGGAATAGAACTTGTTTGCCCACTAATTTGTGTTACCGTAGAACTGGTATGTACGAGTTTGGATCTAAGTTCACTTTATGCACCGATGAGCTAATCCGGACTGGATCTTCCTGTGAAAGTGAGATACGAACCACTATGTACCTCTAACAGGTTTCGAACCCTTCACCCCTTGATTACAAGACAATAACGTTACCGCTACGCCAATAGAAGGCTCTGGTGTGTGTGTATTTATGTGTACGCATATACTGTACATGCATGCATGCACGCACGCACACACACACACACACGCACACACACACACACACACACGTATAGATAGATTGGTAGAGAGATAAACATAGAGGGTATTGCCATGCAACACTAATACATTTTCACAGGTTGTTGAGGATATCAAGGCGAAAAACTCAATAAATTCTTAACATTGTTTTGATCATAAGGTAATTGTTTCAATACCACGAACAAGCATTTCCATATTCTGAAATCTCAGTGATGGGAAAGTATGAATACCTACAATTACATAACCATTAGTTTTTGGCAATTTAGAGCGAGTAAATCCAGAAAAAGTGCGCAAGAATTGTAATCAAACTATAGTAACAACATTAAATTAGTTAACTCTATAACTCCATAAACGTTTGAGGGACGAGGGAAACCTTCAGATGCTTTTTCTTAGAAAAGTGGCTTAAATTGACCCTTACTTTGTGGTAAAATTTGTGGTTATAATAGAGGGGTTTGGGTTCGATACCCGGTGGATCCCACTTTAAACTGTAGGTTCAGTCCCGATTAGCCTTATTCTGCATAAAGTGGACTTAAAACACTAACTCACTCAATCAAAACCTAATGGTGTTCTTCATATTTTATTGCCATGAAAAAAAAATGGTTTGAGTTTCAAGTCCACTTCATGCACAAATAGGTTAATCGGGACTGGACCTACAGTTTAAAGTAGGATACCTCCACTCAGGCCCGTACCCAGGGGAGGGGCCATGGCAGCCATGCCCCCCTCGAGCCATATTTAAATGTGAACCTATAAAAAGCTACGAAAATAACATAGACGATTTCTCATACTTGTAAAAATCTCAATTTTGTCCTTGCGTAAATGAATGTATTTGTTGTGTAGAGACGCAGTCTTCGGAAGTCTGAAGTCTGCCATATTGACTACATTTAGTTTTATTACCATTAATGCAAGGCTACCAGTAGTGGCGGCGATTGAAGGGGTATGGTGGATAGTTCCCCCCCCCCTTACTATTTCAACTTTTGCTCCCGCACTATGTCCTCTTAATGCTAAGCCTCTTCTACTCAGACTCGGTGGAGGCAAATAGTCGTTCGGATCACACTTTAAACTGTAGGTCCAGTCCCAATTAGTATATATGTGAATAAAAGTGGACCTAAAAAAACTGAAACTTGTCTGCTAAGAGAAAGTAATATGTCCTTCTCCATCCAGTTTTGGCATCCAGGTGAAAATATCTCTTTCTCTCTCTCTCTCTCTCTCTCTCTCGTTGGATAACCCGTAGCGGGCTATAGGCGAACTCACATTTAGAATTATTTATTGTAACAATAACTGCAAATGCGTATAATTTAATTTATAAATATACTATTTTCTAAACAAAGAATTATCGCGGCTGTTCAACGGTTCTGGTATAATATAAGAAAATCGTCGTCGCCTTGTAATTAAAGGATCCCGGGTTCGATACCCGGTGGAGGCTCATAGTGGTTGGGATTCCACTTTAAACTGTAGGTCCTGTCCCGATTATCCTTACTGTGCATAAAGTGAACTTAAAACACCAACTCAAACAAACAAACAATATTAGAAAATATATGAAATTGAAAAACATTTTTAATTTGCGAAATTCAGAACTATCCGAATACTTCTGACTGGTTTCGGCGGTTGGGAGCCAACACTATGAAAGGGGAGGGGGGGCGAGGGCAGTTATTTTATATTGGTAGAAAAGCGTTAAGAGGCCATAATATGGGGCAAAAAGAAGTCGTGGGCTACTGCCCCCAAGTCCCCCCAATATATATATATATAACACAGATCTGGCCCCTCCTCAAAAAAATCCTGGATACGGGTCTGCCACCACTATTTGCCTCCACCGGCTATCAAGCCAGGGACAATTCGACACATCATTACGCCATCGGAGAGTTGCATGTAAAAATGTCAATATTTTATACACATGCGCACACACATAGGGGAACTAATTTGAGCTCATTTACTAGAAAAAAAATCCATAATCATGGTCTCTCGACTGATTTCAAGTATCTAAGAGAAATAGTAACGATTCTATTACAAGATGGGGTGTAAGGGGTGACCTTCCACGTAGGCGCCCAAAAGTCAACCTCACTTCCACGTAGTGCACCCTGGACTAATGACTAACGAGGCTCTGGCGACTGGCACTATGGCCAGTATAATTTTGTGTGTTGTCCTGTTTGTTGTCCTTGTGTGTGCTGAGTGCCCGTTTACGGCCTCAGCTTTTAACAGAAGTCAGAACATTTTAGCATTTTTAGTTATGCAACGCTAGAGTTGTTATTTGTAATGATAAGGGGCTGGCCCCCGTATAATGTGACGGGAGCAAAATAGCCTAAGTGCTGACGCTCCCAAAATTTTAAATTCAAAATCAAATCAAATCAAATCTATTACAAGATATAAGATGGCAGGTGTAGTTTGCTGGACGCCATTTTGAATCCAATATGGCGTCCATTGTCCACAATTACTAAGATGGCATCACTGAGTTGCGTTCATAGTAGGTTGTTCTACAAGTATCAACAAAAAAAAATATCTTTAGACACCGCACTCTTGGCTGACAAAGTTCTTATTAGAAACGACACTTGCGCAGTGCAAGTTTGTGAGTCTACTAATATGTATTTAATCATGTCTAACTTTTCTGCTCTTGAAACAGCCCTTCAACCGTACACTACATGAAAACTTCCTTTATATAACGACTCGCCAAGCAAAACGGGCATTAAATTACTGAAACACCAAGTTTTATAATTTCGTCATCTGTTTACAGTGAAACGACAAACTTGGTATCTTTTGGAAAACACAGGTTCATACATGGTTAAACAAGTCTCACATTACAGCCGCACATGGTAACAGCCAACGAAGTCGAACAGACGCGCCAGCGCGCAATATGGACTGAAGCAAGTTTGCCTTCCTCTGTAGCACTGAACCAGAACACACAGTCTTCGTTAATCAAAGTGAGTTGGTTGAACCAACGTAGCTGGGGAAGTATAGATCAGTTTGGGGGCATATACTGCATTTGTGAGTACAAGAATGCCGCTTGGGCACATGCATGCATCATTCTACATAGAAAGTATTTAATTTGCATTTATATTTTTGTATTACATTGCATTTCTGTCAATGGCTAATCGCGACGATGAGAATGGGCGATGATTAGGGCTCGGAAGTTGAAGACCTACAAATTGCCAAAAAAAGGACATAAAAACTGAAAAAAGGACGTATAAATGTGATCCAAATTAATTAATAACTTCAGTTTTAATTACATATTTAATGAATATGCGCGGCACCTCCTTATCTGACTTGAGATCTTTGCAGGGGCGTGCTGTCTGGTCGTATACACCTTGCTGAAAGCTTCAAAACAAGAGGAAGTTGCCACTTACAGGTTAAAGGCCCTTGTACCGTACCTGCTTCAGTCGTCCAAAAATATTTTTCTCTCGTTGCAGGGATGATTCAAATATATATATATATTTGAATATATATATACGTATATATATATATATATGTATATATAAAAGGACCAATAAGCCAAAAAACGCCGAAAAAGGCAAAAAAGGACAAATAAAACCAACCTTTTTCTGGCCTACAATGACCCAAAATGAACATATATTATGTTGGGCCTCGTTACAGCGCCTTGAATAACGTAGTGTGGAAAACGACCCAAGAAACTGGTTCCCCAGACGGATGAGAAACGTACATGGTAGTGCGATCAATGTCGGTGCCAATTTCTTATGAAAGTAATGCGGCTTTGTTAGTTTATGGAATATATTATGTAGATTTGTTTGTCTTGAAAGGCGGTGCGTGAATTGATGGAAACAGTTATATTTGTGGAGTGATTTGCAGTCACGAAATGACATTAATTTGGAAAGAAAAGTAAAATAAAATGAATAAATAAATAGCATGCGTGCGTAACACAAGAAGAAACATCGCAATGTGATTCCGGACGTCAGGTCTTGGATTGTGTATTCGAGTTTATTTTTCTATGTTATTTATTAAAATATAAATAGTATCCTGAGAGATATTTCATACCGAGGCGACAAACCACAAATGTCGCTTGAAAGCGAGCAGTCGGAAATCAATGCAGCCTTTCGATCCGTAGGGACAAAAGCTCTGACTGCACCATTTCCTCAAGGAGATTTTACACCAAAGCGACACGCGACAAACGATACGAGGATTTCACACCAAAGCGACACGGGTCATTCGGTCCAAGGCAACTTTCATACCGAAGTGACACATGTTGCTTGGAAAGGAGCCAGTCAAGAGCAACATTTCACTTCGTAGCGGCATGACGGGAAGCACAGGCCAACGTTCTGTTGGCGAAATCCTCAAGCGATAAGTGTCGCGTGCCGCTTGTCGCTTTGGTGCGCAATCTCACTAAAGCAAGACACTCATTGCATCGCGTATGCGCGAACAACAAACCACGGCAACATGTTGCAAGCTATTGAGGAAATGGCCCAGTTTGAGCGACGCAGAAGCGACAAAACGACACGTGTGGCTTATCGTGTCGCCTAGATCTTTTGTTGTAATGTGCGGTTTATCGTGTCGCCTATCTGTTGTTCGCAAGCAACGCTTGCCAATAGACTGAAGGCACCATGTCGCTTGTCACTTAGTTCGGAACTCCCCCTGTAGCGCGTCGCTTCGGTTTCAGCACCCCTTCCTTTAAGGAGCTTTCCGACCGAAGTAACAAGTAGCACGCGAATACGCCATATGAACGTGTCGTTTCCTGTTTGGACCCTCATGAGCAATGAATGCTATTTTACAGTCTGGAAGTGTGTGTCACTAGTGTGACAGTGTGAACATCCCGTGTCGCTTGTCCCATTGGTTTGAAAGTTTCCTTACACTCATGTCGATGGCACTAAGAACGTCTTGTGGGGTTCCCCTTGTCGTTTCATGCAATCATCATTATCATCATTGCCGCGATTAGTTTTAAAGCGGAAGAAAAGAGACAGTAAATATCAAAAATACAAATGCTTCAGTGTGTATATCTTTAAAGAAATGATGATGATAATAATAATAATGAACCTAATTCATACACAAAAATTTTGTTGCCAAGAACATTCCACACATATTTTTTCTCCCGTATTATTAACGAAAGTATGACGATAATAGGACGTGGTCGACTGTCTAGAATGTTCGTTAATATCTTCGCGACCACTGTACCAAATATCATAGCAATTATCACATTCATAGAAATGCTTCACGTAAAAGAATCAGACGTTGCAGCGAAAACTCCATTTACTTCCATTATAAGCAGTCGAACACCAAGCACCGGGGTCAACACTAGCGCCTCTAGCGGATCATTTTCGAGTGGAACCAGCCAGAGAGCGCAGAACCATGCCGTTTTCCACACTACGTTATTCTAGGCGCTGTAGCCTCGTCTTTGGACACTAGGAAAAAAAAAAGGATTTTTCCTCAACTTCCGAGCCCCAGTGATAAGATTAAACGAAATTCATGCCTGGACAATCATGAAGATTTTGAGTTGGTTTATTTTACTTCGCTTTTCTGCCACTTTTGTCTAATTGCGAAGATGACCATGAACATCCATGCCCAGGCCGGGATTCGAACCCGGAACCTCTGGCGCCGTTGCGCGCTGTGCTAACCACGGAGGTCGTAACATCAAAAACGAAAACCCGTGCCCAGATCGGGACTCGAACCCGGTTACTTCGGTATCCAAATCAAAAGTCCACCACTTAACGCGCTTATAAAGCATGTAAGATCGACATCCACCAAATATCGCCCCTAGGATCCAAAATGAAGGTCGCACTTTTTATAACTTATTTAACAGGTATCACGGACAAAAAAATGTATAGTTTTTCTACATTTTTTAAGGGCACCGAATTCGATTAAACCGGAGCGGGGCGTTAGGGGGCAGTTGCCTCCAACATTTTGTCCAAGCACCATGATCTCTTAATGCTAAGCCTTGACTATCACGAGAAAGTAAGGAAAGGGCAGTAAAGTGTTGGATATGAAAATATATACGTATTTAGTTATTTTGTTCAAAATAAGGAGCTACTATCGACTTATAAAAAGGTAAAGGTAAAGTGTTCCCCTGTGCATAGCACCACGCCATGAAGGCGTATAGGGGGTGTGGGGGTAACTATCGACTTATAATAGTGAAAAAATGGCAATTCTTTTACATGAAGCATTTCTATGAATGCAATTTTCATTAAGCAAGCTGCTCACCTAGCTAAATAAAATCCATTAGACTTACATGGCATTATATGAAATGTAAAAGTTCAAATACAAAACGTTCTTTATTCACTGTTACTAAAACAATGGATTACCAAACTTTTACTTAAGTATTGAAACATGTATCTTCTCCTGTTTTTCTAAAAATAGATTTATTATTGTCTGAAACTTCGTTCAATAATGTATTTATTATGAGAATTGGATTTGTCATATTGAAGTTTGTTGTAATGATATATTGTACCACTGTTTGTGATACTTGTTTTGTGTAATTCAGATGAAATGTGTAAATATCTGAAAATTTCTGTTGTTACAGTTAAGCAGTAAACCTAGTCTGTTACCATGGATGTATATATATATATATATATATTATGTATTATCTGTCTATGTTTGTCAATATGTGTGTGTGTGTAAAGGAGGAAGGAGGGAGAATGTGTATGTGCGTACATACAAGTTGTAAATGAAAATGTAATATTTTGATATTACCTTCTGTAATTGGAGACTTGTCTCTGTTGAAGGGAAACAAATATCAAGTCAATATCGCATGAAGTAACGGGAGTATACTGTATTTAAAGATATGGAATGGATTTTATTGTGAAAGCTTCAGTTTGCATTCTCTTTTGTTGACAAAAAAATATTAGAATAGCAGATGCGTTCCACTTTCAAAATTTAAAATAAATAGAGAGTACAAAACAAACAGAACACAGATGATATAAAAACCTTTGGTATTTAAAGCAAGAAGGGAAAACATGGTAATAGCATGAATATGGAATATATATTTAGAAAAATGCTTGAAAGCATGAACATCTATGTAAAAGTAACTGCAATATGTAAAATATGTGCTAAAAGCTAATATTTGTGAACGTATGTAAAATAGAAATAACATTTTGGAGCTTGCTTACCAGGATTCGCTAAGATAATACAAAATAACATAATATAAAACACAGTGGCGTAAATAACGCCCCCGCAACCCCCGCAGTAAGAATGATAAATTATGAAAGACCGGTAGTCCAAAAGAATTTTCCTTTCGGCGTTAAAATATATTTGCAATCAAACATATTTTATTATTATGCCCTTACAACTGCAAACAGACAATGTTAATCACTAGAAAAGTAGAAAGTAAATTACCAGATTGGAAGAAAACCTTCGTTAGCTGAATAGTTCAAGTAATTTATTACGTCACCGAAGGGTAGACGACAGGCAAGAAAATGCACTTTTCTCCTAGTGCTTTAGATATTCTAGTAAATGAAGTAGACAATAGATTTCAGAGCATGAAACAAATCAAAGAAAGCTTCACCTTTTAAGCCCTAACGGACAGACAGTTAGTGGAATCCGCTACTAATTTCCGGGAGAAATGTGAAGATGTATCTTGCACTGTAGCTACATAAATTGTTTGTTTTCGACACCAAGGACAAATATGTCGAACATTAACGAAGTTACAGGCTTCTTCTTGATAAAGAACAACATTATGGCTAGTAGCATTCCTGACTATGCACTGCTTATATACTGTACTTGATCCTACTTTTGACGTCTTCTCAGCTGAGAGGAAGTAGTTTTCTAAGCTAAAATTGATCAAAAATTACTTGAAAAGAACAATGACAAGAGTGAGATTGAGTGGATTGGCGCTGTTAAGCATGGAGAGCGTGCTCGAAAACAGGACTTAACCAAACTAACACAAGAATTTGCTTGCATAAAAAATGCTGAGGACTGGTAATGAATGAGCTTTTAACAAAATCGTAATTTTTGTAGTAACAGTGCATTTTTTAATAATAATATATACTTTTTTTAAACTTTTTCTCTTGTCTTAACCTTTCGTACCAGTTTTTACATTGATTCAAATAACATGCATATATTTTCATATTTGTACATATGTAATATAAATGTAGGTGTGAATTAGTATTAGAAGGGAAAGCTCTTTTTAAAAAAAAACTAGGAGGGGCACACAACTTAAAGTTGCGGGGGCAGAGAGGGGACAGAGCATGTTAGTTACGCTACTGATAAAAACAATCCCTGTAAATGAGCTTAATTTAACGGTTTTGATAGAACACTGAATCATCTTGATTGTTAATCGTGATTCAATTACTGCTGGTAGGTGTGGAAAATCCTACAGTGTGTTTCGAAAGTCTAAGTATTTCTACTAACACAATAGTGGACTGCTCGAAAGTTTACAGCTAGTTATGATAAGCTTGATGCAGACTTACCTTGGCAAGTTTGCTGCAACTTCGACTAATGCCAACTAGATAGCTCTGGGTGCAAGCTTGAAATGGATAACTTACTGCAAGCTTAATCACTTGGCATGACAAGTGGAATCCGAAACACTTTGTGCCTCCACCGGGTATCGAACTCGGGACCCCTTGATTGCGCACACATTAAAATTTATATAGCAGTCACTGAATCAATCATGCGTCTCATTACCTAATACACCAATATCATATTCAAACCATTTGGGGGGCCCGAGCCCTCCCTCCCCTTCTCCAGACGCCTGTGATTGAAACAAGTCGCGACCTAAATAAGCTTGATTCAAATTTCTAGCAGTCTCACGTGTCACTTGACAGTCCAATTTTCGCAATTATGATAGTCCAGGGTAAGGAAAAATGGAAAAAATGTATTCGGCAACACTGCTTGTCGATCGTCAGCAGACATGTTGTTTCCCAACTTCTTTGCTGCTAACCCCCCCGCCCCCCCCTTGCCCTTGCACATAATACAGCGCCATCAGGACTGGATAATTAGGGGAAACCTTGCATTAGCGAGAGTCTATCGAAACTTTCAGGCGCCGAGTAACACGGTTATAAATCAGAAACAATTACTTTGTAGACAAACTTACATGTTTCTCGTCTAATGATTCGGTTACTTTAATTTCAGGAACCGTTTCAGTCGAGTTCCGATCTTTAACGTCGATTTTTTTGTCTTGCGGATTGGAGGGAATAAAACGCTCGTTCAAGGGCCCAGGGGTGTCCATCTCTAACATTGGAGGCGTGAGACTATCCGTTGTAAGTAGGTCCTATCTTCAAATAGGAAAATACACTTATATATTTTGATACTCGCATTGTTGTTACGTGATCCAAACAAGGGTTTATTATACAATAAAACGAAGTTTAAATTGTGTAGTAAAAACAAATTATACAAATTCAAATGTTCCAGTTTGAAAGTGTAAAATTCAAGGTTCAGACCTCCGTAATCCGTCAGCTAGTAATGTCAGTTTGAAAACTAGAGAGATATCCATAGGATATACACAATTTCCAGAGCCGATCCATGGATATTCATTGGATGTCAAACGGATATCCAGTCCCGGATGTCCATAGGATCTCAATCCTAGCTATCGGGGGATTTGTTTTCCAGGATATGCATTGGACGTCCATGGAATATCCAGTCCTAAACATGCGCAGGATTGTCGATACTGGATATCCATGACATCACCACCCATATTTTCCAATGTTGGCATTAATGCTCATTCATGGTGTACAGTCATTCTGCTAGCCCCACATGCTAGGACTCAAACTGTGTGATACGCTTCAAAACATTACCCAAGACATTGCGTCGTGCATAGCTCATTGTCTGATACAGCGAGTCACACATGCACACAAGCCCAGGTGAAAGTTTCTTAACTTCAAGTTTTGTGTCTGTCCCAGTTTGCATTGAGAAATTTGCGGTGTTTGTACATGATAGGAAAGAATAAGCTCAAAATCGGTATACACTTTACTTCTCATGAATTTGCAGTGTGTGTGTGTGAAAAATGGATAGATAGCGAGAGAAAGAGATAGAGGATTACATGTTATAAACATATGAGTACGTGTGATCCTTCATGCACCTAAATCTGATCCAGGAATATATTTTTTTTGTAACTAGAATGTGTGTGAAACATGTACACATAATGTCCAAACGATATCTAATATCCAAATTACGTCCAGTTCTAGTTCAGAACATGTCCTTTTCTTATCCACAATCAAATATAAATGCCCATATGATGTCCAAAACTTATCCAAAAATGATCCATAGTATACCCATGCAGCATCCTTCCTGGATATCCTATGAATATCCACTGAATATTTCTAGATACCTGTTGGACATCTAGAACTTTGGTACGAATATCCAAGAGACATCCATTAGAAGTTATTGGACATTTGTGGGCTGTAATGGTAAGGTCTACTTATCTTACGTCATTCAGTCGTCTTCTTAGAGAGTAAAGGCCTCCTCCGGCCTATTCTTCGGGTGCAATACGTGGCCTTAGGAGCATAAGTACGAGCGCAAAACAAACCAGATCTGGTTCCAAACAGCGCTAAGCTTGCAACGGTGAATTGAACCAATTACACTGCAAGTATACAGTCCAAGGAACAGGGTTAAGAAATCCAATTGTATGGGAAAAAAAACTTATGTGCTCGTGACTGCGTTAGCCCTTGCACTTTAATATATACCCCGTGCAAAATGAAAGGGCAAACATGCTGTGTTCTTCATTCATTGTATAGAACCCAAGTTATTTCATTTGCACTACCAGCAAGAAGCACAATAGAGATGCTGCCGGGAAACTTTTTCGAAGTGAACAAAAACGTTTCTTTTACTAAATGAGTTGGAAAGTCCTGCAGGCAGTTTGTACCGTGCCACACTTCATTTTCACAAAGTACACAGTAGCAACGACAAAGAGTCTGTATTAGAAGAAGCACAGGAGTCTTCTGTCGTCGCAAAACATGAAAGTAGACAGACACGCTTACATGTTGCAGTTTCAGTACATAGCCACAGGGCGTTTCTTTATGCCAGTGTTATCTGTACTTCGTTGGTGGTAAATTAACTCTTAAATATGATATCGGGAACTTCGTCGTTGGCACTTTCAAAAACAAGTATGGTATTAATATTACTAGCGCTCTAAAGTTGAAATGTTATTTTTGGAGTTGCTGACTGATTGATTTGCTTTCTTTTACTTCGCTTCTTGCGCCACTTTTGGCTAATTTGCGAAGATGGAGATGAGTGATGAAATTGATGAATGGATACTCACAAACATCCATGATTAGGCCAGGATTCGAACCCGGGACCTCTGGCGTCGTAGCAAAATATGTTAACCACTCTGCCACTTGAGTCCAATATAGAAACAGAAACTGGGTTCGCCTTCCTTCCTTTCCATAAACATCTATCACTTTGGTGATGAACAATTCTCTATCTTCTTGTACTTTTTCACGATGCGTAGATAGAGGTCATTTAATCTGCTTCCCTAGCTTCCCCGATGGCGCAGTGGTAGCGTCCTCGCCTTGTAATCAAGGGGTCCCGCGTTCGATACCTGGTGGAGGCACAGATTGGTTTGGATCCTACTTTAAACTGTAGGTCCAGTCCCGATTAGCCTTTCTGTGCATAAAGTGGACTTAAAACAACAATTCAATCAATCAATAATCTGCTTTCCTTCATGGCACTTAATATTCATGTTCTTACGCATCGAAGTGTTTTGTATTAAAAAAAAGGTTAAAAAAGGTAAAGTGCTCCCCTGTGCTTAACAACCCGCCATAAAGGCATATAGGGGGTGTGGGGGTAACGCCCACACTTTCTTGATCCGGTCGTGAGTGGGGGTGATGTGATCAGCATCACGCCCCTTACCGCCTTTACCCCCCAGGGTTTCCCCCATGTTATTCGAGGCTGGGTGGGCACCGGGGCCGCTTCCAACGTTAGAAATGTTCCCGGATTAGAACCGGCTGGGGATCGAAACCGTGACCTTTAGCATGGTAGTCAGACGCGTTACCGACAGTAGTTATGCACCCGCGTTGAGGTCGATAAATCAATTGATTGGAAAAGATCGATCAAAGATCAATTGATGACCAAGCTGTGTGGGCAAGCAAGGGTGGGGGTTTTGAGTGATGACGTCATGAAATGGGTGTTGTTTATTTCGTGAGGTTGGATTTGATTGGTGTGACGTCATAAAATGGGTTGTGTTTATTTTGTGAAGAGTGTTTTGATTGGTTGAGGAGGCGGCGGTTGGGGAATTGATAAGGTGGTTTCCTGTTGTTAATGAGGAGGTGACGGTTTTCTGGGAATGGTGATATGCGTTTCCGGTGCGGTTGAGAATAAGGAGGCGTAAATGACTGTTGAAGTTGATAAGAGTTGACGGTTGAGGAGATGAAGGAGTTGGAAATGTGGTTTCGTGGAATGGGCGTGTAGAAGTTCGTGGGAACGTTGATAAGGTATGATTATGTGCAGGATACGTTAGTGGGCGGTGGAATGGAGAGCGGGCAAAAGGAAAAAAGAGTTTCCGAGAGGCAGGATGTGAATAGAAGAAAAAAAGTTGTGTTCTCAGAGGAGGTGGAGTTTCATAGTATACCGGGAAAAGAGGAGGACCGACGAGGCACGTGGGCGTTGGATGCGTTGCGCGAGAGGATGAGCAGAGAATATCAGGGAATTGTTACAGAGGAGGGGTAGGTAGGTATATATGAAGTTTGCTGTGTTTCACTTACACAGTTCGGCAGACTGTAAGCTATCAGGTAGTAATCACCTGCGATTTTGCTGACACTTGTTTCTGGACGCCCTTGCTGACACTTGTTCCTGGACGAGCTAGGTATAAAATCTGTATTCCGAGGTGAGTACTATGGATTTTGTATCCTGGATGCTGTCATTTGTCGGTGGGATGATTGGAAAGTCATCCCCACCTGAACCGGTAACTGATGGTAGTCCGCTACCTACTTCTCAATGTTCACCAGAGCCGCCGATACGTTCAGGTGTGAGTACGGAAGAGAATAGGGATGTGCCGAGCTGGATTAGTGAAGAAGAATTTCGTAAATCGTGGGAAGAAAGGAATGCGGCACATCATGCATACGAGAAAGTAAAAAAACACCGTAAGCGAAACTGTATCGACGGTGCTGGTGAACCTTTGAGAAAAAGGAAGCAGTCTGTGTTCAAGAATCTAACGTGCAATCCTTTATATGGGTATTCGAAACGTCCTCCAGGTGAGACGATGTGTCTGGCATATCCTGTTACGGTTTCTGGTCGAGGAAAAGTGAAGTCTGGTAAACCAGAGAAGGCTGTAAATAACGGTTCAAAATTATTAATTTTCGATGCTCCTGTGAGGTACAGGGAAAGCCTTTTGGTTACTTTTTATAATAAAGATTTACCATCGGAAACGTATATGGAAATGGAAAGTGACGGTTTTCCAATCAATATGTATTTTTGCAAGAACCGTAGACATGGATTATGCGAGACACATTTTATTTATGAAAGAGCGCCGGTATATTGCCACCTACCATACGGTGTGTGGTCAAACCGTGTGGTAGATGAGATAGCTGCTCACGGGTACAATGGAGGATCTTTCGCCGTATTGTCAGGAATTTCGTCATTTGACTGTATATGCCAAGAGAACGAATCGGAATTAAATTCGGAACATGTAAATATAGATTATCTACATGTTCCTCCAAAATGTGAGGTAAGAAAATTTCTGATGATGGCGGATGAGAGACTGAATCGTGTTGTTTCAGAAATC
Organism: Lepisma saccharinum; assembly: GCF_977018435.1. Lineage (NCBI taxonomy): Eukaryota > Metazoa > Arthropoda > Insecta > Zygentoma > Lepismatidae > Lepisma > Lepisma saccharinum. Next base: position 15,188,326 of record NC_139250.1, on the reverse strand, counting down.
GAATTGGTTCGATATGAGAATTTGGAAGAACTGTTAAATGACGAAATTCCGCGTCTCTATCGGATAGGATGCCACAGGCTGTATATGATGGTAGATTACTGCGATGTTTCGACGTTGATGCAGATGTTTCGAAAATATTATCGAGAGTCTGTGTTGACGTTGAACGAAATTTTTAAATGGTTCAAGAGTGGAATAGGTTTGGAAGACCCGACAGGCGTAGTGATGGGGGTGAAAGGTCGTGTTCTGGACCCTGAGGAGCTATCAGAGTACAGTGTTAATCCTGTACGAAGGAGTGACCTAAGCAGAAAATATGATTTTCTTTCTAGCATCTTCGAGGTTGAAGAGCAATTCAGTCGAAGTTTGAGTCCTCCGACACGTCGATTTCCGACCATCATAGAGGAGACGGATACTTCCGAAGCTGAAGAAAACTAGAGCTTTCTAAGGTAAGAAGAAAAAATATTAGCTGTATTCTGTACACATACTTTTTGTTTTGGGGAACGAGGAAACAATAGTGGTAAAAAGGTAAAAAAAAAGGTAAAGTGTTCCCCTGTGCATAGCACCACGCCATGAAGGCGTATATGGGGTGTGGGGGTAACGCCCCACACTTTCTTGATCCGGTCGTGAGTGGGGGTGATGTGATCAGCATCACGCCCCTGACCGCCTTTACCCCCCGGGGTTTCCCCCAGGTACCCATGTTATTCGACGCTGGGTGGGCGCCGGGGCCGCTTCCACCGTTAGAAAAGTTTCCGGATTTGAACCGGCCGGGGATCGAACCCGGGACCTTGAGCATGGTAGTCAGACGCGTTACCGACTGAGCCACCGCGGCCAAGGAATTCAAAAATCGTCGTCGTCATCCCATTCCACGAGGAAAATTGAAAGATACATATTCATAAAGTATAATAAAGGTATATATTTAGTATGAGATATATGTAACAAAAATTTAAAAAGAAATATGAAATGGAGAACTCACCAGAGATTCGGCATTTATGTAGGTTGGTCTTCTTCCCCGGAAAGTATATCTACTATCTCCGGTTGGGAGGTATTTCCACCCGAAGATAGTGGAGTGACAGACGTAGAAGTATTTGGTATCAGGGGAAAGGAAGGTTCAGAGAAACGTAGATATTCAAGGAGTAAACTAGGAGTGGGAGGAGAAATTTGTGGAATAATTGCAGGTTCAAAAGGTGTAGGTGCAGGATCTACAGGGACAGGAAGAGTAGAAGAGGAAGGGGGAGAAAGATTGATACTTGTAGAAGATGACGTAGGCATTCGGGATGAAGGAGGGGGAGGATTTACTGTTGTAGATGACGAAGGTTGTTTACGGTTTGTTCTTCTCCCTGATACCAAACGCTGGTGACGTCGTGCATGCCTTTTCCGGAGAGTGTCAAACCTGTAAATAATAATAAGAATTAATAGATTACCTTAACATGAATGTATGGAATAAATGAGTATTAATAAAATATTTGAAATTGAAAAAAGATTGTAAGTATATAAATATGTTTATGTGACGGATCTGATATTATTACAATATTTAAATTTGACAATTGTAAGTATGTGTGTAAACAATGTAATATAAAATAATGAAAGTTTAAAATATTTTTAATATAAAATGATTGTACTTACTTTGTTTGTTGAGATTGATACTCTTTCATAATTTCCTTCTCCATGTCATCTGTACCGAATCTCTGGTTTAGTTCTTGTTCCATTTCATTTAGTTGGGTTTTCATTGACGATATTTTCTGTTGGAAGTATCTTCTGGTCTCTTCATTCTGCTTTCTAAATTTTCCGGATATATTTCTTATTTTTTTCATAAATGTTTCATTCGTGCTGCTCATGACGCTGAATATCTGCATTAGTACAAATTGTGTCTTCAGCATTTCACCCATACTAAAAAACTTTCCTGAAAACAAACAGATATTTGTTACTAACAGTACTCTCTTTTACAGATGACTGATTTATTGTTACTAACAGTATTCTATTTTTACAGATGGCTGATTTACCTATGAAATTCTGTCTACAATGCGGTGATATGGAAGACTCCGAAGAAATTCATGTATGCACAAAAATAATTTTGTGGAACAAACAGCAAACCAGAGAAGTTGAAAAAATGTCGAAGCTTATGTTGTTTTTTGTAAAGCTAGTGGTTTGGCAGAAGAACTGATAAATGGTCTAGAAAATGAGGGTAAAAAGTTAGAATTACAGATAGACACATTGGTCAAAATGTATAGTAAGATTTTTGAAAATGTCGACGGAAGTGATGAATTTGAAAATTTTGTAGAGAAGGTAAAGAATGCAAAATACATTCCAGGATATTTAAATCTACGTAATGCTTTTGAATTGTATAATATGTTTAAGATGTTGAAGGAAAAACATGGGGATCAGGAAGAATCACAAACTGTACCAATTGTGGAAAAAATGGAAAAATATTTAGAACAGCAACAGCAAAAGGAAGGAGATAAATTTAACAAGAAACGTAATGTGGGTGATAGATATGTCAAAAAAGAAGAATCGATAACTAACAAACTAACAAAGTAACAGAGTATATAAATTTTGGTATATTTGAAACTTATGTAGAGGAATAGAATATATTGGTCAAATATTTTTATTCCCATCAATGTATTATATAGAAACAAATGTCTGTAAGTGTATCTACAATAATGAAACTATATTGGTCAAATATGTTTATTCCCGTGAATGTACTTTATAGAAACAAATATATGAAAGCTATATGTGTATCTACAATAATGAAACTTTAAATTTATGTAAATAGAAATGAAATGTTTGGCTATAGAAATAAACATGTACCATCCATATATAAATGTTTTATTGATTAAATCTTTGGGATACTTACAAAGTTCTCTTCCTCCATATTCCTCTCTTGTAGTGTACAAGTCAGAACAAACAATGCTAGTAAATTCGACGAGCTTTACGATCCGTTCTTGTAGTGTAGAAGTCAGAACAAACAATGTCAGTAAATTCGACGAGCTTCACTCTCCATGTGTAATATCAAAAGGAAGTGGGTGGATGTTGATATATGTTTTGAAGGAAGTGTGTGGATACTGATATCATATTTTCCTAACGAGAATACCGATAAACATTCCCAGTACTATACATCCCAGAAAACATTAACACACAAGACCTCGAACTCAAGGAAACTTCAAATACGAATATCACCGGAACCGAAAATGCTAGTCCGGAAATAACAGTATATTCGGACTCTACACCTCAAGATCTTTCGATGACCTTGAAATGACCTTGAAACTTCAAATTGAAATACCTCCGGAACCGTAAGTGCTACATCGGAAATAACAACATATTCGGACTCTACACCTCAAGATCTTTCGATGACCTTGAAATGACCTTGAAACTTCAAATTCGAATATCTCCGGAACCAAAAGTGCTAGACAGAAAATACCAGTATATTCGGACTCTACACCTCAAGATCTTTCGATAACCTTCAAATGACCTTGACCTATAAAACTTTAAATTCGAAAATCTCGGGAACCGAAAGTGCTAGACCGGAAATAACAGTATATTCGGACTCTACACCTCAAGATCTTTCGATGACCTTCAAATGACCTTGACCTTAAAAACTTCAAATTCGAAAATCTCGGGAACGAAAGTGCTAGACCGGAAATAACTGCATATTCGGACTCTACACCTCAAGATCTATCAATGACCTTCAAATGACCTTGACCTAAAAAAAATTCAAATTCGAATATCTCCGGAACCGTACGTGCTAGACCGGAAATAACAGCATATTCGGACTCTACACCTGAAGATCTATCGATGACCTTCAAATGACCTTGACCTATAAAACCTCAAATTCGAATAACTCGGGAACCGAAAGTGCTAGACCGGAAATAACAGCATATTCGGACTCTACACCTCAAGATCTATCGATGACCTTCAAATGACCTTGATCTTTAAAACTTCAAATTCGAAAATCTCGGGAACCGAAAGTGCTAGACCGGAAATAACAGCATATTCGGACTCTACAGCTCAAGATCTATCGATGACCTTCAAATGACCTTGACCTTGAAAACTTCAAATTCGATTATCTCGGGAACCGAAAGTGCTAGACCGGAAATAACAGCATATTCGGACTCTACACCTCAAGATCTATCGATGACCTTCAAATGACCTTGAAAACTTGAAATTCGAAAATCTCGGGAACCGAAAGTGCTAGACCGGAAATAACAGCATATTCGGACTCTACAGCTCAAGATCTATCGATGACCTTCAAATGACCTTGACCTTGAAAACTTCAAATTCGAAAATCTAGGGAACCGAACGTGCTAGACCGGAAATAACAACATATTCAGACTCTACACCTCAAGATCTATCGATGACCTTCAAATGACCTTGACCTATAAAACTTCAAATTCGATTATCTCCGGAACCGAACGTGCTAGACCGGAAATAACAGCATATTCGGACTCTACACCTCAAGATCTATCGATGACCTTCAAATGACTTTGACCTTGAAAACTTCAAATTCGATTATCTCCGGAACCGAACGTGCTAGACCGGAAATAACAGCATATTCGGACTCTACACCTCAAGATCTATCGATGACCTTCAAATGACCTTGACCTTGAAAACTTCAAATTCGATTATCTCCGGAACCGAACGTACTAGACCGGAAATAACAGCATATTCGGACTCTACACCTCACGATCTATCGATGACCTTCAAATGACCTTGACCTTGAAAACTTCAAATTCGAATATCTCCGGAACCTGAAGTGTACAGATAAACATGAAAACCGTTACATATCGATATCAATGAAAAAAAAATGTGGTGAAGACGGTTAACCATTTCCGTGATAATTACATGGGGTTCGTATTAGTCATAGATAAACGTCAGAAGACTTACAGATTTCCGGGAAGTATACAGATTAGACAGTAGAACCGTTAGGATCGGAGATAACTGTTGTGTCATGCTTGCGTATATAAAGAACGGCGTTCTCTCTACAAGACAGTCTTCGTGAAATAATTATTGTACAATCATGGACGTACAGTTATCCGCTGACGATTTGTTAGTGCTATATGGTGACGGATATTACACAACACCTACACAATTACGGGAAGTGTTGGTGAACATTGCGCAGAAAATCATCGCTGGAGAAAGCATCTCATTGATCGAGGAGTATGACCACTTACTACGGACAGTGACAACATCCGCACCCGATCTTTCAGGAGAAAGATGGACAGGTATTAGCGAAGAGTCCCCAGGCCCCCCGTCGACACCCGATCCTGTATCCCGAGTCACCAAGGAGAAGCACATGGCCGTCGTATCCGACACAGGAACTTCTAGATACGCTGCATCCAGATCACACCCGGAGCCTTTGCCAGGACCGTCATGGAGACCGGACCCCTTACCGCCAGCAGAACAGCCATCAAATGGGAAAGGTAAGAAAAGGAAACGTGCTTCAGTGTCTCGTGAACACATAGGGAATATAACATTACATAACATTCAAGAACGTGAATATCCTAAATTCCGTTCCAAGGGACGACGTGTTGAATTCAGTTTCTCACACCCACCAGAAAATGTCGATTCTCACACGTGGATTCGTGAAGGTGTTGAAAATCTTCTCACCTACGTTAAAAAAGACACCAAGGATGAAGACAAAATAGGTTTAACTTTGTCTAACATATCTGACCCAACTGTGAAAGATATTTATATCGGGTGGCATAGATGTGATCAGTTGCATAGTGATATGGTGTGGAACATTATGTACAAAATATTGCAAAGTGCGAAAACCTTCACGGATACTGACCACTTAATTTTACGAGCAGACCACGTCAATATACCTGTTGGAGGTGGCGGGGGTACTCGAACATATTGTTTACCTAATTATATGTTAAGTAAACAAAAAAGAAGTATCGTCGGTGTGCCAAATAGAAAAAAAACCACTGTGTTTAGCTGAAGCGCTGGTCATAGGGAAAGCCTATGCTGATAACGATCCTTCCTATACTCAATACAGAAGAAACAGAAATCTTCTCAAACCTGTTTTCGAAATTATGCGAAAAGCAGATGTAGATCTGACAGACAATACGTGTGCCGGAAGTGGAATTCCCGAACTGAGAAAATTTCAATAAGTTCTCCCAGAATATAAGATTATTGTATACAACAATCTTCGTGATGTTAAAGATGTTTTGTTTGAAGGACAGGTTGAAAACGCTTCCAAATTTATATATCTTCTCTACAATAACCTCAGACAGCATTATGATGTTATTGTGAACCGTGTTGGAGCATTTGCGGCAAAACAAGAATGTCGCGGGTGTAACGAACTCATATTTCAGAAAGCTCATAACCATCTGTGTAAACAATTATGTTCTATGTGCCGTTCAATTCCACCGTGTGTGCCTGAACAGGGTGTTCGTAGAATATGTCAAACATGTAACAGAATTTTCAAAAATGAGAACTGCTTCACGAATCATGTTTCTACACCGTTCCGAAACGGTACTGTCTGCAGCGAAATCCAACAGTGTCCCCGATGTTTCAGAATTATTCTCACGAACAATAGATATGAGAAAGTACATAGATGCAACATGAAATATTGTACGGTATGTAATTGTGTGAAACCTGTAAATCATTTCTGTTACATGTCTATACCGAAACCTAAACAGAACTCAAAATTTCTATTTGTGTTTTACGACTTTGAATGCTACACTGACATTCCTTATCTTGAGAAAGAAAAAACTTTTCTTCACGTTCCGAATCTTATTGTGGTGCAGACGGCCTGTCACGCATGTTACAAAAAAGAGGATTTAACGGTTCCGTGTTCTGTTTGTGGAACAAGAGAGTTTATATTCTGGGATGACCCTGTAGACACATTCCTGTCCTATCTGGAATTGTAGTATAAGTTTTCCGACATAACCATCTGTGCACATAATGCACGAGGTTACGATTGCACATTTCTATTACGGAGAATGTTGGAGAGAGAAATGAAACCTCGTGTCATTTTAGATGGTACCAAAATCATCAGCATGACATACCAAAATCTTCATTTTGTGGACAGTCTCAACTACGTTCAGACAAATCTTGCAGGCTTTTCGAAACTTTTCGGTTTGCCTGTTCAGAAAGGATATTATCCGCATTTGTGGAACACCTACAAGAACAGAAATTACATTGGACCGATGCCTCCTTCTTCTGCATACGGATATGAATACATGAAAACAGTTGAAGATCAACACCGTTTCATGTCTTGGTATGATGCCGAATGCATGCGAAACATACCTTTCAACAACAGAAACCAACTTCTCCAATACTGCATCAAGGATGTTACCCTGTTGAGACAAGGATGTTTGAAGCTGAGACAGAATTTCCTAGACATATGAAAAATAGACATTTTCAAGGATTGCCTAACAATAGCATCTGCCTGTTCACTAATTTACAGACAGAAATTTATGACTGCTAACACTATAGGAATAATTCCTAAAGGAGGTTACCATCATGCAGATCAGATGTCGAAGTTTGCATTGAAATGGCTAACCTACGTTGAAGAACAGAATGATGTAATACTTCTTATCGGCGGACGTACTCGTGAAAAATATGTCATAGGAGGACGTTACAGAGTGGACGGTTATCACGAGGAGACGCAGACAGTGTATGAGGCCCTGGGCTGTTACTGGCATGGTTGTCAAAGTTGCATATCCGTTAACAGGGATATGTATCCGAAAGATGACGATGAAACCGATCAGGATAGTAACAGTCAGAAACACAGTGACATGTTGAACACTGCAGCCTTCAGATACGAGACAACATGTCGTAAACTTGCGGCTTTACGTTCTGAAGGATACCATGTCGTCACTATGTGGGAATGCGATTTCAACAAAATATTGAAAGCAGATCCTGAACTGAATAGATATCTATCGACACATCCTATTGTCTGCTGCATTCCTTTAAATCCACGAGACGCCTTATATGGAGGAAGAGTTGAAACAGTCAGGACTTATTACAAGATAAAGGAAAACGAGAAATTGCAGTACAATGATTTTACAAGTTTGTACCCTTATGTGAACAAATACTGTGCCTATCCTGTCGGACATCCTACAATATTTCTAGGAAATTCTGTTCCTTCGGTAAATGAGGTTTTGAACATGGAGGGACTCATCAAATGTACTATTCTGCCACCAAAAACCCTTTTACATCCTGTTTTACCTACAAGAATGCACGGAAAACTGATGTTTGTATTGTGCAAGGAATGTGCTTTCAGATTAAAATGTGAAGGTACATGCAGCCATTCCGATGATCAACGTGTACTTTCAGGAACTTGGGTCATAGCCGAGGTGCGTAAAGCATGCAGTTTAGGTTACAAAGTACTGTCAGTATCGGAAGTGTGGAAATATGAAACATCGATGTACGACCCTGTCACAAAGACTGGAGGACTTTTTTCTGGTTATGTCAACACCTTCTTGAAAATAAAGCAGGAAGCAAGCGGGTGGCCTTCATGGTGTCAGAACGACGAGGATAAGAAGAAGTACATACAGGAATATTTCGATAAGGAGGGTATTCTGTTGGAAGAAAACAGTATCGAAGTCAATCCCGGGAAACGTACTCTGGCTAAACTCTGCCTTAATTCTTTATGGGGCAAGTTCTGCCAACGGGACAATCTTTCCCAGACAACCATCATCAAGGAATCGAAAGATTTCCTCGATAAAATGACTGATCCAAATATCATAATCGGAGGAGTCGTATTCATCAATCAGGACACCGTTTTAGTGAACTGGAAATACGTTGAAGAGGCTGTCAGTCGGAACAGGAAAGTAAACGTTCCTATCGCAGCCTTCACAACATGCCATGCTCGTCTGAAACTGTATGAACTTCTAGAAAAATTGGGTGACAGGATATGTTATTGTGATACAGATTCAATAATTTACATAGATAGTCCTGAAATGGAATACCATCCCCAGACGGGTGACGCACTAGGAGAACTCACCGATGAATTGGCAGATTTCGGCCCCGATGCGGTTTGTGAACAGTTTGTTTCAACGGGACCGAAAAGTTACAGCATGAAAATAACAAAACCGTTCTCCGAAGCACAGTATATCTGTAAAGTGAAAGGGATTACATTGAATACCTCCACATCGGAATTGGTTAATTTCGATACCATGTGCGACATGATAAACAATGAGAAACCTGAACTTATGGTCGAAAATATTTTCAGAATCAGAAGAACAAAACAGTTCCAAGTCATCAGTACAAATGAAAAAAAGCTGTTTCAGCCAGTATTGTTGAAACGACGATTCGACCATGAACATTTATCGTTTCCTTTCGGATACTGCGCAGACTAACGGTCCAGAGTTCGAACCCTTTGTGGGCTGATATAAAATGTGTTTGCAGACTGACAGATCTTCATTTTTCTTCAGAATCTATAAGACGTTTCTTCAGCATGATTCCTAAACTTTCTCATCCTTTCACCATGATGGTTTGCGGAGCATCAGGAAGCGGAAAAACTACTTTTGTGACAAATATGGTCGATTCCATCGTTCATCTTGTAGAAGGATCCGTCAAAAAATCATATGGTGTTACGATCAGGAGAACAGTATTCCACAAAGTCTTCGAGATGTGCAATATCATAAAGGTATCGTCGATTGGCAGTCGTGGAACGGGAAAACCCCAACTCTCATAATCCTGGATGATCTTATGATGGTTGCACAAGGGGAAAAAGTCGCCGACCTTTTCACAAAAGGCAGCCATCACAAAAACATTTCGGTGGTGTTCATAACACAGAATCTTTTCCACCAAGGAAAAAATTGCAGGGACATTTCGTTGAACGTGAAGCACTTTGTTATTTTTAAAAATCCTCGAGATATGAACCAATTCACTGTTTTTGCACGACAACGTCATCCTCACCGCATGAAGGAACTCGAAAAAGTATATATAGATGCTACCACGCAACCTTACAGTTATTTGTATATTGATCTCTCACAGTCAACACCGGATCCTTTACGTTATCAGACAGACGTTTTCAACCAGAATTACTCAACTGTATATCTTCCTCAGGAATGTTTAAAACATCGAGATGAGGAAAACGAGGAAGACACGTACCAACTCACGTTCTAACAGGAATAGACATTCGACTTCTTTCAAGAAACATTCACCTTTCTTGCACGTGTTAAAAAATTCACCGCCCAAAATCTGTAAATCATTATTGAAAAGTGCTCCGAAAAAAAACAATACGTTTCATCAGCGAATGCTGCCTGAACGTTTTAAAAGAAAACGTGAAAATTAAACCGTCCGCAAAACGCCGTCTGACACCTTACAAGTCGGTCATACGCAATCTTGTGAAACCGAAAGTGAACATTGAGAAACGCAGAAAGCTTCTTCAAAAAGGAGGATTTCTACCTTTACTTCTAGGCTCCTTGTTATCGGGTCTTCTCGGTACTCTCATTCCTCATTGAGAAATGACATCTTCTTACAAAAAGATGATCGTCCTTTCACCGGAACAGTTAGCACGTATTCGTGGTTCCGAATTGTCCGTAACTCAAAAATTATCCGTTCTAGATGAATGATATTCTAAAAATGAAAAATATATCAGACGATCAAAAATGGCGTCTTTACAGAAAGGAACTGGACGAGTATTTATGGCTGAGTCGAAAATCCAAAGAACCATTACAGATTCCTATTGTTCAAGATAACGACGGTTCTTCTACTATTTCACCAGAATCGACGTATTTTCCTCAGAACCTGGCAGAGACATTACCCCGTAATACACGTCATCAGTTACAGAATATCATCGATGAGTACCAATCTACGGCACAACATTTGATAGACGAACGTCAGGAGAAAACACTTCCGGATCCTAAAACGTTGAACTTCTCATCGTCGCCAACGGAAAGCCCTGGACCGTCTCATCGACAGAAGAAAAAGAAAAAGAAAGTGACCGTCCGTGTTTCCAGGAAAACTACACCTTTTCTGAGAACACCTGACGCTTACAAACTGGTTCCTCTGAGAAAAAGTCGTAGACAGAGAGATCGGTCATGGGAGTCCCTAAGTTGAAACACAATAAAATTCTCACGAAAATATATTACGATCCCCGACACCATGCTTCATTCTCATCTGTAGATCGTCTGTGGAAAGCTGTACGGGATAAAATATATCCCGCGATACGGTGAAAAAATGGCTGATGCATCAGGAGACATACACTCTCCACAAACCTGCAAGAAAAAGGTTTCCTCGAAATCATTACAATGTATGGAACATAGACATGCTTTGGGAAGCTGATCTCAACGACATGACATCGATTCAAAAACATAACGACGGATATGTTCTTCTTCTACGATCTTCTGACAGTGATCGACGTATTTTCAAAATATGCCTTTGCATTACCGCTAAAAAATAAAACAAGCAATTCTGTAACCGAAGCTTTCAAAACTATTTTCGAACAAAACAAACGGAAACCTGTCACACTACAGACCGACCAAGGAACGGAATTTACAAATTCTACATTCCAGAAATTTTTAAAAAACCAACATGTACAATTTTCGACAGCTACAAATTATCCTGTGAAAGCTAGTGTAGTGGAACGTTTCAACAGAACATTAAAAGAACGGATGTGGAAATATTTCACCTCAAAACAGACAAGACGTTATGTAGATATTTTACCGCAACTTCTTGAAGGTTACAATACAGCAATCCACAGTTCCATAGGAATGGCCCCTCGAGATGTCAACGAAACAAACGTTTACATTGTGTGGAAACGTCTCAACAAACCTGACAAACATGTTTCACAACCGTCTTCAGATCTTAATGTAGGTGATATTGTACGAATTTCTGTCGTCAAAGGACATTTTGAGAAAGGATACGAACAAACGTGGTCACGAGAACTTTTCAAAATCCATTCCCTTGTTCAGCGAACACCTGTACCTGTATACATATTAGACGACTTAAATGAAGAACCTGTAAAAGGTACATTTTACAAACATGAACTGCAGAAAGTTTATTCGGATCCTGACGAAGAGTATAAAATTGATAAAATTTTGAACACCCGGGGAAAAGGAAAAAAATTGGAATACCTGGTTCGTTGGCTCGGATATCCGCCTAGTTTCGATTCATGGAACAAGGCATCTTCCGTAAAACAGTTATCGGGAAAATAATTTCCAAAACATATTTATATCAAAATATGACGTTACTGCGATCCAGTGAGTCCTCTATGTTCGGCGAGAATGGGCGATAATTTCTACGTTTACCTCCTATCATCTGCATCGGAGGAATATTTTCCAGACAACACACTCACCCATTTCACCGTAAAACTTGCTAAACGGATCGATCTGTCTCCAGAATTGTGAGAAGTCGGATTGGCAGAACTACATTATTCAACTCTATACGACAATGTTTTGGAAACTGATTCTGGAATGTTAACTCTTCCTGTTCGGACATATGCAAGTGCTGAGGACCTGATCTCTACCATCATCGAATCTCTCCCCGACGACCTGGAAATAAGGAGACCCGTTCTCGAGAAATTCTGGCATTTTTTGACGGAACCGCAATGGGGAACATTTGGATCTACTGTCTGTGTTGGTAACACACTCTATATTAACGAACAACCATTTTATTTTCCTGCAGCAACATATACGATAGAGGATCTGGTGTATTTCCTGAAAACAGACCCTGCTAATGTAGCTGTTCCTACTCATCTCAGGTTTTTCTTCAAAGAGGCCGTGTACAAACATCTATCCGTGATAGGGGTTCCGAAGCCTGAACCTGACGATGCTCCAACAAATACCGTTAAACCCATAGACGAAACTGATGACTATGCTAAATTTCGATATGACATATTGAAATCTATTTATTCTACGCACGCTATGTCGAATAGCGTTGTGGATAAAAACCCATATATATTCATTTACTCCGATCTGGTGAAACAATTGGTCGGGGGAGAAATGGTACGTCTCTTGCGTCTTACCCGAAAACAGTGTTCGGACACAAATACGTCTTGCACAGTACCCGTAGCCCATCATACATTCGACCCGATTCATTACGTTCCTCTGGATAAAGCCTCTTTCGAAACAATAGAAATTGCGTTGTACGATAGAAAAGGAAATTTCTTACCTTTGAGAACTGGGTCCGTACCCACAATCGCTGTTTTACATTTTCGTAGAAAACCAAAGTCCTTTTAAAAAACAGTAGACAGCTATTTCTCTCAGTCTTTGTCGAAAAGCAAATGAATCATCATGAATTCGCAGACCGAATATTACAGTAACTAAATCCGTGGAGGAATTCGCCCCATCTACCGTTCAACTAGAAATCAAAAAGGGAGAGGATTGGGGTCACTTTTCGCAGGACTGTTTAGAATGGTGAAACCTCTACTCTGGAGCGGTGCAAAGGCGATCGGAAGAGAAGCTTTAAAAACAGGCGCAAATATTATCACCGACATTGCAACAAGCCAACAAACTCCGAAAACTATTGTTCGTCAACGGGTACGTGAAGCAGGTCAAAATCTTCAAAGTAAAGCACAACAAAAAATCGACTCTCTGGTAGGTTCCGGTTTAAGAACAAAACCTGCAACAAGAATTGCTCAATTGATGTTAAAACGTTCAGCCACCCGTATTAGAACATCTACGATCCGTAAAAAACGAGCATCCAAAAAACGAAGGAAAACATCCGCAAAATCTAGGAATTTGAATTTAAAATTTTGGGAACGTCAGCACTTAGGCTAATTTGCTCCCGTCACATTATACGGGGTCCAGCTCCTTACCATTACAAATTACAACTCAAACGTTGCATAACTAAAAACTTTAAAACCTTAAAATGTTCTGACTTGTTAAAAGCTGAGGCTGTAAACGCGCACTCAGCACACACATGGACATAAAACAGGACAACACACACAAAATTATACTGGCCATAGCGTCAGTCGCCAGAGCCTCGTTAGTCTCTTGTCCAGGGTGCACTACGTGGAAGTGAGGTTGACTTTTGGGTGCACTACGTGGAAGCAGCACCTCTTACACCCCGCAAAATCTAGGACAACACGTAAAAGAAAAATCAAACAGAAGGTCTCAGGGAAAGATATTTTTGGATAATGATGGAGGATAACATGTGCATGATCTCGCAGTTTGTCATACCGGGGGCAGAAACTGATTTTCTCGATCTTTCATCTGCCTATCTCCGTCTGCAAACGCAAATGGTTAAACAGGATGGAAGTCCCATGAGTGCTTCCGAAACCGAAAATGCCCTCACAAAAACTGCGGGGTCGTGAATTATCTTCTCCATTCACTTTTTTCCCAATGTACAGCGACTCTCAACGGAACAGCCGCCGATAACAATTATAAGGCATATAGCACAACGGAAAATCGACTGTCTGGTAGGTTCCAGTATAAGAACGAAACCTGCAACAAGAATTGCTCAGTTGATGTTAAAACGTTCAGCCACCCGTATTAGAACATCTACGATCCGTAAAAAACGAGCATCTAAAAAACGAAGGAAAACATCCACAACACGTAAAAGAAAAATCAAACAGAAGGTATCAGGGAAATATATTTTTGGATAATGATGGAGGATAACATGTGCATGATCTCGCAGTTCGACCTCTTCCGGAAAAAACCTATTCAGCAAAATGTGGGAAAAACGTACACAGCCACCTACAAGGCTATCGCTTCCATCGATAATCAGAATATAATTCAGTTTGTCGTACCGGCGGCAGGAACTGATTTTCTCGATCTTTCATCTGCATATCTCCGTCTGCAAACGCAAATGGTTAAACAGGATGGAAGTCCCATGAGTGCTTCCGAAACCGAAAATGCCCTCACAAAAAACTGCGGGGTCGTGAATTATCTTCTCCATTCACTCTTTTCCCAATGTACAGTGACTCTCAACGGCATTGCTGTAACAACCGCCGATAACAATTACGCATATAAAGCGATCTTCGAAGCAGCTATCAATTACGGAAGCGATGCCGCAAACACGCATCTCACGAATGCCCTATGGTATTTGGACACACCTGAACATCAAAATGAAATCACTGCCGACAACACAGGTTTCACCACCAGAAAAAAAAATTTTCCAGTATGTTCCGACGACCGGAAATCCTACGGAAGTGACAGCCGTGGTCGACCTTATGGGAAAACTTGACATAGATTTCTTCCACCAGTCTAAATACCTGATCAACGGTGTTGAAGTACGCATCGATCTAGCTAGATCACGTGACGCTTTTTACATCTGGGGAGACCAGACATCACCTACAGTCAGAATAAAAATTTTAAAGGCTGTTCTCGAAATAAATCACATCATTCCTACTCCTACCACCAGTTTGGCCATAGACAGAGCACTCACTTACGGTCCTGCCCATTATCCGTTTACCAGAAGCGTCATCAAAGCTTATTCTTACGTCGCCGGAACGCAGCAGATTTCGATCGATAATGCTTTTCAAGGTCCTTTTCCGAATGTTGTTCTTTTTGCTATGGTATCCACCGCCAGCTTTCTCGGAGACAGTAAAAAAAATCCGTTCGACTTTAGAAGTTATAACCTATCTTCTTTCCATCTTGTGAAAAATGGAGAACTCGTACCTTCCGAACCTTTACGGATCACTACAGGAGGAAACAGCGGATTGATAACACGTGCCTATCAAACTCTATTTTCCGGTACTGGCATTCACCACGCCAATTACGGACACCAGATCACACGGAAAATGTTCGAGAACGGATTCTTTTTCCTGATTTACGACATAACGCCAGACTCTTCAGGAAACGACACGCACACCAGTCTCCAGGAACAAGGCATCATCGGAGCCGAGATGCAGTTTTCTCCTCAGCTGTCGGAAAATATAACATGCCTTTTGTATGCTGAATTTGAATCTGCAGTAGATATACCTAAAGATAGAAGTGTCATCCTCCATCAGTGAGACCGAATTTTCCATAAATATGTCTGCCTGTGTTTCTGACTCACAGTGTTATCGAAACAGCTCCGATGTAAACATTATACTGCTTGTGATGGAAAAACCCACCAAAGTGATAACCCGTACTATTAAGCATAGTAGTGTTTCTTCGAAAGTGACAACTTCAAAACCTGTGAACATACAATTGTTTTCCGAACTACTTGACAACAGCCCTGGAAGCATAGAAATGACCAAAGACAGACACATTATTATACATTATTGAAAACATAAGCAGCATGAACACGTCGCAGATCAGACAGATTCTATCTCGTAACTGTTCCACCAGAAACATTTTCTACGGTGTTTACCCGAGAGATCTTTTACCTCGGACGTTTCCTACCCCTGCCTTGATCATCGCAAACACTGACAAGTCCGACTCCCGGGGTACACACTGGGTGGCCTTCTATTTCGACAAAAACAATGTGGCCGAGTATTTCGATTCATACGGATTTCATCCTTTCTATCAAGAATTCGTAACTTTCCTGAACAGTCATTCCTCGGTCTGGACTTACAACAACATTCCCTTACAGGGGGTATTGGCCACAACATGCGGTCATTACTGTTGCGTGTATGCTTATTACCAGTAAAGACGGATATATCCTACACCGTTTTCGTCAGATCTTCAAATGTTTACCACATTCCAAGTGTACCAGAGGGGAACAAACGTGTTGTTCTATCCACACGATCCAGGCTCGTGTCATGAAGAAATCTATTTAAAATGTGTGCTGCCGTATCTTTCTCTCAGTGTCCTCGAGACAGTTCTAGTGAACACACCATGGAACCTACTGCGGCTTCTATAATGGAGAAACACAACAAACTTGTGACACGCATGACCCATAAGGATGATGTTTCCAAACGTAAACCTCGCAAACGTGTGCAACCCATTAAATTAGAAACCGTTACTATCAAGAACGAGACGGCTGACGAGGGAATTGATGTGACTACGGACTGTGATTTCATAAAGAGACGCAGGGAAATTGGTTTTTCCACAGACAAAATCGAGTGTCCTAAACTACATGACGTAGATGCATGTTTAGATCTCTATCTTGCAAACACATATTTTCTGAACAAGGAAAAAAAACAAGTACGTAGCCATAGGATTCGAAAAGGAATCCCCTTTCAATTTAGTGTGGGAGTTTTCGCAACAGGGGAGATCACCCGTACGCATCGATTCTAAACAGATTAGAGAACTGTGTGTTTTAAAATCTGACATACTGAATTACGTCGACACTGGTCGACGATTTAATTATTTGGTTACTGGAAATATCTCCGTTAGTGGTGTAAATTTTTTCGGGAAACGTTGCATCTCGAAGTATCAACATCATTCACCGGATGCTTTTATTTTCACAGCCTCTGAACTACATTTATTTATGTGTAATCTTTTTAGACCTCTGCAAAAATTAATGAACGAACGTTATCATAAATTACAACCCGAAATGGAGGCTTTTGTATATTGTATAAAAAAGAATATGGTTTCAGAAAAAAAAGAAGTACCCGATGTACTGAACTATTTTTATGTACTTTGGTACAACGAACTGATGATTGAAATATATCTTGAGAACAATCTTGGACACACATTGGTATTGTAAATAAAATCTGTTATATATTTGCTGTTGTAAACTATCCATTGTATTTTATATTGTAAATAAACCATTGTTACTTTTATGTATTGTGTAAAATTACCATTATCGATATCCATATGTAATTGTGATCGAATCATATTGTTAACCTATGTCTACAATTATAAATAAAACATTTGTAAATGTTCAAAAAATCTTTTATTTCTCGTACTTATTACAATAGAAACTGAACATCTTCCAGACATTTTCAACTGCACACTTTTTCTTTACGTTTTCACATTTACTATGTTCTCTGCATTTTCCTGTAGTCTTTTTCACACTATCCAATTTTGGACATTCAAGTTCTTCGATGTTGCGCACAGATATTTTGCCCATACGTTTTTCTCCAAGTAATTTTTCTAACCATTTTATTTTCTCCGTACCTTTGACGTACACTTCCTGATTCACAAGCATAAAATATAAAACGTCTCCTAATTTCTCATACGGTAGCCACCCATCTCCCCAGTTCAGACCGTGTTTGTTGGTACGGAGCCAGTAATTCACCCGGCGATACTTTTCACTCAACAAGTGAAAACGATATGGAGATTTCACTAAACAGTCAAATGCGCTGTCGAAAGGAAATTTTAAAATCCCCACTTCTTTCCACACAAATTCTCCTCCTGCTCCGCGAAGACCTTGAACGTCCAAAAAACAAGCTTCCATTTCGTTCAACAGGTGAAAACAGTTAAGGTATCTTCAATGCAGCCCCGGCATACGGCACACTTGTCCAATTGGGAAGCACAGAATCCGCAGGAAACAAAATGTCGACACGGAAGAATTACAACACTGCATGGATTCTCAAAACATATTTTGCACACTGTCACGGAATCCACACTAGGTTTATCGGATGTTTTCTCAACAGTCTCTATACTGTCACAATACTTGCAGCTCTTGCAGTTACGATGTAACGCCGCAACACTCTGTATGAAAGGACATTGGGGTATCAACATGTAATGTCCTAGAATAGGACAATCTTTGGATGTCCAATCGCAAAGTCCGTACGAACAATGAAAACACAATACCCTGTCGCTAAAGCCTGAATAGTAAAATCCTGCAGTCACTAATTCTTTCGGAGTCTGGCATAATCCTATAGGCCACTTTCTGTATGTTCTGTATCTCGAATTCACTGATAGGTAATCGATAACATACGGCTCGGTGCGAGTCCAGCAATTGTGGTGAGTAAACACTCTCATACGAGGTAAAAACGAATTAAATCGGGTTCTGTAGGTGACAGGGTCCTTGGCATCGGGTATGAAGGTTCAGCCAGAATATTCTCAAAATCAGATACTGTAGGTGACGGGGTCCTCGGTATCGGCGATAAAGGTTCAGCCAGAATATCCTTAGGATCGTCGGGAACAGCCGTCTGCGAAAATCGAAACCTTCGGGAGGAACCACAGGGAAACAAGGATGACCTTCTAAGTTAAGTAACAATGGACGATCACAGCCAGAACACCACACGGAATTTCTGTCTGCCAACAAAGAAAGCCACTCTTTCACTCTCTTCTTCAAAGCTTCGCCCAACTCTTCCTTCCTGCGACGTAGTTCGCAGATACACCTGTGACTCGGAAATCCTGTTCTCTCGTCACCTCTTCTTTTCCTCTCTTCTATCTCCTTCAAAGTCTCGCAGCGACGGTAAATTCTTTTTCCTAATCCGTTAACCACGTGACATCCACACCAGGGAGATTCAGGTATCGCTACATACATAAACGGGAAATAACTCAGCAACCGATCCAGGGCCGTTCGATCACTGTCCAGATCGCCGCAAGACCGAACAAGTTCCCAGAACTCTTCGTAGCTGATCTCGTAGAAATTCACACCATTATCAGACAAACGTGTACCGCTTACATCCATCCTCACATAATACTATTATCCTCTATCCTTCCTATTTATACCCTTTTCCCTCCTACGTCACCATTTCCGTTAAACAAACTTCAAACTACAAGGCTACGCCCAAAACATGTTCGGGCATGTTCAGACAGAAAACCGTTACACCCACTTCCTGGAATTTCAGACTCATCAACGGTCTCAAACGGGAAACGCCCCCCGTTAATCAACTCCCGACCGGAAACACTTATCAATCTCCTCATTAACAACAGGAAACCCATATCATTTTGCCCCGCCCCTTTTTTCCCAACAGCCAATCAAAACACTCAAAACCCCCACCCTTGCTTGCCCACACAGCTTGGTCATCAATTGATCTTTGATCGATCTTTTCCAATCAATTGATTTATCGACCTCAACGCGGGTGCATAACTACTCCGACTGAGCCACCGCGGCCACATTTAAAAGAAAAAGTAATTCAAAATGACGGCACGTGAATTATCAAGGTCAGATGCCGACTTCGGGATCCTAAAGAGTCTAGAAATTCTAAAGGATCGTATTTGAAAGTGGCTAATTTTTGGTATATTTTTCTCTAAAAGTGTCTAAAATTTCTTCAAATTTGCAGTTTTTATTCCAGAAGTGCAAAGAAAATCACTTGTGTAGAATTCGAGATTTTCATTGCGTCGGGAAATCTTGAAAGCTTCCCGTCCCGAATCTGGTCAGAAAATGGCGAAGTATTTCAGCCCATTTCGTTATTTTGTTAGACAATTGCTGTAACTTACAGCCTGTAAGACAGAAAGCAGTGCTACGTCTGGTTCGTGGGTAAGTTAAGGTAAGGCAAGGTCCCACGTTATGCGCCACTAATGCTGCGCCCCTTGTGGGTACGTACTTACATGTTATTTACCACGGCTACGGATATCTTAATCTCAGGGGATAGGTTCTTTGTTTGAGAATTCCAAATAAGAAAGCGTTTTATAGCCAAGAGGATATAGTTAAATGCGGATCTATATTCTGAGAACTATACAAAATACAGAGAAAAATATATAGCGACATTGAAATATATCGAAAATTTACATGGGTTACATTCTTCTTGAAAGGAAATCTTCTTCTTTCTCTTCGTAATTATGGAAAGGCTTCTTCTTCTTTTCTCTCTTGATTATAGAATAGGATTCTTCTTCTTTGATTATGGAAAAGGCTTCTTCTTCTTTTCTTCTTTTGATTATGGAAATAAGTTTCTTCTTCTTTCATTATGGAAAAGGCTTCTTCTTCTTTTCTTCTTTGATTATGGAAAAGGCTTCTTCTTCTTTTCCTTTTGATTATCGAATAGGCTTCTTCTTCTTTTGATTATAGAAATAAGCTTCTTCTTCTTTGATTATGGAAAAGACTTCTTTTATTATTTCTTCTATATATAAGAAATCTAGTTGCGTCGTCTCGCTTCCTTTTCTTTATGCCCTATATATGTTTTCTTTCCCTTTCCCCGTTTCTTTGGCAAACGACACAAGCTATACTTATATAAAGGAGTAGGGTCGACTAAACTGAGACTAGCGCCACCTCCTATGTAACGACCAAAGGGGAATAACCAGGATCGCTAATAACAAGCGCTGCCAATGGCCCAATGCGACTAAAAAAGAAGCGCAACCGTAAAGTGCTTCGGGGCGTCTAATTGACCACAGCGCCACCGGGGAACGGACAAATGCAAAAGCTGACGATGTTTTCCTCGTCAGAGAATCAAAAAGAAATTGAGATACATTTCTGAATTCATTTGCTCGCTTAATAAATTTCCTAAACGTTTCATATGCGGCTATATTCTTAATTCTTTTAAATTACTATATACATCATTCTGTTTACTTCTATTATAGTATTTGAACTCTTCTTTTATATATTTCTCAATTTACTATAATATATATAATCCCTCTTCTCCGCTCCTAGTTTGTACAATGAGATCTGCTCTTCTTTATATGGCGTGCTGCCATCTATCGTCGATTCCGAGAAACCATTCCTCCTTGCAACCTTCATTGTGTCGTGTGAAACTGGCACGTGACAGCAGTATTATTTATAATAAAATATCACCATTTGAATTTAGTTATCTTTTTCCGGATATCTTGCGCCTTGCGGGAGTCCATGCAGAAAGGCTTCAATATATGACTCCTGCCCACCCAGTTAGAATTTTCTTGGGCCGCTCTTGTTGTTTCTTGTACTATATTTATGGAGAGAGTAATTTCGTACATTGCTGAGAACTGAAACATTCTCCACCGTACGGAAATCTCGTGTAATGATTGGTAAGTTGGGTATTGCTAGAAAAAAAATATTTGAAACTTGACACCACCTGTCTCTGGGAAAAGTACTAGAACATTTTCAGAAAATCTATTATGTTTCCGAATCTTGATAAAAGGCGCAGCGCTATGGGCTGATCTTGTTGTACGAACGTGACGTCACTTTAATTTATGACTCAAGCTCTGTTCAACACCTCCATCTAAGCTCCTTGGTCTTGCTTCCAGCCATTATCTAATTTCGCAATATCCGCTTACAATTAAGCACTACGTACACTAAATATCACATTGACTGATGGATTAGATTTAGAAAGATAAACAGATCTTCTTAAACTGACAAAATCCCTAGAAGGTCCTTGGAAAGAAACATTATAGACACGAGCCTATGACATAAATGAAGCATTCCACAAAAAGTGGCCCTGCTCCATGTAAACAACAAAATGAATTAATCTCGAAATTATTATTGCTTTTAATTGCAGTAAGGTTTAAATATTTTTGAATGCATATAATTTATATATTTCACCAAAAAAAATATAAGCCTCTGTACAGTGGGATCCATGAGTATTACCGTGCAAATTGTCCACGACTATTTTCATTAATTTTTCTCTTACGTCCTATGTACTTTTAAGCGATGCATTTTTATGTATGTTGGTGCAAAGTTGTCAACAGCTTGTTTTAAGTTTTCCTTTAATTCTTGAAGCTCTTATTGGGTCAAATAAAGTGCAGAACATGGTGATGGACAATTTGCACGATAATACTCATGGATTCCACTGTCCCACAGACAAATGAAGTCAAAATTTGCTATGAAAAACTAAATATGCTGACCAAGGCAGTAATTTATTTTATTAAAAACATAAACTAAACGTAACGTTTCAACCTTCTAGCAAGGTCTTCTTCAGACTCTGTACCAAGTACAAATGAAACAAAGTACAAAAACAGGGCATTATATATACACAAACATTACTCCCTCCAGACTATTAGAAAGTTGTTAGGAACTTTCTAGCAGGTGACTTTCACTTGCCAACTGTACTGAAGAAGACCTTGCTAGAAGGTTGAAACGTTACGTTTAGTTTATGTTTTTAATAAAATAAATTACTACCTTGGTCAGCATATTTAGTTTTTCCTAATCATGGAAACAAGGCTTAATGGTGTTAAAATTTGCTCCAGTTTTAAAGCGCCACACACGTAACACATTTTCGTTAATATTTTTCATGCATTCAAGCTATGTCGTCATAGCAGACCCCACAAAGTATTTCATAATTCTATGAAATCAGTTAATTATGAATATTTTAATCCAATCGCATGTCTAGAACCTTGCATTTTAAGTGTGAATGTCACACATGGAACGCAGGAATGCCGCAAATTCTGTTTTTATACGTGTTCGTCGCTTTAAAGTAGTTACATCTGATAAATTTAGAAGAAAAATAGCAAGCTCACCAAGAAAAAGTACGGTAGAAATCTACTTATTTTATTTAAACAAGCTCTTTCGAATATGGTGGCTTGTAATCAATAAACTCACGCATGGTTTATGAAAGTGTATAAAGATGGATTATCATTATTTATTATCATTGGATTGGATATCATTATTTATCGAAATTATCCGAAATATGTTTTGAAAACCAATACTTGATAATTACACGAACTCGTTAGAAATCCTCCACAGTAATCACTTGCATGATTATTTTTACGTTTGTAATGATTCTTAATTACATATGCTATTTAATCTAAATTTGACTTCTGAGTATTGTGCATTGCATATTTCTGTGGTATATGACACTTTCCTTGTATTCTGTAAGTCTTGTAATTATAAAGGTCCATTAGTATAAATATTTTCTTCCAATGCACTACTGGGGCTTTGTGACAGTTCTCAGAAATCCAAATAAAATGGATGAGTTAAATGAACATAGTGAATTCGTGGAGTTGAGACGTTCCGACCCTGTATTTCTCTTGAGTTTGTGTGGGTTGCTTCTCTGCCACTTTTTAACTAATCGACATGCGATAAGAAAATGATCACGAGATGTAATTGATGAAGGGGTGGATATTCACAAAGAAACATGCGGGTATCGAGAATCGAACTGGAACTTCCAGCGACAAGATCGTTAGTCGATTACTCAACACGCGTAGCCTACGTAGTGGTGTTTCCGAGCCGAGTCGTATTGGAATGGTGTGGTAAGTATCACATTTTGATCGCCTCTTTCTCTATCACGGAACCTGCCGGACCCTGTGGCCGAGTGGTGGTCCCGGGTTCGAATCCTGGCTCGGACATGGATGTTTGTGATTGTCTGTCCTGAAAAGTCCTGAAATTGAAATATCAATGAAATGATATGAGTGAATGAAGTGTGATGGGGGAAGCTTCCGCATGACTTTCCTTTATATATATATATAGTTAGCACATCAAGCTTTGACGCCAAGGTTCCCGGGTTCGAATCCCGCTCGGGCTTGGTTGTTTGTGAATGTCTATTCATCAATTTCATCACTCATCCCCATCTTCGCAAATTAGCCAAGAAGCACAAAACGCGAAGTAAAATAAACTAAATCAATCAATCTATCACGGAACCAAATGATATGAAGCTGTCTGTCCTCGGAAATGGAAATGGTCAACGTAACGCGATACTAAGCCAGATGTTTCAGATTAGAGCCCTGGACGAGTGTAACATTATGTTTGTTACATCCTCATCGTCGCGATTAACCTGGAGGTTAAGTAAACGAAATAGAAAGAAAGATAACAGTTTTGACCACGCAACTATGAAAAATATCCAGTCAATCATGGCATCGAATCCGAGAAACCCGTACCAGTGAAGCATTACCATCTCTACCATCGGAACTCCCAAGCAGATGAAATTTCCTGTGTGCAGGAACAAAGATCTCGGAACTATACGTCAAGTTCCTCAAGAGACGGTAGGCTGTCTCGTCCACTCGTACTCCAACCACACTTTGGTACTTCTCCTCACACAATGGAAGCGACTTGGAAAGAGTTGGAAAATCGACACCCACGAATCGCGAAAACTAGCACAGAACATTCAAAGAATAAAAGAGAATTGTGTAGGAGTTTTGTTAAAGAAAATCACCGTTACGGGAAAAGAGTGAAGTTGGAAGACGAACACTTCAACAATGAAGACTCTCGCTAAGTAGAAGAAAAGATTTTTTTAAATTATGAGAACTTAATGTTGAGATATAGATTGTCCTGGGGGATGCAATCACTGATATTTCGGGGTTTTAACGACACCATTGAAAGGATCTTAGAGAAAATTCTCACATTGTTATTTACAATGCACTTTTGTTGACGTGTCTGTGCATTGTTATCTGAGATTACAATACACTCAGGTATGGTAAACAATAATTGAAGTGGAAATTCCTAGCTGGGGGGATAGAAGTGGAGTTGCTTGTATGGATCAACATGGAGACAATGCAATAGGTGAGGGGGATGCTTCATGACAATTTTCTTAACTGGGGAGATACCGACCCCCGCGTCCCCCTCCCCCACACACTTCTAGCACTGAGGACAGTGTAAGAACGTAAACCACAATCCCAATATTTCTACTCCATTTTTTAAAAAATGTAACTAATGTTACTTCGTCCTTTGATAATGCAAATGGTCTATGTCCATTTTTTTTTCACGAGAGACCTTTAAAGTTTGACATGATATATTTATTGGAAGTTTGTCACCATTGCGCTGAAAATTTGTATCATTGCAAAGGCTGATATATTGAAGCCTCTCTCTTTTATGCTGTAATTAGTTATTGGAATCTCAGATAGAAAAACTGCACGCAACACTTTCATTTGAGAGTTAGATAGAACACTGCATGTTAGAAATGAGATTAGGTAGTTGTTCTGTAATGGATATGAAATGATTCCATTATAAATCAAAATTCTTGTCTGTTAACAACAAAAAGTCCACTACTGGTGCTTTAAGCAGCTCCCTCCCACAAGTGACTGAGATTAGAATGCAAGTGGTTTATCTCATACTCAGGTGGCGCTTGTGGTTGGTTGAATGAAATTGTCGTAAGGTTTTATTGGCTGTTGGAGATTGCATTCTCGTGGCTGCTTCCAAATTTTGTAGATGAACCAAAAACACATTCAGTATATCAATATTTCTTGTATGTAGGCATCAGACGATAGCAGAGATTCCTGGATTCGATACTCGGGTGGAGGCACATAGTGGTTCGGATCTCACTTTAAACTGTATGTCTAGTCCCGATTAGCTTTCCTGTGCAAGAACTAAAAACAAAAAAAAATTCAAGTTGGCAGAGATGAAACAATTGCATCCTAGATAGACAAAAGCCAAAATATCTCGATTTGTTTGCTATTTGGAGATGGAACATTTACATTCTCAATGACCGACTTTTTGCTGACATTTGTAAGCAGGCGATTATTCGTTCACTACGATTTCTCTCATTAAAATTTCCATTTACAGTTCATATGAGTGAATTAAATGGAGGAAATTATCGACGTAAACTATTGAAGTTGGAATTCCTGTCCTATTCATGCGGCAAGTAA
The DNA here is from genome assembly GCF_977018435.1 of Lepisma saccharinum. Classification (NCBI taxonomy): domain Eukaryota; kingdom Metazoa; phylum Arthropoda; class Insecta; order Zygentoma; family Lepismatidae; genus Lepisma; species Lepisma saccharinum. The sequence goes on along the minus strand of NC_139250.1, from coordinate 15,162,242 downwards.
CAGTAACATTCGCAATTTACAACAATTTAGCGTTTTGACATTTGACCGTTGTAAATCCTTTGGAAGAACTAAGATTTTTCTACGAACAAAAACATACAAAGATCCACGATATGCAACTCCATCGCTAAGCTTGAAAACCTCCATGATGCCAAGTTGACATAATAACTTTATACGAAGCTTTGTACTCACAACAAATCACCACAGACGGGTTTAGGTCTGTTGGTGAAGAAATGAAATTATCTTCTTAGATGAGACAAAAAAATCCCATCTGAAAGCTGACGTTGACCCACACAATGTTATTTTGCAGTGTGTGCCAGCAGAGATTGCTACAGAATTGCAAGCGCGAGGAGCCGTGAAACTCATAGTTCGTGAATTTGTGCAAGGGCAAATAATCTTTTTGTTCAGAAAGGTAAGTTAAACAGTAGAATTTGTCGCATCCCCTAAGTTCTCTATTTAGTTACCACCGGAACAAATTCCCCTTTGGATAGTATTCGGAACTTCAACTAACTCTTGTAGCTGTTCACACACGATGACGAAACATGGAAACGTGACTGACAATTTGCTTTTGAGCAGTGTAGCCGCAACCAGACAGCACAATTCTCCTTTAAATGGTGCAAAACTTTCCATTTTCTTGCAAATATTCCCTTCATCTCAAATGTTGGCGATAAAACCTGATCAACTATTATTATGACAATTATTCTTATTAATTTTACTTATAGTACTAGTAGAATTATTACTGTTGTCGTTGACTCATGAAAAACATTAATTCATATACGTACGTACACTCACCTCAATTAGTACTCCGGCAGTTTTTTTTTTATACAGCATATTTGCAGAAGATAAATTCAGTCTACAGGTGTATCAATATACGCCGTATAAAACACAACTTATTACTAACTTCGTTGACCCTGTACAGTGGGATCCACTAATATTGTCGGCAAATTGTTCATGACTATTTTCAATAATTTTTCTCTTACATCCTGTGTGTTTTTAAGCGATAGATTTTATGTATGCTGGTGCAGAAGTTGTCAACAGCTTTTTAAAGTTTTCCTTTAATTCTTGAAGTTTTTATTGGGTTAAACAAAGTGCACGAACATGGTTTGGACAATTTGCACGGTAATACTCATGGATCCCACTGTACACATTAGGACTGATTGCCTTATAATAGGGAGGGAATAGTGAAGATCATTGACGGTAAATTGTACGCTGGCCTTTCCTCTGTTTCTTTCGAAGCGGGGGAGTGTAATCTCATAGCATGGTTGCCAGGTGCACGTAAGTAACACTATTTTCATGAAAATTTCCAAGTTCCTTTTTTATTGTTCTCAGTAATTGCATGATGTATACTGTTTCGAAACACACCTTATGTGGCACTGAAACACCAGCAGTGTTGCCAATGCACAGTCCTAATTTCTAAAAACAACGATTTTCCTAGTTGCCCCTTAACGACGCCTCATCCGATTGGCTATCGGTAGAAATGAAATGAACATTTCCTTTTTCACTGCCATAGATGCCGAGCTAATCCACCTAACCAAACTGAAAATTACCTATGGCATGTCCATACATGTGTGTTATGTGCCATTTTTCATGCTTTGTAAAAAAAAAATCATTTACACTTCCAGTTACATCTGGCAACACTGCGTCGACACTAATGAAATCCAATCATTGTTCCCCGGTTTAAGAATATATGCATGAACAAGGCTTCAATTTGGTATAAGGATTATATGTGTACCACTTCCGGTTCAAAAGTTGTACTATCCCCAACGACAGGTTGCGTTGTAAATGGAACACCAAGTACTAGCTGTGCCATTACAACAGTTTTAGAATTTGGACAACAATGGGAACATGCTAATTGTTCCCAAGCAAGATTATATTTTTTAATTAAGGTTTGCTTTTGGAGGGGAGAATAAATTACGCCACCAAAGGGAAATGTATCTCACACTCTAATGGTCTTGAATTCAATACGTGAACGGAGAGTTTCCTGCTGTATTAATATTTTGCAAGAAACATATTTCACCTATAATTCTGGTGATTTCCCTGGCGGAGAGGGAAACTTTAAATCATGTCCCAACACTGCTTCGGAGTTGATCGATGAAGTTATGAAATGAAGGTAAGTTTCTGGTTAGATGTTGCTCTCACTGCAACTGCACTGTTTTTTCCTCGACTACGCTTCACAGAATGTTTCATCGGGGATTCTGACTTCAAGAAAACAAACAGAGCTTGTCCTCATGATGATCTTATTATAGATTCTCAGGAAGGAAAGTTAAATAGCATGTAGAAGTCCCATGGGAAGAGTTCAACGCTTGCAAGAGACTCCTCTGAAACTTCTCAATTCTCCGAAATAGTTATGCACACTGTTTGATGTTCGTATGCAGTCTTTTTATTTCGAGATGATCCACATAAGCATTCGGAAAATGCAACAAAATGAACACTAATTAAGACAAACTTCACTCAACATGAACTTGCATCATTTACACCGACTGAGCACACCTGAACTTAAAAAGTTAATTTCTAATAATGTACACAACTACATTAAACAATGTTGGTAATTCATACTATTTATAATTTGCTATTGGCGCTTTGTAACGCTTCTATGGTATACCTATGGAGTTACAAGCAAACAATTCACTATTATTTCAAAATAAATATAGAAATCTCAGTAGTTTTCAAAGTACTAGAGAAGAGAGTATTGGATACTTGCTTCCTTGTATTTTATCTTTACCATAAAATGATGTAACTATTAGTATTATATTTAACTGTCTTTAAAGTTTATATTATTGTCACTTTTTAATATTTTTAATGCATTATAATTTCTCATGTATTACTTTTTCATTCTCTTTGTCACTTTCTTATAGACAAGGGTTGATTGTAAGATCGGCCAAAGAGGCCAAAACACGCCTGCTTTAATAAAGACGATTATTATTATTATGTAAAAACACTTCTGATAAATGTATTACAATTTACACGCATAAAGAATTTCAGACCCCAAATTTTCTTTACTGAACATCATTCGTCACTGAAGCTTTTACTGACATTTAGTGATGTACAGGACCTAAAATTGTTGGTGTTATTTTTGTCAGAAATAGAATTTTCATTTTATGACGCCTATCTTGTAAACAAACGTGCACTCTTATCGTATGGCAAACACCTTTGATTATGTTACATGCACACATAATAAAGGTTAATTTAAGTGAAATGAAATATATTTTCTAAAGGTTAAGGGGTGTTATGATACGAATGACAATAGTTTCTTCCCCCTCATCTTTCTACCTATTTCACGGACAACTTAGTGGGCGGAAAGGAACGTGGGATATGATCCTTCATAAGGGTTATATTTAGCAGAATGCCATGAATTCTCTAAAGGCGGAGGTGGGATGGGTGTTTCACTAGCTCATATTCAATACCATGGCTCTATTATTAAAATATGTGACGTTCCTTTCGAGGTAAGGATTACTACGTCACGAGAACTTGCCCAATCTCTTTACGCGATAGGGTTATGACTAGGGAACGGAACTTTATGTGCTAAAAAACACAGAAATATTTATTTTTTATGTGTCATAAATGTTGAAAATATGTGATAAAAAACAGGAAAATATGTGACAAAAATAAAAACATTTGGTAACAAAAACAAACTATAACATGCATTTTAAACACCTGAAATTAGTTTCTAAATGATTACCTCTTAGCGAGCAATTTTTTGGAAGAGTTGCAGTGGATCACCATAGTTTTTTCCAAATTCTCCATTGTAAATCTGTGACGATTATCTCTAAAAAGCATCTTATATTGTGAGAAAGATCGCTCCACGTCACAAGAAACAATTCTTGCATATTTGAATCACGAAATGTCACTAACGCTTAAGTTTTCCAAAGCTTCCTCTACTTCACTTTCCAAAACACATGCAATTTGGCACAAAGTTTGAAAACCTTGTTTTTTCCCAAAAAATTCTGTACATTTAGACACTTAGATCCAGTGAGTTCTTGCAGTTTCGATTCTACTATACGGACTTTAACAATGGAAGCTGCCAAAGTGTTCGCGGACGATTCAAGCTTTCATATGGAATTAGAGAGAATGGACAGGTTTGTTGAGATGTATGCCAATTCGACTTTTACGGAGGGCTCCATCAACAGTTCTTGCAGAATTCTTCTTTGTCGAGATCATTTACAACAGATACAATTTTTTCAAACTTCTGGGCATAACATCTGCATCCAACCAAGTGCCCCATCGCGTAACTACAGGTGTAGGGGGAAGGGGAACCTCAGGACATTTTTGTTTAAAATTGTCTATTCTTCTAGCCAACTTGATAAAAACTTTCTTGCCATTTGAAACCAGTTTATCGACATTGGGATAAAGAGCTCTTATCTTTTCACATATTCTATGCAACGCATGGGCCACACATTTAACGTGCACCATTTTGGGGTAGCTAACGGCAAGGCCTACTGCAGCTATTTTCATGTAAGCTGCAGCATCTGTCACGAGGAGAAGAACATTGTCAAATGTTATGCCTTCCGGCCACAATAGCTGCATTGCTTCATTAAAAAGCCTTGCTATCATTACTTGTAGCCAGCCCCAGCTACTACTTACAGCTATTTTCTCCCAATAGGATCGTAGGCGAGGTGCCAGAAGTCTGCCAGCGAGGGTGTTCAAAGACAAAACAAACCTAGCACTCTCGATATGAAAGAGGTACAGAGTAGCCTATAAACATTTTTCCTTCGAGGATTTCGAGGTGGATGAAGTCAATGAGCGATTTTATGTATTTAAAATGAAAATTCGCAAAATATGTATTTACATACGGAAAACTGGAAAATATGTGTTTTTATGTAAAATAAAATTTGCTGTGTTGACATATAAGGCTATAATCAGAATTTTGGCAAAAATGAGGGTCTGTATCTTATCGCAGAAAAACATTTAATTACCTAAAGTTCCTTTCCCTAGTTATGACACTCTTAAAAATAAAAGAAAGCGTATTGGTTCTTTGGTGACAATAAATCTGGTCAGATTGCTAGCCAAAGTTTTACAACACATGAGTTTCATCAGATTATGGTATATAGATTTATTAGCTCGAGTGAAGAACAGACTTATGAATCATTGCAATGATTGGTGCAAGGAAGAATTTATGGTTGTGGGTAACACATACAGATGGGTTTCATGTGACGTCAGAATTCGCACCGCTGCCATGTTTGCGGCCGAGTTGCTTGTCGTCTGCAAGGAAATACCCACCACGTAGGAGAATGGGATCCACTCTCTTTGCACGTAGCGTTCGTTACACCTGTGCAAAATTTCGGTAACATTGCATACAATTAATGACAATGTTGTGCCACCTGGAAATGGCGGTAATTTTTCGTGTTCAAGATCTTTGCGGAGTCGACACAAAAAGATATGAAGAAATGGCGAAGTTTTGCGGTGTAGATTCATATGAACTGGACGATAACGAAATGAAAAGGGGCCTAAACTTCTCTAGTTCACGTGTGTTTAATTACTTCACCCAGCTATCTGGAAACAATTCTTTTTCGTATTCGTAGTGGTTCAGATTCTGTTTGAAATATTTATATCCAGTACAGATTTACTAATATTTTGAAGGCTCTGCCATTAACGTCTCGGTTTTTCTTTAAGGTTTGTTCAAGCGCTGTAACTTCAAATGTTGAATTGCTCAAAAACAGTAATTTCGCGCTACGATGCCAGGAGTTCCGGGTTCTAATCCCGGCCTGAGCATGAGTTTTCTTTCCGAGTATCTCTTAATCAATTTCATCATATCATCACTCAGCCTCGTCTTCACGATTAGCCAAAACTGGCAGAAAAGCGAAGTAAAATAAACCAAATCAATCAATCAATTTGGGATACTTTGATGTATCATTAATATGTTTTAATCAAGCAGTGCTTTTTTTTCTGACAGTTCGCAAAGCCTACTACCGGCACCTTTTCTCATGGATCGGCAAAAAATTAATAACAGTTTGTGTTAACGAACGAAATATAAATAATCAAGTACAAACGTAAAATTATCAAGATGAGTTTAACGTTGAATGTTATCATTTTTATCGTCAAATTTATCGGAAGTATCAGCACCTTTCTACCAAACAGAAACAAAGAAACACTACTTGCAAGTATGATTAAACACACCAGATGGATCCATTTGTACTAAAAGTCGCAGAGAAAGGTGATATATGAACTTGCCTAAGAGGAAATGTTCACTCCACAGTCTGTAATGTTTGCTTGGTTCATTAATGTTAGCACAATTTATTCTTGCCAGTCTTCTGATCAACAATTATCGAGTTCCGTGACGTGAAGGGCACCTTCTGTTCTTTCTCGGAAAATTGGAGGATAAACGTCAGTTTCTGTTAAACAACCGAATAGTGCACAATGTACCATCGTAAACAAGGGTCAAATCTCCCACCCGCCTGTTTGAATTCCGTATGCTTATAAGAACCGGCCTCAATCATGGCTGCTCGATCCCACAATGCAACAGTTTGGGACGTAGGTGAAACACACCTATAGATGGATAGCAAGCATATTTTACAACTAAAAACCTATGGTTTTATTCATACACACTTCCACGGCAGGTCATAGTATTCATCAATAGATTTAGAACGGGACACGTGCGCACACCAGCACATTTAGCAAAAATATATATTATTACTCATCAAAATTGCAAATGTGGTAATGAAAACCCTGATGCGCAACATTTACTATTTGAATGTCCAGTTTTCTGACAACAACGAATCATACTCTACAAAGGATTACAACGATGGAAAATTCCATTTCTTGTGTCACTCTCTTTCCTTTTATCAGAATTATGGCCTCCACTTGTCTGGCTTCTTTACGGATATGCATGAAAATGTAGATTTGAAATATAAAAAATGCTCAAAATGTAACAACAGTCCAAGGATAAAAGTGATTTATTTATATAATAAACGCAGATTTTATTCTGCGTTTGAACTGATGTGACAATCTCAAACCCGGAAGTAATACAATAACAGAAAGGCTGACCAAAATTAACAGGATATCGTTAATAGGGTCATATAAAAGAAGAAGAAGAACAGATTGCTAGCGTGTGGATCTTTCTGGTAAAAATCCATCGAATATACTTCGTTCGTGAAGATTGTGGAAAAAGGGAAATTGGTGTACTTCATGGTACAGATGTACTGAGTATCTTGGATTGATTGATTGATTGAATTGGTGTTTTAAGTCCACTTTATGTACAGTAAGGCTGATCGGGACTGGACCTACAGTTTAAAGTGGGATCCGAACCACTATGTGATTCCACCGGGAATCGAACCTGGGACCCCTTGATTACAAGGCGACGACGCTACCACTGCGCCATCGGGAAGGCCCTTTGTGTATCTTGGAAACCCTTTTCTCAGCTTGACAAATGCTTTTCCACTAAGATGAGTTTTTGGTTCTCTTCATATTATTGTCCGAGCCGACATTACTGTTCAGTTTTTATCGTTAATCTATTTTTGTGAAATTCAGAAGTATTATTGATCAACTGACTTGTAAAATGTGTTTATTTTAGAATCGATATTGAAATTGACTTGTAAAAATTATAAATTACTGTACTTCATGAACCAACAGTCCGTTTTGGATTAATCTTGAGGAATTTTAAAGATAAAATTTCTTCTTTCCGCTTGACGTATGTAATGTAATAAATATTCTCTAATGTAACTCCAATAATATTGAATTTACTAATAATAGTAACGAAAACAGCAAATAAATAAAATGTAATAGCTATAGGTAAAATAAGTTTTTTAAAGAGTGGGATTTATAATAACGTATTACGAACTTTCCTATAAGGCTGGGGTGGGGTAGAGTTGGTCCACAATCCAAGTGGTTTGTATCGAATTTTGAGTTCTAGGCACGGTCCAAATTAGACTGTGAAATGGACTTGAAACAATACGTATACTCCGTCCCAGGAATCTGTGGAGGAAAGCAGTGCGCACTGCTGCAAACGGCTTGTAGCTGCAGCCTCCCTGCGCTGACTACCCCTCTGACGCGTCCATTGGTCGAAACCTCTCGAGCCACTACTTGCGCAGATGACTTCTTTTCGTTCTCTTACTCCAGACATTCCAGGGACAGAGTATAGAGTTCATATCGAAGAATACGAAATTTCTGCCACGCTTATGTGAATTCTGGGGACCACAGACTTAATCTGACTTTACACACTCACTCATTTACGTACAATGAGGAGTAGCTAGTCTAGCAGAGATAGACCAATCAATCTCACATCTCTCATTATTTTCAAATCGCAATATTTATTGTCTTGTTGAAGCCACAGTTAACATACAGCACTTCTTTTATTTAACGCGCTTCTCGTCCCTCGGTGAGATCAGTGTTGCCACAATCTGAGGGCACAATTTCCCTTTCCAAGGGGAAAAATTTCCCTTTTTGAACCATTTTTCCCTTCACCTAAACACACATAATAATAATAATAATAATAATAATAATAATTATTATTATTATTATTATTATTATTATTAGCAGGTAGTAGTATTAAAATTTCCGTTGGTCCATGATCGTATGAATAAAAAATGTTACACAAATTTTTCACATACATGTAAGCTTCATCGCTTTCTGGTCAGATGTCCCAGGTTTAAATCATGGTCAGGAATCCATTAAATCGTTAATTCCAATCGTTACAATTATCCGAAGATACAGAAAAGCGACGTACAATAAACTTAAGAGAAATATAAATAAATACAGGCTTATATTCAAGGGAGCAGAAATAAGAAGGATCAGAAAAAAAATAAAAATTTGAATATGAACTGGAATTTGACATAAACTGTAATAATGTAGAGTCAGAAGTCTTAAAATTTCCCTGAAATTGTGATATGTTCCATCGAAATTCCCTTTTCCCTTCTGGCTAAAATTTCGCTCCAAATTTCCCTGCAAAAGGGAAATTTCCCTTCATGTGGCAACACTGGTTGAGATCTAGCTGGGTTTTCTTCCACCTCACCAGTTTCAGGTGGAAACGGCCGCCAGAAGGAAAGTGAAGATTTCTGCCTCTAGCTCTCTTGCCCCCTCGCCCCCCGCTGCAATGGTTGAAAGGCCGTGGTTTATGGTACCCCGGTCTGTCTCCTATAGGAACAGATAGGGGATTGGTTTCCCTTCGGTTCATTTATATATCCTCTGAAGAACTCGGGGGAGAAATTTCTGCAGTACTTATGTTCTTGGTATTTACACCACAAATTTATACACGTTGTATAATATGTATGTTGTGGGATGTAAAAATATACTTTTATTGTTTATGAAATGGGAACGTATTATGTGCAGACAAAAAAAAAATAACTTGGAAATGTTATGTTTTATTTTATTTTTTCCAAATACGGAAGATATACAGGGTGTCCACAAAGTCCTGCTACCGTTACAATGAAACTCTAAACTATATGAGATAAATACATGCAGTTTTTTGCAACGTGTTCTACAACTCTCAAAGTTTTATTTACAATTACAACACTTCAACCTGTTCGTTAACTTCTGCAATCCGTGTTTCTTCTCCTCATTGGTCTCTAGATGTGAGGGACCTTTTGGATAGATATTTCCCTGGGAGATGGATTGGCCGCAATGGACCAATCTCCTGGCCACTGTGCTCCTCTGATATCACTTCCTTGGATTTTTTCATTTGGGGGTACGTCAAGGATCATGTCTACGAAACCCCTGTTCCAGATCTTGTCACACTTGGTACACACATTGCAGAAGTTCTCGAACAGGTTGAAGTGTTGTAATTGTAAATAAAACTGTGAGAGCTGTAGAACACGTTGCAAAAAACTGCATGTAAATATTTATCTCATATAGTTTAAAAGTTGTTTCATTGTAACGGTAGCAGGACTTTGTGGACACCCTGTACAAACATTTGCTCACGCTCTCTGTCGCTCTCGTCTTAGTAGTGCTCTATTTAAATATACTAATCTCTTGGCTTCCAATAAAAAAACAAAAAACAAAACAGGTTATCTAAACGGTTATAAATACGGATGTATTTATTTGAGCAAGAGAACGCGCGTTCTTATTGTTTTCGTTGGTTTAGTATATTTTACTTCGCTTTTCTGCCACATTTGGTTATCGCGGAAATGAGTATGAGAGATAACATGATGAAATTGATAAAGACACTTCGCAAAGAACATCCATGTCCAGGTCGGGATTCGAACCCATGACGAGCGCGAATTCTTCTTCCTCTGCAGTGAATAATGAAATAATTTGGAATGAGAAATGTATCCTAGAACTTATTATTGAAGAAACTACAAAAAAGTGTATTTTGTAACCAGTTTATCCCCCCTTAATATATTGAATTTTTGCCACCTTCCACCACTTTTTCCTAGCTGTATAGGGCTTATTCCATGTCAAATCAACCATTTTTTAAAAAAATGGTTGCATGACCATTTTAGAAAAATTTCATTTTTAGTACATAGGTTTGTACATGTTTCTAGATATCAAAACCAATGTTCAAAAAAAATTATTGTCTTTATTTCTCCTGAGGCAGCCATTTTTCCAACATGGCGCATGGCTTTTTTTGCTCATGTAGCAGTATACAGAAACCTTAATATCTGAAAAACCATTAAAGCTAGAGACCTGAAACAAAATTCATTTTGTAGCTAATGAAGTATACTTCCTATGATATTCAGGTATGTTTTGCTTGAAATTGTATCGTAAGTACGAAAATTATGGTGGGAAATGGGGTAACAATAGTTAAAAAATTGCATTTTTAAGCCCGATTTTTTTAATGAAGGGGTTTAGTCTAAGGCTTGATTTTTTCCCATGTGTAGACCTGCCTGCAGGGTGTCTGCAAATAAAATATCAGTGCTTAGAAATGCAACCCATTTTTACAGCATGGGCTCAAACATGGCCGTTCATTGCATTTTGACAGTTTTCGGGGTTAAATATCTCAGATGGGTCCCCTTTAAAAATTCTGAAATTTGGCACATAGGAAGCCCTTCATGAACCTAACTCACAGTAAAAATCTCAACTTTTAGATTCAACTCGTTTTGGTCAATATGAGGTAACACATGTCACCTAATTTCTGACGTTGCAAAGTAAGGTTAAACTCCATTCCATACTTAGAATAATGAAGTCTTTTCTTTTTTAAATTTGGGTTAAATAAAGGCTCAAAAAATATGCGCCATGTTGGAAAAATGGCTGCCCCAGGAGAACTAAAGACAATAATTTTTTTTGAACATTGGTTTTGATATGTAGAAACATGTACAGTGTCTCTCAAAAGTTTTAGGACAACGACATTTTAAACTAGGCAACCCAATTTACACAAGTCATTGGTGGGTTGCGTGCAGAGTTAGGCTCAATTTCAGGGTTGCCACATGCACAATAGATATTTATAAAATACGCGAAAGAAATATAAACAATTATTATTGTATAAAATTATTAAAAATATCACTATTATATCGCAAATGACAAAATTCTTTCTGAAAGAAAAAAATAGGTTTTCTAGTATTTCATCGCTGATGAGTCTACAGTAAGGAAAAGAGGTGAGAGGAAACGGAGGAGAGGATAAAGAGAAAGCGAAAGGAGAAGAGGAAAACTAGAGGAGAGAAGAAAGAGAGGATAGACGAGGAGAGGAGATGTAGTGAGGAGAATGGAAAAAGATTCGAGGAGAGATGAGGAAAAAAGAACAAAGAAGAGAAAAGAGGAGGAAAACGAGAGGAGAGGAGAGGAGGAGACGAGAAGAGGGAAGTGGAGAGTAGAGTAAAGGAGAGAAGAAGAGAAGAACGAAAAAAGAGAGTGCAGTGGAGTCGGAAATCTAAGACAGGAAAGGAGATAAGAGGAGTGGAGAAGAGTGGGATGGAGATAAGATGCGAGAAAAGTAGGGAAGGCGATATGAGATAAAAGCAGAACAGAAAGAGGGGAGAGAAGAAGGAGAAGGAACTGGAGAGAAGAGGTAGTTGCAGAAAATATCGTCTGAGCGTCAAGAATGGATGCATTGGTCAAATTATCGACATGAAACATTCAATAACATTTTGAAATGTATTGGAGAATATATTAGATCGGTGCGAAATGCTTTTTGGCTGAGTTCAGAGCAAATTAAAATCTTCCATGTAAGATCTTTGATTTTACCTGCGATTACACCACTAAAAAAATGAACGTAATTTTTAATATTTATAAGAATTATTCAATATTTCTCTACTTCTCGGTTCGTTGAAATTGAGATTTTGTAATTCAATATTCCCCCTCCCTCCATCGTTAATTCCAAACTGATTCATTCCGTTTCACACGGCGTGGACAATGAACACAATGGGATATGTCTAAAACTTACGAAAATTTTCTGCCAACGGAAGGGTTCGAACCTACGACCATCAAACTGACAAACCTGAACGGTAGCCACTACCCTACAAGCTTTCATTCCTTAAACCAGGTAGAAGAACCGCTACAGCACGCCTTTACCTTTTGAAACAACATTTTTTTTTAAGTATTCTGTCCCTTTAATATTGTAAATGTCGTTTGGTATACGTGTAGTTGAACTTTGACTTTAATTTTGATTTCCTTTCTTGTAGTATAACCGATATCTTCGAGAAATAATTTTCGAAGTGATCAAAGCGAGAATATTGGTAGTTGTGAAAATGCCAGTTATTTCTTCTAACTTATTATTGTGATTTGACATTACTAATGGAAAATATCTAGAGGCTTGAACATTACAGGACGATGTTCTTTTCCTGTGATACTGTAATAGACAATATGCTTGTTTACTGATGCAAGTCTTGTGTCCAGAACAGTTTTATGAAATGTATTTGCTGTTGCGTAAGGTAACACGAAATAATTACACCGTGTACGAACTACCAAATCTGTGCAACGTTATACGTAAACAGGCGGAAAATTTTATTCATAAAATCATGTCACATTTGACAGTAGCCTATTAGTCAAGAGAGACTCGTGGGACACTGTGTTAAGGTGCTGGACTAAATCCTTCTAATTTTTCTTCCTCGAAGAACAACAATTTCTAAGGAAGAGCAACAGTGATGATCTTTCTTATTTCTTTTAAATGCTTACACTTTCCTTTAATTGGGTTAAAAATAAATAAGAATATTGCTTGTATTTCTGTCATTGACGTAGACCAGAGAGAGAGACAGACAGACAGATATTACAAAATAGTTCAAATAGTGCGAGCGCCATTAAAAAGTCATGATAATTCTATGTTGCGTACTTAGAATTATTCATACAATAAAGAACATCTCTAATTATGAGTTAACAAAAAAACAATAATAAAGAGACATTTTCGCATCACGATTGCAGTTCGAAAAAATCGGGACAGGGATTGAAAGTAACGCACTGTCCTGACTAAATCGGTGAATCGGACGTCTGCTAGCCTTGCATCAATGATTATAAAACTAAAACCACCCAATATTGCAGCTTGAAGACTTTTGCGCAAGAAACAGATTCATTTATGCAAGAGCAAAATTGAAATTTTTACACATTTCAAAAATCGACGATGTTATTTTCGTATTTATTTATTTATAGGTTCACATTTAAATATTTTAGGGTTCGAAGGGGGAGCATGGCTCACATGGACCCTCCCCTGGGTACTGACCTTACGTAGACAGTGGAAGAGAAATTTTGGAGAATCTTTCTATTAAATTTAGTATTTACATTCACCTTATGCTCAGATAGATTAAACCGTTTATTGACAATCGTGAACTTTTCGTTTAATAGATACTATTTGGTTTTAGACAACGGGAGAACATTGGTCGAATTTCCTTTCTTGCTCTTTTGAGAGAATATATACTTCTATAATAGCAATCGCGTTCGGAAATCGTGAAAAAAATGACTTGGTTTTCAAAGGCAGACAAGCTTGGTAGTCTAGCTTGCTCGCGATCAAAGTGACTCACTCACGCTATTCAAGGCTGCTTCTTATCGCAAACACTGTGGTTCGATGCACAGTGTCTGCGCCCAGCACGTTACAAGTGACCAGAGTCGAATTTTAAAGAGAATCTGAAGAATGGTAGATTTCATCAGAGGCGGCTAGGTAGGCACCAGCTCAACATGCAATAGTTTAAGTGATAATTCCTGACAAACAAAAAACCGTATTGAATAGTTATTGGGATAGTAATGCGTGTATCCGCTCCTTTTTAACAATGTAAGCTCGAAGACAATCTGTATTCCATCTATTTATATTGGCAACTTGGTCAACCGGAGGTTATTTTGTCGCCTTCGATAATCGAATTGTCTGATCGATTATTTTTTGTTTACCCAGGAACATGCCCCATAGGAGATTTCCGAGACCGCGTTACGCTACTCACTCGTAGCTCCCCAATTTCTTCACGATGGTGGGTTTCTACCGGTCCCATACACAGGCCGAGAACCTAGAGAGTGAGCAGAGGCGGACTCGAATCCATGCCGTCCTGCAGTCCGAGTCCAAAGCACAGCTCCTTTGACCGCACGGTCACGGAGGAGGGCTTTTCTTATCTTACCTTTGGCTAATCGCGACGATGAGGATGAATTATGAATAGAAAAATAAAGAAGGTCACGCACAAAGTAGAGGACGATCTTCAACCTCTTGGGATGACGAGTTCAAGCCCTAAATATGAGGATTTCAACCTTAGACGACCTCAATTTCAAAATTATAAACAAAATGCCTACTTAAACTAAACTTCTCATCAAGGCCAAAATAGTTTGTAACTGTGAAACTACCCCTGAATACAAATTGACATTTTTTTCCATGTGAGTAAGAATTAAATGTGTGGAATACAGAGATAGATGATACCTTTTGAGAAACAATTAACTGTACCCTGTCCCAGCATCTCTGGAGCACAGCCACGCATAGCGGAAGAGAAGTGGGGAGAGGGGATCGAGTGGACAGAGCGAATCAGTGCACGCAGCTGGGAAGGCTGGTAACTGCAGTGGTTTTCCTCCCTCCACGCAATCCCATTCCTCTCACGTGTTCATCGCTGCTCAGATACTTTTTTTCGTTCACCTGCTCCAGAGATAAGTGGGACAGATTGTAGTTCGCATACATGTAGCAAGTAAAGAAACTTATCCCAGAATGAAAATTCCACGTAGTTTTAAAACGTTTGTTTAAGCAATGAATGACTGGAAACGGATCACACATAATTCCCTTGCCAAAATCTAGTGGTCGAAAATTAATTTCAAGACATTTCATATCTATTCACCATATTCCAAGTTATAAGGAACTATTTCGTAGATGTTCATGAAACCGTTATAAAATTACAAATAAAATATATTCACAAGCTTAGATATACTAATACGAATAAAGAAATTTAGAGTTAAATTTCAAATGCATGTGTATAAAGTAATTCTAGAAGTACAGAGCTATATCTGAGTATTTAACTTCTTTTTTGCAGATAACGTTACAATATTGAGGCGACAGAATAATTAGGAACTGTACCTCCAAGAAAACAAAGGGCGTAGTGTATTGGTTAGAGTTCTTGAAAGCATTGCGGTCCCACGTTCGATCCTCCATACTAGATGTTCCTTAAAAAAGAATCCCTTCCATTAAACAAGAGTATGGTAACATTATTTGTAATAGCAGTATATAGTCGCTACATTGTTCTGCATATGAAATTTATAAAGAAAAAATAAACAAATAAATGAATTGACACACGTTCAACGGGATATTTTTATATATAAGATCGTGAATTATGATACTCTAACGATAATTGTGTACTGCTTCAAAGACATTGACACATATTAGTGAAATAACTATTTATATGTGTGGCAATTCAGGACATGCTAATTTTACCCCTTTTCCCACTTGAGTTCAATGCAAGGATACCTCCGCAAATATCGAATGAAAAGTTCTCAAAATGTGCAATTCTCCATTAAATGTTTTCGCCGAGTCTTACTACTTTCGTTTTCTTTGTTACAAACAATACTTGTTTGAACGTTACATGCAGGAGAGTTACATCTACATTTCACATGGGTCAGCTCCTTTTACCTTGCTTGAGGAGCGAAAGCTTGTTGGGTAGTGGCTACCGTTCAGGATTGTCAATCTGATGGTCGTAGGTTCAAACCCTTCCGTTGGCAGAAAATTTTCGTAAGTTTTAGACATATCCCATTGTGTTCATTGTCCACGCCGTGTGAAACGGAATGAATCAGTTTGGAATTAACGATGGGGGGAGGGGAAATATTGAATTACAAAATCTCAATTTCAACGAACCGAGAAGTAGAGAAAAATTGAATAATTCTTATAAATATTA
This sequence comes from Lepisma saccharinum, assembly GCF_977018435.1. Lineage (NCBI taxonomy): Eukaryota > Metazoa > Arthropoda > Insecta > Zygentoma > Lepismatidae > Lepisma > Lepisma saccharinum. The sequence continues at coordinate 15,146,103 of NC_139250.1, read as the reverse complement.
AAAATTACGTTCATTTTTTTAGTGGTGTAATCGCAGGTAAAATCAAAGATCTTACATGGAAGATTTTAATTTGCTCTGAACTCAGCCAAAAAGCATTTCGCACCGATCTAATATATTCTCCAATACATTTCAAAATGTTATTGAATGTTTCATGTCGATAATTTGACCAATGCATCCATTCTTGACGCTCAGACGATATTTTCTGCAACTCCCTCTTCTCTCCAGTTCCTTCTCCTTCTTCTCTCCCCTCTTTCTGTTCTGCTTTTATCTCATATCGCCTTCCCTACTTTTCTCGCATCTTATCTCCATCCCACTCTTCTCCACTCCTCTTATCTCCTTTCCTGTCTTAGATTTCCGACTCCACTGCACTCTCTTTTTTCGTTCTTCTCTTCTTCTCTCCTTTACTCTACTCTCCACTTCCCTCTTCTCGTCTCCTCCTCTCCTCTCCTCTCGTTTTCCTCCTCTTTTCTCTTCTTTGTTCTTTTTTCCTCATCTCTCCTCGAATCTTTTTCCATTCTCCTCACTACATCTCCTCTCCTCGTCTATCCTCTCTTTCTTCTCTCCTCTAGTTTTCCTCTTCTCCTTTCGCTTTCTCTTTATCCTCTCCTCCGTTTCCTCTCACCTCTTTTCCTTACTGTAGACTCATCAGCGATGAAATACTAGAAAACCTATTTTTTTCTTTCAGAAAGAATTTTGTCATTTGCGATATAATAGTGATATTTTTAATAATTTTATACAATAATAATTGTTTATATTTCTTTCGCGTATTTTATAAATATCTATTGTGCATGTGGCAACCCTGAAATTGAGCCTAACTCTGCACGCAACCCACCAATGACTTGTGTAAATTGGGTTGCCTAGTTTAAAATGTCGTGGTCCTAAAACTTTTGAGAGACACTGTACAAACCTATGTACTAAAAATGATTTTTTTCTAAAATGGTCATGCAACCACCATTGGATGGTTTGGCATGGAATGACCCATAGATTTAATCGCGATAAGTAGCTAATGAGCTTATGGAAGTCATGAGTGACAATCGTGAACAGAGAACTCTGGACTCTTGATTTTGCAGTACCCTGCAGATGCACTGGGAAGAAATTATTTGTATTTTTTTAACGTTGCTCTTCCATCACTTTACCTAATTTCTGCCATGACGATGAACGTAGATTCAAATAAACGGGTGAAGGGTGGATACAAGAGAAACACTCATGCACAGGCCAGGGCTCGAACCCGGATCCTTCAGTAACGAAATCGTGAGGAGGAATTAGTGAAATCAAGCAATTCGATTTTTTTTTCAAAGAACATTAATCATGTACAAAGATGGTGTTTCAAAAATCCAATTGAAAAATACCACTGAGGAAAAATGCAGTTTGCTTTACCGATACCCACGTATTCGAATGGTTGGTGCGTTGCTCTGGTCTTTGTTGTCGGCAGACGTCCGTGGGGGAGTGGCTACGACAGTACGGGTTCCGAGTTCGAACCCCGACCTGCGCATGAGTATTCGGTGTGTGTCCCTTCATCAATTTTATCGTATCATCATCGCGATTAATCAAAAGTGGCAAAAAGCGACGCTAAGTGACAAAAATGAAAACATTTCATTGATTGATTGTTTGATTTGGTTTATTTTACTTCGCTTTTCTGCCAGTTTTGGCTAATCGCGAAGATTATACGATTAAACTGATAAAGGGACACACACACACAAAGAACACTCGTGGACAGCATAGGCGGAGTTCTGGAGGGACAAGGGGGGACCTAGCCCCAACTTAAAAAAGACTAAAAAAATAACACATGATTAAGTTCAGTTACTACATTTTTGTTATGAAGCCATACCGCAAATCTTGACGGTTGGCATGTGCGGTAATTGCGCCGCAATAGCGGGTCTTAGGCGATTTGATTGATGTGTACAGTTTGAAGAAAGAAAAACGTAAAATGACTTTGTGTTGAGTCAACAGTTAATACTGGGGCATCAAAAGAACTTTTCAATTTAATTTTTCTAAAATTTCTGAAGCTTACTATTGTACCGTAACTTTTTAAAAGTAATACGAGTAATGTATCAATAAAAAATTAATGAAATGCAAAATGCAATAATCGTACTGCTTTGTTTCTTTTAAAACTGACAACCAATATACTAATTAATATGTGTTTACTTAAGCGAGGAAATTTAACATTCTCAAATCTAAATTGCCTAAAACTAATTGTTTTTAAGTTGATGTTTTTTTTTAATTTCCGGGGGAAGGCCTTCGGACCAGTTATAAACTAGGGGATATTGAATGACCCTCAAGTACAGTCATGGAAAGTAGTTCTTGGGCCACGAGACCTACGATATCGTAACATCTTAAAGCCTGTTGTCTATGCAACCCAAATAACAAAATTGTCGCTTGGGTTTGCCTGGCGGCCCGGGATTCTCGAGAATGATTGAGTATTGACAGCAGCGTGAGTCATACCCCCAGGCCCAGCCATAACAAACGACAGCTGGGTGCCATGAGACTACCAGAAAAAGTTTCAGGAATTGGTTTCTTAACAACAGCTATTCGTAAGAAAATGTTCTCTTTACTGATATTAGAGTCAATGTCAAGCAAGTTCACTGAAATGGTGGTTTTCGTCGAATCATCATCGCGCAACACACATGCTATCAACCCAGAAGTCCTTGAAAAAGATTGGAGTTAAAAGTAACTACTTGACAAATGATAAGACGAATCGATATTCATTAGTCCCAACTTAGAATTTTGTGTAAGACATGGATAATCATGTCCTATCATCCATTTCATAACTTCATTAATCATCCTCATCGCCTTTGTTGACGCCAAGTGCTAGAAAAGCAATATAAAATAAGCAAAATTAAGAAATTAAGAAATGACATTTTCAGCGATTTCACGCAGCGACTCAGTTGCATTAATTGGGAACCAAGGGCCCCCTCGTTGTGTTTCATTGTCATTTTCCCTCCACTTTGCCTGCCGCGATTAACCTGATGTTGATTAATGCACAATCCACAAAGTGCATCAAAGCGGCGCATATTATGAATATGTAAACTATGTGATATTATGCTAATTTAGAATTTAATAATAAAAAGTGAATTTTGGGGGGTCCAGTTAAGTGGCTGCACATCCATTACGTAATCGCGATATCATCAAATTGTACGAAGCGTGTCTACACCTACGTAAAGTGTCAGTCCCCGTCATAGGCGTGCTCAGACCCTCTGATTAGGGGGGGATAGCCTTGATGATAGTTCAGCCCGGAAAAGAATAACGTAATTTCATCTCACTTGTTTAAATTTTATTGCATTGATGGGTGTGTTTATATATACACCCCTCCCCCGCCCCACACACACATATAAATACATACATACATACATATATATATATATATATATATATATATATACACAACACACACACACGCACACACACACAACATATACTTATATACCAACAGTAAAAATCATATAAATTGTCTCTCAAATCTGCGCGTTCCTTTTCCTCCAAACAATTGTTCATGCACTTAAGAGAAAACCTTTTAGCAGCAGTCCTTCTCTCCTCGGTAATTTAAAATGCATTACAGAAACAAATTGCGAGCGAAGCGACCAATAAATTTTCAGATCCAAATTTTTGCAAAATGAAAACAATGTCGATTTAATACGGGGAAAAAATTCATGGAGCGCCATATTATTCTCTTTTACAATTTTTTTTTTCATTTAGATCGTTTGGCGTCCAGGGTTAACTCCCGCCGACCCCTAGCTACGGCTCTGAACTTGACTAGACTGCAAGAAAAGCAGACATTGCGAGCGAAGCGAGCAAGAACATTTTACAAAAGGTATTTATATTTGTATAAAATTTGAAATCAAGGGGGCAATTGCAGCTCTGTTCCCCCCCCCCGCAGGTGCTCTTGGCAGTCTGGAAGAAATAATGCAAGAAAGACGTGAAAACAAAATCCATCTTGAGTATCCTTTTGTTCTGCTACTCTTCTCTTAGATTCTGCTACTCTTGCTTTCCTTTACTTCCATGTTTGCCCCTAAAATTTATTTATTTATTTGAAAAGTCCTGAATACAGAAAAATCCATTTTACATCAGGATATCAACCGGAAAAGAAATAAACAAAATAATAAGATGGACACATACACACACACATATACATATATAACAAGAATAATAATAACTAGGGCAAAAAATAATATTATTTACTCTTCAGCTGCTTTATGCACGCAGTTCTGTAAGTCTGTTTTGATAAATGGAAGCCCGGAGCGTCTCTTAATGAGTTGTAAATGGTTTGTAGCCTGCAGAGAAGCGATCTTTGTTCTAAAGATAGCCTTGAAGATTTAATGTAAAAGAAGTTGTTGCATTTACTGTTGGGACGTGGGATTCTGATATTAAGAAGTGGCAAGAGTTCGCTGGTGAAAAGGTGTCCATTAATGATTCTTGATTTCCGTTCAAGGTTGTGGGGGGCTGTGGTTTCGCCACTGCACCCCCTTCTCCCGTAGTTGCTTTGAACTTTCATCGGCTTGAAAATACTTAATTTTCTTTAAGAGTATAATATAGTTTAATAACGGCAATAGGATTCATCTATCCTAAATTTCTAGGTGAAAATATAATAATATAGGGGCATAGATGTCTGGAAGGGGGGCAAGTATTGCCACATCTTTCCCTTAGAAAACGAATGTCAACAAAAAAGTACGTTTTCACATGTATAATTTGATTTCAGTCATAATAATTTACATTAATTATTATAATGAGGATGCAGGAATGCGATAATGCAACACTATTATCGGGGTAATATGCCACATGGAAAAATACCTTGCTTGACTCTTCGTGGAAAAAATCTGCAGACGTCCATGATTAGGGGGCATTTGCCCTCCCCCTGGCCCCCTGGGCGCACGCCTATGATCCCCGTGATGGAAGATGTAGCCATGGACGTCCGCAGGATTTTTTTTCAAGGAAGGCCAAAGGACACATATTTTCCTCCAAAATAGTGATGCCCCCTCAAAAAACACTATTTCAGTCTGAAATTATCATGTTTCTTCAACGAATTTATAAAAATTAACATAAATTACTGTGATTGAAATTAAATGATGTGTGAATTATATAATTTTTAGGTACACATTCATTTTCCAGGGGGGGCGTGCCCCCCCCCTTGCCCCCCCTTCCGGACGCCCATGGATGTAGCGCAAAGCCAGGGATTTAAGATCAAATTTGTTTTGTTATTGTTTTTATTAGTAATTACCTCAGTTTTCTTCCTCTGAAGTTAAATTATTCATGACGACGATTTATGATTACATTAAAGACAAGAATGAACATACACATAGGTTTTGGTCGGAACTCGAACTCGGAACCTTGTTCGGCAAGAAATGCATAAGGCATGAATGTTTCATTGGACATGTTCCTCTACTTCCGTCATTTTATCACTAATATATTTCTTTAATATACAATAATAAATCACAAATTTCTTTAATATACAATAATAAATCACAACTACCTAAAATAAATATTATTTTGCATTTTCACATGCATATGTTTTTTTACGGTTAGAGTGTGAACTGGCACCTGTTTATTTAGATTGTTCTTTATGTTTCGTGAGTAGTTAAAGATAGGAAAAATGCTTGAGGAACGATTAGGGCTATAAGAATTCCGTCCGTGACAGAGTGGTTAGCACAGTGCGCTACGATGTCTGATGTCCTGGGTTCGAATCCCGTCGTGCGTATGGGTGTTCTTTGTGAGTGCCCCTTCATCAATTTCATCATATCACTCATCCTCGTCGTCGCGATTAGCAACAGGTGAAAGAAAAACGACGCTAAATAAGAAAATAAAAAGACTTATAAGAATCATTCTTATTTCCGGACGTGTCCTACATTTTATAGTTGTGTCTGGCCTCCGGAAGGAATTTGAAAGAAATCTCAAATGTCTTATACGTATTTTGGGCATCACGTAACTTCAAATTAGATGGAGAAACAGAAAAACTGAGGGGAGTCTAAGATAACGTGGTTCCTTGGAGAAGTATGCTTAATCAAAGAGTGTGTATGGTTGCTACTGGATGTTCGGAAAAGCTCAGAAATTACTTCACGATTTTCTAGATCCGGAAAAGTCCGGATATATGTATAAAAATGCTTACTTTGTGAAGTTCTTTCGATATAAGTGTCGGTAATTTGTTCGAAGTAACAAGTAATTATTCTACTTATTGGAGAAATAAGACACACAATTCTGTTTTTTTCCCAGTGTATAGTAGTTTTTTACATATTAATAAACAAGAACTTACAGACTTTGTTTACGAAATTGTGAACTTTTTCCTTCCCGAATTCATGGATTGTTTTCTCTTCCTGGCCCATATCGACGAAAAACGTTCTGTCTTACATACACAAGTTGAAATCACATACAGCCGTGCTATTAATTAGCAGTTGAGGAATTTTGAACTCAACCGTTCACTTCAACATTAATTTTTCATCTGAAGATGTGTCATATTCTCGTTATATGCTAAGATGTCCTAGTAACCTATTATATTTACTGAAAATACGATCGTGTTCAACATTTTGAGACATTTTGTCCTACTTTCCGCTGAAGAGTGATCTAATAGCCCTATGTGTGATGAGAATTGTTTTTGCTCAATTTCTGATATAATTTATTCCAGCATTTCCTTCACCTTCTATTACCTTGTTATTACCTCCAATGCTTACACGACTTTTCCTTCGTGCTCGACCTTTGGGTTCAGAAATGTTTACAACACCCCCATCTCCCGCTTGTAAATAGGAGGCAACAACACTCTGGAAGACCATAATGTATACAACTTCTTTACTACATATTTTACGAAAATATTAGAATGTTAGCTTGATATACCTATGGATTAGAACGAACGAAATAAAATACCTATTTTATACGCACACTGGAACGAGCGCAGGCCAGCTGTGAGTCACTCTGGCAGTGAAGGTCAATGATCGAAGCAGTTAGTGCTTGCTTCCTACAAGCAGACGCCTTATCTTTCCTCAAGGAAACACGGAAATCTTCGTTACTTTTTTTTTCGCCAGACTAATGGTGAACATTTACAGGAACGTAAGGAGTAGTATCGTATTTTATTGGAATTAGATTTCGTGGTATTTAAAAGATATCATAACAATATGTAAATCTCTTTTGTGACCTACACTGAACGTATTTTAAAGTTTCATTGACATGTGAAAGCGGAAATTTAGAGATCCTTCTTCCTTACGATTTCTAAACAACCGAAGAGTGTGGTGAACGTGAAACTACTTATTGTTCGCAACAACGATATGTATTATACAAATGGTCTCTAATCAAAAACCCTATTACATCACAGGAAGTGATATTTAAAACAATTCTACCACGTATCCAACGTAACCAATATTCAGATTGATTCCAAGCTTCTGTTTGGTTATTTTGTGTCGCATTTTTACCTCTTGCGATAATCGCGACGATGAAGATGATGGGTAATGGCTACATCTAAGCCTCAACAGGTTTCAAAAATGGATCCTCTGGCTTTGTAGAGAGTTGCGGTGATTTTTATTTTTATTTACATTTTAAGTCCACTTCATGCACACAAAGGCTAATCGAGACTGCATCTACAGTTTAAAGTGGGATCCTAACCACTGTGTCTCCACCGGGTATCGAACCGGGGACTCCTTGATTACAAGGCGACTCCTCTACTACAGCGCCATCGGGAAGGATGTGTGTGTGAGAGAGAGAGAGAGAGAGTGACTTACGGTGACTACGATAATGAAGAATTGAAAGTAGCAGAACGACTAAGCTATTCTTTTGTCAATATTGGGATTGTTAATGAATGTTATGAATGTCAGTTCAAATTGAAAAAAAATAAACTAAAAAATTTCCAGAGTGCCGTTACAAATCGTTAATTTTTCTCTTTCCACACATTACTTTGCTACTATGTAGATATTTGCATGCTAAGATGTAGAAAGTGCTGCATTTTCAGTGTGTGGAATTGAGATTTATTTCTGAGAATGGAGTGAGTAGTGGGAAAAGGATCACCTCTCACATGTTTGGATTATACCCCCCCTTTACACACACGCACACAAAATATATCGGCTGTTGTTCTTATAAGGAAATATAACATGTATGAATTGTGTCAAGAAATATTGGAGCCTATTCACATCCCTACGGAACTTGGAAGAAAGCCCACGTAGGGATTAGGAAGTTCTGTTCCGACAAAAACGGGATGTATAGTAAATTAAAACGCAAAATGCTACCTTGTGCTTTGCACCAATCCATGAAGGCGTATAGGGGGTGTGGAGTTAGTGGAGTTGGGGCCCCACGCTTTCTTCATCAGGCCGAAGGTGGGAATGATGTGATCAGTACCACGCCCCTGGCCACCTTACTCCCCCCTTTTCCCCAGAGTTTCCTCCAGGTACCCACTTTATACGACGCTGGGTTGCCACCGAATCAGCTTGAACAGGTGGACAAAATCCCGATTACCCCCGTCGGGATCGAACCCAGATCTCTCGTATGGTAATAAAACGCCCTAACGACTGTGCTACTGCGGCACATGCAGTAATTAAGGCAAAAATTGTTTTAGCTTTCGTTCAACGTTTTTAGGGGAATCATTTTTGGACATATAACGTGTAGCTCTTGTCGGTTCTGCGACCTGGGTTGAGAAAAGGCGATTTTCTGACGAACAACATTCCACCTGACAAGTCACGTGACTTTCCTACATTTCCTGTGCCTGTTGGCTTTTGCATTAAAGACGAGTTGCTCTTCAGACAGACAGAATCACCCGATCACCTAATGGTGCAATGTGTGTTGCCTACCCTTCCGGCATTATTTACTGCCATTAAAGTCTTATGGGGAAGACCTTTTTTCCACCACTGTACATCATATGCTTCTCCCAGAGTCTGCCCCCCCTCCAAAGCAAAAGCTCAAACTCCGCTCATGGTGGACAGGCCGGGATTCGAACCCGGGATCTCTGGCTTAGTAGTCAAATCAAATCTTAATTGATTTTCGAAATAAGAAGAGTTACATGTACCTTTTTTTAGTAGTCATTCCTCAATTTGCAATCTTTTCTCGCATTTAACGTTGTTTTTTTTAGGAATACTGAGACTTAAAAGGGGGGGGGGGCGTGTTGATGTCACCGCACCCACTAAAGAATGAACGCTGATGACGTATGAGGCCAACGTTCTCGGCAAGTGGGTAGCGATGCGAGTATAAAGCTGATTCGCACCCCAGGTGGGGGTTTTCTCATAAAGCAAAGATGCTTCATAAGTAGGCGTGCCCAGATGGAGCAATTCTAATAAGATGCTAATGCAAGACTGCGTGCTATGCTTCATTAAGCAGATATGAAGAAGGGAGCGTACTTTACATTACCAAGTAAGCCGATTGTAATCTATCTTAAGGATGCTTCGGCTACTTCGCACATGGTTTTGAGGTCAGGACAGGGATAAGAACTGTAGAGCTGCATAACACGCAAATTACTTGTGAAAATAGTGTGCTAAATTACTTACTTTCCACTGCACCGTACATAATTAGATATCAATAGAGTTTCCCTATTATTAGAACAATTAAATCCAGGGCTGTTAAAGGCACAGGAATTTTAAATAAATTCAATTCCGGTCCAGGAGAGAAAATCAGCAAGCGTGAACTGGTTCTGGACCTTAAATAACCTTTTGATCTGTAAAGTATTTAAATTCGGTCCAGAAACATTTTTTTCGGATCAGTTTAAATACTGTTCATGAACCTTTTTACCGGATCAATTTAAATACGGTCCAGGAACCTTTATTCAATGAAACAATACGAAACTTGGACCGAATTTAAATTGTGCGAGGAAAAAGGTTCCAGTCCTCCAGCGGAACCCAATAGAACCCATTAGAATTCATGGGTACCTGTACCTTTAACAAACCTGATTATATTAAGAAGACTTAGATGGGCAGGCCACGTGGCACGAATGTGAGAGGAAAGAAGAGTTTACATGATTATTGTTGGGAAACCTGATGGTAAGAGACCTGTAGGAAGGCCAAGACGAAGATGGAAATCGGGTAAGAATGAAAAGATTGGATTGATCTTGCCCAGGAGAGGGACAAATGGAAGGCTTGTGTTGCTGCAGCCATAAACCGTCGGGTTTAAGAAGGCTAGAGAGTGAGTGAGTTAGAGTTTCCGTTACTACAGGGTGGTCCAAAAGTCGCAGTACAGCCTATTATTTCAGAAGTTGTAAGGAAAATGAAACATTTGAATACACCAATGTAAATTGGGTATGAGGGCCCACCTTTTGAGGTATAATACAACAATGGCCACCATTTTGAAATCCGTCATTTTGAAATGCCGTCCATTTTTTAGGGTCATTTTAGACTCGCAATCTGCGAACTACTCCTACAAAGAATTTTTTATCTTTTGCTTTAGGTTACCCATCTAGTCCGTAAGGTTCCACGAGAGCAGCATCGCCTGCAGTTCAGAATTTCATTTATGTTATCTAGCGTCGCTTTTATGCCACTTTTGGCTAATCGCGAAGATGATCATAAGATATGACATGATGAAATTATTGAAGGGACGCTCACAAAGAACATCCATGCCCAGACCGGGATTTCAACCCTACACTTCTGGCGTCGTAGCGCGCTGTGCTAACCACTCAACCATGGAGGTCAGCCCAGAACAGCTTCGCTAATCACTGGAAACGAAATATTCAATTTGAGTTATGGAAATGTACGCAGCGTTTTTGTCACTTCTCCACAAATCATTCATGTACGAAACACTCGTTGAGTGGGAGCATTACCTAAAGTCAACGCGCTAGCTACGCTAACGACAGGCTGGATTTGAAGTCCACGGAGCGCGCCGACCAGCTGCAACAATCACATTCAACGCACAGTGTTGCCACACATCTACTCTACGCCACCTTGTCCCTCCGCGTACAAGCACCTTCCCACGGTCTCCACATTGAAGTTGCAAAGTACGGCAACAGCGTATCGGCAGTCATGTGATTGAGACTCCACGTGGAGTAGACGAGCAGAATGACAGCTGCGTCCATTGGCTGAAGGTTCAGTGTGATTGGACGAAATCAACTCACCCGCTATTTATCCCCACCCACGTTCGTGGCGGCGGCTTTCTTCAGTTCTTGGACGTTAACGAAGTAAACGGATGGACTATACCTACCTACCACTCGGCGCTACAGCCCTGGGTGAGCCTTGACCTTGAGTGGGGACATTAGTTTCAGATAGAAAAAGAGGAAACGCCAATATTTTAAGAAAACTGGAATATTGCACATTGTTAACATTGAATGTGAAATAATTTCTACCCAACAATGCCATAGTTGATAGTAATAGTAGAGAGGTTGTATTCAAGGGCGCCCGTAGGGGGCACTTGCCCCCTCTGAGATTTCTGGAAAGAGTTAATGTATTTCGAGTAGTGAAATTGTAGCGATATTTTACAAAAAAAAATAATTGTTTTTTGTGACTTACAGGCCGTAAGTTACAGCTACAATTATTATTATTATTATTATTATGTAACGACCGCCATGTTAGGCAGATTATTCGTATACTTTCAAGTTAAGAACTTGGATTAAATTATTTATACTTAATTGTTTTTATAATTCATGTATATATTTACGTTTTTTTTATGTTATAATATTATTCGCGTATTTTTGCAACATTTATTCAGAATTTATATGCTAATAATTATCCCAAATAATATATGCAACGTTTTCATTGTTTTCAAGCACAAGTTAAATACATTTTTTCTTAATATCGATTTTTGTTCAACAATGTACAAGATTGAAGTAATTCGTCTTCGTTATAAACTAAATCTTTATTTAATCATTTTTATGTGCAAGGGCAAATATGATTTATTTGATAAAGTCAGTTTAGTTATTTCTATATAGTTTAACATTGTAATATTATAGCAAAGTATTTCTCCCTCGTTTTCAATAAAATATCGTTTTCCTATTGGCTGTTTATGTTAGGAGTGAGGGAACCACGCTTCGTGTTCTTGGCGATGTAAAAACTTCCACGTTGGCATTTTTAATTGTTGCAAACCTGAACTTTAGCTTACTATCGCTAATTAATATTTTAATATTAGATATAAAATAATAATATCTAATATTAATATTTTCACAAAAACAGTAAATTGGCCATTTTACAAAACAGTCCTTCAACATGGCCAAGGTATTACATGTGATGTTCTCAATGAGTGTCTTTATACACGAAAATGTCCACATTTTCAGCACGTGCACATTTCTCGTGACACCCACCAGTTCCCACAGCGAGTACAAGAAACCCATGTTTCACCTCCATGATCATCGCTGTACAACCTGTTACAGTAAGTGCACTGTGAACTGCATTTTTTGATTTTTGTTGGTTAACTTTTTCGATCCTTTTCTGCTTTCTATTGCTCTTTTTCTTTAATGTATCCACTTTCTTCTCTCACACCTTCCTTATGTGGTCTGTTGACGTCAGGACTGCTGCTCTTTAGCACCTTGCTGTAGCTCTCTCTCTGGGTATTGAAGGGATAGGGCATAACTGCTGCATCACAGAAGCCTGGCCATTATACAAGACTATGCAACAATACATAGTTCAGTTTGTGGCTCATAGATGGCAGCACCTGTTGCCATCACACAGTGCCTTTGTATACTACAAAGAACACATGTTACCGACACAGGACGCTCCCGTTTGCAACACACATCGAACACTAATGCTACGTAAGAATATATTTCACCAAAAAAACAATATGGTTGTTCTTTACTCACCTTCAGACACAGTTGTTTCATTAAAACACGCGTGCGGCTGAACAAAGCACGGAACTCAACATTCACTGTCATAGGACGGTCGCCATAACTCACACTAACAGTTCGGTAGTACCCGAACAGATGTCTCTTCAGTCGTCGAGGCATAGCATACGAGATATAATTTCTGGCCATATTACAAGACTGGCCGTATTACAGGACTTGACCCTGTATATATAAATCGATGTATGTATGTATGTTTGTTCCAGCATAACTCTCGAACGCCTGGAGCAATTTCAACCAAACTTGGTACACATATGACTTACAATCTGTAAAGATATACTGTGGCGGTAAGACACCCCTGGCACCCTTAAGGATGGGAGCGGGAAAGGGGTGATATGTAAAAATAATCGAAAACGACCGATATTAGTGTGAAATCCATAGTTTTCGGGGTCGCTAAGATGAACAGTGACACTCCCAGTGCCGTTCAATTTATTTATTCTTGCTCCTGGAGGTGAAACTAACAATGTTGTTTGTTATCTAGTTTTGAGTTAAATTAATTTGTAAAAGGTTTTACATTATAATTTGCATACTGTACTTATACTTTTAAATACCTGTAAATAAAATTAGTAACATTTTACACTATAGTTAGAATTCATTATTTTCCTGTCTCCGAGCAACGCCGGGTAATCAGGTAGTCTAACTATATAAAAAGCTTCTTGTCCTACATGAATTAATATGTTAAGTATACAGATATGCAAATATGTACAGATATACAGAATATGAAAGTTATAAATGTATGTAATTTTTTAAAAATATATATATAATAAGTAGTAGTAGTAGTAGTAATAATAGCCTAATAATAATAATAAAGTTTCTATGACTCTGCTCACCCTCCTGAGAAAAAACCCTGCGGTGGCCCTTGGGTGTATTGAACTAATTCTATGCCGCTAGGTCACTGTCACAATAAAGGGGCATTACGCCGTCCCGTTTTGCGTTAAAAGAATCGGGACAGAGACTCAGGAAAAGGGACTGTCCCGGCTAATACGGGACGTCTGTTCACCTTAAACCATTACGCAATCGGGAACGGCCATGATTCGAACCCAGGAACCCTGGAGTCGCTGCCACCCCGGCATGGAAGCTTAACGACTTGCGCAAGAGTTCCCCCGTCACCTAGGTCGGGCTATGAGAGTACACAGTGACCTTTTAACAAACTCTTGTCTTTTTTTTTAATACGGTTGATTAGTAACGTACCCCTTCTAAACTTAAATTACCAGTACATATTCTTCACGCGTTCACATTAGTGTACTGCGCACCTTTATTTTGTTATTATTATTAGTATTATGCTTTTATTTATTTTTTTCCTTCATATTTTCTCTCCTCGTTGGCAAGCCGATCATTTTTTTTCTTCGTTTTTCTTAGTCGACCGTTTCTTGAATTTTTGTTTGTCACCCAGAAGACAGAGAGGTCGTACGGCTACCCCAACTCCTGCATTCCAGCGACACCCCAGGATCCAGTATAACCAAACCCCTACATAAGTAACTAAACTTTACATTTTCATCATTTGGACAATTAATTAATAATAGAGTCCTCTATCCATTGCATAGGAATAGAGTACTAAAGCTACAACAAGGAATGTATACAGGAACTAAGCTAGAGGTGAATAAGAACACGAGTTGGCAATTTTGTGTGTTATGTGAAAGGGGGGCTCTTCAAGAAGTGACTTTTTATTTTTTGTGCAAAACCCGGTAAATGGAGAGGAACCATGAAAGACGATTGACCATTGGTCCAAGGGAGGACAGAGGAGCCAAAGTGCGATAGAACTGACGGGCTGATTGGCTTTTTCCTGTAAGAGGGAAACGTGCGTTTTCCAGGACAGTGTGTTTGAGAATCTAACGAGAGGAGGAGTGCAAATGTTTTATAAGTGTGGAAAGGTGAAGAACTTTCTTGTTCTCGAGCTCCTTTGTGTCTCTTCGTGAGGTGGACGAAAGAAGAAGACAGTGGATGAGAGGATTTATCTTCCACTGAGTTGTGCTACAACACGAGAAGATGAGCTCATATCACCAGAACAATTTAGTGCTCTGTAGGCGAGGATAGCTGATCCAGACACGTAAGTCAAGCCCAACTGCAGTAGTGGCAGTGGCACTTCCTACTATCGCCCCGCGTCTCCTAGACCCTCACGGACAGAGGAAATGTGGGGGCGTGTGTACGACCTCCAATTTATCAAGTTGAATTTTTAACGTGCACGAACGGAACTAAACTCACAATTCAAATATTTTATTTTCCTTGGCCAACGGGGTTTTATCTTATGTAAAACAAATGGGTGGGAGAGTTGTAATTCTTAATTTTGTTTATGTCATTCTATTGAATAGATTCTAGTATAAATTGACAGCTATTTATTTTCATTGTCGACCAAGAATAGCAATAGAAAATGGCAGCAACCCTTTCCCAGTGCCTGGTTGGAGTGGTAACGAAGGAAAATTAACACTGACAATCTCATGCTATGAAATTATTCACCCCTTCGCTACCAATCTGCCCAGCACGTTAGTAAAGGATATATATCCACCAAAATTCACCATTTTTGTTCTACCTTTGATGGTATTAACGAAGCAAGCCAGCCGAAACCAAGCGTGGGTCTTGCAAATCCCAAAATTGATATTTGGTCATGCGGTTAGCGGCTAAGGAACCTGTTTCTGTCAGACACCGCCTACTTGTGGGTGTAGGGGGCGGGGGCCCAAAAGCGTGGCTATGCGAAGGTTTCGAAACCACGAAAAAAGTTTTCGAGGTGAACGAAACAAGAGGGGAAAATAACAGGATCTGAAATGCATGTACAGAAAAGTACATTTGATATATTTTTTAGTAACAACGGTGTTTGTCTTTATGTTAATACAGTGTGCGAATTAACGGGGGGTGCCGGGAAGCCCCCCCGAAAACGTTTTATCCCCTCTCAAAGAAAATGTAATTGAAAGCGTATACCGGGTGTCCCATAAGTCTGGACCCATAGTTATTTTTCATATTACCCTTTTTTACTGTTACAGGTAAAATACCATGGCACTAAAAAGGAGCCAATCCAAGTTATTTTACTGGTGGGGACTTTGAACACATCCTTTAATTGAAGGGCTCAGGTGTAAAACATGGTAAGTGACATTTTGGTAATTTCTGAGTTCATTAAGAGAAAAAAGGTTATTAAAAGCTATACTGTAGATAAATTATTTTGTGTTGTGTTTACCAGAAGGCTTCACTGAGTCCAATGCAAATTGTTTGACATGGCGATTTGTTGGCCCCCACCATGTACTTGGATCCAACATGGCGGCCAAGACATCTTTCTGATATTTGCCAAGTAGGTGTTGGCAACACTTGTCTTCGAGTGCGCAGCAAGTATGGCTGCATGACGTCGTTTTGTGTCTACAGTTTTATCTCTTGTCATCTGTGTGACAGGGAATGTGTAATGTATGTAAACATATGTGTGTGTCATTAAACATGTAGTATATATAAGGTGAGTGTCCTTTACAAATTCACCTACCCAACCACCGAAAGTATTTGGATACAAATCGGAACGAGGCTCGCTCACCGACACAATTTCACTCGAAAATTGAAGGATGGCAAATTTTTACTTTGTAACTCAAAAATGACCGAAATGTAACTTACACCCAATCCCTTCAATTGTGTTGAACAATAATAAGTTCCTAACATTAACTTGTTTTGTTCTTCTCCTACGGTTCCAGACTTATGGAACACCTTGCAGTAGGCTATAACATTTCCGAACTACGTGGGTCGTTCAATATATAAGTTTCCATATGCTGTAATTTTTTTTATTTTTAAGATACATTAGAAAACTATACATACATGTGTAGGAGGATCCTTCCTCACTTCTCCACATAATCCCCATAGAGATTCAGGCATTTGTCCCACCGTTGCACCAATTTGTCCATACCCTTTGCAAGAAAGTCAGAGCTCTGGCTATTGAGCACTACTGTCACATTACGCTTCACTTCTTCATCTGTTTCGAAACGGTAACCTTGCAATTCAGACTTTAACCCGGAAAAAGATGGAAATCACTCTGCGCTAAATCGGGGCTGTATCGAGGGTGGAGCAACCGTTCACACTCCAATTCTTCAATTTTGTGTTGTGTTTGCACTGCTGAGTGGGGGCGAGCGTTATCGTCAAGAAGAATGACACCAGCTGACAGGAGACCTGGTCGCTTATGTCGAATTGCGTTTTCCAGTTTATCCAATGTTTGGCAATAACGGTCAGCATTAATTGTTCTTCCTCGCTCCAAAAAGTCCATCAGCAGAACACCCTTAGCATCCATGCTTCTTAACTCCTTATGACGCGAGCCCGTGTTTTCCGAACAAGCATTTACTTTTCGCCCTTGAGCGCATGCGCCTTCATGTCTGATAACGAATCGATTGTTGTTTCTTGTAGACGAAGGATGGCGCTTGTCAACCATGTGCTTCTTTTTAATGGCACTGCTTTATACAATATTTTATAGCACAGGGAAACTTATATATTGAACGTCCCTAGTATGTAATAAACACAATTGGAAAATCATTCGTGTTCATTAATGGTCCCGTCATCAAAGATTTCCCTGCTAAAAAGTATGCAGCCTTGTGGATGAAAGGACACCATACTGCAATTGAACAAATCACCGAGCCAAGACACATCAGGCTGTTTTCTACTTAATTTTTTATGGCGTAGTATTGATAATTTACATTTACATGTTCACAAGAAACCCATAGGTAGGTAAATGAACATTAAGTTTGAACTTGGAATAGAAATTTGGTCAAGTTTTCAGTGTTACTACTTCGGTAGCTCCTTCTGTGTCTGCGTTTGGGTTTTCTTAGGGTGTAAATATACTTAATCTTTCTAAATTACACATAAATCTTATCATAAGATTTAATGGCCTAGGTTAGGTACAAAGTTCTGAGGTACTTAGAACTGGGAGGCAATACTTTAATTTACCGACTGGTAACATATAGGCCTACAGTAAAACCTCGTTAATCCGGGTCCCGATAAGCCGGACTTTGCTTAATCCGGACAGGCAAAAGAAAAAAAAGAAGCAAGGTTTTAAACATGGATGTAAGAAAGGGAGGAGTAAGCCCTGCGTGCTGTTTCTGAAGCCGGGTCACGTGACAGAACCGGAGAAGTCAGACCAAAACATTCGAAGACGCCGTAAGAAAGAATGTAATTTTGTGTACTATTGAGTAAGATTTAGGAAGCAATGGTGCCTGTTCAACACACGGCTGTACTAACAGAAGCGACATGAAACCTGAAGGAATAATATTCCATAAGCAAATAACACTAGTTATAGTTTGGTTTGTAGTATTTAAGTGTATAGTAAAACTCGAGTTTGCGTTTATAGTTGGAGCCTACTTCCAGCCCGCGTGCGCTTGCAGCAGCCGATGCGATGTTCTTCTGCTTGTTGAAGTCATTGGTTGAAGTAGATGCGGCCATCTTACGCAGACTAAACTTAAGCTCCGCCCACTGGCTTCCAAACGAATGCAAGGAGTGGTACGAGACTGCAGGCACATGGTTTGAAATGTGGCTATACGGCGCACGCTTTTAGAAGGAACATGAGTTCGGCCAATACCCAGCCAGTGCTACTGCGCTGTTGCCAAACTAACTGCTAGCGCAAGGGAAGGACAGAAAATTCGCCATGTGTCCATTATTTTTGATAATGCATGCACGATATATATGAGTACAGTGAAATAATATAGTGAATATTTCTACACAGGATTATGATATTATATCACTGTAGCATATACGAGAAACCCATACCTGAAAGATGCTTGAAGGAATTTATTCATCACCGCTCTCGTCATCTTCCTCGGTCTCCGTGTCACTGATTTCACTCATTTCTGAGTCACTCTCCTGGAGGTTAATGATTAGATTTTGCACCCTTGGTGCCTGTACTACTGGTGCTAAGTTTTGAGAGTGACATTATTTAAAATAAAAAGAACACACGGAACACACACTATCGCACGAAAGGGCTGTATTTAATCTTTTCACAAACTGTTCTTTGTAGCGCTCGAGTGAACGATGAGCAAATAATTTTACACCGGCCTTGCTACGAAAACGCTGAACTCAAACTGACCCAGGCTTTCAATGTTCGAGAACGCCCAGAACAATGAAGGATCATTGTTTATATCGAGGCGAATTTAACACCCAAGAACAGAATGGCCGCAGTACTTTCAGATAGCGAGACACCCTTAATGGAAAGGTACGTAAGCGTTGCACAGGCAAACCTAATGGGGGCAAAACTGTCAACCGCGGAAATTTTTGACTTCGCTAAAAACAAAAAACTGGATATTCTGGCCTTGCAGGAACCATATATTTTTAAAAACAAAATTCCATCTGCACCGATAGGGGCGAGAATTATAATGCATCATCAAAATGCCAAATTTGCAATAGTTATTCTAAACAGAGAGATTGTACCAATTAAAATCGCTCAATTTTCTACCAGTCACATTAACTGTGTAGAATTATCCTTGGAAAATTTATCATTCATAATTATAAACTGCTATTGCCAATATAGCCATAATATCGAACAGTTTCTGGAAAAAATGGGCGACGCGTGCAACGTCTATAGCAACAAAGGTCTCCTAATAACAATGGATGCGAATTCCTCCTCCCCGTGGTGGCACGGGCGTGAGACGAATCCCAACGGAGAGCTGGTGGAGGAATTCGTGGCAGGAAATAATCTGTTTGTGGAGAATCTACCAGACAATCCTCCAACTTATAGAGGCAGGGCGGGGGCATCCAGTAACATCGACGTAACTTTGTCCAACAATAGATTACTGGGAAAAGTAAAAGAATGGAAAGTGAATGACATGAAAACTACCAGCGATCACAATGTGATTACTTTTAAAATATCCAAAAATTCAACTGAAGAAGAAAGATCACCAAAAATAAGATATGACTGGGGAAGAACAAATCAACAACTTTTAATTGAATCAATACACCTCCCCCAACAGGCGGACTCCACGAAAACGATAAACGAATGGGCAAGAGTGGTGACAGAAACTATACAAAACGCAATAGAAATTGCAACGCCTAAAAAACAGATTAAACATAACAACAAGCCGTGGAACAAAAAGCTAACTAAGCTCAGAGCATTCATGAGAAAAACACGGAAAATTTATCAAAAAACAAACATTAATGAAATGAGAATTAAAAACTTGGAATTATACAGGGCGGCCAAAAAAAGATATGAAAATGAACTAAGATCCTACAAATGTAAACACTGGAAAAATTTCGTTACAAACAAATTAACAATTGATAAATGGGGACTGCCGTATAAAATCGCGTCTGGGAAAATTAAAAGCTCTCTCAACACTAGAGAAGGAAGATGGAACACACACAATAGATTTGCGAGAGACGGCAGAACAATTACTGCATGGACTCCTGTCGGACGATGCGATGGAGAATGAGGACGACTACCACACAAATACAAGATTGAAACTCCAGGAGACTTACAACAACGATCCAATTCTGCCTTTCGCGGAGGAAGAAGTAGCTCTCCAGATAATGACGTTGAAAAGAAAAAAATCGCCGGGTCCGGATAACATTCCAGCAGAAATAATCCAGATGGCGGCGCAGAAGCTCATTCCAAACCTAACGTCCTTTTTTAACAGATGCTTGGAAGTTCAAAAATTTCCCACGCCCTGGAAGGAGGCTAACGTTATTATAATACAAAAGGATGCTGATCGTGACGAAACGCAGTCGAGATCGTACCGCCCAATCTGTCTCATAAATGTTCTGGGAAAGGTCTTTGAAAAAATGATAACAAAAAGATTATTAGAATTCCTTGCTTTGAAACCAAATACAGGACTCCAATACGGCTTCACAAAAGGGAGATGCACGGAGGATGCAGTAAATACTTTATTAAACACAGTCGCTTCGAACGAAAACAAATACGTGGTGGCAACACTGGCGGATATAACTGGGGCGTTTGATAATCTGTGGTGGCCTCACTTATTCTGTACTCTCAGAGAAATGAAATGCCCGGGCACCCTGTATAGAATTCCGGAGGACTATTTCAGGGATAGAAAAGTCACCCTACATATTCCGGACCAAGATATCGCTAAAACAATAACAAAGGGTTGCCCACAGGGTTCCGTTTTGGGACCCCATCTATGGAACGTGAACTTCGAACCTTGCATCAAGACCTTGCAAGAAACACTGGAAGTAGTTAAGTGCATAGCCTACGCCGATGATCTGATAATTATCACCACAGGAAACTCAA
This sequence comes from Lepisma saccharinum, assembly GCF_977018435.1. Taxonomy (NCBI): domain Eukaryota; kingdom Metazoa; phylum Arthropoda; class Insecta; order Zygentoma; family Lepismatidae; genus Lepisma; species Lepisma saccharinum. The sequence continues at coordinate 15,125,212 of NC_139250.1, read as the reverse complement.
GAGCAGAAATCGAGAAAAATACTACCACCGCGTTACAAAAATGGACACAATGGTGTGATAAAGCTAAATTAAAATTTTCGGATACAAAGACCAAATACATAGTTTTGAAAGGAAAATTTAGCCAACATCGGAATCCATTAATAAGAATGAAAGGCAAATCAATAAAAAGGGTAACTGAGATTAAATACTTGGGAGTGACGCTGGAAGAGGGCTTGCTTTTCAAAAGCCACATTGAGAACATAACCTCCAAAGGGGAAGCTCTCATGAAGAAAATAGCTACCATTGCTTCCAACAGCTACAGACTTCCTCCGTCAGTTATTAAAACTTATCTAGTGTCCATCTACTTTTCAATCATCACTTACGGGGCGTCGGCGTGGGCCTCATCGTCATTGCATAAAATAACGTACGTTCGTAAGCTAAGATCTTCTTACAGGAAAGTAATTCTCAGAGTTACCGGGGCTTTTAAAACTACTTCGTCGGAAGCGCTGTTTGTCATGATGGGAACTTTGCCAATTGATTATCAAATTAAGCTGAGGGCAATGACTTATCACTTCAAACGTGGGAACGAGAGGGAGATAACCGAACAAATGGGAGAATTCCTCCCCACCGTCCAGGAGATCAAGGCGAAGATTCATCGAGACTGGCAGCGAGAATGGGACGAGTGCGAGAAGGGTAGAAGACTGCATAACTTCCTCCCCTGCACGCAGGAGAACGTTTTTAACAGGGACGTCACGCCATCCAGAGGGCTGATACATCTTCTAACAGGGCACGGACCATACGGGAGTTACCTCACAAAAATAGGTAAAAGGGAAACCGACGCATGCCGAGACTGCCGGATGGAAAGAGACACGCCAGAACATAGAGTTTTTTCCTGCCCCGCCTCTGATGAACAGATAATATTGGCCAGAAGAGACCTGCCGAATAACAACATCTTCGAACTGATAAGGAGCGAACATTTAAATAAGTTATGCGACCTCGCAGATTTAGTGTCCAATATCGAGTTGCGGAGGTACCTGACGGAACCGGAAACCCGGCGCCCACCAGCCCCCCCCCCCTCAACAGGAGCCCCGCAGAAGCAGCAGGATACGAAACCAAGTCCCCACACCCCCTCCCCGGAGACCGTCACAATCGCGTCGGGAGCAGATACCACAGGAAGAAGAGGAGTCGGCACCGGAAGATTCAACCCGAAGGAGAAACTTCAGAGCGTCCACTGGGAGACGAGGAGCCGCCGCCAGGAGAGGGTTACCCCCGTCCAATCAGCCTGGAGAGAGCCATGAAGGTTGCCCGGAGAGAAGTCGTCGAAGATGAAAATGACCTAAAAACCATCTCTAGGGATAAAATAATACAATAGCATAATAACGAAAAAAACAACAAAAACAACAACTTTAAAAGTAATATCAGAACCCCACATTAAATCGTGACTAAAGTTTCTTTAATAATACATCCAAGATGAGGGGCCATAAACTCTTAAAAATTTAACTTGAAAATTGCTAGACTTGGAATCTGCTGGAATCCAGTAGGCACCAAAGAGACTTAATATAAAAGGAAATTTCGAACAAACAAATTAAATTAAAATTAATTTTTTAACAATGTAAGTGTAGTAAAAATCATGAACATATATTTATATACTTATTATTAATTAATATAATCTAATATAAAAGTTTGTTTATCTTTTTCCTTTTTAAATTTTTTATTATTATTATTATTATTATTATCAAGTCTACATATAATTATTTGCGTTTTTTATGTCATATTTATTTATCTATTACATATCTAACAATTACAGTTTCCGCATAATTAGCATTCTATCAAAACTTAGTACCCGTTAATTCACGTTAAATTGTGCGGCTGTGATTTCATTCTGAGATCTCATAGCAGCCTCAGTCTGCACGGACATTGAACCTCGCACGGCCACTGTCGCTCCCGTGGAATGCAGAGTCAGCTTCATGTCGCATAACCAAGTTGACACCGAGTGCTGACGCCGGTATCTTATCGGGCGTGTGTCCTCAACACATAAATGAAACAACGGCGAGATAAATAAGGAACTACAAAACCTCTTACAGTAAGTGTATATTAGGAATCGACATCCACTAAATTAATGAACTAGCCCAGTATTTCAGTGCATTTAACTTCCAAATAGCAAATTCTCCCCACACACTACAATAAAGCCTGATCTGGAAACCAGACAGGGAACTTGCGTCCGTGCAGACTAATCCAAGCAATCATTCACCCCAATCTAAACTCTCACCCCATCATACTCTCCCCTCAAGCTTAAAACAGTTCTGGATACCAGAATGGTTGTCCCTCCTGTACATAGCATTTCCTATCGTACTATCTATACGATAACTAAAACTAACCAATAAACTAACATAAACTAATCCATAACTACTATTAACAAGTTTAATTAATTACCAATCATACAAATGCACAGTAAATTTACAAGAAATCTTTAAGACTTGTTCCGGTCACCAGAACGGTCTATTAAAATAATGCAAACTAAAAATTATTAAATGTAGCTATGTATAGAATCTCCATGTATTTTATTTTATTTTTTTGTAATTGTATTTTATGTATGAAAATAAAGATGAGAAGAAGTAGGATAAAAAGGCGGGGGAACCGTTTAAATTCAGGAAACTGACGTCCTGGTTTATTTAAAGGTACCAGGACATTGAGAGCATACCCTCGAAAGTACGCGGGTGGAGGCGGGCTACTTCGGGAGGTTTCCCCCTTTAGATATGTATATGTGCTGTATGTGTATATGTGTATGTATATATGTATGAATATGTATGTGTGTATACATTCTAAAGGCCAATAATAAAAAAAAAACACAGTTTTGCCTAGACACAACAACTCAGCTGCGTCAACACGGTGGCAACGAAAAAAACAGGCGGAAGGAAATGAAAGGTGTTTCCCTTATTTCTTCAAGGAACGATAACTCCGGCTGTAGGCGACGGAAATTCATGGGATTTGGACAGTACAGCCACCCTCTGCGTGGCCCCACCCGATATCGCTTCTAAAAGCGTGCGTCATATAGAAGTCAACAATCGCATATTGCTCCGTAACGGCTACGAATACGTACATCCAACGTCCATGGGGGAAAAGGCAGTCAACCACTGATGAAATTCTGTTTCCCGCAGACTTTGTAAGGTAAGTTACCGCAATAAGGTCCACCTAAAAAAAATTTGCCTTTGAAACTGTCAACTTAGAAGAATCGACAATTATTGTTACAGGACATGAAACTTTATTATGTTGGTTACAGACTATCAATATATAGCAGTCCTACAATTCCTCAAAATACAAAATAAAATGTGATGAAAAAATGTTTGCAATGGGCCTTAATTTGTACCCTATTTCACAATAAGGCCCTAGTAGCAACATTCAAAGTTCGATGATAAATTGTTACAAAACTATGCTTCAAAGCACAAAAAATCAATAAGATCAAATTCATGAGATTATTAACCACTTACGAAATAAATGTCTAAGGTTACAATTAAGTTTCAGTCCATCTAGCAGCGAGGGCAAGTGAAAATGTCCACGTCCTGAGGTAGTATCCCAGCACACTCGTCATGACACATGTCCCGCATACAAGCTCTTGGGCCTTGTTGTGTAACATGGCACGACATGCTGTTTTGTAATATTACAGCTCAGTACAATAAAAGTACAACGGAAACAATTTTTTGTTGTAATGGACACGGTTAATGTTAGATGCAGACCAAGTATTATCCTATTGTCTACACTACATGAACATATATAAGACGAAATATGTGGTTTGAAAGTTATATCTCACTTTTTTGCAACAGCGACAAAACATCGGACTGCTCCAGTTCCGTGACGACTCATACTACGCGGGAATTACGGGTAATGTTCTTCCTTGAGTACTTTATCTGCAGTCGCTCATCATAGTTTCAGAGAAACAGTCAGTGGGCTTTATTGTGGTCCGGGCCTTATTGCGGTGACTTACCTTACTGTACTGTATAGTGTATTTAGGCCTATGCCCTTTAAATACACCATAATAAACGTGTTTTGTTGCTATAAACGGAGTTTATTGCACTTTCTAATGTTCTTTTAGGTTATTTAAGTTAAACCGGTCAACTTATCCCTCTCATTAGTCCGGATTAACGAGGTTTTACTGTACAAATTTGCATACCCATAAAAACCTACCCCCCGAAATGAAACACGGCAATTAGTGCCCCCTCCAAGCGCAAAGCTTCATTGGCACAGTGTGTTAATCTATATATTATTGTTCACTTTTCAATTTTATGTTATTAATTTTGCATTCATTATTATCTTCTGTGATAATTGGGTTCCAAAACCGGGTGGGGGCCGCAAGGTGCCAAAACTGGGGGGGGGAGAGTTTATTTCCCTTGTAGATAAGGTTTAGCACAGTGCGGGGTAAAAGTGGCCACTGTGTAAACCCGTGTTCAGATAATTATCTTTAACGCTTTTAATGATGAAATATTATCCACATGCTCTCGCAAAATTAATTTCATTCCCACTTTCCACATCGACTAAAAAATTGCGACTTCTTAGAACGGGGTAGAACAGAGGCGCAACCACAATGTTTTGTTTGGTGGGGGCAAGTACTAGGATAAACGTACCAACAATAATAATAATAATTTCAATAATAATAATAATGTTAATTAAAATAATGTTACTAATAATATTATTATAACATTATTATTATTATTATTATTATTATTATTATTATTATTGATTTGCTTTATTTTACTTCGTTTCTTGTGCCACTTTTACCTAATTTGCGAAGATGGGGATGAGTGATGGCATGATGAAAATGATGAATGGATATTCGCAAACATCCATGACCAAGCCGAGATTCGAACCCAGGACCAACATTATTATTATTACTATTAGTAGTGGTAGTATCAAAGATGTTATTATCCTCGTAAATTACGCAAAAAGGGGGTAGAAGTTTGTACCAAAGCATTTATCTTCGAACAAGCGTTTTGAATTATTTTTTTAACACCTTCAATTTCACATTGATAACTGAAAATAAGCTACGTACTATTTCTGAAAGACAGAAAATGTTTGATAAATGCATTCCAAATATAATTCTTTTTTACATTAACTTAACTTTCATGCACGATATATGTTTCACATATATGCAACGTGGAGTGACGTGGACACTAAATTGTGTACATATTCAAAGTTTCTTTAATAAATATTATATACAGCATATATTATTTAAATACATTACACAACCAATTCATCCATCTCACAATAAACCAACAGAAAAAAATACATAAATTTTCTCTGAAATGTGCACGCTCCCTTTCCTCAAAGCAATTGTTCATGCATTTAAAACAAAATCAATTAAGACAAGTCTCATTTCTCTGTCTGGTGATTTACAATGCATTACAGCGAAGAAATAGAAATTGCGAGCAAAGAGAGCCACACAATTTTTGAATCGATTTTTTTTCCACGCTGAAATCAATATTAATTAATAGGGTGCAAATAATTTCAAATATCATTTACAACTTTTGTGCCTCCCCGATGGTGTAGCGGTAACATCGTGGCCTTGTGATCAAGGGGTCCCGAGTTCGATACCCGGTGGAGGCACATAGTGGTTTTGAACCCACTTTAAGCTATAGGCTCAGTCTCAAATAGCCTTTCTGTGCATAAAGTAGACTTTAAAAAAACACAAATCAATCAATTAATGTTACAACTTCTTTTTATTTAGATCGTTCGGCGCCCAGGGCGGTCTCCCGCCGTCCCCTAGCTACGGTTTTGAACTTGATAAGACTAAGAAAAGCAGGGAATGCGAGCGAAGCAAGCAAGAAGATTTTATGAATTGTAATTTTATTTGCATTAAATTTGAAGTTCTGGGCGGTAATTGCGCCCTGTATGTACACTTGTTTGCCCCCCTTGCCCCCCTAGAACTCATTTCAATCCAAGGTTGGTGGGGCCCCCCTGGGGTAGAAAATACCCCATATCCAATAACGTGACAAAAGAGATATATCCAAAGCTACGGATTTTCATTACTTTTTATTCTACACCCTATGTCGTTTTAAGGAATGAAAGTATGTTGGTTCGAAACACGCATTGTTCTCTGCTTATTGACGTCATTATTTCAATTCATTGTCATGTAATACAGACCGAATAAACTGGTGGTGGACAATTTGCCTACTGTTTCTTTCGCCGTTGGGTGTACAAGTAAATACAGATATTGAGAGCTTGCAAAGGCCAGGCTAGCTTATCAGTAGAGCCCGGAAGTTTGGTAAAATGCCTCTTTTTATCTACTGCATATATTGATAAAATTTTTCCGGATGTACGTTTTTATGTTGTTTCGAATGTTTTAGAGGCCTTTTCAATTTGCCTATTTGGGTTCCCACTGGCTATTTTTAATTATAATGCCTTTTTTTCCTTTTTCAATGAAATTTGACCATTTTTTTAAAACAAAATGTATATATAAATTATTTTTCTTCCAAAAAAACGTTGTTGGCATTTATTTTCCTTCCGTTTATTATGTGAACAATTTTCGCCTTATTTAAGTAATATTGAACTCATGCATGTTTCAACATTGCTGAAGGAGAAAAGTGTGAGAAGAAAAGTATTTCATGCTGAGTTAGGATATTGCCTTTCGGTTAACATTTCCTTGTGCATGATTCAGGAGGTTATTGACAAGAAACAGCACTAATGCCCAAGGGCCTTTGCATGAATTCCAAAATCAAGTTCTCTATCTTTAGTTTAGTTCTGCACTTTGGAGGGAAAGGATCGTGTAGTTGTGATCATGCCGAAATTTAGTGTGCCATTAAGTGGTAAGTTACATGGTTACGTGCGTGAATTTGGTGAAAGCACATTTTTGACAGACGGTACTATTCTTCTCTGCAAGATATGTGAAAAAACATTCAACCATGAGAAAAAATACTTTATATCTCAGCATGTGTCAACAGCAAAACATAAATCTGCAGTTGCCAAAAAGGTTGGACAGAAGAAGATATCCCTAATTTCAACAGTGGGCACTTCATCCAACAGGCAATCTCAGTTTTCTCTTGAACCGTGCAAAGCTTTCATGGAAGCAGGGATACCTTTCTGGAAAGTGGAAAACAAGTCACTGAGGAAATTCCTGGAGAAATACACTAAAGAAACAGTGCCGTCGGAATCTACGCTGCGGAAAACATATTTAAGCATCTGCTACGAAGAAGCTCTGCAAAGAATTCGTGCTGAAGTTGGTGGAAAGAAGATCTGGATTTCAATAGATGAAAGTACTGACGCTATGGGATGCTACATAGCAATCGCCATCATAGGAACTATGGAACAAACATGCGGAGAATCCTCGTAATTTCTTCTCACGTCAGAACAACTAGAGAGAGCCAATGGTTCGTCAATATCTCAGTTATTCTCAAATTCCCTACTTCTGCTCTGGCCAGATGGTGTACATCATGATGACGTGTTACTTTTTATCAGTGATGCAGCTCCCTGTATGAAGAAGGCTGCCATAGCATTGAAAATTCTCTTCCCGAACATGCTTCATATCACATGTGTAGCCCATGCAATGCACAGAACCGCCGAAGAAGTTAAGAGTGTTGCACCCAGAAGTGGACAGGTTGATTTCGAACACAAAGAAAATATTTCTGAAATCTCCCTCTCGAACCCGAACATTTCAGGAAGTTGCGCCTGAGCTTAGTTTACCTCCGCAAACAGTCTTGACGAGATGGGGAACCTGGATATCAGCAGCTATATATTATGCTAACAACCTTGAAAAAATCAGTGAGGTGATCGATGCTCTTCTAGAAAATGAAGCGGCTTCAATTCGTGAAGCGAAAAAACTCCTGTGATATTCAGAACTGAAGAATGGACTGTCGATTATTTTTGCACATTATGGTGCAAAAAAATTACAAAGCTAGAAAAAAGAGGTGAGACTCTTATAGCATTAATGAAAATCTTTGAGGAATCTGTGCAGCAGATGATGGAAGTGCCAGGAGAGAAGGGGTCAGCTGTTGCGGAAAAGTGCAAACGTGTAGTGAGTGCAAATAAGGACTTGAAAAAATTAAAAACAATTTGTGATATTCTAAAAGGTGAAATGGCTGTTACCGAAATGAGTCCAGCTGCATTAGCTTGTTATATGTATGCTCCAATAACTTCTGTCGAAGTAGAAAGATCATTTTCTATTATGAAAAACATTCTCTCTGACAGACGACTATCAATGAATGTTGAGAACTTAAAAAAAACACCTTGTAGTTATGTGCAATCAAGACGGAGAAAATTGAAATGCTCTTCCCAATGTAGATTTTTAACATTTTGCCAGAAATTATAGATAAAAGTAAGCGACTTCCAAATGTGCCTTTTTTCGGTTTATTTTGCCTTTTTTCATTTTTAGTGCCTATTTTCCACATTATAAATGCCTTTTTGCCTGCCTATTTTAACGAAAATAAATGCCTGAACTTCCAGGCTCTACTTATCAGCTTCACTGGACACCAAACCACGTCTCCAAGAACCATGAGTCATGCATGCAGTCACTGTTGCCAACTTACATATTCTAGATTGTGCAAGGAGCGAGGCAAGAAAGCATTTATCCCATTAATTGATTTGCTTTATTTTACTTCGCTTTTTGTGCCGCTTTTGGCTAACTGCGAAGATGGGGATGAGTGATGATATGCTGAAACTGATGAATGGACACTCACAAACATCCATGCGTCGTAGGGCCAGGGGGCCGGCTATTTATCCCATTAAGAAATATTCATCACATTTTTGGAACATTGCGTAAATGGTGGTTGTTCTACAGGGGGTCCGAAAGTCTTGTCACCCCTTACCAAAAAGTAATAAAAACAATTGAGGAACAATATAATAATATCAAACACGTGTACTGGTTTTAGTAGTATATTCACTTTCATTGACACTGACACCGTCACACATCGAGAAGGTCTGTATGAACACCATCATTTTCGTGGCATAAAATGATGCGGCGCCATGTCCTGTGTAATATTTTACGAAGGTGTGCTTTGGTGATTGTTGCAAAGGCTGCCCGAACAGTGTCTTTCAACTGTTGGGTATTCTGGTATCGCTCTTGAGAAACTCTCTCTATTGTTCTTATTACTTTTCGGTAGGGGGTGACAAGACTTTCGGAGCACCCTGTACATTAAGCTAGTCAATTTTTCGAAGAAAGTTTGGAAGATCTTGCTGCATATTTGTTTTCTTTGTGGTGCATTTTGTTAATTCGATATCCGAATTAGTTGATCAAGACAAGTTTCTCTTTTGTAAAGTTAGGCTATATTATTCGTGATTTGTTTAGTCATTATCCCCTCTAAGGAACAAAAATAGTTGGTTTTCGTAAATTTCATTTTGAAAATAATTTTATCCTCAATTTAGGTTAGGCCTCCCCGATGGCACAGTGGTATCGTCGCCGCCTTGTAATCAAGGGGTCCCGGGTTCGATACCTGGTGGAGGCACATAATGGTTCGGATCCCACTTTAAACCGTAGGTCCAGTCCCGATTAGCCTTACTGCGCATAAAATGGACTTAAACACCGAGTCAATCAATCATTTTAGGTGCAATGTAGTATTTTTCAAGTTCAACCACTTGATTTCTGACATCGCGTTACACTGAACAATTAGAGCACGGGCGAGGGGGTCATTGATTGATTGAATTGTTGTTTTAAGTCCACTTTATACACAAAAGGCTAATCGGGACTGGGCCTACAGTTTAAAGTGGGATCCAAACTATGTGCCTCCACCGGATATCGAACCCGGGACCCCTTCATTATAAGGCGACGACGTTATTACTACACCATCGGGGAGGCACAAAAGATATCATAAAATCAGTATTTTAATTGATAAAGGTTTTTTCACATTTTCATCTTTGTCTCTTATTTCAAAAATTCATCGTTCGCTCATGTTGTTGCGAGTTGTCTATTTCTAAAGACTGCACTGATAATAACACAATGTAAAATAATTGAAACGAGTGCAAATAGCTGGCAGCGCTGACCTACATATTTCAACAAAAAAAACAATGTAAAAATCAAACAGAGAGAAGATTTACGATTTCAAGACCAGATAAGCGACATGAAATGAACCCAACGCACAAACACATATTTCAAGACCCTCAAAGCAAATATGGAGAATGCGAGGCAATCGGTTTGATATAAGAAACATTCTGATGTGAAAGTAAGGGAGGTTATTTCAATCGTTTGCCGTCAGACCGTCGGCCGTCGAGCGGCCGCTTCATGCAACAGTTCCTGGCAAATTGACTTACAGGAAGTCCGTAACAGAAACCGCTTGCTTTGTAATGTTTCCACTTTTCACAATTACAATTGAAATAAGCACGTACCTTGTCGCAAGGATGCTGGAAAAGGTGTCCTCCCAAATACAAATATTTCTGACATCGCTACTTTATCCTCAATTGTCGCGACAGCGCCGGCAGCTTATCGGGGGTCGGGTGAGTTGTCAGCCGCGAGAAGGCGCTTCATACTGCACGAACGCGACACCTGTCGCCAGTGATGCCAACCGTAGGGACATGTCCCTACGCATAGGGACTTTCACTATATTTCGCCCGCGTAGGGACAGATTTTACCAAATAAGGGAAAACGTAGGGACTTTTTTCAATCTTGGAAAACAACATTTTATTGTACAAAGGTGCAAAGCTTACTCGCCAGTCAGTTGCACTTTCTTCGTGCTCGGTTTGGAATGAATGGATTAGTTTATCTGGATACTTTAGCGAGGAGGAGAAAAAAGAACTAACCAACAAATCTCCATCAGAATTTTGAAACATGTTATCGGTTACCAAGAACTTTCAAGGCAAGTTCTTCTTTGAAAACATTTCCACTCTCGCGAAAATAGTGCTAACATTGCCACATTCTAACGCGGGAACTGAAAGAATATTTTCAATGTTAAGTGATACAAAAACAAAAACAAGATAAATAAAATGGATCCAGAATTGTTCAAGACTGCAGGAAATACAGTATCACCAACCAACATCTATCTCTTCACAGCAGCAGCATGTATGACTTCAAATAACATAATCAACACTAAACGACTCAACGTTATTCATTAGGGGTGTGCGGGATCCCGAAAAGTCAGGACCGGGATCGGGGGAAAAGAAAAAGTCGGGAAATGACTTCCCGACTTTTCGGGATCCCAAACAGTCGGGAAATACCGAATGGTCACTTTAAAAAGTCGTTAATTCTCGACGTTTTCTACATTGTAAGTTTCTGGAACTTATCGGAAATTGTAAGTTTTTATTCTAGAAATGCAAAAACAATCACTTAAAGTGAAAAGCAATTTTTTCGTCCCGAATGTCGGGATTTACAAAAATTCCCGTCCCGACCCAAAAAATTCTGTCCCGCACACCCTTATTATTCATTAAGGCAAGAATTTACAATACCGGACCATTCTGTAATTTCTATGCTACGTCTTATACTCACGAAATAATTAGTCGTGATGATTTATCTCAAGTCAACATGTTGGGGTGAGGGGAAAAAAATATTTCATTAACGTGTAGAAGTTGTGAAATAAGCTTTTCAATTCTCGCAATGATTCTCAGTAAACAAGTATAGTAGCCATATTTGTTGATATGAACAATTGACGACGTTCGCAATTAGTTACGCTGTCTACAGCGTTGCCACACTTGATTTCATACTTGGAGAGCATGGATCGTGTAAGAATGGCGGAAGAGAACAGTAAAAATGTTGTTAATATTGTACAGATTGTTAGGTGGAGTGTGCAGGAGGATGGACGTGGGCTAATTAATAAACTTATGGATTTCGGCATATTGCCCAAAGAAGGTGCTTACATGTGACAGCGACAGTCACGATGTAGAAGAACATGTGGAGTGTGGACTGATTTGATTACAGGTAAGTTTGGCAATATTAGTGCATCGATCGTAAAAGTGCAGGATACGAAAATGGCGTCTTCGATGATGAACGTTTGCCGTTAAAGTGCTACGAAAATAAGATTTTTTTATCGGTTCGTAATCACAATTAACGCAAAACTATTCACGTATAGCCCCACTGACCATTATAGGTAAGGTTAGGTTACGTTAGGTTAGGCAAGGCAAACATAGTGTAAGGATCCGCCCTGGATCGTACTTGGTTCGATTGGGTCTATTGAGCCTCGGCTTCACGCTCAGTATCTCTTCGGGGATTGAGTCTCCTCGGCTCAAGGTTCGGGTTATTCCGGCTTCTTCAATGCTCGATGTAAGGTCCCTCGTAATTCTAGGTCAAAGGTTCTCAATGTACTTATAGCTCTTGACCAAGATTCTATAAGCAATCAACAATCCTTTTTCCCACAAGGTTCTGTCGATATTCAGTTAAGTATCCAACTTCCTTTTCTCTTTTCAGCATCTGATCAGAGAACTGAAAATTAATCCGTGACCACAGAATAAGAAAAGGTGTTCCCTGACCAGGGACACAAACGTTGACTACTAACAGTCTATCGACCGATCCCGAATTCCGGTATATCCTACGACAATCACAATCCTCTCAATTACATCTCCTGACCAGGAGCATAGGACCGAGAAAACATAAGCCTTCTGACCAGAAGAGCTAAGTAATTGTCCTAACGATAATCCAGAATAAACTAATTCCTAGTAGCGACGTGGAAGTAAGCGCAGAAATACGGGTGTGAAAAGAAAAGACGGTAATACGAGTTCCGTATTTATCTGGAGTTCGAATAAAAAAGGCCACGGGCCACCGAGCTTTGTTGCTTATATAGGATCTCTCGGTGCCGTGAAGGGTTTAACAACTTTTATCTTAACATCAATTTTACATTACAATAAAATACATATTAATAAAATATCAATGAGGAACATAATTAGCTACATGCAGAAATTACTATTTTTAACCTTTTGTGAATATTAAATATGCAATATAATTTTAATTGTTACACTCAGCATTTAATTTGACTAGGGAGTATGGCTTCTTCCAACTCCCCTCTCTCCCTGCAACGGCCACGCGAAAAGACAACAAAGAAAAGAAAGAAAGTTTACAACGTTAAAATGTTAAGCAAAAATTTCTTTAAATACAGGTTTTGTCTTGCGCGGGCATAACTTTCGTTTACTTTAACGTAACTAAATTCTGATTACACCGTCTTGCAGTAAAAGAATCAGGGATTAATATGATATTAGTTAAATTATTGTCCGCCAAGGGACACGACAGATATAGCGTGGGGAAGACAGCCTAATCTTTCGTCTTTTCCCCGGTTTCAACGTTTACATAAAGTTGAGTCTGCCTGGCTTCTACACAATAGCGATTGTTTTCTCGCATTGTTGTCCCCGATAATGAAATTCCAGCTCAGCTTGCTGGCAGAAAGAAACAAACTCTTTGAACTTATATTTAACATCTGGATGTATAGTCTATATACGAGGTGGTTTCCACTTTTCTTGGTAATTAACCATTAACACCCAAAAATTATAAATACCAAACAAAGGAAAATATTAAGTTTATATTCACATTTGTAACGTGGACACTGCTACACGTTACAATTGCCCCGCTTCCTACGAGAAATTTGAACAATTTTCTCTTTCACAGAAAAATTGTGAAAATTTTCAAAACTTCACTTAATGTTCATAACAATTCACTGGCCACTCTTGAGGTTCCCCACTAGTCACAAGAAATCTGGCTTTCTCCGAATATTTCTCTCCGTCGTTCCTGGAACGGGTGAACTTCTTTAAATTCTGGTAGATGACTCGATCTACAGGCTCCTTTTCTAAAGCTTCGCGCTAGGCCACTGGGATCGGATATGGATTCCTAAACACTGGTTCAAAATCCTTCAACCATATCTCACAATGAATATCTTTAGCACAGGCAGGTCTTTGTGAAAATAAGTGGTGATATTTCATAAGCAAATGGAACAAACTATCCTGTTCACTCTTGGACAAGAATTGACTTTCTTCAACCTTTTCCATAATTTTATCTTCACTGGCACTCCACTTATCCAACACAGCGATGTTTAATCTGGCTTCCTTGCCTAAGCGGAATGGAACTTAAGCAAGATTCCCATTTAAACCTTGGTTAGTGGGAACTACTGGAGCACTCCAATAGTACTGACGAGTCTGCTCAAGCGCTTGTTGTTGTTCAAATGTCCTCGGGAACTCTGACTCATGTGTCAGAGACCCCGAAGTTGTGAATTGCCCGTTAGGAAAATCATAGGTTCTTCTTCGAGGAGGAGATGCTGAGTTTCTTCTTCTCTCGATGTAACCTCCTTCTGGTGCTCTCGTTTCGGGATCAGATCTGGGCTCTGGTGTATTAGGCCGACTCCTATACCACGTCCTTCCTCTAAATTCCCTAGTTTGACGGTAACCATTATTACCTGTCCTTGGTTCCTCGTGGTTACGGACGTCGTTGTTAAAGTTTCTTCCCGCAGGGCCGTGGTTTTCTCGGACGACTTGTCTTACTGCTGTATTTCTCTGCAGTGGTTGCTGGTTTCTAAACCTTCCATTATTACTGTTCCCAGCTTCATTTCTCTTGAACCAATCTGCTCTCCAGCTTTCGGACTCTTCATTCACTTCATATCTTTTCAGAAACGCTGCTAACTCTTCCATTGTCTTCGGTGGGTTAACGAGGCAAACCTGTCTGACTTTATAGGACATCTGTCTAATTATCATATTCACGACTTCACTTTCTATGAGTACTGGAGAAAGATTCTTAAAACCAGCATAGATTCCCCACGCATACTCTTCCATGGTTTGACCCTGGCCTTTATAGTACTTTCTATTTCTCAAGACGTCCAGTTGTCTTTGTTTTGCTTCCTCTGAAGCAAACGTAGCAGTAAACTTTTTACAAAACCCATTGTAGTCCCTAAACTCTTCGTAATGCGCCTGGAACCAATGCTCGGCTTGTCCGGTAAACAATCTGGATAGTAACTGGAGACGATATTTCTGTGGAACTTGCATAAGCTCAAAGCTAACATTTAGTTCCTTCAAATACTTCTGTGCACTCTGAGCTTCAATGTTACCACTGAACTTAGGGAGTTGATTTAAGTCAGATATCCGAGGTAATTTTCCATATCGTCCTTGGATCCTTTTATCAAATTCCGAATCTGAAGAAGATGGAGTTGAGTACCTTCCGCGTCTTCGCATCTTATGACGAATCCTTCCCGGTGGTCTTTCGTCCTCGGAGGAGGAATCACAAGAAGTTTTCTTCCGATTTTTTTCTGTCTTCGAGGTTTTTTCAAACCTACCAGCATCAGTGTTTCCAATGGAGGTCAGAACTTTACTGTGATTAATCCTTTTTTCCATACCTCGAACAATTAGATCTTCCACTGTGGGCCTAACATTATTCTTCCTCGAGATCTTTCTCTTACTCGGAGGTCCGCGTGCACCCTCACACTCAACGTAATCTGACGTCCCTCCAGCTGACTGATGGTTATCAAAGCCATAAGGTGACTTAACAGCGGTTTCCTGTTGAGATGGATCTACGTGAAGTCCTTGAAGCCTGTCTCTCAGGGAGCTTATGTTTTGTTCCACGTTTAATTTCAGCTGACGTAACTCGGTGGCCACACAAGTGTTATTCTTTGCAATGTTATCCACATCTTCACGAACGCTGGTTATATTGTGGGTTACTTCTTCACGTAAGTAAGAAGTAAGAGAATCCTTAGCAATGCAGAATACGTAAGTACGAATGTGAAAAATAACAAAATAAACAAATTTGAGACGTTTCCCGGAGATTGAAATTTTAATAAATAAGTTATTGATTGTTTACTACCACCCCTACCGTTCCTGTAAACAGCTCGGTAATGACCTATATCTGTGATAACAAATCGAGGAACTGTGTGTGCACTCGGTATGACTGTTTAACTGTTTCTAATTTTTTTGAAATTTCAACAGACTATCAAAATCTATGAAGAATGTTCAGATATAGATAATATTACCCCTCCTCACGGACACTGTTTACATGGACAATTCAAACACAACTTACGTTATGAATCGTGAGAAATCGTTGCAGCTTTGAAGAAAATGAAACAGTTACTTACCTGGCAGCAGACTTCACAGGACAGCATTCATCGCGCACAGGCGATAATTTGAAAGCAACACAGTTTCCTGTTATCACGCATTACAGACTACGTGCAGTGCAAACACAACTTGCTATTGTCAATACTGTTTGTTGTATCGAATGTAACAAAACGTTTATCACATAAAAATCACTTCCCATTACACAATACGCATCCCACCTGTCACGGAGCTTCTTGTCTGCTCGCACCCTTCATCCACAAGGGAAAGTAGTTCCACAGACATGTTTTAAATGCGCACTGTTTCTCTCATTTTGAGCAGCCATAATGACACCCACTTATCCCTTGTGCATTCTTAGTATTCCCTTTAATAAATTTAAAACATTAACGTAACATACACTTCCCTATCATTTGTAAGAAAAAGAGACCCTTCTGATTGTGTTTATCCGCGAACTGCTACCGTTGCACATTTTCGCTTACCATACACGTAAAATTCCAACACAGTTGCAGAATTAGAAACAATCCTAGCTTCTTTCTCGGCTGTTTTAATAGTATTTATTGCCTAATTCTGTAACCTATAGTGGTTATTACTTAAAATGAAAGCATATGTAATCATTTATATCTGATATCAATGGATATCTTTCCTGAAACAATAAATGTTGTTGTGGTAGCAGTAACAATGATAGCAGGATAATTTAATTGCATCTGGCTGTTCTGGCACCTAAGGCCGCCCGCAGAGGGGGGCCAGGGGGCTCACTTGCCCTCCTCATAAGGTTAAGATATCTGGAAAGACTTTAAATTTTGAAATTATAGAAGTGCCGTGAAAGACAGCAGATTAAGTGCCTATACAAATTATCCTAGTAGTGAGGATGCTTTATGAGGATTCTTTTAACTGAGTTAAAGCATCATTCCACGTTTCCCCAACTTTAAACACTGCCGCCCCCTCCCCCTGAGAAAATATCCTGCGAGTGGCTTTGCTGGCACCTGATTTTATTTTAAATCGCGTGTTGTTGTAACTATAAAAAGTGGTTAATAAAGTAGAAATTAGTTTCTTCAAGAAATAAATAAGGGGTTTACCTTTCCATAATAACATATCGATATATTCTGGTGCGCTGTCAGTGAATTAAAAATATTTAGTGGGGAATTGTTTATTTTCCTTGTCTTACTGTCAGATTACACTGTTAATATATCATATCTCGCGAGATATAGTAAAAAAGATGAAACTTGATAGATAGCTTCCAAATTATCTCGAAGTACATGTCTTATGATGCAATTTGGTGTATCGAAATTTATTTTCTCTACCATGCATGTACAGTGTGACTCAATGGTATATCAACCCAAACTATAATCGTTCATATACACAGGGTGGTATTTGAAGAGGGCAGGAGAGGGAGTTGCCCTTCTGGTTTATATGCATCCTCCTTTCTGGATGCTGTTTTTTGGCACTTGGCTGAAACTCTAAATATAATTTATATAATATACAGATACTTCAAGGTTATTTACTAGAATTCCATCCATCGGAAATTTCTCAAATGCCACACTTCAGATATAACATATCGTAACGCAGCTACATCACGTACCGCAATGTTACTTCTGCGTTTGGGTTCGAACCAAGAACCTTTAAATTGTATTAATCTCTCAGATGGTTATCACTCGCTTGGCCTAAATGTGATAAATGCGAGAGGTTACCTTCAAAGGAATGGCGATAGAAATTAACTTAAGTTAGTTTTTGGGTTTTTGTACTCTCCATGACTGAACCGATATGGATTGGTTTAGAAAAGGATATTACTTGCCTTACAATTAGATGAAGATTATTCCCACACTTGTCCCCTCAAATGTCACTTGTCTAACTTCCCTGTCAGACATCAATCTCATCACACACCAATGTCCTAATCTTTCTTCACTTCTCTTCTCTCTCCCAATCTGCAGTCATTACTCTCTCTTGTATTCTCGCCAACTCATCTCACTCCCTGTCAATTCCAACACTCCAAGCCTCCTCGTCTCCCAAGTCAATCACCTAACGTTTGCCTAATTGCTTATTCCGCATTCCTTTCTCTGCTTCCTGCTATGCTAAGACTTTATACTTCTTACCCAATACCTTGGGCACGATACGCTCCTCTGCCCCATTAAGAAAATCCCTTGATTTTGTCTTAAAGATGAAAAATATTAAAGTCGATTCCTTCGATGGAGAGATTTGGAATAAACCTTTCAAACCTATATCTTCACACCAGGCTTTATTAATTATAGAGTCTTATCGAGTATTATACATACACACACACACACATGAATAACAAAAAATTTAGTTGGTGTAAATTAGAGTGAAATATTTTTTTCCACAACACACTAATCGATAAGAAATATGCAAATTTTAACTCTTGAATGCAATGCAAAATTGTATAGTAGATGTCTTGTACAGTGGGATCCATTAGTATTGCTCGGCAAATTGTCCATGACTATTTTCATTAATTTTTCTCTTACATGTTATGTGTTTTTAAGCGATGGACTTTAAGTATGCTGGTGCAGAAGTTGTCAACAGCTTGTTTTGAGTTTTCTTTTAATTCTTGAAACTCTTGCTGGGTTAAATTAAAGTGCACGAACATGGTGATGGACAATTTGCACGGTAATACTCATGGATCGCACTGTACAGTCACGGACACTTTTGGGCTGTGATAGCCTCATTGGCTTTGAATGGGGTCATTACAACCCAGAAGTGTCTGGGACTGTACAATTGTACTTCGTGCCTAAGAGTGTACGTACAGAAATAGTAAAAATGTGCAGTAAAAAATTGAATTGTACTTATAGAGTCTATAATGAAGGCTGACAGCATTGACAGTCCCCGAGTTTTTCCTACTTGTAGTAACATATATTTGCCATACTTCGTATTATTTTTGAAAACAGGATAAGAATTTATAATTATACAGGCACGTGAAAATTGCAGAGGAGGAGAGGAGGAGTGGTTAGCACAGAGGGATACAACGTCAGGAATCCCGGGTTCGAATCACGGGCTGGCATCCTCATCTTCGCGATTAGCCAAAAGTGGCAGAAACGAGAAGTAAAATAAATCAAATTAATCAATTTAAGTACTACACCTTGAAGTATGATTTTAGTTTCTATAGATTAGTCAATCGGAAATAATAGACACAATTCACACAGTTTTATTTTGAACCAATAATTGTCAAACAAGACCATGTGAGTTATTACATCTGGTAATGTTAAAAATATATGAAGACTAAAATTGGTAAACGCTGTAAGTGCCACAATAATTCAAACACCATTTTCCACGTTAAACTGTGAAATGTGCCATGCTTTATAATGTGGTAAACGTGAAATGTGGCTGGTAGCCCTCTAAGTAGTTCAAAGGGCGTGTAAAGAGGTCACTAGTGTGCACGTTCTTACGGGCTGATGTGCGGAACGATGCGATTTCCAAACACTTTCGCTTTTGGCACTTACAACGTTTACCACTTTTAGCCCTCAAATGTTGACCACAAAACAGTGTGACCACTTAACAGCCAACAAAATGTTCTAGAATCACCAAGGGTTGAAGCAAACCAAGTTATAGTGTTCTATCTCATACAATGTGAAATAATTAAAAGATCAATAGGCTTAACTAAAACATAAATATATATTTTATATTAGGACAAAGTACAGTTGATTTGTACAAAATAATATATTATTCCGATATGCAAGTCGATTTTTAACTTTTCAGTGCGCACAAGTGCTGAAAAAATACAATCACCATTATCTAATTCAGGTTATATTTTTTGATATATCGATAAATATATTAGTATGTTTCTCTTTGTTTGTCTTTTTTTACATTGTGCACTTACGCCAGGACGGGAATTCAAAGTATAAAATAAAATATAAACCTAAATGATTTCAACACTGTGATTATAACACAAGATCTAGGGTTAAATATTTTGTTTTAAAAATGCGCAACTGTTACATGTAGGCCTAAACGGTGACAAGTTTACGTGAGAATAGTACAACTTCAAATAACATTACTGAAATACCATCTGTTGGATCAAGAAAATAGTACCTTTATTAGAATTTTCTGTGCACCTGAAGTTAAAATGAAAATATACTTATCACATAAACACATTTCAGTTAACACTTCTTTATTTATCATTTTTTTCATTCATATAAAAACAATATTGAAAGAAAAGAAGGTTGAGATGCAGCGGTGTAATGACAGTAACTCAAATCTTATCAAAGCTGAACTTAAGATGGAAGGTCTATTTCTGCCCCGTCTGAACTCCAAGCAAGAAGTAAACCAATTGTGACCAGGAATATGCATTTAATATCTTTCTTTCCAAATTAACTGTTACATTTTAGTAATATTGTACCTGATGGGGATGGTCATTTTTTTAGAATATTTACGAAAGCTGGAACAGAATGCTAGGAGAATGCGTGTTGTGAACATTTTATTGTTTTCTTTTTTTTATCCTTTTAAACAAAGTGCGATCAGTACACCCGACCCAACAGTTCATCAGCCGTCAGCTCGCCATCTTGGTTTTCATCGATGAATTTATGCACAATAATCCTTGCTAGTTCTGGGTTGTTCTGCATCTCTTCAACGAACCAATCAATTGGGAAGCTGGAATAAAAAGGAGACAAAATATGAATTAAAACGAGATGAGAGCATGTCTGAAGTCGAGGATATACGGCGGTATACGTTGTATATCCTCTGGTTAACGTTACTCGCTGGCGTATACCGTCTGCTATAATGTGTAAAAGTATACTATCTACTTTAATCTCGTTTATATTTCCTTATGTAAATTGACCATTATTATCAATCAGTGAACTTATAATGTTCAGAAGACTGTCCAAGGGCTTATGTCGTCTTATCTCGGTTCAGTGGGATCCATGAGTATTACCGTGCAAATTGTCCATGACTATTTTCATTAATTACATCCTATGTGTTTTTAAGCGATGGATTTTTATGTATGCTGGTGCAGAAGTTGTCAACAGCTTGTTTTGAGTTTTCTCATATTTCTTAAAGCTCTTATTGGGTCAAATAAAGTGCACGAACATGGTGATGGACAATTTGCACGGTAATACTCATGGATCCCACTGTACAGTGGGATCCATGAGTAGTACCGTGCAAATTGTCCATCACCATGTTCGTGCACTTTATTTGACCCAATAAGAGCTTCAAGAATTAAAAGAAAACTCAAAACAAGCTGTTGACAACTTCTGCACCAGCATACATAAAAATCCATCGCTTAAAACACATAGGATGGAAGAGAAAAATTAATGAAAATAGTCATGGACAATTTGCACGGTAATACTCATGGATCCCACTGTACCATCTCATCTTTTAACGGGAAAATGAACGTACAAATGGACAAATTGCTACGTAATATTTATGCAGGGACAAAAAAGGAAAAATTCCCGTCTGTGATCATCTTCAGAATCGAATCCGGGTTTCCCACACGGCAGCCCTTTTTGTTAATTCCAGTGAATCTTGTATTGATGGGGAAGATACTTTTTTTTGCCAGTTCTATCTCTATAACAATCAATCTAAAAAAAAGGTCATGATTTTACTGCAGTGCCTGATAAAAATTAATCTAGAATAATGACTCTATTCTCCATGGACTAGTGAAATTAGTATTTTTTTTGCCAGATGCGCTTTGTCGGAAACCCAAAAGCGTAACGTTCAATATGTGTCGTTATTT
The DNA here is from genome assembly GCF_977018435.1 of Lepisma saccharinum. Taxonomy (NCBI): domain Eukaryota; kingdom Metazoa; phylum Arthropoda; class Insecta; order Zygentoma; family Lepismatidae; genus Lepisma; species Lepisma saccharinum. The sequence goes on along the minus strand of NC_139250.1, from coordinate 15,103,638 downwards.
GAGCACAGCAACGTTCGCTTTGCTCTAATCAAATATTTGACTAGAGGAATTTCTTCTTCAAAAACGGTAGTGCATTTTGCTTTGCTTGACGAAGTTGCATATACGGTATATGGAGATATATTACTATCGATTTACATGCCACTGTGAAAATACTATCATTGCTTTTGAATATCTTAGAATTTAGATTTCCTTAATTATTGATAATTTTAATTGTGGTTCAGGACTAAAGTCATTATGAATAGCCAATGAATAGCCAGTATATTAATTGTAAGCTCCAATTCTATTGGACCATAGGCATTTCGAGCCGGCCCTCGTGGCGGAGTGGTTAGCACATGCATATCGGTCCAGTGTTCTTTGAATCAACAGTGAATAGTGCAGTTTATCATGGCTTCTTTAAACTTACAAACGTTTTACGATTAACTGACACCAGAAGAAACACTATACTCCTACTTCCAACAAGATGGAGCCACATGCCACACTTCGAACGAATACCTGGCGTTGGTGCACGAACTGTTTACAGAAGAGGGCACAGTAAGCAAGGGGTTGTGGCCCCCTCGTTCCCCGGATTTGTTCACCAGAAGGTGTATGCAAGTAACCACCATACCCTGGCTGAACTACAGCAAAAACATTACCTACACCATCCGGAGCATTGCCCGTGAAGAGCTATAGGCTGTGTCAGTCAATATGCTGCGACGTGCGCAGAAGTGCCTCGACGTTAACGGGGGCCACATTCAGCATCTCGTGTAACATGCAGATAAGCCAGTGTTCACATTTTCCTACTCTTTCGTACCTTTCTTTCGGTCGGTATTACCACACTGGGCTACTTTTATGTGGACCACTCTGTATAACATGTAGCAGGAAAATCGACCAACAATGCATCAGATCGTTGAGAACATCCACCCCCTATAAAAAATAATTTACTTATGCAAACTTAGGATCTGCAAACGATGAAGATCCAAGGATGGAGGGAAAGAGCGAAGATCAGAAAAGCTTGGAGGCGATTAGTGGAGAATCCAAAACCCACAAAGAGCTGTAGAACTTGATGCAAACACATCATAACTAAGAACATTCCACATAGCTCAAATATACAGCTGTTAGCTCTAGAAACTAACCTATTTATTATTATTTTTTCACATCATAGAAAATTATAATAGGGGTTTGTAATTGTTACTAAACAAAACAATTACTTAACTTTTCATACTCTTACGGTTCCGCAGAATTAACTTGAGAGAAATGGCCGCTCTGTGAGTGATGCAACTGCGCTCGAATTGGCTAGAGGGGTGGACTTCCCGCTGTAACGGGCCAATGGAAACTTTAATGCTCGGGCGCGCGAAATGTTACCAACTATTGAAATGACTCACGTGCAGTGACTGGCAAGGTAATTAATAACTTCAATTTTAATTACATATTTAATGAATAAAAAAATAAAAAAAATCTGGTGGTATGGAACACAGTGCGAAAAAACTGAAAGCTTCAAAACAAGAGAAAGTTGCCACTTAACAGCGCGACCTTCCAGACAAGTTACGGTTAAAGGACCTTGTACCGTACCCGCTTCAGTCGTCCAAAAATGTTTTTCTCTCGTTTCAGGGATGGTTCAAATATATTTATTTATTTACTACAGAAAGGATGTTTAAGAGGTGATGAACTGATGATGATTCGAATTGAGAATGGGCAGTAAAAACGTAGTCGAAAGAAGGTGAAGTTGCAAAAAAAGCCGTTAAGACCTAAGAAAGGCTGAAAAAGGACCAATAAGCCAAAAAACGCCCAAAAAACAAAAAAAGGACAAATAAAATCCACCTTTTTCTGGCTTACAATGACACAAAATGAACATATATTATGTTGGGCCTCGTCTTCGGGACACTAGAAAAAAAAAAAAGAATTTTCCTCAACTTCCGAGCTCTACTTATAATGCTTATAATTTTCTTAGCATGTCCTCTTAATACAGTGATATTTCCGTTACGCAATGTAATTATTTTTCAAATCTCCCATCTCCCGTTGTCAGCTGATTGCCCGTGATTCGCGTGAGAGTCAAGCGTTCGCTGTAAGTTGGTACAGCGGCACCGGCAGCCATTTATCTCAAGTTAATTCTGTGGGACTGTAGTTGTACTCATCTCTCTCGCCCCGAGACAAGGACGAGTTGAGAAACTCGCTTTTGAAGCATGAATTCCCCCAAATTCACCATTGAAACTGAAAAAAATTCCCCTCACAGTCAAAATACCTCGCAAAAACAGGAACTTTCGCACAACTTGTCTTGGGTTGAAACATTCAATTAACCCCCTGCTGATGGGTATAATTATTTTAGTACTAAGCACAAGTAATATTTCGAATTTTGCTGTGTAATCAAATTTGCAGTTTCATTAATACTCCGCTTTACTATCTAGAATAGGTTAGAGCTTCTCGCTTTCATTTCTGCAAGCCACAGAGCGCTCCGCGCGGTACGAACATTTCGCCTGCAGACTGTACAGTGGGATGCATAAGTATTAGCAAGAAAATTGTCCATCACCACGTTTATTCTCTCTGTTATATGTAAGGAAAGTTTCAAGAATTGAAACGAAAAAACAACAACACACAGGCCGTTAATAACCTCGGCACCAGCATACGTAAAGACACGTAAAAACACGCAGGATGCAAGATATAAGTTAATGAAAATAGTCATCGGCAATTTGCCAAGCAATACTTATGCATCCCACTGTACCTCAAGGTCAGGAAGTAGCAAGATAGGAGTAGGGGAACAGCTTGGGTTGAGAGGTAAGAAAAAACAGTTCGTCATTTCATTAAAGTACCTTCTCTTTCTCTTGCAAAAGATACAATGAAAGCACTGAAGCTTTAGGCACGAATCACACAACAAGAACGAACGAATGCAACCGACAGAGCCTCACTCACGCGCTCTTACAACGCTACATCGTTATGCACACGTGCATAGAAGAGCGCTCTCACACAATTACGGCGTGTTGCCCGTCCGTGACTATAATGCATTCACGAAGCAAGCATTCCAATCACGTGCAAAAAACCACAAAACTCAATAAACAACATCAGATAACACGCAATTGGAAGCATGCAGTTGTTTCAAATCAACCTTTTTCGCAGAGTTTCTCAAGCACGTGCAAGCAGGAAATAATGTCTAATTTAACGAGCCCTGTTTTGATTAAAATTACATTAATATCGACATTCTGAGGGAAGAAAAACGTAACCACGAACCAGCTCAGTTTTCTAGAATAAACAGAAGACTAATTGGAACAAATGACGTTTGCTATTGTTTCCCCTCAAATGTTACACTCCTCTTTGTTAGAATTGAATTAAGAGTACAGTGTTCTCCTTTTTGAACAGCGCTCTTTTCCTGCCTACAATTGAAACGTGCTTTCTCTTCGCGTTGCTAAGCAACTTGGATATTTTAATTCATTTCGTTCAAATTAATTTTTTCCCGTGGTACTGCTCGTAATTTCAATATGCACGCTTCGGCTTGCGATATCTCGTTTCGTTCTCCCCAGAGGCTTCGAACTTGAATCTAGATGGCAGCACAGTCGCGTACTTATTATCGCGCTGTTTTATTGCACTTGTCTTAATGGCAAGTCCCTGCATTTAGATGGAGTTTTTTGTGTCTGGACCTAAAACAGTCTCATGTGTATCCTCATCAAAATTTACAAGCTCAAAATGGACACGCACCCACAGAGTTTTAAGTCGCTCTAACCTTTTTCTTGGTTATAATTAGTTGAACCCTGCTTCTTTTCGATAAGTTATGACTAATTATGTTTTTAGAAAGTATACATTTATTACTTATAACGGAAATGTTGACCAACACTTTCGACTGACCTATGTGATAAATGGGGATAAAGGAAACGTTGGCCAGTACATTCAACTGACCTTTCAGGCTGTTCGTCGTAGAGTCTACTGCTGACGCCATAGTCTCAAGTCATTTTAACCTTTTTATTGGTTATAACTAGTTGAAACCCGTTTGTTTTCGATACGTTATGGCTGTGTTTTTAGAAATATTACATTTATTACTAATAACAAGGGCTTGGAAGTTGAAGACCTATAAATTGCCTAAAAAAATACCTCAAAATATAAAAAAAGGACCTACAAACGGAAAAAAGGACGTATAAATGTGATCCAAATTATAATAATTTCAGTTTTAACCTCCCCACCCCCTCCCTCTGCGTGGCACCTCCTTATCTGACTTGAGATCTTTGCAGGCGCGTGCTGTCTGGTCGTATGCACCTTGCTGAAAGCTTCAAAACAAGAGAAAGTTGCCACTTACACCTTCCAGACAAGTTACGGTTAAAGGACCTTGTAGGGTACCTGCTTCAGTCGTCCAAAAATGTTTTTCTCTCGTTTCAGGGATGGTTCAAATATATGCATTTCTTTCTTTTTTATTTCTTTACTACAGAAAGGATGTTTAAGAGGTGGTGAACTGATGATGATTCGAATTGAGAATGGGCAGTAAAAACGTAGTCGAAAGAAGGTGAAGTTGCAAAAAAAGCAATGACAATGACCCAAAATGAACATATATTATGTTGGGCCTCGTCTTCGGACACTAGGGAAAAAAAGGATGGTACTACTTTACTATAGGGGTGACACCTATAAATAATTTATTTCCCACTTTTTTACATTGCTAACGCACTATTCTGCATTGCGGAACATTTCTTTAGGTGAAATAATGAATGTCCAACGAAAATAATGTATATTTCTTACATTTGCGAGTACTTACTGTTACTCGTTATTTCGATTCTGTAACACACATTATGGCGATAGCGTACTGGTTCATCGAGCGTTGTGAGAGTGTTTTGTCGATTTAAGCAGTGTTGCAACCTTGTTCAAAGGAATATACCTACTTTCGTGCCCGGATTTGAAATTATGCTAATACCTAGCAAACCATTGACGTTAGCCCCACAAACCATTTTCCGTAAGGTTAGGCAAGCATAGTTAAAAAAAAATAAAAATTAAAAATACTCGACACGTCATGTTATAGTGAAAACACAGCGAGTTTGAAACACTGACTACGGGGTATACGTCATCTAACACATGGAACATTGTGCTCTCGTGCAGAAAGCAAATGGCGGCAGCAGAAACAGCGTGTCGGGCAGAGATTTTCGCAGGAAACAACATGCATTCGCATTAAAATGGATCAAAACTACATTCACGAACTTCCACAACGCTACAGAAACTGTTTTCCGTAAGTACTTTCTCCTGTAACAAGTAAGAAATCCGTCACCTCTATAGTAAAGTGTTAAAAGGATATTTCCTCAACTTCCGAGCTCTACTAATAACGGAAACGTTGGCCAGCACGTTCAACTGACCTTTCAGGCCGTTCGCCGTACAGTCCACCACTGACGTCATAGTCTCTCTTGCCGAATCCTCTCGCCGTGGAGAGAGCGACGTTCTTGAACCCCCGTATCGTCCTCCTGGGCTTTGTCTCGTATGGTCCAGGCGTGGCGCAGTTGGCCAGAACGGCGAACATGATCACTGTCAAGCAGACGGCCAGTCTCATGATGATGGGAAACCTGTGGAACAGGAGGAAGAGAAACATTACTAAGGCTTAGAATACACCAGGATTCTGAAAAGTAACTTTTTTAAAGTAAGCGAATTACTTAGTTCAAAAAGTAATTTGTTGCAGTCAGGCCCGTAGCCAGAATTTTATTTCGGGGGAGGGTGGCTCATCCCTTATCAGCACGGGCGTCATCATGAATATTTATAGAGGGGTTAGTACAAATAATAATGACAACACTATTCATTGTTATTTTACAATAATACCTATCATAAGTAATTAAAATTACAATTCCAATGAAATTTTTTTGTTATTATATAAATGGAGAGATTTTGTTACTCGATCCACCGTATCAGTGAATATCTAACACAATTGTTTCTACATTATTTTTCTTATATTTTGTACAGTTAGTGTACTAAAAATCATAGTTATTAACTTTTACACAATCGTTCAAAAAAGGCTTCAACAGTTTGTGGTAAATATTACTCATACAGTTATATTCTGTGACCTCTCAGAAACAAAATTGTAAGTTTTGGAAGCTGTGCATCCATTTATTCTTTGGATTAAATGGTAGAATATTAAAAAAATACACTGGTTCCTTCACAACGAATGAAGATATTTTAAAACTTCCAAGATTATTGGAATCTGCATATCTTGCAGTACTATAAAAGTTACATGGTTAAGTTTTGTAATAAAAAGCAACCTATGATCAGTGTATCGGAAATATCAGAACAAATTGTGTAAAATCGCCGAGTTTTGGTTTTTTTTTATTATGAAAGGGGGACAGATAACATGTTAATTTTATTTTTATGTTGTAGTAGTATGTTAGTTAATTTACCCTAAAAATAAGCAAGTTGTTAACTGCTCCCCTTTCTGAGATACAAGAGCTTAAATATCGGAAAATTAGCAAAAACCAGCTTTTTGAACCCCCTGTAACTCAAAAGGGGGAGCAGGTAGGATTACCAAATTTTGAAGATGCTTCATATGAGTGAGCATGTTCAAAATCTCAAAATTTGGTGTTGTTATTCAAACTACTTATGGAGATACAGGCATTTTCCTTTATGACATTTCAACGTCAATTCGTTACATCGCTAGAGAAATAAAACTCAAAAAAATTTGTTAAGTACAAATAATTTTATTTTTTATTCTGTTCTGACACAAAGACAACATATAATACAGATTTCATTAATATTTTAGGTGTTTTTTTTAATCAGCCAGTTCAATAAGCGCTCATACTCTACAACTTGGGGACTTATCTCAATTTAATAAAATAACCATTTTGTTAAACAAAAAAGAAAATGTATAATAGTGTTTTTTTATTGATGAGTAGGTAGGATTAGTTGTGCAAATGTACAAAATTGTGATAAGCCATAACTAATGGTAAAAACAATGTATATTTCCTCATTAACAAAGTAGGGGGCTATTATTTCATGGTCTTGCATTTAAGCAACTCTCAATTGCTTCACTCATCTCTATTTGGATGTTATGTACTCTTCCTGTAGGTGCTGTTACCTCTAATGGTGATAAATCCTTCAAAATGTTTTTTTGATTTTGCCCACACATAGTCATCCTTGGATAATTTGAAACTTGTACTTGGACCACAAGGATGAAAAAAGTGTACATGGAAGTCCTGTTCATGTTCACATATATCTTTGACGACTCCCAGCCACCACTTTCCATCATAAATACATGCCACATGGCTGCCTATTTTAACAGACTCAAATAATACATTGCAACCACAGTCTTCCCCAATAGAAATTCTCATATCTTCGAAATTTGCAGAAAATTATGTCTGATGGACTCTGATAGTGGTCTTATTAACAGGGACAAAACTGTGGAAACCTCGAGTATGCTTTATTGTAATAGATGAAAGAAATCTTTCAGCTAGGAATTCAGCTGTTTCTTCAACCTTTTCTCTAGTAACATATGAATATTTTACCCCTGGTATATTATCTCTGCAGAAAGTAAACATTTCTTTTGGTGTTGCAGAAGCTTGCATTTGGGATATCGGCATCATTTTCCGGAGCATTTATCCAATGGTAAGATTGAATCACATCCTGAAGGATGAAGGTGAAGTTCTCAGCGAAGTCTCCTTGTACTATGCATTCATGTGGTTTGAGATTACTTTTTCTGTCTTTTATGTACTGTGACTGCCTCTTAGCAATATAATGATGCATTCTAAGTTTCATAATCTTGTTTATCCGACATAGACAGTAGCTCACAACGTTCAGTTGTGGTCCACTGTTTGTAGTTAACAGGTGAATCAAGCAGTTCATTGTCAACATCTATGGCTTCACGCAGGTAGTGGTGGAACAACTCAGTCCCTGGACAATTAGGACAACCACGAAGCATACAGTCTTCATTCTCTATACTGCATTATCTTGTTATTGCTGCAGTTAATGTGAGTCAATGTGATGTGTGATATTATTTCTTAAAAATCCATCCTCTAAGGTGTGAACATTAGTTTTAGAATTTTTCCTGTTTCTTATACCAGGAGGCATATGACGAATTGACGTTGAAATGTAATAAAGGAAAATGCCTGTATCTCCATAAGTAGTTTGAATAACAACACCAAATTTTGAGATTTTGAACATGCTCACTCATATGAAGCATCTTCAAAATTTGGTAATCCTACCTGCTCCCCCTTTTGAGTTACAGGGGGTTCAAAAAGCTGGTTTTTGCTAATTTTCCGATATTTAAGCTCTTGTATCTCAGAAAGGGGAGCAGTTAACAACTTGCTTATTTTTAGGGTAAATTAACTAACATACTACTACAACATAAAAATAAAATTAACATGTTATCTGTCCCCCTTTCATAATAAAAAAAACCAAAACTCGGCGATTTTACACAATTTGTTCTGATATTTCCGATACACTGATCATAGGTTGCTTTTTATTACAAAACTTAACCATGTAACTTTTTTAGTACTGCAAGATATGCAGATTCCAATAAACTTGGAATTTTTAAAATATCTTCATTCGTTATGAAGATATTAAATATTTTGCAAAAGCTGATTTTTCGTGAAATTGCGCAATTTTGCGATTTTCGACACCCTCAAACTTAAAAACCATAACAGATAAAAAAATTTGAAACCTGTTTTTGACTTCCCTTTTCCAATTGGTTCAACATACCAAATATGAAGAAAATCAAAAATGGTCGAGCAACCATTTTTATTTTTTTGTGATGAAATTCTGTGGAATGACCCTATAGGGAAAACACATTTCACTCGTTCATTTCGTCATTTTCTACATTCGTACTTACCTATTATGCATTGCGAAATATTGTTTAAGGTGGGATTTCGCTTTTCTCACGAAAATAGCTTCAATTTTCCAGATATCGAGTAATTATTGTTCGTTCCTCTCCCACACAATATGGCGGAGAAATCTTGACTAGCGTTGTCCATGATCAGTGGGTTTGCAGTGTTGCAACCTTCTTCACCGAAAAATACCTACTTTGGTGTTGCTGATTTTGTATTTTTTTTCCGGGTTCGAAAACCCCACGAACCATGCATGCGTAGCCCCACGCACCATTTACGGATAGCCCCACAAACCATTCGAATAGCCCCACGAACCATGCACGGCAAGATTAGGTTAGGTTCTGTTAGGTTAGGCAAGCATAGTTAAAATTGTCATGTTCTGGCAAAACAATGGCGCGGTTGGAAACACTGACCGGGGGTTACGTCATCGAACGCGCAGAACATTTGGTTCACGTAGTCGAAGGTAATGGAGGCAAGAGCTTTTGTGCATCGGAGAGACATTAATGTCGAAAAATACATGAATTACCGGCCGAATAAATTGAACGAAGGGACAAAACACTTCCACGACCTTTCAAGAGTCTACAGAAACTCAGTTCCGTAAGTACTTTCTCTTGTATAATTGAGGAAATGTGTTTTTCCTATATCAAACTGTTACCACATGTTTGTTTGGAATAACCAAAAAATAGTTTCCGTCAACCAAACCTTTGTTTAAATAGGCAAGAAACAAATAATGGATAAAGAGAAAGAAATATTTTGGTAATCGTACCACAACATTTTGTCAAAATTATCAAATTTGGTAAAGGCAATCAAATTTTTTGTTATAGTTACCAAAAAGTTGAACACAACGTGTTTTCTTAATTCAAACAAATCTATTTGTTCTGTGTGGATGTTCTACGAACCGTGCCTTAGGCGATTTCACGGAACACCTTTCACCTTAGCATCCAGAGTGGACACATAGTTGAAAAAGAGGTGCCAAACTTAGCTCTTTCTCCACCGTACAAATTTTCAAGTTAACAATTTAAGTACCTGTAAAATAGTAGCTGTTGAGTAACTGTTGACAATGTTACTTCTATAGCAAAATGTAGCTCTGTTAAGAGCTACTTACTTTTAAAAGTTACTTTGCTTCTGAAGAAGTAACTGTACTTTAAATATATAAATGTTGATAAAATGAAAATAAAGTCTATAGAAGTGCTTTGAAAGGTTGAGAAGGTAGGGTTTTGATATATCGGAACCACGAATTCAAGTCAGTTTCATGGCGGATCTCGTTATTATGGCATCCCTGAGTCATATCATATACGTACAGATCCATGAGTATTACCGTGCAAATTGTCCATCACCATGTTCGTGCACTTTATTTGGCCTAATAAGAGCTTCAAGAATTAAGAAAAAATCAGAACAAGCTATTGACAACTTCTGCACCAGCATACATAAAAATCCATCGCTTAAAAACACATAGGATGTAAGAGAAAAATTAATGAAAATAGTCATGGACAATTTGCACGGTAATACTCATGGATCTCACTGTACAGTAGATGGGGTATTGTAATGGAGACTAGATTGAACGTTGTGGAACGCCAACAGTATAGGTAATGTTTATAATAGTTCTTACTTTTGGTACGTCGTTAAGGCCTCCACACCTTGTTACAATGTACAATGTACAGCGTCAACAAAGTTAGTAATAAGTTGTGTATTATACAGCGTATATTGATACACTTGTATTTTCTGCAAATATGCTGTATAAAGAAACAAACTGCCGGAGTACTAATTGAGGCGAGTGTACAGGCAGTGGCGGCGATTATGGGGGCGAGGGGGGGACAGTTGCCCCCACACGTTTTGCCACTTTTTGCCCCTGCAGCATACTATAGCATCTTAATGCCTTATCTACCAACCGCCGCTACAGTGTACAGGCCTTTGGTAATCACTTCGTTATGGATGCTGGAGAGATAAAAGAATATGAGAGAGAACAAGGGAAAATATATGGTATAGTTCAAGTCCTTATTCGAATGCCAGTTCGGTATCTCGGACACAGTGTTGCCACATGAAGGGAAATTTCCCTTTTGCAGGGAAATTCGGACGCAATTTTTAGCCAAAAGGGAAAGGGGAATTCCGATTAAAAATATAACAATTTCAGGGAAATTTTACGACATTTGACTCCACATTATTACAGTTCATGTTAATTTCCAATTTCATATACACATTTTAATTTTTCTATTTTTTTTATTTCTTCTTATCTCTACTCTTTTGAATATTAGTCTATATCTATTTATACATATTTCTGTAACCTGTTATGTATATTGTACGTCGCTTTTATGCATGTTTCGGATATATTCTAATACTACAATAATGGTATTAATAATGATGAGGATTAACGATTAAGACGATACCCGAGCAGGATTCAAACCTGGTACATCTGGCCAGGAAGTGATGAAACTGACATGTAAATTTTTCTTTTGATACTAACATGGACCAATAGAAATACCATTACTACTGCCACCACGACCAGCACTACTAATAATAATTACAGCAAATTTTACTGCTGCTTCTATTATTATTATTAGTTTTAGTATGACTATTGTTATTATAATTACATGGTTTATTTAGGTGAAGGGAAAAATTGGCCCAAAAGGGAAATTTGGCCTTTGCAAAGGGAAATTTTGCCCTCATATTGTGGCAACACTGCTTGGACATAGCTCGAGAGAAAGCCAACACGGCGCGTATCTGGTTTCGAGCCAGCAGGTGTTTTTCTGAGAAGCATTGTTGTGCAACTTCTACCTGCCGTGTTTAGACATCCAACATGAACTGCGACGACGCTACATTCCCAAAGTCTCCACATTATACAGGGTAAGTCAAAATGATGGACCCGATTACAGAAATTTATTCTGTGAAATCTAATAAACATATGTTTTCGTGAGACATGCGCTTCGAAAGGTTAACTTTCAAAGTTTAGTTTCCACGCAGTGTTTCCACTTTCTACCGCTAGGAGTCAGCAGCGAGCAGCGAGCAGGAAAATGGCGTTGACTGGAGAACAGAGATCTTTCTGTGTGCTTGATTATCATGTGAACAAGTCTGTGATAATCGTAGAGAACCACCTACGGGGAAGGCCATTCGTAAGTGGTATGAACATTTCAGAGATTCGGGCTGCATCTGTAAACGAAAATCGACTGGCCGTCCGTCGACTGGGGAAGAGACAGTAGAACGAGTGCGGAGTCCACAGAAGTCCACCTACCGGGCAGCGAGAGAACTTCAACTTGCACAGAAAACTGTCTGGCGGGTTCTGCGGAAACGTTTACAAATGAAACCCTACCGCTTGCAACTAACTAGTTCAAGCCTTAAAAGACACTGATTATGCTTTGCGCGCGTCCTTCTGTGCTGATTTCCTCGCATTAATGGAAACGGATGGGTTCTCCGAGAGGTTAATTTACAGTGATGAAGCAACTTTTGCATCTCCGGAGGATCGACCTCTCCTTCATTGGCCACCTCGTTCTCCCGATTTGACCCATGTGATTTCTTCATGTGGGGTTTCGTCAAGGATCATGTTTACGTACCACGACTTCCAACAACACTGGATGACCTGCGTGCCCGCATCACAGCAGCCATTGCTGATATTGACCGCAACATGCTACACAAGGTTTGGCAGGATATAGACTATTGGCTTGATGTGTGCCCTATTACGCGAGGTGCTCACATAGAACACTTGTGATTTGTTTGAAAAAAACTTTGACACTTTACCTTTCTTAGCACATGTCTCACAATAACATTTGTTTATTATATTTCACAGAATAAATGTCTGAAATCGGGTCCATCATTTTGACTTACCCTGTATACAAAAGAATAGCACAACACAAAACACAGCCTAGCAACCGCAACCTCACGATATGAAATCTGTAAAGAAACTGAATTAGCAACATCTTATTTACTTCACGTCGACTTGACAAGGACTGTCAGTTTCTAAAACGGACGCTATTGGTGGGAAAGGTTTGAGGGGAGGATATACTGGGCGTCACGTGGACTTGACATCATAAGGAAACTGATCTTTCTTTGAAGTAAAGTGGCGTTCGAATCAGGACTTCAACTTTACTAAAAATAAAGAACGTGGCAGGCGTGAAAAGGCTAAGACAAGAATGCTCCAATCAGCTTCGAGGATTTCCTACAAACCTCTGACCATTGCAAGCTAGAAAACCTGCATTAGCGTATATTAATTATGAACAAAGCACAGAGCGTGTTCGACCCTCTTTTTATTAAACTTTTTTCAGGGGTGAAAAAGAAAAAAAGAGACTACTTCTCTGTAGGATTCATCTTGCCGTATCGAGTTTTGCATCTTAAAAATTCATAAAAGGGAAACCTTTAGCCTGAGATTATGCGCGTGCCGAGTAGAGGTCTTATGTAAATGTTAACCATGAGGAAAGAACGAAGTGTAGGCAGGAAAAGCCAAACGAGCACATAGAGCCACGTCAAGAGTCTATGTACTTACCTCAATGTATGCACCTTTTTTTGTTCATTCATTAACCAGAACTTTGAGTGAAAGAAATGCACATCTAAATGCGTAATTGTAATTCTTCACTGCATAAAATCGACTGTGGTGTGTCTTTTTTTATACATACATCTTAAATATCAGCCTACTTTCAAAGCAAATTTGCATGGTTGTAGGAATGCACCCCTGCTACAAGCTACAAGTTCTTCCAGAACTGATGGAAGGAAAACTTTGATGTATTTATTTATTTATTTCTTCTTTTGGATGGCGAAGTTAAGGCACGAGCCTTTTCTTACACTTAACCATCTCTAATTTACATTTTACAAATTAAGTTGAATATATAACAGTTTGCGAAACATAAAACATCAAAATACGAAATAAAATAAAAAACACAAAAAGAGAAAAACACACAAAAAAGGGAAAAAACACAAAAATACACATATATGCTGTAACAAACGTAAAAAAATGCACGTACAGCATGAACACACACATAACATACTTAAAATACAGAAAAGTCGATCTGTGTTTGTCCTACAAATTTAGATCAAGAAAGGTTTCATTTTATTGTCTTTCCTTGGTTTCAGTACTGGTAAGTTGCCTCCAGAAGATGCTTTCTTAATTTTGAATTGAAATTGCCGAGAGAAGAAGCGTTTCTTATGTCATTAGGGAGGTCGTTCCACGCTCTGGTGGCAGTGACCGTGAAGGAATTTCCGTAAAACGCTGTCTTGTGGGAGGGGATGGTGAGCAGGGTATGTTTCGTGAACGGGTAGCAAAGGTGTGTGCTTCGGTTAGGGCTTGAAATCATGAAAGTAGGTATGCACTATTTTGTAGAGCGCTGTAAGAGCGTGGAAGCGACGACATGTTGAAAGGTCGAACCAGCCTAGGTCTTTGAAAGCCGGGGTAAGGTGGTCAAAATATTTGATGTTATAAATAAAACGTACACATGCATTTTGTATTTGCTGTAGACGTCTTGCTAATTCACCGTTGAGGTCAAGTCGCAGTAGTCTATTTGCGACAAAACTAGTGATTCCACAAGTGTTTTCTTTACCTCTTGTGGTAAGATGTTATTAGGAAAAAAGAAAGTATATTCGGAGCAATGAAATACATTTCCTACTTCAAATATCTAATAATCTCTTTGGTTAATTATATTTACAATACAATGAATTCACGTTTCTTTTTTCGGCATCCAAGAATTTTTAGCGGGTGGTGGTTTTATGGTGCTTGCGCAACACCCATACACCAAGAAGAACTAGGATTTCTTTAAAAACATATGTTTTCGTTAGAAAGATGGGTTTCAACGCCTATTGAGCTCCCTTCACAATGACTGATGAAATATTAGTGAAAGAAATCTACAAATGGAAACCACTTGGGACACGAGCCTTAGGCAGGTCAAAGAAACGATGGGAAGATGAAACAAAAGATTTGAAAGCCATGAAAGTAAAAAGAATGGACGAAAAGCATGCAAAAAAGGAAAAAAATGGAAATATATTGTTGAGAAAACCAGAACATTCAATATACTATGAAGCTGTAGTGCCTTAAAAAGTAGAAGATATAATGAATTGTAGTTGGATATTCATAACAACGTATATAGTAATCCTATTTAAAATTTAAGTATGTAACACATGCATATACAGTGCAGTATTTCTAGTGAACGGAAATTTCAATAACTTCTTTCAAAGCATTGGGATTGGAGATAGAGAGAAGGGCGGAGGTTATGGGGAACAGATAAGCAAGAACAATGCATTGATTTGCTTAATTTTATTTTGCTTCTTAAGCAACTTTTGACTAATTTGCGAAGATAGGGATGAGTGACGATATGATGAATGAATCCATGCCCAGACCAGGATTCGAACCCTGGACCTCTGGCGTCGTAGAGCGATGTGATAACCACTCCGCCACGGGGGCCGGCGCAAGGACAATGGAAAGACAGAGAAAGGAACAAGGTATGTTAAGAGAGAGTTTACAGAAATCGAGAGAGAGAGAGATATACGAAGGTGGAGAAATATGAAAGAATAGTCTGTCCACGTTGACACGTTACGTGAGAAAATTG
This sequence comes from Lepisma saccharinum, assembly GCF_977018435.1. NCBI lineage: Eukaryota > Metazoa > Arthropoda > Insecta > Zygentoma > Lepismatidae > Lepisma > Lepisma saccharinum. The sequence continues at coordinate 15,088,379 of NC_139250.1, read as the reverse complement.
CTCAAAACTTTACTAGCGCGATATTACAAACACTTATCCAAAGTTAGTCTGATAAGGGTAAAAATATTTCACCTAACCTGCTAAATGAAGTTACGGGACACTAATGAAAATTCCAGTTTTATTGTATACTCGGCAGCAACAGAGAAACCCGTATTGGCGTTCATGAAAGTTTTGAGCGCCGATTGCGCCATCTATTAGACGGAAAGAAAAACAAGTGGAGAAAAAGAGGGTCTTAATTAAATTGATGGAGGCGGGGAATATCCATTTTGTCCCTAATGTAAAGGGGCTGTTATTCGAGACTACCGGTGACGCAAATTGTCCGTGAAGGGACGCCATTTTGGTCTCCATTCCTGAGTGTTCGTGTCGCTTCCTTCCGTTATTTACTTCCCCCGATACACACTGATCACTTTGTACGTGCGACTGTCTTTTTTCTCTACGTTGACGAACGCTGCCAAATGAATTGAGTTGATTCGTTGAACGACTTCGCTTGATAGTAAAATGCCTTGTAGTGCTTTCGTGAAACGAGGACGTACGCAAAGGATGATGGGACATTCTCCGAATGATCAAGAATTTGCGTTTCTGGTTTTCATTGTATAAAAGTATTGTTAATAAAACTGAAGAGATACAGGGAAACAGAATAAATTTATTCGTTCTTTAAAGTTGGTCCACGGCATGTGATTGTTCATGTCCGCGGATTGTCAGTGTTATGTTTTGTCAGTGTTACTCAGTATTTTGTTTATTTAAAGGGTTGTCACTTCAGAAATCAAAAACCAATCATTCTTTAGACCACGTTTTGGATTAAGAACAAGTTTTAAGAAGTATTATGGAAACGTTAAATTTAAGTAAACTTTTTTGTTAATTTAATTGAAATTTAAAGTGGTTGAGAGTTTTGTTTTAAGCACACTTTATGCACAGATGGACTGGGACTGGACCTACAGTTTAAAGTAGGATCCGAACCACTATGTGCAGCCTCCATCGAGTATCGAACCAGGTACCCCATGATTACAAAACGACGACGTAGGGAGGCGGAGCATAAAGTAGTTGTGTTCACACTTTATAGCTTAAATTCCTGTCATCATATATGAGTGTGAAATGGACTTGATTGATTGAATTCGATTATTTACGTCGTTTTTATTAAACTTTTGCGAATCGCGACGATGATATGATAAAATTGATGAAGGACCGGGATTCGAACCCGGCACCCCTGGCGTAAGAGTGCGATATGCTAACCACTTCACCACGGAGGTCGGCGTAGACTTAAAAAAAACTTTGTAATGACAAGAATTTTTAAAAATACGTACTTTTCGAGAGCAACTTATTTCTTCTTAATCTTCTATCCTTACATATTCATTCAAAACACATAAAAATTAATTTGAATAATCAAAATAGAAGAAATAAAATTTCATTAAATTAAACAACTGCAGTGGTTTGATTAATTAATGAGCCAGTCCTTTAAATTTTATTGCGTCTATATTTTATATTTAACTATACTATGGTTTATGTAACTTATCGAAAATTAATATTAATTTTAGAAGATCATTAGTACAAGAGAGAACAACCTACCTGCTGTTGGATAATAAGCCTTTTCGAGCAAGGCTTCATCTCCAGGAAAGTATCAACTCAGGGCAAGCCCTGGCACCTGTTGGGTGAGATGAGTCAAGGCAAATGGATCCTAAACCTCTTCCTGCTCCCACAATAGGCAATAATTAGGTTGGAGAGTTCAATGAACAAACCGATCTCCAACTGCGCACTGGTAATAATCAAGCTGAAAAGTTCATACGAACTAACCGATCCAGTTCAACACGTTCTACAAGATATGACTCATCTAGAAAAAACTTATTGTAACTGAGTTACTTTCTAAGCAAAGTAACCGTAAATATAACTCAGTAACTAAGTAATTATCCAACGACTGGAATCAAGAAACTAGGAAAACACAAACAAGGGAAATTCCGTCCTTCCCTTACTCCAAATCAAGCAGTGCAAACTAGGACAGAGGAGTGGGAACCGCCACGCCATCTCTTGGTGACAGATTTAAGCTCCGTAGAGGAATAATCTTGAAGAAACGAGAGGTGCTGATTGAAGAATCAAAGAAAGGAAGCTTCATGTTCTGTGTATTCAATAGCCTGCGTCTGTGAGCTTCATTTGTTTTCTACGAACGCTGATTGCTCTGAAGACAAGGAACTTCCCGTCTTCCGAACAGAGAAGGAAATTAACATAAGTTACAGCGATTGTGACTTTTGGAAAGAAAACAGGGAGACGAAGGGAGTGGTATTAAACTTATTCCTTGTTGACTACACTGTGACATGAAGGTACATAGGGACAGGCGCAGATCCACGGGAAGGGCGGTAGGGGCGATAGCCCCTCCCAACTACCAGGCTTTTGGATATATTATGCCTAATATTTATGAAGACTGATATGTTCTGTTTCTTTCACCAAGTTTAACAGGTTCAATAATATTTTAAAAAGTATTATTTAAGTCTATATTATACTCAAGATAGACCAATCGGAACTGGACCTACAGTTTAAACTTGGATCCGAACGACTGTGCAATATGCGTCAAGAGGCTGTCGAACCCGAGACGTCTTGTTGGAATAGATTTTCTTTCTTGATTCACTTTATTCCTTGTACTTGATTGATCAGTTTGCCGTGGCAGTGAGGGATTATGATAATAATATACAATGATAACTATCTGGGATCCTATTTTTGCAAAATAATACTCTAATCCCTGGAAAATGGAAGTCAGCTTGTTTCCTGTTTACAGTATACATTGTTTATGTATAAAAAAGAAATGCAAGTCTGTGTAGTTATAATTGATTCTTGATGAGGTAAGGTACACTACTGAAATAGCCCCTTCCAACTGTAACATCTGGATCCACCACTGCATAAGAAGAGGGGTGGAGGTAGGGCTCGATATTTTCACGATCTGGCCGTTGTGGTCAGCACTACGCTCCGGTTTCCTTTACCCCACGCAGTGATGTGCCGTAGACTATAAGTTTACGTCTACATGCGTTGTCTACACGTAATCTACGCGTGGATTACATTGGGTTGTAGTTTACATAGACTACGTAGACAATCTAAAGTGCATTAAAATTAATTTTCAAGGGTTTCATCAAAGGAAAGTGACATTTTCAACTATACTGGTTCCTAAAGAAATGAAGAGAATCTTATATACAACAAAATTTCTCTTCTCTTCTATCATCAACTATGGAAGAAGATAAATAGTATGCAAAAAACAACAACAGATGGCAGTCGTGAGGCAAGAGTGGTCTTTTCCCATAAAATACTAGAATATTTCATATATTAGGTTTCTTCCTAGGTGAGAAATTGTTCGAATTTGGAAGAAAGAGTATGAAAAGTTCTACTAACACATCAGCAACTCATACGCAGTACACTTTTCTTTTAATTCCACGGCACCCTTTGCTAAGTTATCACCTTTCGCCATGTTGTTTACATAGATTACGTAATCTACGTATATAAAATAGTCTACGTGTAGAATGTAGACTATCGTTGTTTACGCGTAGACGCTCATCACTGACCCCAGGGTTACTCCAATCACCCATTTATTAGAGGCTAGGTACACTCCAGCGGCTATTATACAGACATGTAGATAGATAGCAAGAACATATAGCACACACAGAGAGAGAGAGAGAGAGAGAGAGAGAGAGGGAGAGAGACGAAAGGAAAGAGGGAGAGAATATTGTTTAACACCAGAACGACGAGAAGTGTCGAAATTACCCCTACCATCGTCGTTTCTATAATTCTTATTTTTTCCCTCGAAATGTTGTAACTTTTCATAATTCTTTGTCCTTTTTAAGATGGTATATCGAAATCTACTAACACCTCACTGCACAGAAAGCCCATATGTTGAAAAACAGATTTATTTCACAAAACGAAATAAGAAGCAAACATAGTACACGAATACTACAGCTTTACGGAGTACTCACGGCCAGCCCACTTCGAAACACGGATTACACACAAACATCGTGCACCGCTCACAGTCTGTACAGCAAGTGTCTGACGTGAATCACTCGACCCCGCCGGTCAGCGTTGCCATTTGGCAGTGCTGCCCTCACATAATGGCGGAATTTACATGCACTACACACCTTACGGTCATATCTCCCCCTCCCTGGAGAGAATAATTTTTGACATAGGAAAAAAATATTTACAATACACAAAATATACAAGAAAATATAACAAGTTTAGTCCAAAGTTCAAAATAAATATTTGAATAAACAAAAATCAACTTAAATCTTTATCCGGTTCCACACTTCAGGATATTTGTTCATAAATTCATCCAAATAAAATTTCCTTTTTTCTACACTACAATTCCATTTTTTCAAGTTTTCTACATGATGGTTTTCTGTTACTTTTCCTTTACTTAATTCAATTAAACTAAATACACCTTTTCTGAGTTCCTTAAAAACATAATAAGGACCTTCATATACATTACAATATTTTCTAATTCTCTTGTCAACAAGACTACTGAGATAATGTGTTTTGAGAAATACCAAATCATGAATTTTGATCTCATCTTTTTTCTGTTGTGTTACATTATGTCTCAAGTTTCTCATTTTTCTCTTATTTATATCCTGCATAGTGGCTGAAAAAAGTTTATCATCCCAATCCTTTTCTTCTGTCTGGGGAATATTAAAACAATTTATTACACTGGCATCTAACTTACGATTGAACATTAATTCCACTGGTGCATATCCTAAATTGGAATGGATACTATGATTGATTAAATGAACAATAATATCTATATATTTAGGCCAGTCTTCTTGACTTTCCGAACAACACATACGCATCATTCTATTCAATTCTGCATGTACCCTTTCTACTAAATTAGAACTTGCATGATAATTTGGAGTATACATTATTTTAATACCTAGAGAACTTAATGTATCCACATATTTCTTTGAATGGAATGTTGTAGCATTATCAGAAACAATACCATCTGGAATACCCATATGTCTGATGTACCCTTCTTTGAAACATCTTAAAATACTATCTGTATTACAATTACGAATTGGATAAACAAAAAGATATCTTGTTTTTAAATCTTGAACTGTCAACAAATATTTCTTGCCACACTTGCTTCTGACAAGTGGCCCTTGAACGTCAAAAAATAAAATAACACCATTAGAAGAAGAATCATGAAAAGAAAATACATTTTTAGATGGATGTCTGTCAGCTTTAGTTCTTTGACATACCTCACAATTCTTAACATATTTCTGCACATCTTTTCTCATTGCAGACCAATAAAATATTTTATTCATTCTTCTGAGCATTTTGTCTGCTCCAAAATGACCCATGTTGTCATGATATGACCTTAAAAGTATTGGAACTAAAAATATAGGTATACACAACTTATAATGATTAATGAAATGAAAATCACGATACAACAAAATTCCATCTTGTAACTTAAAATACTTTTTCCAGTTTCTTGATCTAGGTTCTAAAGTACCTATAGTTATGTTTCCAGATAAATAATCAATGATTGGTTTAAAAATCAAATCTTTCTTTTGTTCATCTATGATAACTTCTTTTGGTATATTAACAACATCATTCCTTAATAAATCTACTACATTTACATGCAAGTATTGAGTACTTTGATCTGAAAAATTTCTAGAAAGAAAATCAGCTAACAAATTATCTTTTCCTTTGCAGTACTCCACTTGAAAGTCATAATTTTGGAGTTGTAAAGACCATCGCAAAAGACGTGAATTCCAATTTTTTGCATGTCGAAGCCATATTAGGCAACGATGATCACATACAATAGTAAATCTGTTACCTAGGAGATATTCCTTGCATTTATCAATACAAAAAAGAATACTAAGGCATTCTAATTCACTAATTGTATAGTGTGACTCATAATCCTTAAGAGTTCTACTCATGTATGATATTACATGTTTTTCACCATTAATGATTTGGTATAAGTAACCACCAAGACCAACAGAAGATGAATCGGTTTGAATGTAAAATCTGTTTTCAAAGTCTGGATGATAAAGCTTGACATCCTGTACAATTGCTTCTTTTAACAAATCAAAACTAGATTGTTCTTTGTCTCCCCAGTGCCAATTTTTTCCTTTTTTCAGCAACTCATACAAGGGTGAACATAAATTCGAAAAATTTGGAATAAACTTCCTTAACCAAGTAAAACATCCAATGATTTTTTGAAGACTTTTAACATCTTTAGGAGGTTGTAATTCAGCTATTGCCTTAACTCTATCAGGATTCATACTGATACCATCTTTATCTATGATATGTCCTAAATACAATAGTTTTTCTTTGCAGAAAAATGTCTTTTTCAACTTTATGGTCATTCCAGCCTTCCTAAGCTTTTCAAATACTTCTCTCAGATCTTGCAAATGTTTTTCAAAACTTTCACTACGTATACACAAATCATCAACATATATGACAACAGAGTCACTTAAAGTGTTACCTAGAACTTTAGACATAGCCATTGTGAAAGCTTGGACACCGTTACATGTACCAAAAACCAATCTCTTGAATTGAAATTGTTTTCCTTCAAAAGCAAACGCCGTGTAAGGCCTAGACTTTTCTGTAAGAAGAATCTGATGAAATCCAGCGGACATATCTATGACTGAAACATAAGGTTTATTCTTAAATCCTCTTAAAGCAAGTTCAATATTTATTGGACGTAATTGGCTGGTTTTTTGATGTAAGTTTATAAGCCTAAAATCTGTACACACTCTTATACCTCCAGAAGATTTAGGTACTACAACTAATTGATTTAAATATGGAGATTCACAAATTTCAATTATATCCCATTCTAACAATTTCTCAATATAATCTCTCACATCCTTTCTATATTGGTAAGGAATAGGGTAAGGCTTACTTACTAATGGTTCTTGAGTATCTAGTTCAATGTTATGTTCATATACATTACACACACCTGGCTTTTCATCAAATAAATCTTGAAACTCTACAACCAAATTCAACAATTGATCTTGTTCTTCTATTGACAAGATTTCTGCCTGATCTACCTTGTTTCTCAAGTCTGTAGTATTGGCAATCATTTCTGATACATTTTTATTTAATTCAACATTCAAACATTCTTGAAATATACCATCTACTTCTTCAGATACACATGGTAAAAGCTTAATCAACTTTTTACCTTGAGCCGTCTTGAATAACAATTCATTACATGAAAAATCAATATTGGCTCCTATATTGTATAAGAAGTCTAAACCTAATAAAATTCCAACATTTAGGTTTTTTACCACTACAAATTCTATTAAAATATCTTCTCCATCAAAACTTAGATTGACAATGATCTTGCCTAATACCTTTTGTTGTTTCTTGCCAGAATAATCTACAAGTATTATGTCTGTTACTGGTTGTAAAATTGGTCGTGTAACTTCTTGAGTAATCTCTTTCCATTTATCTGCAGAGAGTAACGAGAGTTCACTACCCGAGTCTACGAGGCATTTACAATCTAAACCATTAATTTCACAATTAATAAAGCATGTACCTTTTATTTTTTGTCTAACATTAATAGGCAAATTCATGTTTTTTGTACTGAATTTCTCTTCTTCTATCATCAAGTCATTATAAAAGTCAACATCTACTTGGCAAATATGTACATAAGTGTTAAGCTTAGGTCTACACTCCGAATTTATGTTAGTGGTTTTCAATAAAGTTTCATCACTACTGTCAAAATCTTGTATCTTATGTTGGTATGACACAACAGCATTATCTTCGCCTATTGTACCCTGTGTCGCCATACTAATAGGCTCACAATTTAGTTTAAACTTTCATGAGGCAAAAATGTAGAAGCTTCAGCTCTCAAAGAAGAATTTTCTCTTACACCACTACTATTATTCCTATTTGGAAAATTTACTGCGTGTACTACACCAGTATTTTCTTCAAATTCAGTATTAGTACTACTTGTTCGCATCAGAGGTTTCCTCTGATTAAACCTATTATATGGACTATATCTATTTCTATCATAAAATCTACTATAATTTTCATTTCTGTAACCTCCTTGGTAATCATTGAAATTATTCAGAGATCTATTGTTTACAGTATTATTTCCAGATTGATAATCTGTATTGTTGTTATACCTTCTATAGGAATTAAATCTATCACGATTGTTGTTACCAACATTTCTTGCACTATTATTTACATTTCTGGATGTATTTGGTTCAACATTACCATCAAACTTTCTTACATTTACTTGCCTAACAAACCTACTGGATGGCTTTGAATCTACATCATAGGAATTATAAAGAGCTTCATGTCTTGAAACTAATTCAGCTGCAATTCCCAACGAGATATTAGGCTGATTAAGTATAGCCTCTTTCACTTTCATTGGCATTTGATGAGCAATGAGAATAAGTTTTTGCTGATCACTCATTTCAGGTTGAACTACATTTAACACATTTACCTGTGACCAGAAATAACCTAACAAACTTTGTTTACTCTCCTTGGAAAATTTCTTACATAGTACATTTGTTAAACAAGTACTCTTCCATGATGGACTTTCAAACACATTTAGAAACAATGCTTTAAAAGTTTCATAATCATCTATCAACTCTTTGTTTTGATCAAACCAATGTTTTGCAACACCCTTAAGAACCATAGGTATGTACTTCATGTAATGTTTAATTGGAATGTCTGACATTACAAAACTATCTTCAATTTCTTTTAAAAACTGAGACGCTAAGTAATCTGTCCTTGTAGCATTGAAATTTGGCAACCTTCCAATATCAGAGTATCTTAATACACCATGCTTTTTCTTGAACCTTCTATTCAGTTTCACTAGCTACATAACCTTTTCTATCTTTATTAAAACTAGATTTTCTTTTGTTAACACCATTTCCACTTGTTTTCAAAGAATGACTAAGTCTATATTGTTTTTTCTTATACTCTATTGAGCTTTCAGTATCAGAATTAGAAGTATCAGACTTTGTACTAGTAGTTTTCTTTCTAAATGTAACATTGGAACAACTTTCTACTGGATAGCTCTCATTTATTTGACTAGATCTTGAAAAACGTACATGACTAGCAATACTACTGGGATTTTTATTAAAATCAATAAGCTTACTGGTGCTTTGCACTTGACTTTTGTTAGTTTGTTGCTGAGCAATGACCTGCAATGCTCTTAAGTCTTTCGAAATATCTCTTAACTGATTATCAAAGTCAACAAATTTATTTTCAACTATTTCTACTTTTGACGCAATGTCAGTTACTTGTTGAACACAACCCTTATATGTAATTTCACATCCTGCAATTTTATTTGATACCAAATGAACGCTTTGACTCAGGTCCTGTATTGTTTGACCTGTCTTCGTTGAAAGTTCTGAGAATTTTTCATGTAATTGAACAATACTAGCATCCTGTTCACCTACTTTATTAACAACAGTGTCGTACCTAGATTGGTCAGTACCGATAATGGACTTTATTTCTCGAAGTTCAAGATCATTCTGTTTCACGTGTTCATTCAACCTTTCTTGTAACTTGTTACTTTGATCGGAGCAGTTTTTTGCAACCGCGTCAATTTTTGTTTCTAACTGGTTACGAAATGACTCAAAATTATTCTTTACATCAGTTAAAGACTCACGAGTTTGAACACACAAATCAGTAACTCTTTTCTCAACCTTCGCTTCAAGGCGAACAAATTCGTCGTTAAAGTTAGATTCAAATTTATCTAGTTTTTTAGACACGTTTTCCTTCACGTTAGCAACACAGTCTTCTACTAACCTTAATTTCCTTGTAACACTTTTTTCTACTTCAGAAAACTTCGAACCCAACGACGACAGCTGTGAATCCATCTTTTCATCCCTCGTCGCGACGTTCTCTTGCAGGGAGGTAACATTTTCTTGCATGGAAGCAACATTTTCTTGCAAGCCGGTAATCTGGGATCCGAAGGTAGATAGCTGCTGCTGCAATACGTCTCCTAGTCGAGATTCCAACTGCTTCAACGACTGCTCAATGTCTGGTTTTGCTGGCATTTTGCTGTAACAAGTGACCTACTTATCCTTTCCACTATACGCACGTAGCTGGTAGTCAAAGACCATCTTCAACATTCGCGACCATCACAGTACATGGCACAAAACAGCTGCTTACCTTCGTAGTGAAATCAACTTCTCCCTTCGCAGCACATTTCGTAACGTAACGGTCAAAAACTTCGTGTTTCGTTGTGTGGTCTGATATTCGGTCCGTTGTTCGTGCGCCACTTAACACCTCACTGCACAGAAAGCCCATATGTTGAAAAACAGATTTATTTCACAAAACGAAATAAGAAGCAAACATAGTACACGAATACTACAGCTTTACGGAGTACTCACGGCCAGCCCACTTCGAAACACGGATTACACACAAACATCGTGCACCGCTCACAGTCTGTACAGCAAGTGTCTGACGTGAATCACTCGACCCCGCCGGTCAGCGTTGCCATTTGGCAGTGCTGCCCTCACATAATGGCGGAATTTACATGCACTACACACCTTACGGTCATACTACACAATATAATTTATTTCTGTGAAGTTTCATGTTATACCCCTAGAACAGCGGGAGGGGTCAATTTGACCCCTGTAAAGTTTCATTTATGCGTGTTGCAATATCAGCGTTAGGTTGCGGTTCCTGTGTCAACCTGCCTTTAGCATGTTCCCACTTGTCACAGTTCATATGTCGTCATGTAGGTAGTGTTCTTGGACCGGGAAGGACGTCTCCGAACATTCCCGTGATGAAATGTTTCGTATTCTGGAGTGTTGAATTGTTGATTATTATAATTTTTATTTGTAATCAAAACGTATCAAAAACATCTAAACACTTTGATTAGAATACATAAAACACAGAAAATAATATAAATTATAAATATGTTCCCATTCTAAAATGATTATAATTTTTAAATGCATTTCTTATGAGGGGTCAAAATTACCCCTTTCCGCTTTCTAGGGGGTATCAGATCTTTCGCCGTTTTAGTGTTAAACTCACCATACCACCTGTCCTTTCATTAGGCTTTGATAATATCAATGAACATGTTTTACATTGTAACAGAGCCAGGATAAAATATCTTATTGCACTGCACTGCACTGCATAAATTTGAAGTTGTGAAGTTGATTATCGGGTTGGTTGGCCCCTCGAATCTACGAAATTATTTTAAATAATTAGGCTTAATTGGTAATCAATAAGCCCAATCAAAAAAGTACATTCTTTCATCTCTTTTCATAAACATTTTGTTATTGGTGGATTTCTTTATAAAAGTTCTTTGTGCAGTATTGTTACAAGTAGTCAAGTTTTATGCTATATTATGTATGTACCATCATATTACTCAAATAGTTGTGAACAAGTATATCTTTCATATATATTACATCATTTATGCTGTTAAACGCAATAAATAAGTTGTCAGTTTTAAGGAGAATGAGTTTCTAGAATCATGGTAACGTCGCTGGCGACATCTAGTGCCATCTCGCGCATTTAGTAGTGCCACAATTAATTTATACAACGTTTTTGTTTAACTTAGGTCTAAGAGTATAGAAGGAACTGCTCGTTGGACAAAAATGCTACACAATGAAACGAAATTTGACCTAGTAAGTGATGCGAGTGTACTATGCAGCGTATCAATCCATAGGATTGTATGTTTATTTTATTAAGTCTCTCTGAACGCTTCATGTTGACCAGGGCATTCACTTGTTTTTCTCTCAGCTGTCTCAAGCCTCTTAGGCATGTTTAAAATGCATTGTGTTGTGCCATGCAAACCTCCTGAGCATTCAGGAACAGGTAACACTTCTGGTTTTAGAGTCAGCGGTTTGCATGGTAGCAATTATGATAATCACACGATTCGGCGATTCGGCATCGAGGAAGAGCTCGATGGCCAGGGAATATAGAGGTGAGACAAGCTGGGAGGTGACTGACTTTGGAGATTGAGTGGAGAGAGTGAAGGTGGTCAGCAAGTCAGTAGGTGAGGAGTACTACAACGCGCTGGTCAACAAATAGGAGACAAGCTTACAGAGGACTTCGCTATTTTGATTCAGCTAAGAGACTTCAGACAGGTAATTATCCTACACCCAGCCATGATACAGGTTCAACGGTTCACAAAACACAACGAGTGTCCATTGTCTTTTCAGTAGTTTAATTCCTTTGTGTAATTTGTACCTTTCGCATGCCAAGCAATAACTCGTCATGTCAATGACGAGTGGTCTCATCAAGAGGATGAATGATGAGTAGTTTACATCACCCCATCAATTAACTGGTTAACATTCTAGGTGCTCTTAAGATCCCACGAACTTTAAGGTTCGTTACGGCAGTAAAATACGATCTATGCAAATGTGTTGGATTTGTACTGGTACATTGGCAACAGGGCAAAAAAAGTTGTTTTTTTCTTTCTAGAAAACCAGCACAAATAAGGCAATGCTTAAGAATGTATTAACTTTCCTAAAGAAAATGCTTAACTTTCTTAATGCATAGATATGTTTCATAGTGAAATATCACGGGTAAAAATTGTATCGTTTAAGGGAGCTTCCAGACCGAAGCGACAAGCGATATGTATTCCCTGGAAACCAACCCTGAGAAATGAATGGAACATTTCGAACCAAAGTGACACATGGCGTTCGGACTGGTTCCTTTCTTCAACGGGGTGTATCGTGTTGCTTCGGTCTTGCGCATGCGCGGGAAGTGCTTTCTTATAGACTGAATAGGCCCGTGTCGCTTCGGTCTGAAATCTCCTTAAGTCATGCCAGGGAATTGAATATCAGTATTTTCGCAATGCTTCAAGAAGAGAAGGAATGCACCTACTACTCTATGACAAATATTTGAGACAGTAACAATTATAATGACGGTATGAGAAAATCCAAGATGGCTTTCTGCCCAGCCAATTAACCTGCCTCACATGAGAAGTTTTCAGAAAAGAGTACAGCAAGAATCTCACCCCATAGAATAAGAAAATACGAAATAGAAAGAATTACAGAAAGAGAGAGAAAAAGAGAGAAATAGAAAGGATTAAATAGAGAGAGAGAGAAAGATAGAGAAACAGAAGTATATAGAGAACAAAGAAGAGATAGAAAGAGTTTGAGTCTTAAGTCCATTTTATGTGCAGGTAGGCTAATCGGGACTGGTTCTACAGTTGAAAGCATGTGCCTTCACCGTGTATCGATCCCGTGACCACTTGATTACAAAGCGACGACGTTTCGACTACGCCTTCGCAGTAGTACGGGAGATAGAAAGGGAGAAATAGGAACAATGGAATAATGAGCGAGAGAGAGAGAGAGAGAGAGAGAGAGAGAGAGAGAAACATAGAGAAACAATAAAGGATAGAATAGTTATAGAACGAAAAACAGGAAAGGATAGAATAATTGTATGATGATAGAGAAAGGGTAAAGGATAGAAGAATTACAGAAAGAGAAACAATAAAGGATAGAAGAATTGTATGAAGATAAAGAAATAGGGAAAGAGTATAGGATAGAGGAATTGTAGAAAGAGAAACAGGAACAAATAATGAATGAAACTAGAGGCAGAGATAGAGAAATAGTAAAGCATAGAAGGAATTGTATGAAGATAGAGAAATAGATAGGGAAAGAGTAAAGGATAGAAGAATTATAGAAAGATGCACAGCAAAGAATAGAGGAATTGTATGAAGATAGAGATAGAATAAAGGATAGAAGAATTACAGAAAGAGAAACAATAAAGTATAGAAGAATTGTATGAAGATCAAGAAATAGGGAAAGAGTGAAGGATAGAAGAATTATAGAAACGGAAGCAGTAAAGGATTTGAGAATTGTATGAACATAGAGAGAAAGTAATGGATAGTGGAATTGTAGAAACAAATAAAGAATGAACTAGAGACAGAGACAGCGAAACAGTAAAGGATAGAAAGAGAAACAGAAGATGGGAGAAAGAAAGAAGGTGGTAACAGAAAAAGGGAACTAGAAAAACAGAAATATCATAGGTAATAGAATAAGAAAGAGCAGGAGAGATAGGAATAGAGAAACAAAAGGTCGAAGTTCAGAGAGAGAGAAAGATATGAAGAGAAACTGAAAAAGGAAGATAGTCTCAGTAGAGAAGAGCTGAGAAAATATTTTGGACACTCTTGAACCCACCCCAACCAAATTTTCTGGTCTTCAATTTATTCAACAAGAAGGTCACCTTGGCATTTTTCCTTAGCACAACTTTATTATTCCTTATTTTTATAGTTCTAAAAGTTCGTGTAATAATCGGAGGCTTTAAACAGAAGATTTCTTGGGAAGAATTCTGTAAGAAAAGATTCTTCATCAAACTCTGTGATCCCATAAATGTATTCTCTACTTTCACACCTTGTCGACTCAACTCTGCACGGAGCTAATTCTTAATCTTTACTTTGTAGAAAAATCTCTCCGCGGTGAACTGTCAATCTTCATCCAAATTTTTGACGTAAAGAGGAAGGCGTTTTACAGCAAGTGCTTTTCCCATGAGCAGTGTTGCTTACCTCAGAATCAAGATTCGCCTAGACATCGACAGCATCGGGATTTGGAGGGCATTTGAAATCAGTAGTCCCGGGTTCAAATCCTGGCCTGGGCATGGATGTTGGTGAGTGTCCATTCATCAATCACATCATCACTCAACCCCACGCAAATTAGCCAAAAGTGGCACAAAAGGCGAAGTGAAATACAGTAAGGAAATCAATGAAATCACTAGGTGCTGAAGAATATTTTTACAGGGAGATGGACACAATGGCGTGTATCAACAACCTGTATTCATTTGTTACTTGATACACACACCCACACATACACAACCACCCCCATATATATAGAGTCATTTTAACCTCACAATACCTGTACTTTGTCAAAATAACCCTCATTACGGTTATATTACATTTGGAAAAGAAATAACATAAAAATAACTCACTCCGATAATCCAATAACTGCAAAACAAAAAAGAATGTTTCCCTCCTATTTCGCACATGTTCCACAACAGTCTGAATAGTATATACTACTTGGTCATTATTTCCCGCTCTCACCACCAGGTTACAGCACCGTACAAGAGAGATATCGTACTGTTTCATATTACACCCCCTTTCCATATTTAGGCACTGTCCTCCACCATTTGATGCATCAATATGTGTGTGTTATTAAGCATATTTTTTCTGCACCTTTTTGGCTAATCGCAAGAAGGAAGATGAGGGTTGACTAGAAAAAAATTGATGAATGATGAATAGCCTGACACTAAGCCCAGGCCACGGTGGTAAGATCAAAATGCAACCTAACTTACTTGGCCCCCCGAGCCGGATATATACATACATGTTTGACCATATGTCATGGAGGAATGGGAACGTATATTCTATCCCCGGAGCAAGGCCGCGCATAGCGACAGGGAAGGGGAGAAATCGAGTGGGCAGAACGAAGCAGTACACGCTGCTGCGAAGACTGCAGACTCTTTTCCCCCTCCATGCAATCCCGTTCCCTCTCACGTGTTCGCATCACAACTTGCGCAGACACTTGTTTCCGTTGGCTTCCTCCAGAGATAGGCGTGACAGGGTGTAGTGCCCCACACATTCAGAGGAGGCTCGCAGTGATCAGCACCACCCTCCTCGGGATTGTCCCCAGCTATCCATTTCATTAGAGGCTGGTAAATCCCAGAGCTCCTCAATTCTTTGCTCAGATCAACCACGAGAATATGTGTGTTTGTGTTTTTACCATTTGCCTTTCGGAAGTGTTGTCTTATATACATTTTCTATTGGATAAAACTCAGGCAGAAGCTCATAGCTTTCCTGGCTGTGAATTAGAGAGCAAGACGTCGGTTTCTTCAGCGACATTACTCCACTTATCCATCTCTAAAACTTTGAATTCTGTTATTAAAAGTCAATAATGTCGTTTATCTCTTGCAGAAAATATATTTACGCTGAGAAGAGAGAAAGTTTTGCTATGCTAATCTGGTGAAAAGATCACAGGGTTGGATAATCCGATAAATTCAAGACTTTCCCAAGTTTATCTTCTGCAGATGTAACCAGATTTGGTGATTTTCTTAGGGGGTTATTCTCATTATCTCTGTAAGCGACGGGCTACATACAAACTTACTCTCGACTTTAATCAGATCAAAAGTCTTTCCTTCTTAGCTTCTTGATCTGACTCGAGGGTTAAAGACCCTCCTTAGGACGAAATGGCCGCCATTACGATCGTGAATCAAAAGTGGGTGATTTACTGGGGAGTTGAGAAAATTCTGTCGCGAGAATGTTATTACGGTTCGCAGATTCGGAATCGCTCTTCGCTTGTCCTAACCCTCTGCTTCTATTTGGAAGTCATTACCATTTTGTCTTCATGTGAAGTCTTGAGGTGTTTCATCAGCTTTCTTCTCTTCACGCCAAAACACGTGACGTAATGGCGCGCAGGTGAGTCAAACAGCCAATCGCTTCTGAGACTGTAACTGATTGGTCCGCTTTCTATTGCAATGACAGTTTGGCGCGAAAATGAAATAATTTTAGATGGCTGATGTTATTTGCATCGTTTCACCGCGTGTTTTAGCTATTCTGTCGGTCTCTTTGTTATTCTGCTTTTTGCGTTTATTTTCTAAAGGCTTACTTTCTATTCTCATCTTTGATTTATCTTCTCATTTGCTTTCTCTACCTTTGATTCCACTCCAAATATATCTTGCTCTTTTTTTAACGTCTCTTCTCTTTGTGTAGTCTTAGTTATCTTACTGAGATATATTTTTTTTTCTTATTATTGTTTAAACGCAGGTTTACGTTAATTGCGTACTTCTCTCTTCTTTAGTTTTATGTCTCCATTCTTTTTTCATATATATTTTAATGTCATTTTAAAATAAATTTTATATTATTATTGTAATTTTCAACACTTGATTACTTCGCTTTTCTTGCACTTTTGACTAATGAGGATGAGTAATGTGATCAAATTGCTGAGCGGACACTCACAAAGAAAACCTACACAGAGGCCGGGATTCGAACCCCAGTCTCTGTCTTAGCCATTCACGTAATAATAATATAATGTTAATTAATTTATATATTATGACTAGACCTATAAATTATATTAACGTATTAATTTAAACATTTATATTATTATTATTATTATTATTATTATTATATTATTATTTCTGAAACACTTGGTTCGGACCCCTCCAACCCCCGTGGCGCATACAGGATTTTTCTCAGGGGGGCAAAGTTACATAAACTTTTATTATTATTATTATTATTAATAATAATATTAATATTATTATTTATATTATTACTGCTATTATTATTGTTTTAATTATTATAACAATTACATCAATATTACTACTACCACTACTAATATTTGTTTTTTAAAATTACATACATTTGTAATTTCCATGTTCTGTATATCTATATGAAATTTGCATAACTGTATACTTAGCATTAATTCATGTATGACAAAAAGCTGTTTTTTATAGTTAGGTAGTGTAAAATAGATTGCAACCTTAAATGCAACCTACAGTACTTCAAATAATAATAATAATAATAGTTGCTGTAACTTACGGCCTGTAAGTCATTGCAAACAATACTTCTTGTTGTAAAATATCTCTATAATTTCACAATTTGAATTACATTAACTCTTTCCAGAAATCTCAGGAGGGGCAAGTGCCCCTCCGGCTCCCACCTGCGTGGTTACGAGTCATGGAAAAGGATTCTTAATAAGTATTTTCTACCATTTCCTTGTCACTGTCTTTACATCCTTTATACCGCTACCTTCCACTCAGTGGCGTACCCAAAGGGGGATTGGTGGGGATTATACCCCCCCCCCTTTGGCGCAGTATTCCTAAAAAAAAAAGAACATGAAATGCAGCAAAAGATGGCAAAATGAGGGCTGACTACTATAAAATGAATAACCCCCTCCGTTCGAAACCACTTCTCGGATAGTCTCACGGGCAATATAAGAGACGATAGCTAAATCAACAACAACAATACATTAACGTGAATCTTCACCCTAGCAACCACCAATAGAACTCAATGTAATATTGTTACTGAAATTGTAATGCAATTGTTATCGATTGTTACGGGCTGTCGTAACTACATTAACGACAACTGGGAACAACAGTGAGTAAAAGCACATCGTCGGCTTTACTCCCCAAACTTTCCTAGCTAATCGTGTTAGCCAATGGCCAGTCCACTGACTTGGCCAACAGACGTAATCCTCAGTCCCTCGAGCTCAGTGTTGCCAAACCTGTTTCTTAGAAAAGAGCTAATTTTCAGTCACGTCGAAGGAACTGAATAACGAAGGTGCAAGAACCTGTCTGCACGCAGGGAACTAAATGCATCATATCGATTGATGCACCAGAATGCATCGATTGATGTTTTGTAGCTTCTTCAAAGAATCAGATTCACATTTGATGCATTTTGGTGCATTTTTGTATGTCGTGAAAGAAACACCAAAGTGCATCATTTTATTCAAGTGAGGATTTCTTTCAGTCGAGATGCACTTTAATGCATCAGCTGATGCGTTTTGATGCACAGACCAAACGTTTAAGTGCATCAAGGTGCATCAACTGATGCATTAAAGTGCTTCCAGACTGAAAGAAATCCTCACTTGAATCAAATTATGCACTTTGGTGTTTCTTTCACGACATACAAAATGCACCAAACTGCATCAAATGTGAATCTGATTCTTTGAAGAAGCTACAAAACATCAATCGATGCATTCTGGTGCATCAATCGATATGATGCATTTAGTTTTCTATGTGTGGGCAAATATTTTCAGCATACTTTATGCACAGATATGCCAATCGGGACATACAGTTTGACTTACGATCAGAAACACTGTCCAAGTTGTATCCACTGAGGATCTAACCCAGGACCTCCAGATCCTAAGAATCGTGATGGTGTGGCAAATTATGAATCCTGGCTACTAATATCATGTAAAGCAAAACAGAGGCGAGAAGACTGTTACGAATTGGACGGACTCTTCTCTCTCATTTCAGCTAGTAACATTCATTACCTCTATTTTGCTCAGTATTACTTTCGTTTACTCAATTTTTATCTCTTCCCCACTAATCTTTTCATCTCTTGCTATCTGTGTATTTCTTTCTGTCTTTATCACTTCCGTTGTTTCTGTTTATCTCTTTGTTTCTTTCTGTTCCTCTTTTTCTTTCTCTGTTTCTCTATCCTTCTTCTTCCGCTTCTCTAACTTATCTTTTCCTACGGATGTTTCCTTACTTCCTTTTGTTCGTCTACTTTTCTCTCTTCTCCTGTTCATCTTATTTTATTCCTTCCTCTGGTTCTCTATTTTTCTCTTTCTCTACCTATCCTTTTCCTCTCTGATTTCTTCCTTCTTCTGCTTCTTTATCCTTCTTTCTTACTCTGTTTCCGTAAGTTTATTTCCTTGTTTCACTACCTTTCGTTCGTTTGTTCCCATGTTTCTCTTTATTCTTTCCTTCTTGTGTTTCTTTCTTTCTCTGCTTCAGTACCTTTCTCCCTTTCTTCCTCTGCTAATCTACATTTCTTTTCATCCGTTTATATTTCTATCTTCTTCTGCTTCTCTTTTCTCCTACCTCTGTTTCTATACATATCGTTCTAACTTAATCTGGTCTATATCTTTTTTTATTACCTTTTCGCGGTTTCTTCGCTGTATTTCTCCTGCATGTGATTCTAGTTCTGATAGATCCTTATGTATGTTGTTGAGGTAGGCAGTCCGCCTGCCTTGGAGCATTTCGTGATCTTAAAGAGCCGAGAATGGAAAAGGACCAGAGCTAGTCTCATAAGAGCGAGATGGCAACAGTGGGGCCACTTTAAGGCCATTCCTTAAGTAACCAAGAAAGCCGCAGAAGCACCATGGCACGGTTTGAAGCAACAATTTCAGAACCATAACTGAAATGGAGTTTATGACAGTTGGTCCTACAGCAGGGGTGGTATTGCAGAGACAAGACCAATGACCACTTAAGAAATTGTAACAAGCTCCAAACGACAGCCTCGTCTTGTTCGGGACGGTAAAATGTAAGAATTGTCAACATTGCTTCACAATTCGGAGTATTCGGACATAGTTTTCGCGACTTGGACTCGAAATAACTTCTTAGCTCGTCTTGACTGCAAACCACGAAAAGCAAATAAATGTTCATTTGCAATTAGAAATCACTAATTGCAATCAAGTGTGGATGTTCTAAATTTAGCATGAAACGAAGCCTAGCTTCCTTCCCACGAATATCATTTCACCTTAGCATCCTGAGAAGGCACATTGAAACAGAGTTGTTAAATTTAACCCTCCTCCACGTTACAAGTTAACAGTTAATTGTTGTGAAGTAAGTGTAAAAGTAACTGTTTAGAACGTTACTTCTATAGCAATAAAGTAACTCAGTTACAGCTACTTAATTTTAAAAGTAGAGAGTTACAGCTAGAATTTATCAAAAAGTAACTGTTATTTTTAACTGCGTTACAATTAATTAGTTACTTCCAAACAGTGGATTTTGCTCGTATAAAACACATGCTTGTGTGACTGTATACAGGGTGGTGCAAAAGTAGGTTGACAGTTCCCAGTTTACATATGCTAGGTATACATATACAGAGAGAGAGAGAGAGAGAGAGAGAGAGAGAGATGATGCTTGAGTATATGTATGCATCATACTGTCAGGTTGCCCGCTACTGTGAATCATCAACCTGCAAAATAGAAAGGATAGACTGTCAACCTACTTTTGCACCACCCTGTATAATGATGTAAACAATACTTCGGCCCCGCTTCATTGCTTCAACTTAAAAAGAAGAACGCCAGATATACGAAAAGATTGATTGATTGAGTTGATTTTATTTCGCATTTCTGCTACTTTTGGCTAATCGCGATGAGGATGAGTCGTGCTATGGTGGAATTGATGAAGGGACACTCACAGAGAACACCTATGCCCACTCTAGGATTCGAAACTGGGATCCCTGACGTCGAAGCGCGCTGTGCTACAGTGCAAAAGGCATAACCAGGCACGGCTCCCGCCAAAACTTTCTGTGTCGTCAGCAGAACGTTTTTACCACTGATTTCGGCGCAAGCGAGCAAACGTGGCTACAGGTCGGGCTGCGAGCGGTAATTTGGGGGTGCAAGCACAGAGCACAGATGTCTCCACCAACAGAACATTCATGCCTATGACAACGTGACAATCACAGGCGTCTCGTGAACGCGGTGAATGCTGCGCATGCGTCAATTGTGGGAAAAAAGACAGCTTGCTCTGAGACGACATTCATGAACATTTCTACATTCTAATTTCTTCATATAGGAGAAGTATTTATTTTACACGAGAGCGCTCAATTAAGCTTATATTACATTTCTTGGATCTGAAGTGAAAGAAAGTAATAATTATTTTCCCACAATTGACGCATGCGTCACTTCAGATCCAAGAAATGTAATATAAGCTTAGTTCAGCGCTCTCGTGTAAAATAAATACTTCTCCTATATGAAGACATTAGAATGTAGAAGCGCTCATGAATGTCGTCACAGAGCAAGCTGTCCTTTTTCCCACAATTGACGCATGCGCTCACGAGACGCCTCTGGTGGCAACAAAGGACACGAGAAGGAAGCGGCGACCCCTGGTAGGCAGAATACAAGGCACATGCTGTCTCCAAGGCTTCTGCCAATGGTTGAAAACACTCACGTGACGCCCGGGAAGGTCTGCTAGCAGAAAAAAATCTATGGTTTGGCGCGAACTGTGCCAAGTTAAACCTTTTACACTTTAATAGTCCGTCACGGTATAGTGGCACCGCAGGCAACAGAAACTGCGCAGAAACTCGCGTCCTGCGCATCGTACTCGCGCACGGAGGGGAGGGGCAGCACCCTTCCGTATGACCCGACCTGAACGGATGGAGGGGAAGATGCGCGAAGGTTTTTCTGTTTTTGGTCGCTGAATAAATTGGGTGTACACATAATTTCGCCCCACACCACGACTATTCGGTTTTAACTGCTCATACAGTACACACGATTCACCACCCATTCTTATTACATCAATAAGTGAGTGCACCGAAACATCATAATGCCAATTTACATATCAAACAAGTTCGACGAGGATTTTTTCGCATTGCCAGCCCGGGAGACAGAGGTTGAATTCCAACAAACCAACTCAAACGCGTAATCTCGTTGTTATTGGATACAATGAGATGGAATTGTGAGGTTGGAAGAGCGGAAGTGATGAGGGCGACAGGCGAAAAGCAATAAAATGAGAATCGGATTGGCTTGTTGCTCTTTGTACTCGCCACTTCATTGTTCACGAGTTCTGTATTTTTAGCTGTCTGTAACGGTGTCGCACTTTCAAGGAAAAAGGACTTGACTTCAGGGAAGTACGCTGATGATACAACGCCAGGTTAATACAGGGGCGTTTGCAGATAATTTCGTTCGTTCTGGTGGCTCTGTTTACCTTCCTTGCTTCTTTTTCGCTCTCAGTGTATTTCTTTCATTCTATCCCTCCCTGTTTCCCTTCTAGGTTCCTCTTTCCTTCTCTTTTTCCCTTTGTTTCTGTTCAACTTTTCTTTAATTTCTTCCCTTCTCTATTTTTCTGTTGCTTTCTTACCCTCTCTCTTATCTTTACTTCTTTCCTTCTCTCTGTTCAACTTTCTTTGTTGCTTTTCTTCTATTTTCTCCCTCTTCTTATCTCCCTTCCTTCATTCCATTCCTTTTAATTTATTCTCTCCTCTTCCTTCCCACGTTTTCCTCTTCACTTCTTTCTTTCTCTGTTCAACTTTCTTTCATTTCCTCTCTATCTCTCCTCTTCCTTTTTTGCTTTCCTACTATCTTACTCCTTTTTATTTTCCTTCCTTCATTCCATTGCTTTTTCATTTCTTCTCTCTTCTTTATTCCATTTCTCTTTTCCTGTTGCATTTTACCTCTTTTTTCCCCTCTCTCTCTTGCTCTCTCTGTTCAACTTCCTATCTTTCGTCTCTATCTTTGCCCTTCTTTCTTGCCTTCATTCTACATGGAATTGAGTACAAGAAAAATTCGTTAAGTTTGAGTACAGGGGAAAGTGAAAATTAGTGGGAATAACACCTGGGATGTTTAAAGTGGCAGGTGTAACTTGCCTACACAGCAAAATTGCCTTAAAAGAGCAGAAAATGGCAAAACACGCGATCTGGACAATTGCCTACCGTCAGCGCTGAACAAGATGGCGTCATGGCGAATTAGCACTGTCTCATGGGCAGTAGGGTCGCTGCTAGGTCGTCCAGCATGAGTAAAGCCTGTCTGTGTTTTGTACTTCCTTCACAAACGTGTATAGTCAAGCTGTAGCGAGAAATACCGGGTGTCCCAGAAGTCTTTCCCTGATTACAAACTTTATTCATATCTGCTATATGTAAGGTATAGCCTGACAAGTTAAGTCCCGATATGCGCAGATCGCTGCGGAGAACTTCCTATTACGTCATCCTCCCCACCACTCTTCTACTCACTGGTCTGGCGTTGAGAGTACCAGTGGTGCCAACTCAGCAAAATTAAGCTAAAACAAATATGACAAACGATTTTCACTGTTTAGCGTGACGGTGCATGCAGGCTCCTATTATATCAGTGGTTCATTTCATTTAATCCGGCCTTTGAAAATGCGTGCGGTGCGCCGATCGTAAACTGTAGTATTATGCACGTGCGTTAAGGTTTATAACGAAGAGAAACTCCAGGGCGAATGACTTCATTTTCTGAATGCGACATCGAGCAGTGGCCAGAGTTTTTTTTTTTTTTTTTTAACTAGTGGTGTGGTGGTTTGTTTGTTTATCGTACAACAATCACTACGAGAAGGCAATCTGATAACACGCTTGCCTGTGTTCTTTTGTAAAGCATTGAAATGTTCATGCTCTGGGCTGCAAGATATTCCTACTTTGAAAGAGATGGACTTATGGACGAGCGTATAGATGAACTGATAATTAGACTTGGTGAAGCCGATTCAGACACGGACACAGATTCATCGTTAGACACAGACTCGGATGAGTGGGAGAGTGAAACTGAAGAAGGAGAACTGGAAAACATTTAGAAGGTGAGCTCAGTTCTGTCGTTTATATATTTTTCATTTTTCTATCGTTTTATTTCATACATTTCTTATGCTGGTAAGAAATATCCTTAATATAACTTAATTCATTTAAGGTTTAAAGGGAAAATATCAAAATGTATTTAGAATTTAGCGTAATCAATAGGTAGCGTAGGTGAGGGGATACTAATTCATGCCTTTCACATTCAAATTTCGTTGAAAATTCTCCGAAGATTCCGCTCCCTCCAGGTTGCAACACTGCGAACCAAAGTCGCCGCAGACAATGGAGTGGGGAAATGTGATGTGAGGTGCGCAAACAATGGATTGCAGCGTCTTGTTTTTAAACTTGTCAAGTTATAGAGATGTGAAAGTGGTGCCAAAATGTTGGAAAACTAACCAAGTTCTTTTGTTCCAGGTTTCAGTAACGTAGCTGTAGTGTAGCGGTGCCAGTGCCCAGAAAACCGGAAATGTTCACAAATCAGGAAAAAGCTCAGTGTGTCCCCTGGTATCATTAGGCAACAAAGCCTGTACAATTTGCACGAAAAAATAAACGTTTGTTTAAGATATAATAAAGATAACTTTTTGGCTGATGTTTTACGTTGTTTGAAATCGCTGAGGTTGATGGTTCGGCCACTTCTCGGTAAGTCAGCAACAGATTCTGTGGTCTTGAACTTGTCATACCACGACTTAATGCTCTCGACATCGGGCGGCATCTTTCCATAAGTTGTTTGAAAGTTCCTCTGCACTGTTATTGGTGACCGGGTCTCGTGACACACTGAGATTTTTCCTCATTTGTGAATATTTCCGGTTTCCTGGACACTGACACTGCTACACTACAGCCACGTTATTGAAACCTGGAATAAAAAAACTTGGTTAGTTTTCCAACATTTTGGCACCACTTTCACATCTCTACATTGCATATCGCGGATATGAATAAAATTTGTAATCAGGGAAAGACTTCTGGGACACCCGGTATTATCAAGTCCGGCTTAACATTTGTTACAATCCCAGAAAGTGTAAATTTTCTAAAAAAAAATATTTCAAAATATCTTTCTGGCCTTTCAAAGTTAATCTTTGAAAAAAAAATCACAAAGAACTTTGAATGATGTCTTCTTGATACAGCAAAATGAAAAAAATATTCGATGAATTCGTGGATAAAACGGAAAGGGAATGTTTTCAAGTGATAAATAGCAAATTAACTCGTCGGCTTCAGGCATGTACGCAAATTCCACGTTACCTGCCACTTCCAATAAGGCAGGTGTTAGCCCCACCCCTCTTGCCCCCCCGTACTCAAAGCCCACGAATTCTGCTTCTTTTCATTGGCTGAACAATTTTATGCAAATTTCACTCTAAAGATTAAGTTGTAAAATGGACTTTGCACCCCCTAAAACGAAAACGTTCCTGCGCTACTATCATGCCATTATATTGGTATTCGGTATATTTTAAAAAAATAGAAGGGGCGTACCCTCTGTTAACCAGGCAATGTTCCTTTAATCCTAGCTGGTCCAGATGTAACCGAGTTGGCAACGGTGCTTTCTTGGAGTTGGCAACAATGCCGGATAGAATGTACACAGCCGATAT
Source organism: Lepisma saccharinum (assembly GCF_977018435.1). Classification (NCBI taxonomy): domain Eukaryota; kingdom Metazoa; phylum Arthropoda; class Insecta; order Zygentoma; family Lepismatidae; genus Lepisma; species Lepisma saccharinum. The sequence continues at coordinate 15,062,924 of NC_139250.1, read as the reverse complement.
GCCCGTTTAAACCTATCTTTTTACAAGGGACACGTGTGCATACCGCTCTCCAACAATTCCCAACAATGACGATTTAAGTGTCACATTCCCAAAACGGGAAACAAAAGGACAAGATTGCAGCCGACATGTTGAAAATCCAGCAGGTAAAATGGCGCGTAAATAAAGCTTAGCTTCTCCCTAGTCTTGCATGACCTCAATTTTATTGTCCGCTTTTTTCTGCACGGTCGATGACGCTTTATTCTAATGGGAGCAGTGTTCATTGGAGAGTAGTCTTTTGGGAATTAAAAGATAATGCTTCTTTTGTTCTTGTTTGCCCGTTGCTTTGTTTTTTGTTTCTAGGGACCGACCTGTTGTTGTACGCAATGATATGTGAATGACGTGATTTGAGGCCTAAGGGGCAACACATGATAGCTCTAATGACGTGGGATGTGCATGTGGCAGGTGGGAGCACGAATACAACGCGTTGAACTAAAATTCTTCAGGTGAAAAGATATCTGGTAAATAGAGGATTTTGGTGGCTGAGTCTGGAGTCTATTTACTCATAATAAACAGTGCGATAAATTATTTATTTATAGCATATATGTTATAGCCTAACTTGGAACTAGCTTATGTCTCATGTGCTTATATACGAATTCTTCTGGAATACTAATGTGCGGAATTTACATCTCTGTATATTATAATCATTATTTCCCTGACCTGAAAAGCCTGCAAGACTCCGGGAAACCAGTCTATGACTATCAAAGTAATGGAAAAGTAAGGGAAATCAAAACGGGTCTAAGAGAGTTATGGAAAAGTCAGGGAAATAAACGTGGGACTAATAGAGTGATAAAAAAGTCAGGGAAATTAACATGGGACTAAGAAAGTGATGGAAAGTTAGGGAAATGAACGTGGGACTAATAGTGTGATGAAAAGTCAGGGAAACAACACGGGACTAAGATAGTGATGGAAAGTCAGGGAAATGAACATGGGACTAATAAAGTGATGGAAAAATTAGGGTAATTAACATGGGACTAGGAAAGTGATGGGAAATCAGGGAAATTAGCATGGGGCTAAGAAAGTGATGGAAAAGTCAGGGAAATCAAATTAGGACTAATAAAGTGATGGAAAAGTCAGGGAAATCAAATTAGGACTAATAAAGTGATGGAAAAGTCAGGGAAATCAAATTAGGACTAATAAAGTGATGGAAAAGTCAGGGAAATCAAATTAGGACTAATAAAGTGATGGAAAAATTAGGGTAATTAACATGGGACTAGGAAAGTGATGGGAAATCAGGGAAATTAGCATGGGGCTAAGAAAGTGATGGAAAAGTCAGGGAAATCAAATTAGGACTAATAAAGTGATGGAAAAGTCAGGGAAATCAAATTAGGACTAATAAAGTGATGGAAAAGTCAGGGAAATCAAATTAAGACTAATAAAGTGATGGAAAAGTCAGGGAAATCAACGTGTGACTAATATAGTGATGGTAAATTAAGGGAAATCAAATTGGGAGTAATAAAGTAATGGAGAAATCAGGCTAATTAACATGAGACTAAGAAATTGATGGAAAGTCAGGGAAATCTACCTACGAGTAAGAAGGTGATGGAAAAGACAGGGAAATATGCCCACAAGTAAGAAAATGATTGAAAAGTCAGCTAATATTAAATATGATTGATAAACATATGGTGTGAATATGGATTCCTTAAAATTTTATGTATACTAATTTACGAGACAAGGTGATCATATGTGAACGCTTAAAATACGAGTTTCCATCTGTCGTATTTTCACCCTAAACTTAACATTTACGGTACAGAAAATAAAACCCGCACCTCATGGCTGCATACATAAAGGTTAAAAATTACTATTTTTCTATGTTAGTAGTACCGAAACGAGACCTTAACGAACAAAATGTCATGAAAAAGAAAAGTTGTTCACCTACACGCCCGTGGACGTCTGTCGGTGTTTTGCGGCAACATCCTGTATGAATGAATGCGTGTTTTGTGGGACGGAGAAGATCTTGGCAATATGACTGCTGGTGCGGTCAGCAACTTCGCCAGGACAGTCCGAGGCATTGGGCGAGAGGAAGTTGCAGTTAAGAGATGAGTGGAATTTGGTTGGCGCAGAGGAAAGCCTGTGCGAGTGTATGAGGTGGAGTAGTGAGGAAATGAAGAGAAGCAGTGGATCGAATCTAAGGTAAGTGTCCCTCCCCCGTCCACGCTCGCATTTCCGCATTGTTGTGGAAATAATGGAAATGTACGGGTTTCGATATTAGATAAGAGAGTTACTTCCTCAGGGAAACCCAACAAGCATGGTGGAGACGCGGGGGCGTATATTAGTGTCAGGCCAAATGAAGTCAATGGGTTAATTGTGTCTATAACATCCACATTACGTTTCCTTGTTTCATTTTATGATCGTTTTGAAAGAATGTTTTTCAGTGGAAGCAGTTTTAAGGCATAGTTTAGTAAGGCGATCGTGACGAGAATGTTTGAAATTACATATTTAGTGTAAAAGGTACAAATTACACACAATCATTTCATCTTAGTTAATCCTACCAATACCATGAGAGAGACTTTATGTCCAGCATGTATTAACTTGCGTACCTATTGAATTGTGTGGTTAATATTCTTAAAAATAAAGGGGTTCTTCAATGACCTGAAGCATATAATTTTCTGCAATGTATTTTAAATGTTGCGTTTTCTTATAAACCTTCTTTTTACTGGTGACTGTCCTCACAAATAATAAGTCTTTGCTCCCCTGTGCTTTGCGCCACGCCATTAACGCGTATAAGGTGGTGGAGAGAGAGAGAGAGAGAGAGAGAGAGAGAGAGAGAGAGAGAGAGAGAGAGAAAGAGAGATAGAAAGAAATACAGGAGCGAGAGAGAGAAAGGGAGAGAGAGAGAGAGAGAGAGAGAGATAGAAAGAAATACAGGAGCGAGAGAGAGAAAGATAGATAGAAAGAAATACAGGAGCGAGAGAGAGAAAGAGAGAGATAATGAAATACAGGAGCGAGAGAGAGAAAGAGAGAGATAATGAAATACAGGAGCGAGAGAGAGAAAGAGAGAGAGAGAGAGAAAGAGAGAATGAAATACAGGAGCGATAGAGAGAAAGAGAGAGAGAATGAAAGAGAGAGAGAAAGAGGAAACGAATAGAAAAAGAGATAGAAAGAAATACAGGAGCGAGCAAGAGAAAGGTATAGAGGTGTGGAGTTAGAGCTCCACACTTTCTCGATCACGGTTGAAGGTGGGGATGATGTGATCAGCACCACGCCCCTGGTCGCCTTTACCCCCCAAAATTTCCTCCATGTACCCAATTTATACGGCACTGGGTGGGCGCCGGAGCCGCTTAAACAGGTGATTAAAATCCCGGTTCTGCCCCGCAGAAGATCGAATCCGGGTCTCTCGCATGGTAGTCAGACGTTCTAACGACTTTTCTTTTGTTTTGAGGAAAAGGAATGCCCCTAAGCGGTAGTATCTTTTTCTCAATTTTTCATTTCTCAGTCTTCTCATTTGGACAACCACAAATACCCATGCCTTACCCGGGACTCGAACCCGGAAACCCTTGCGTCGTAGCGCGCTGTGCTAACCACTCCACCACGGAGATCCACACGACTAAGCTACCGCGGCACTTACAAATAATAAGTATTTATATATTTTCTATTGACTGTACAGTCACGGACACTTCTGGGTTATAACAATTCCATTAACTTTCAATGGAATCGTTACAACCCAGAAGTATCCATGACTGTACATGGAGCCCTTAGTTCACTCATCCTCATCGTCACGACTAGCCAAAAGTTGCAGAAAACCGTAAGATAACAACAATAACACTACGTGGAAAAGCTAAGGTTTCAATCACAAGAAGTGAAAATGGATAGGACTTTATCGACATCCTGTACCTGCCTATTTGAACTTTGCCTCAGCATTGATGCAATTCACTTCAACATCGCTTTTAAACGATAAGCTCTTATGGGCCTCGCCACCCATTAACGGCATCAAGGGATAATTTACTAATAACGTTGTTGCAATTAATTCGTGTCTGATTGCAGCAGCTATAATTTCATAAATTAAACCTTCATTGAAAACGTCACAACACACATTAACGGTGTAATATTTGGCGGTTTGGTGTATTTACAAAGAGATTACTGGATATTGAGCGATTAAACGTTACGCTCGTTGTAATTCAGACATTGCAAATGATTTGTGTTTAAGCGGATTTATATTAAAGGTTACGTTATGTTAAACACAAATTCCTGTTTATTCTGGGTTTGAATATTACTACATTTGTGTGTTTTCAGGGTCATCGTTAACGAGGGAATTTTACTTTAATTAACAAAATTCTTGCCAATGATGTATTTACCTTTGCATATAGATTGGTATCAGCTTCATTTTTTTGTTATTCTATTACTTATTGGGATAATGAATAAGTTGAATGTAAACGTAACAATATGCCTCTTGCAAGTATTATATAATATAATCTTTGTGTCAGTGGCGGAGATTGGGTTCCAAAACTGGGGGGTTGGGGCAAGAACAGTTTACTTTCACTTGATACAAAAGGTTTAGTATAGTGCAGGAGCAGAAGTGGCGAAAAGTGGGGGGAGAGGGGCAGCAATTGCCCCCTCTCAACCCACCTAGTCGCCACCACTGCTTCGTGTTTTTTTTTATTGTAAGACTGGCTTGTGAGTACAAACTTCACTGTTCACGTTATAACTTATTGAAATCATTGAAATAACCTGTTGTTCTAATATATGTTAGATAGGAATGCATCTTCGGATAACCTCTCTCTTTCTCTCTCTCTCTCTCTCTCTCTCTACACACACACACACACACACACACACACACACACACACACACACACACACAAGTGAGAGTCAAATGAACAAAAAATGTTTGTGTTTCTAGATTTCTGTATGTAGGATTGCACAAGTTTGCTGCATTTTAGCACAGACCTGTTACTGATCTACATATACGAGGCGTACTTTTAAAGTAAGTACAGTTTTGAAATTCCGCCGCTGCAGCGCTGCGGTCGGTGTCCCGTGCATGCGCACTGTGAACCTACGTCTGTTGGCAAGCCACATTGCGGCAACAATCGATCGTGTATACATTTTCTATTGCGTATTTGAAATGCCTCCGTCGATTGAGAATCCCGCCGACTGTGAAATACGCGCTGTTATTCGTTTTCTTAGTGCTAAAGGCGTGAAAGCAGTTGAAATTCACCGTCAGATTTTTGAAGTGGACAAAACATTATGAGTGATGGAATGGTACGCAAATGGGTAAGAGCTTTCAAAGATGGCCGAAAGAATGTTCACGGAGTGGGCGACCCTCAGTGGTCACTGTCGATTTGGTGCAGAAAGTCGACGAAAAAGTGAAAGAGAACAGACGCTTCACGATTTCTTCGTTATCAGAGGAGTTCCCTGAAGTTTCAAGAAGTGTTATCTACGAAATTGTTACCGAACGCTTAAACTATCGAAAATTGTGCTCACGATGGGTACCAAAAATGTTAACCAAGGCGCACAAAAGCAAACGTTTAGGTAGCGCCTTGACTTTTCTTGTCAAGATCTCATCGAATCATTTGGCTGGGAACAATTTGATCATCCTCCATACAGCCCCGATCTAGCGCCCAGTGACTACCACGTGTTTCTGCAACTGAAGAAGCATCTCGGAGGTCAGCGCCACGATGACGAAGATAGCCTCAAAACGGCCGTGTTGCAGTGGTTGTCAACTCAGGCGGCAAACTTCTATGACGACGGAATACAAAAGCTTGTTCGATATGATAAGTGCCTTAATATTGGTGGCAATTATGTGGAAAAGTAGATAAAAGTGTGGTCTTTCATGTAACAATAAAATTGTTATAAAAAGTTAACTTGTTTTTTGTAAATATCAGAACGGTACTTACTTAAAAAATACGCCTTGTATTTTCAACTTTCAGAGTTAGTGCCTCTATATATCAAGAAGAATAGGTCTTTTGGGTCCACGTGCAGTCACTTATGAGCCACTGCGAAGGCATTTCCACCCATCTGCCTGAGAACTTAGTCCATTGTCGATCTTTTCTTCTCCATTAGAAAACTTGCTGGTGTGGTAAGCATGCACAGAGATATTGAATTTTCATTTGCCGAGAAATGTCTGTGAGTTTTAGGCTGACAGATTGCAAGAAAGCACTCCTCTTGACTGGCGCAAGCGTGTGGAGGAGGCGCCATCTTCAAATGACAAAAATGACGTTTTGAGACTCACTTGATCAGTGTTGCAGCCATGAGATTGTCTTATAAATAACAGTTGATACCTCATGTAAATTTAAGCTGTGTACTGTCTGTCCTGTAATATATGTCGAACGTTTAAGGTTTTAATTTGATCTTTTATTTACCAGTGGCGTAGCATGGGCATTTCGGGTGGGAACGCCAAGTCCGAAGGAAAGGTCGGCCATTTTTTGGTTAATAATTTACTTATGGAATTAGTCGCCACAGGTGTTGTTTATTTACCTGAAGTCAGCTGGGTTTGCAATAAAGCATCATCATCCATGCAGTTTTTAGGTAGAAAATTAGATGCCTCACTATGCAACAAATGTTTTGAACTCTGGTGTTTTATACCTTTCGGCATGACACAAATCATTATAAAACCTACCTGAAACACAAGCCTCTGGACAACAGTAGACGTCATTGTTGTGAATGATCCAACTAATGATTGATTTGGTTTATTTTACTTCGCTTTGCTGCCACTTTTGGTTAATCGCGAATATGAATATGAGTGATGATGATATTGATGAAAGAACACCCGTGCTCACCCCGGGATTCGAATCAGAGGCCTCTGTCGTCTTGGCGCGCTGTGCAAGACACTCTGACACGGAGGTGGGCGGATGATCCAACTATCGTACACTCTACTAACGTAACAGTGCAGATTAGTAATTCAGACCACTGTTTATTACGTTTTGAGAATGTTGATAAACATTTTAAAATAATTTTGTCCAGAGACCATTCGATGTTAAGAGTTTTCAAATGAATGCTAAACATTTCCATTGATACAATATTGAGCAGTTACACAATAACGAAGAATTAATAACCCGCAAAACTATTTTTTTTTATTAAGTGGTAGAGCAGCCGCAGGCTGAACTTCTACCACGAGGACTTCGGCAACTTATTTGACAAAAACTGTGTTGATCTTTTAGTCTTTAATGCAGATCGCTGTTCGTGCGATAAATTATACAATGCAGTGGCCATTATGAAGTGCTATATTTCAGTTTGGTAAAGTTACGTCAGTCAAATATTTCGTATTGTAGCAACACACAGCACGAGTGGCACGAGCGCGAAGAACCGGGTAGGAATTCTACCGCTGTCGTCTGCTTCAGAAGGCAGGAAGGGTCACGTGAACCAATCACGTAGCCCTCTGCTCCATACGCGGGCGTAAGAGAGAGCATTTGGGCGCGTGCTTTAGAGATCCAAGCTTTGCCTCCAGAAAGGCAGCAAGGAATATAGGGTCCTTGTACGCCGAACCTGCTCGGCGTCCGGCCAGGAAAGGCATTGCAAAAAAATGCTAGAACGAGTGTTGTTAGTGGAGCGTTGCAAGCGGATCGCGAGAAATAGCTATTATAATGCCATGAAGGTCAGACATATATGAAATTAGTCAAGATTTACTCTATATTTACAGCATTTACTCATTTTTGAAATTTTAAATCTGGGAACGCCGGGCGTACGGGCGTACTATAACGCTACGCCACTGATATTTACTAACGCTTGTGTACATAGTATTCACAAGTGCACATACACACTCTGTATATACACACATAGAGCGGAACTTAACCAACGACATAGAGCTACGTCGAATCGCGTAGCGAAACCCTACAAACTAAGATGCTTGATGAAACAGAATATCCAGAGGGCAGCACCTGACCGAATTTTACACACCATTCTCGAAAGAGAGACTTCAAACGAAAGGCTCTGTTTGCTTTCAAGACTCAGCACATGAACGCAGTGCCATCTGTCCGCATTTACTGTAACCAGAGAAGCATAAAGCATTTCCGTGTCCTGTGAAAGTTCCTAGCTGTAGCTTGGGGAAGGATTAAGTCATAATCCCGTGACGCTGAAAGATAAACGTTTACGTTTCCTGGTCTGGTTTTAGATGACGTTATAAGGCAACGCTGTGCAATTAACAGTGCTTTCTTGCTTCTCGTTGAGAGTGAAGAGTTAATGATTATATTTGACGTGAAATTACATCTTCATTCCTTGGAGATTCTTGTAACAGTATTTTAACCAACTCAATAAAGCTATGGTGGCGTTGAGTGATGTGTCGTAAACTGTAAGTTACGTCTACATGCGTTATCTACACGTAATCTACGCGTAGATTACATTGAGTTGTAGTTTACATAGACTACGTAGACAATCTAAACGACATTAAAATTAATTTTCAAGGCTTTCATGAAAGGAAAGTAACATTTTCAACCATATTTGTTGAAAAGAATCATATTTACAACAAAATGTATCTCTTCTCTTTCTATAAATCAACTGTGGAAAGCTAAATTGTATGCAAGAAAACAGATGGCAGTAGTGGAGCAAAAGTAGATTTTGCCGTAAAACACTTGAATATTTCCTTTGTTACGTTTTTTCCTTCGGTGAGGAATTGTTTGCAATTGTAAAGAAGAGCATGCAAGGTTCTTCTCACACAACAGCAACTAATGTGTACTTTAATTTTGTTTTACATCCACAGCGGCCTTTACCAAATCATTACCTTTCTACGTATATAAAGTAGTCTACGTGTAGAATGTAGACTCGTTTATGCGTAGGCGCATATCACTGGATGTGTGTCTATGATTAAACAACGATGGTATACTATGAAACACTCTAGAGACCATGCAATCTATGGAAACAACATGGCGGAGATCAGAGTTCGGAAAGTTACTTTTTGAAATTAACTGATCTCTAGTAACAGTTACTTCTTTCAAGAAAAACTCAGTTACAGTTAGTCAAGAGTACCCGCAGGATTTTTCTCAAGGGGGCAGCAGTGCTCAAAGTGGTGGGGTACGAGGGATGCTATGCCACCAGTTAAGAAAATTATCATAAAATATCCTCAACTCTATTTTCGCCATGTTGATTCACACAAGCAATTCCCAATTTTTCCTATAAATGGGCAAAGAACACCCCCCCCCAGATAGAAATTGCACTTCGGGGGGAGAGGCAGAGTAAGATTTCATATGTTGCTCTCCAGTCATAAAAAGTCACATTTTTTGTTATTATTATTATTGTCTTATAAATCACAAAATCGAAATTCAATTGAAAATACTTTGACGTTGTTGTCAACTTCAGACTTGACGAGTCCACTATTCAAATAGAGACTGAATTCGCTTTGGTTCCTGTCCACAAACATCTATCACGATGTTGATGAAGAGTTCTTTGTTTCTTTTGTAATTTCTCACTATGGCACAGCAATCAAACAGAGAGCACTTAATCTTCTGGCTTTCACGGCACCCCTCATCCATATTTTCACGCTACAATTTCACCATTTGAATCATATGAATTCTTTCCATGTATCTCAGAGGGCAAGCACCCTCACTAGCACCCCTCTGCGGGCGTCCTTGCAGTTACTCATTAAGGAACTCATATAGTTACTGGTATGTGAAAAGTAACTGTTATTTACTTTGCAGCTACTTTCTGCTGTAAATTTTCTTGTAAACAAATTGCACGCAATAAATATATGAACACATACAACTGTTTTATTTATGTTTCCGGCACATAATATAAAATCTTCGTGTATAATATTACAATAAATAAATGAGAACAAGGAGTCAGCTTTACTTGAAGCTTGTTTCCACGAAAACCCATTCACCTTAGCATCCAGAGAAGACACGTTAGTTGGAAACAGAGTTGACAAATTTAGTCCTTCCTCCATGTTATAAATTTTCAAGTTAACAATTTAAATGTGAAATAACTGTAAAGTAACTGTCGATAGCATTACTTCTATTGCAAAAAGTAAGTACTTTACAGTTGCTGGTTACTTTCAACCACTGGTGTGTACCCAGCCAATCCATAACCTACCAAAGTCTTGAAAATCAGGCACATTTCAAAGGCCATTGCGTAAAAATTGTTGTCACTTTACCGCATGTAATTCTTACTTTATGTTGTTATTTTCGTTTGTTAGTACATTTTAATATAAAATGGCTATTGCTGAATTTGGATTCCCATAAATAAATAACATTATGGATCGCCTTTCTCTGTTCAATCTATTCTCTTTAAGTACTCAGTTCAATTTCGCAACTTCTGCCATCCCATAATCCAAGTCACTGTGCTAAACCATTTATTTCAAGTGTTTTAAGTCAATATTTTGTGTTCTTTCCACAGGATCAACGTGGAATTACAGCTTATTCAAGTTTTTCCGCACGTTGTGTTCCGTTCCACACCAATTTCCCTCTCGCGCTACAGGGCGGATAAGAGATATCCTTCTGCGCACTGCAATTAAACATTAAATGCAATAAAAGTGGCGGACATAATCCTTGGAATTTCATATCGTGCGAATTTCCTTGTCTCCTCACTACTTGCTTCGTAGCTTGCAGTGTTGCCACGGCTCTGTATTTTATCTGGATGACACGGTTAGGAAAACATCGTGTCGGTTCCCACGTTTTGCGGGAAGGTCAAAGTATGTTCTTTTTGGCGAAAATTTTCGCGATATTGTTAAGTCTTGCGTTCAAAAGCGTCCCCGATCAGGGAACGACACCGTTCCTGTCTCAAGCTTTGAATTATTGAGGGAAACCGTACGAGCGTAGGCCTGTACACCGGCTGTACTTTTCTGTAAACAGAATATTCCATAGCGAACAGGATCAAGAATTTCATCCCCCTTCTGGTTTATCCATGTATTTCTTTTCTTCTTTCTCAATTGTATTCCTCTTTTTCATTTCTGTACCATTTCATTCTCTTCTTGCTTTTTTAACTTATTCTTTACATGTTCTTAACCTTTGTACAATTTATCTTTCTTTTCTGTCATTTGAATTCTATTCTTCTCTCAGTTTCGATTTGGTTTTTGTTATTCAGCGTCGCTTTTCTGCCACTTATGGCTAATCGCGACGATCAGGATGAATGCTGATTGGATAAAATCGATGGACACTCAGGCGGATTTATAAAATTTGGCCTCCTAGGTTTTCCTGCCAACATTATTATTAACAGTTTTGTCATCATAATCATGGTACTTCACTTCAACTAACTGCACACTCTGTATTAACAACACTTGTAAACTTGAAAACATAGACACATCTGATTAAAAATTGTTCAGTAATCTATATAAAAATGGATGTATGTTCCGGCATAACTCTCGAACGCCTGAAACAATTTCAACCAAACTTGGTACACATATGACTTACAATCTGAAAAGAATTACTATGGGGGTAAGACATCCCTAGAACCCCTAGGGGTGGGAGTGGGAAGTGGGTGACATGTAAAAATAATCGAAAACGACCGATATTAAATTCCGCACAAATCAGCCGTGACTCTATGCATCCCGCACAACGATAGCGTTTCTCCGGTTGTCTAACATTCAGGCTGATATGAGTTTGTGTTGCGAAAACAACCGATATTAATGTGGAATCCATAGCTTTCGGGGTGGCTAAGATGAATAGTGACAATCCCAATGCCGCTCAATTTATTTTATTCTTGCTCCTGGAGGTGCATTTTACTATATAGTTAGAATTCATTATTTTGCTGTCTAATGGATGATTGGGATAAATAAATACCCGGGAAACGCCGGGTACTCAGCTAGTCTTTGATAAAACAAGGCACTTAGATGTAACAAGAGAATACTCACATAAAAACTGTTTTCTACAAACTCCTTCGTTCTACGTTCTCTCATAAATGAGCAAGCAAAAGGACTTGACATGTTGTTTTATTTTGGTATTATCACAATATTAAGGAATTTTAATAGTCGATGATCTTTGCCACTGCTTCTTCATTGTGCCCCCCTGAACTTGAGGCCCCTAGGCTACAGTCTAGGATAACCTAGTGGCTAATCCACCCTGGAGACCTTCCCAAAGAGCACACATGCGGAGGCAGGGATTCGAACTCGGGCTCCTTTAGCGTCGTAGCGAGAATCTTCACGTTGCAGTACACTACGAAGCACGTGGCTGTTAAAGACCGTAGGGAATTTGAGGCGTACGTTTCTGATACACAATATCCCGGCAACAGGACGAAAAGGTAACAGCGTTACTATGCGATGGACAGAGGGGAACACGCAAACGTATCCAATTACAAAAGGGGACTCTGATCACCTGTGATGAAGGGTTCGTATCTTCTCTAATTTCATTCTCGCTCGTGTGACCGGTCTCATTAATCACAAACTTAAGTGAACGCAGCAGAAATCACCTATGCATTCCTCTCATTGTGACATTACCAGCCCAATAATTGGTTGACATTACTTCTACAGTTGTCGAAGAAGTGGCGGAATTTCACGGATAAGCCTTCCTCTACACACGACATGGAGTGGGGGCAGGTATGGTTTCACACATTCACTACCTCGGTCACTGTGGAAGTGATGTGATAATCACCATGCTCCAGCCTCCTTTATCCTCAAGTTACCCATTTTATTAGAGACTGGGTGAGTAATTACATTCTTTGTTTACATTACATGCAGTTAGGATACTGATTTTAGTAATAGTGACTAACTAACTAACTCTCTAGCCTTCTTAAACCCTAAGGTTTATGGCTGCAGAAACACAAGCCTTCCATCTGTCCCTATCCTGGGCACGATCAATCCAATCTCTGCAATCCTTACCGATTTCCTTTAGGTCCATCTGAGCATTGTCCCTCCATCTTCGTCTTGCCTTCCTACAGGTCTCTTACTATCAGGTTTCCCAACAAGAATCCACTAAACTCCTCTTTCCTCTCCCATTCGTGCCACATGGCCTGCCCACCTAAGTCTTTTTGATTTATTCATTGTAATAATATCCGGACATGAATACAAATTATGAAGTTCTAAATTATGTAACCTTCTCCACTCATCTGTCTCCTCATCCCTTTTGGGTCCAAATATTTTCCTAAGGATCTTATTTTCAAATACTCTCAATTTATGTTCCTCTTTCAATGTAAGGGAGCAAGTTTCACATCCATATAATACTGCAGTTAAAATTATTGTTTTGTATATTTTAACATTTAGTTTCTTAGATATTATACGACAAGATAATTTTCTAATTTTTAAAACTGTGGAACCGTTTAATATCCTTTATGTATGTATTAAATGGCGTAAGAAAACATGACGTGGTTCCTGTATTCTACACTCATTTTTTTGATGTAGTCCATTTTTTAGTTTCGTTATTCTTTTCGAATATTAACCGAACTTTATTTCTGTTATTAACCCTAAAGAAAATAACGATAATAATTTCCAAAGGGGGTCGACCCCCCTCTCTCTCTCCCCAGACACCCATTACGTCATGGGAGGGTTAATTCGAGATTGTGCTTCTGCAAATCCCAACACAAAATGAAATCTAAGATACCGTTAAATTGGGTCCGTAAGTGCTTAAAGTATACTGACGTTATTTCCATAAAGGCTCTGGCTGTTCTATATTTGCAGCTTGGGTGCGAGTCACATCTCCCGAAACCATCAATGAACAAGCGAGCAGTTGACGTCATTTCAACCCACTACCAATCGCTAACTCTCCCGCCTACGCTCCACATCGCTCATAGGCTCGCTAGCTAGATTCAAGGGCTCAGCTGGCGATGTTTTAAAAGTAATCTGACTCTACCAGTGTGGCGTTTCTTGTAAAGACATGGCATGAGCAATGTTTGTGCAACTTTTATTGGCTCCAGGCTGTTCGGGAAAGCTGTATGTGTACATATACGCGCCAAACAAGATATAAAGTTAATATTGTGCATCTCTGTATTGTCGTTTTCGTTGCATCACTGCACGCAGTTCGATATAATCGTCTTGTTTCAACTGGAAGCCCTTTTTCTATCGTTTTGTGAAACGCAATATTCCAGCGACTTTATTTGCCGTTTCTGTTTGCCTGTCAAAGTTATGTTTTCGCAGAATTCAAACTTCTACAGTAGAACAAGGAAAGAGAATACAGTAGAATGAAATATCTCTATGACAAGACATGGAAATATGTACAGGTCGGTTTCCTAAGGTTGCCATAGCAACCGTCTGCATCTCGTCGCACGGGTAATATTGCTTGAAACAGTAACGTGACAAATTGTGCCATGTGTGGATGCTTATATTAATGAAGTTTTTAGGATACGTGTTAGATGTGAAGGATTCTTGAGTATCCAGCGTTTGGGTTCCCTTGGTAGATAAGGTTTAGCATAGTGCGGGGGCAAAAGAGGGGTTAGGGGGCAATTGCCCCTTTTCTCCTCTCCAATCGCCGCCATTGCCACTTTTGGCTACTCGCGACGATGTGGATGAGTGATGATATGATGAAATTGATGAACACCCATGCCCAGGCGGAGATTCGAACCCGGGACCCCTGGATTATTCATTTGGTGAAAGAGTTAACGGTTGTGTTTAACGTAATGGTACTGTAATCAAGAGATCGCGCGTTCAATTCCAGGGATTTGACATACACGCATTTGAAATTTTTGGTTCACACTGTGGAATGTCGACCTATATTTTTTTTTCAGTTCGAATGTGCGGTTCAAGGACATCCACCCATCTCCGCGCTTCTCTCCCTCACTGTTACTCCTATACATTCCCCGTGCATCACCCAATGAACAGGCAGAAGGCGTGTGTTTCGAGGGGAACAGGCGACTGCGTAGGGAGACGATGCCGTGACCTTGAAGCGCAGTTTGGAAAGGAAAGCAGTATAGTCCTGAAAACGCTATGTTCCGGCCGCTATTACCTCGTAATCAACAGGTCCCATGTTCCATTCCCAGGATGACAATTTCGGAAATTCTTATCCTTGTTTACAATTTACACATATTCCCGCAAAGATTGGGCATAGTGGCTGTGTTGTCACCTTGTAGTCAAGAGGTCCCGTGTTCGATTTTCGGGATCTGATGTTCGGATTCCACTATGCAACGTAGGCCTATTCCTGAAAAGGCTATGGGGCTGAGCGTGGTGACTGCCGCTGTTGCCTTGTAATCAAGAGGTCCCATGTTCGATTCCCGGTGGAGCAAATTACATAGTGGTTCTCATTTCACAGTAAACTGTAGGTCCAAACCCGATTAGCTTATCTGAACTTGTTGGTTGGTTAATTGTTATGGTTATTTTTACTTTCCTTTTCTGCAACTTCTGGCAGAAAGAACGGCCAACCAATTCCGGGATTCGAATCCCGGAACCCCAGATTCGTGGCCTCATAAGCATTGTTGAATAGGCCGTTTGACAACAATTGAAACTTTACTGTATGTAAATCTTCAGTTTAAAGAAAATGGTAAAATAATGAAATTTTCATGATGAGAAAGCATGTATACCCTGTCCAAGCTATCTGTGAAGTAAGACCGGACAGAGAAGGGGAGGAAATCTATTGGCCAGAGCGAAGAAGTTCAACTGCCAAGGCTGGTAACTGCAGTCGATTTCCCCCTCCATGTAATACCGTTCACTCTCAAGTGTTCATTGGTGGAGCCGTCTCGCGTCACTACTTGCGCGTAGACTTGTTTTACAGGGTGGCGCACGAACAGTTGACACATTTGAAATCTATTTTTTTTTTAAAAATAAAGTGTGGTCGGAGCTGAACAATACACAAGCGCATTCAGTAGTCCTTGGAAATACGGGTAGGCGGCCTACTGGGCGCGCTCGGCATGCTCTAGTAAACACATCCATTTCCCGCCAGTCAGTGCAGTGCGCCAAAACAGTCCTGTTCTATGCAGAAACAAAGAGCGTTACAAGTACGCAACGGAAATTTCGAGCTCATTTAAAACACGATGGGCTCCAGCAAGAAACACTATTCTTCGTTTGTACCGTACGTTCGGGGAAGAAGCCACCGTGAAAGAAGAAAGACGACCTCGCGTTTCTCCAGTTCGGAGCCCTGAAAACATTGAGGCTGTTCGAGTTGCCATGACACGTAGCCCTCACACCTCACCTCACCTCACCTACCCGTCACACCGCTAATGTTGTGTTGGACTTTTTGAACACAGTTTTTGGTGATAGAGTGATTTCCAATCGATATCCTGCTCGACACAATGGAGATTTCTTCTGGCCTCCTTCAAGCCCAGATTTAAATCCCTGTGACTTTTCTGTGAGTTTTTTTAAAGGAAAAACTCTTCCCGTTAAAGCCAGCAAACATTATGGAAATGCAAGGTCGGATAGTTCAGTTGTGTGGTGATATTCACGAAGACATGTGCCGTAGAGTGGTAAGAAATATGCGCACCCGCCTTGAAGAGGTTGTTCTGCAAAACGGGGCCATACTAAACATGAGATACAGTGAGAAAACTTTCCACGGACAGACTATTCTGTATGTCATAATATGCACATGTAATATTTAAAAATAAATTTGCAATCTAAATTTCAAATGTGTCAACTAATCGTGCGCCACCCTGTAGTTCGCCTGCTCTAGAGATAGCTGGGACGGGGTATGCGTCTCGCCACTGAACACACAATTAACTGAAAATCTGTTTTAGCTATTTAATTACATGGCTGCCACACCTCTGGCGTGGGTTTTCAAATGTGTTGGCGTGACCCTGGTCCAAACTTGTGTGACCAGGGCTAATAAATCCACTTCGCCCCTCAGCACTTGCGCTAGATACAAGCTTAATTACGACACCAGTGATGAAACTCTTCCCCAATTAAGCGTGTGGGACTGATCCAGGATTCGGGACAACTGAGGTAATAGAAATTCCCAATTGAGACTTCTTCCGATAGCAAACAGCATTGCCAACCTAAGACTAAGTAACGGTTGGCTCTGTCTTTGAGCTACCAACCTTACGAAGCTGGCAAAGTCAGTTCTGGCTTGTACCTGTCTTCCGTTTCTCTCCCCTTAGGCTAATAGCGACGATGAGAAATGGTGATAATATGAAATTGGCGTTGAAGAGGGCACGCAAAGATGCACCAAAACGTAAACAATATACAGGGTGCTACAAAAGTATGGAGGCACCCGAATAAAAGTTGAATGACATACTGTTCCACAAAACTAGCATTGCAAGTTTGTAATAGGGGTGGGGTAAAATGTTATAGGGCACATTACAATGATGGCCGCCATCTTGATTCAACATTAAAATTTTAAATGGGAAAGGGGTGATATGATATATCAAACCAGGATATAATTTCACGAGGAATGCAGTGGTGAAGGTTATTTCGACGTATCTTTAACCGGTAAAAGTTATGAATGAATTCTTGTACAAATTTGCTCTTTTTCGAGGTGTCAGAGAAAGGCATTAGAACGGCTCTAATGCGTTATGACGCAATCATTCTCTAAGAAGGGATTTTTAGAAATTCAACCCCTAAGGTGGAGGAATGGGGTGTTAAACTTCCTGGATCCCAAAGAGTTACCCCGAGGTACCCACTTATTTGGGGCTGGGTGAGCCTCAGAGACAAGGTCGGAAAAATATCGACCTTAGATCATCCTACTTTGGGAATCGAACCCGGGTCTCCCGCGTGGCAGTTAGACGCTCTACCAACTAGACCACCTCATGGCATTGTGCAAACAGCACGGGGAATTTTACCTATATATTTACCCTCTCATGGCGTAAGAACCCTCTAAGAATGAATTTTACGAAGTTCATCTCCTAAAGGGGATGTTAAACTTTTCTTGATACGTTTATAACTCAAACCCCCTGGGCCTAGCAATCTGAAAGTTTAGGAGCATTGTTCTCTTATGACATAAGCACACACTAAGAAGAAATTTTGTACAATTTAACCCCTGAGGGAGCGAATGAATATACAAGCATGAAAATACTTTCATTATAAACAAAAGTCGCCAACAGATGGCATTGCGTGCTTACATCTCAAAGATTGAAGCCACAGGCGGGTCTCTACTGTAAAAAGGAACAGAAAAACCCAGTAAAAGTCACGAAATTTAAGCATGTACGCCTATATAATATCAATACCATATGCTGGGATGTTGAAGCATTCTTATTACTTCTCTTCTGAGGCCCAGCAATAAAAGTGACAGCAAGGTACTCTATATAGGCGTGCTATTGGCAAGAGAAAGTGAAATAAGAGCATACATAAATATTAAACGAAGGAAATATGTCCATAGTAAGATATAATAAGAGTGAAATATGAGCATACAGAAATATTAAATTAGGGAAATATGTTCACAGTAAGACATAAGAAGTGTGAAATGTGAACAAAAATACTAAAAACAAGGGAAATATGTTCATGGTAAGACAAGAAGAGTGAAATATGATCATACACAATTATTTAAAGAGAGAAATATGTCCACAATGAGACATGGAAGAGTGGAATATGAAAAATTTTAAAACATATTGAAAGAGGGGAAAATACGTTCACGGTATGGCATAAGAAGAGTGAAATATGAGCATAAAAAAATATTAAAAGAGGGAAAAATATGTCCTCAGTAAGACATAAAGGAAATATGGAGGAGCGAAAAATAAGGGGCATAAAAGAGTGAAACACATATTACGATCAGAGGGATAAAATATCCATCTTCAAAAGGTAAATAGAGCAAAAAAAAATAGTCTTGCTTGCGTCATAATGACAATGTTATCACGCACAGCAGCAAAGCCTACAAAATACATTTAAGGATATGAATATTTGTTATCACCGCGAGACGAATTGTAGTGTTTCAGGAACCGACACGAGTTCAATTATGGCGGACGGATCATGTTACATCGCTAATTGTTTTGCGCTCGAAGGCATCGTGGAAAAGCTGGCTGGCTCGTTATTTTTAGTGCTGAGCTAATTGCTTGCGATATGGAGGCCATAGGAAGGTACGTAGGAAAATGAATTCCTGTTCTCTGGTTAGGTGCTGGGGAATCCTGCACCCGCTGGCTGGAGCAGTGGTTACGGCACCAGCTGGAGGGATTCGTAGGGTGACCATACGTACCGTTTCATAGACGTGTACCGGTCGTACCGTCGATATTAATTAAAAAACACTATTTGTCCCGGTTTATAAAAGTCTAGGAGTTAGCTTGAAAATAAAATCTAAATTTGAGAGGCACTTCATGTGTAAGAAATATGTTCATGAAATTTTAAACTAGCGTCATGACTACACCGTAGCAAAACACCTCTACTGTTTCAAGCACTTCATAAGAATCCAAATGTTCTGTTGTGTGTGTTCAGATCTTTGTAGAGCAATGAATATGAATGACAAAGAAGAGGACATGTAGTTTCAATAAAAACCCGCAACAATAATTTTAATTCCTGCATCTTGACACAAACTGAAAAGACAAATCTCGCATTGTGTGTCCAATATGTGGGGAGTTTCATGAACTGTTGGTAAAAAATAAAGTTGTTTCCAAGAAGACTGATTCTTGAATAATTCTAGGACTAGCGTCTGGCTAACATCAAAAGTTGATCAGAAAAGACCCGAACACTATGTAGGATTTATACCGAAATTGTAAAAATTAATACCTTTTGACAACAGGAGATCATATTTCATTTATTCTTTATGAAGTATTTATGGGATCCATAGTTTAATAACGATAATTTTATAACTATTTTTCAGAAGCCGGGGGGGGGGGTAAACTGACCTTTTTGGGATGTCCCGTTTTTGGGTCAAATTATAATGGTCACCCTTGGAATTCGTGTATATAATATAGCTTCCATGTGTGTTTGTCTTTTTCAGATAGAATTCAAGTATAATTCCCGATTTTCAAGGTGAACTTTCCAAAAATTCAAGGCTACAAGCAGATGTCTCCATTTCAACTTTACATATTTCTACTGTCTCTCACTACCCACATACATACAGACGCAAATAAATATATAATATAAAGTGTCTGTGTGATTCCAATGTGTATGTATATATATATACAAACAAATGTCACGGGATATGCTAATCTACGAAAATTGATTGTATAAAAACTTCAAATTGAAATTTACGTAATTAACTTCAAGATATCTTATCTTGCAATAATCATCCATCTGTCGAATAGATTGTCCTGCAAAGGACATTAACCAAGTAAACAGATTGAATCCTGTTTTATTTTCTGTATATTATTTTTACTTTCTTTCTCTTCCTCTATAGAAGAGCTAAACTGTTAAAAAAAACTCTGGTCATTTATAAATATGTACAAATTCAATGGGATTTAGAATAATAAAAGTTGCAAATTTTAATGTCTGCGGAGAAAAATTCACGCATAATTCCTGGAATTCCTTAGAAACCCTGCTTCTTATCAAATTTCATACTTCCAGCTTGGCTATATAGCAGAAGACACAGGTGTAATATATCCACGTCAGTGATTTATCGACAAACCCCTAAAAAGTTATTCAACACACCTTTAAAATTTTCACAAAGGACCAATTTAAGGTCATATTATCTTCGTGGTCGTCTTATCTTGGCAGGATTTTTTAGAGATTGAGTGTCAGTCCCTTACTGTGATTCTGACTCATGAATGACTGACTCTTTGCCATGGCGGTGTATTTCCCATATTTGCTTGATACCATTCCTGCCGCTGTCGCAGTAATATACTATGTTGATTGGTTGATTCGTCGGTTCTTGCAGGGGTGATTCCTGATTGGCCGATGTTCATTTCCGGTCACTCATCCATAATCTGTCCCAGCACATATTGTCTGTATATTTAGCCTTAAATATGAATTTGCACTGCCCTCTACAGCAAAAAGCGAACTTCATTTTTCTTAATAACACGTGGACATATATCGTATATTCCACGGATATCCAGGACTGTATATTCCATGAACGTTCAAGATTAGGGATCCCATGGATGTCTAGGATTGGAGATTCCATGAATATCCAGGATTGATCCCATAGATATCCAAGGCTGGAGATCCTATGGATGTCCAGGACTGGGTATCCCTTGGACATCTTATGGATATCCATAATATTTATGGATCCGATCTGAACATTGTCGATATCCCTTGGAGATTTATGCTGTATGAGCATGGCCACTAGTTCTTCCCTCACAGCCATTGCCTGCAACACTGCATGTCCCGAGAGGATACAGAAAACCCGAGGAGGTAGTGTGCCAACCGTGAGCCATGCAGTATCTCCTTGTTTGGTCTTCGGTCATGAATGTCATTGAAAGAAAGACGACAGGAGCCAGGCGGCGATCAAGTCTTTATAGTGCAAATCGTCTCTTGTAGGCCACCCCTTGGTAGTCAACAGGAAGACCTCAAAGAGTAATTTCCAATGCAGCGACAGCTCATCCGCATGTTTTAACTCAATTTGAACTGAAAATCGGGCACCTTGGAATATCGCAGGAAATTTTGAAATGGGGCCAACATAAAAAAAAATGCTCTGAAGTGGAATGCACACAACGTGTGGTATTTGGGAATTCTAATGAGGGAAATTCCACTCTTGAAGCATCGGGGAATTCCTCTCTCATCTCTCGAGACAAAAACCAAAAAGAGACAAGGATGATTTGAGGAAGTTGAATAGAAACTTGTACTATGCTAGAAAGCTGAAGCGCCAGAAACATGGAGGCAGAGAAATATGTAACTATGTAAATAAAGATAGCGAAAGAAAGATAGTCGTAAGTAGAGATATGAACAAACTGGTAGATTTTTAGAAATCTCAATGGGAAGTTAATAATTTCTATGAACCTGAAAGACTAGGTACCTTTAATATGTGTATGGATGGAAAATAGCGTAAGAGAGAGGGAAAGAGGAAGCGAGGGGTAAGAGAGAGAGAGAGAGAGAGAGAGAGAGAGAGAAAGAAAGAGGGATGAAATCAGAAGATAAGATAGCGAGGACAGAGAAAGACTTGAAAACAAAGGCAAGGGGCATAGAGAGAGATAGAGAGAAATAAACAGACATGAAAGCAGAAGGCAAAAGAGAAGAGAAGTCAAAGCAGAAGGCAAAAGAGAAAAGAAGAAAAGTCAAAGGAGAAGGCAAAGAGAAAAGAAGAGAAGTCAAAGCGGAGGGCAAAAGAGAAAAGAAAAGAAGTCAAAGCAGAGGGCAAAAGATAAGAGAGGAGAATGGAAGTCAAAGCAGAAGGCAAAAGAGAAGAGATGAGAAGTCAAAGCAGGAGGCAAAAGATAAGAGAAGAGAATAGAAGTCAAAGCAAAAGGTAAAAGAGAAAAGAAGAGAAGTCAAAGCAGAGGGCAAAAGAGAAAAGAAAAGAAGTCAAAGCAGAGGGCAAAAGTTAAGAGAAGAGAAGGGAAGTCAAAGCAGAAGGCAAAGGAGAAGAGCAGAGAAGTCAAAACAGAAGGCAATAGAGAAGAGAAGTCAAAGCAAAAGGCAAAAGAGAAGATAAGTCAAAGCAGAAGGCAAAAGAGAGGAGAAGAGAAGTCAAAAGAGAGAAAAAGAAGGATGTAAAAGCAGAAGGTATAGAGAGAAAGGGAGAAGGAGACTTGTGGAAGCAGAAAGCAAGAGAGAGGAGAGATGAAACCAAGAGGCAAAGGGGAGAGAGAGAGAGAGAGAGAGAGAGAGAGAGAGAGACAGAAAGAGAGAGAGAGAGAGAGAGGGATAGATGAAAGCAGGAGGCAAGAGAGAAGGAAAATGGAGAAAGTGAGAGAAAGAGAGAGACAGAGATAGAAGTATGTAAGTAGAAGGCAAAAGAGAGAGAGAGAGAGATAGGAGAGATGAAAGCAGGAAGCACGAGAGAGAGAGAGAGAGATAACAAAATAAAGAGAATGAGAAATAGACATGAGAACTGAGTGCAAGAGAGACGAAAAGAGAGAAAACAGAGAGTGAGAAAGGGATACGTGAAGAAATATACATATCCAGAACCTTATGCCTATTCTGAAAGCACTAGAGTACAGCGTCTACTCTCGTCATGCGTGCTACCAATCCAACCAAACCTAACACGCATTATTCGTCATTCCTGGACAACATCCCTAGAGACTTCACTGAAAGCAATCATCCTCCGCAATACAAGCGAATGAATTTATTGGTTCACATCTGAACCAATAGAAGAGAGGAATGAAGAATCGCCATTTCTACAGATAATGCATTTTGGAGTGGCTTCGCAATTTTGATACGGATGAGGGGACCCGCCATACCATCAGAACTCTCTTAATGGAGATTCTTCCTGTAGGATTTCCTGGAAGGGCTGAAATGGAACCAGCATCCGGACATTCCAGTTGCGATAATAATGTGAGAAGTGAAATTACGAATGGGGAAATCACAGAGGAAGTACGAAACGCAATGCTATTAATAAACTCCACGATGTAGAATGCATAAGAAGCAGTGATGTATGCTGAATTCAAGATAAGGGCTATCTCACCATATTGTAGTGTTCCAATGGAAGAATAATATGCTGAAGGTAGGGGGATCAATTTCGTTCATGCATTGGGATTAAAATAATAATTATTACTACTATTACTGCTGAAATAAACTATTATTTTTATTTCTGTTATATGACAGAAGTGCAAGACGAAGATGGAGGGATAACGTCGAGATGGACCTGAAGAAAAACGGTGAAAGGATTGAATTGATCTTCAAACCTTCGGGTTCAAGAAGGATAGAGAGTTAGTTAGTTAGTTTCATGACAGAAATTACGTCATGACTAGGGCCCGGAACTTTATGTCCTATAAAACTGTAAAATATGTATGTAATTATGTCATATAAATTGGAAAATATGCCATGAAAAATTACAAATATGTCAGAAAAATGCAGAAATATTCCCAGTAAAGCCAAAAAAATGCACAACATTACTCTCGAATTTCTCCCATACCCGATAGAGTAAGTAGGGGCTGTAATGTACCGAATGTTATTTTTACTTTTGACTGATTTTTGTGAAAAGCGAAAAAGGCAAAGAAATGAGAACGAAACTTATTTACTTCCCGTGCAACAATGAGAGAGAACATTTTTCCTCAATAATGTTTGCATGGCTATCAATTGTCGACGGGATAAAATAGTGGGGTATTATTGTTCTGTACTAAGAAAAGACGGCACCTTTCTTCCTCCGCAATTGCCATATCCTGCCATCGACAATATGAACTATCCGTTGTGCTAAAGCTACGAACAAGAAATTATGAAATAACCGATTATGTGCGAGAGAATTACGAAAATATACAGAAATATGTCTTATTACAACAAAATTGAAGAATGTTGTAAAAACGCGAAATTGGTGAAATATGTCAAAATATGCTTTGTCAAGTTTGTCTATTTCGGCTGATTTTCATGAGATATGTAAAGATCTCACCCCAATATTAGATCCGAAGCCAAATGAAAAATATGTTATAACATAAAGTCCCGGGCCGACACAAGAATAGTGGTCATGGGTAAGGAGGAGAGGCATACTTTTTTTTCCTGTACATTTTTCGCCTCAAAATTCCCCGTTTCTGGGAAAATTCTATGCTGGGAATAACACTGTGCTATTCTGGAACGGCGATGACCCGTATGTTCAACGGTCAGAATTGGGAAGGGGGATATTTTGCAGTCATTCGCAATTTTTTTGAAGCCACGAAAGTTTGCGTTTCCAACACCAGAAGCAACATCATCTTATTGAAATGAACATTTGTATTGGATAGTCTCCAATCGATTTTGTAAGTGTTTGGGAGCCTGTACTTCGGGGCTTCGTAGATAGGGACTTCCGACATTTCCAACACCGTCATTTGCGACACTAAGGCAAAAACTGGTTTTCTCTCGTCATAAGCGACACTGCTTGGATTTTCCCCTACGATTTCTAATTTGTTTACCAGAATTAGCGACATTTGCGTACGTGCAGCAGCAATAGCGTCTCTGAAGAAAGTATTTCCCGAGGCTCAGATCAGTGGTTGTAATTATCACTTTAACCAATGTTTGTGGCGAAAGGTGCAGGAGTTGGGACTGACAAACGATTACAAAACAGATCCAGACGTACGGCTGTTTAT
Organism: Lepisma saccharinum; assembly: GCF_977018435.1. NCBI lineage: Eukaryota > Metazoa > Arthropoda > Insecta > Zygentoma > Lepismatidae > Lepisma > Lepisma saccharinum. Next base: position 15,038,165 of record NC_139250.1, on the reverse strand, counting down.
AAGAATGTGTTCAGCTCTGGCTTATCTCCCTGTGGCGGACGTCGATGGCTGTGTGCGATGCAAGATGCGCCAAACCACGACATATTGAGAACATTTTTGGAATATATCGTTGAACAGTGGATGAACAACTCTGTTTTCGACATTTGCATGTGTAACTGCTCCCAACAGCGGCACAGGACTAACAATGCAGTCGAGGGATGGAACCATACAGTTAATGTATTGACGGAAAAGTCAAGTCCTAACGTGTACCAATTAGTGAAGACTTTAAGATGAGAACCTGTGTACAGTCACGGACACTTCTGGGTTGTAGCAATTCCATTAACTTTCAATGGAATCGTTACAACCCAGAAGTGTCCGTGACTGTACAACGACTACTTATGTGAGAGGAGGGCCTTGAATCTTAATGATAGTATAGCTAGCCTACAATATACGCTCCTGATAGGAAGAGTTTAATTTACTGATTCAGGACCCGGATTTTGATGATACGTCATCTGTTTTTCAAAATGCAGTATGCATTGCTCTTATGTATTAAAATCCTGGATACCAACCTCTGATTAGTATAAAAATGTCAATTTTATTTTCGTCATATTTTCTATTTTTCAAGTTTGACGTCATTTTTTGGTCAATTTTCTTGTCTTACGCCCCTTTCTGGTCTTATTATTTTCAATTACATTACGTTTCACTGATTCGCTCACTAATTCTCAACCAGGCATTGACATTTATTGCTTTGATGTCAGAGACTATTCAGGAAACATTCACATGTCCAGAACCCATATAGACTTCCTGATTTTCTCTCTTGGACCGGAATTAAATTTATTTAAAATTCCTTGACCTTTAAAAACTGTGGTAGAAAATTCACTCTAAAAAACTCATAAATTAATAAAACTGGGAACTGATTTAGTTTATTTCTACATATTAATTCTCTTTTTCCTGTTACTCACACACTTAAGATTAATCAGTAGTTGTCACTGCAAGTAAAGTCACCTGCAATAGAAATGGAACTTCTAGGGATTTTTATAGTAAACTAGATTATTACCAGGCGTTGCCCGGGTGTTTATTTATCCCAATATTCTATTAGAAAGCAAAATAATGAATTCTAACTATAGTGTAAAATGTAACTAATTTTATTTCATTGTGAATGTCAGCAATTAGCTTAGCGACTCCGAAAACTATAGATTCGACTCTAATGTAGGTCATCTTTCACCCTCTCTCAACCTCCATGCCGATAGGTGATGAACTTCGAGTTGAGCGGCATTGGGAGTGTCACTATTCATCTTAGCGACCCCGAGAACTATGGATTCCACACTAATATCGGTTGTTTTCGCAACATAAACGCGTATCAGCCTGAATGTTAGACAACCCGAGAAACGCTATCGTTGTGCGGGATGCATAGAGTCACGGCTGATTTGTGCGGGATTTAATATCAGTCGTTTTCGATTATTTTTACATGTGCCCTAGGGGTGCCAGGGGTGTCTTAACCTCACAGTATTTCTTTCCAGATTGCAAGTGATATGTGTACCAAGGTTGGCTGAAATTGCTCCAGGCGTTCGAGAGTTATGCAGGAACAAACATACATACATACATTTTCATGGCAACGTCTACCACTGAATTTGAGTTAGACAACACATATAACGCGTTGCAGGGAAGAGAGTGTTCCAGGAGCTAGGTGTCCCATTGCCGGTGATCGTACTTGGCTCCACATGATGTGACGTGTGCTGACGCACCCAAAGTTTCAATTTCGATCCATGAACCTTCGACCATAACTTCATTACGTTATTGAAACACAATTCAACGTGGTATTTCACTAGTACGAATTGTTAGAAACTCCTTTCTCTGTGAAAAGATAGAAGCTCTGCATGGGGTAAGGAAAGAACTTTTTCATTTCTATAAAAAGGCTCTTATGATGATTGTGGCTAGGGTGAATATACCTATGTTGGTGGGCGGCATTGAGATGCGATCTGTAACCTTTTGTTAAACCAGTTTCTTCTGGATAAGAAAAAAAAGGAAAAAATATTGTTTTTTTTTTGTTCCTTTATCTTCTCCTTTAACTTTACCGCGTAGCTTTGTTCCCTCAGGAGCAAAAATCTTGATCTCCGCATCCAAGATGTAAATATAGGAATAGGAAGTGAGTTGGAGATTGTCTCCTGTGGGTTTTTCCTTCTCGTACCAATTATCTTGTGGAGCGTAGTTGACGAGACGTCAAATGTACTTCTTTGACATTCTAAATATCTCGCTACGTTTTTGGGAGTCGCACAAGCACAAGTGGAAAATTATTGTTCTTTCTTCCCGGGTCCGTCTTGGTGGAAATAAAGAGCTCTTATCGTGAGCAGTGTTGCCAATTTAGCTCTTTTAAAACTAGGTCTGGCGGGTTCCAAAAAACCAAAGCGTTTTATCTTTACGGCTCGGACAAGAAGAGAGACATAATCTGACGCTGTCTGATTTTATTTTTATTTTTTTAGCGTCGCTTTATGCCACTTTTGACTAATCGCAACGATGAGGATGAGTGTGATATGATGGAATTGATGAAAGGACACTCACAAAGAACACCCATGCCCAGGCGGGGATCCGAACCCCAAACCTTTGTCGTCGGAACGCTTGTTTGATTGATTGATTTTATATGCCAAAATATGCCCTTATAACGCATCTTATTTTAATTAGATTTTTCACAATATGAATTGCTATATATTTAGGAAACACATCACCCTTACCATAAAAATATGCGAAGTCATGAAAATCCTAGCCCTACTAATCATCAGTAGCGTAGCGTCCTAGTACGCCCATACGCCCATAAAATTTTAAAAATGCGTAAATGCTGTAAATAAAAAGTAAAACGTGACTAATTATATAACAGTTGGGCTGAAAAGTTCATAGGCTGACTCATAGATGGCGTTACTAGAATTAAATCCATGTGATTTTTACTTAGTACTAACCTTCAAAAGATATGTGTATAAATTTCACAGCTGCCGGATAATTAGTTCGTGAGATATAGCATTGTGAGTGAAGCAGCTTTTGTTATTGTGAAAAAATGGATAAAAAAGAATTTCGTGTGTTAATAAAGCATTGCTTTTTGGCGAAAAAAAATACTGTTGAAGCCAAGGCTTGGCTTGATAAACATTATTCGAACTCTGCACCAGGAAAATCAACCGTTGAGAAGTGGTTTGCTAAATTTAAACGAGGCGAAATGAGCATCGAAGACGATGCACGCAGTGGACGCCCCAAAGAGGCTGTTACCGACGAAAACATCAAAAAAGTCCACAAAATAATTTTAAATGATCGTAAAGTGAAGTTGATCGAGATAGCTGAGACTTTAAAAATATCAAAGGAACGTGTTGGACATATTGTGCATGAATATTTGAACATGCGAAAGCTGTGTGCAAAATGGGTGCCGCGCGTGCTCACAATCGATCAATGCACCGTGTCACAAATCAATGAAAAAGATGGCAAAATTATATGAATTAGACTACGAATTGCTTCCCCATCCACCATATTCTCCAGATCTGGCCCCCAGTGACTTTCTCCTGTTTGCAGACCTTAAAAGAATGCTCGCTGGAAAGAAATTTAGCACTGATGAAGAGGTAATCGCCGAAACTGAGGCCTATTTTGAGGCTAAAGAGAAATCGTACTATAAAAATGGCATCGAAAAATTGTATGACCGCTATAATCGTTGTATCGCCCTCAAAGGCAACTATATTGAATAATAAAATCGAATTTTGTCAAAAAAATATTTTTTACTATGTTAGCCTACGAACTTTTCAGCCCAACTGTTACATGTTTGAGCATTATGGCATTATAAATGCTATTTTTCGCGATCCGTCTACAACGCTCCACTAACAGCTCTCGTAGCATTTCACTAATGTCTCTGCTTGCCGGACGCCGGCTAGGTTTGGCGTACGGGACCATGCCTTCCTGGAGGCAGAGAGAAGGAGGGAAAGCTTATGGTTTGGATCTCTACAGCACGGGCGATATGCTCTCTCCATACGCTGGCGTACGGAGCACCTGATTGGTTCTAGGGGCCATGTGACCTTTCCTGCCTTCCGATTCAAGGCGCTGTACTTCCGATGCAGACGACAGAAGTAGAATTCCTACCCGGTTTTTCGCGCTCGTGCCCATAGCATATGCCCATAGGCAAAGCTCGTGCCTCTGCTCGTGCTGTGTGATGCTACAATACGCAATATTGACTGACGCATCTTTAATGACCACTGCATTATGTAATTTATCGCAAGAACAGTGAAGTGCATTAAAAACTAAAAGAACAAAACAGTTTTTGTCAAACAAGTTGATAAAGTCCTCATGGTAGAAGTTCAGCCTGTGGCTGCTCTACCACCTAACCCGCAAAACTATTTATTTTAAAATATATTTTTTCGATAGTATCTAACTGCCTAATATTGTGCCTGTGGAAATGTTTAGCATTCGTTTCAAAACTCTTAACATCGTTTGATCTCTTGAAAAAAATATTTTAAAATGTTTATCAGCATTCTCAAGATGCAATAAACAGTGGTCTGAAACTCTGAATTACTACTAATAGGCACTGTTACGTCAGTAGAGTGTACGATTGTTGGATCATCCACCCACCTTCGTGTCAGAGTGTTTTGCACAGCGCGCTAAGACGCCAGAGGTTTCCGGTTCGAATCCCGGCCTACTAATGTTAGTTCTTTGTGAGTGTCTCTTCATCAACTTCATCAATATCATCACTCATATTTATATTTGCGATTAGCCAAAAGTGGTAGAAAGCGAAGTAAAATAAACCAAATCAATCAATAGTTGTATCATCCACAACAATGAAGTCTACTGTTGTTCTAAAGGCGCTTGTGATTCAGGTAGGTTTTTTTTAATTACTTGCGTCATGCCGAAAGGTTTCCTTGATTATAAAATACTGCTTTGCTACACATGTGTTATGTGTGGAGCAAAATACTCCGAATGGTGTACGGTGTTCCTGACTTGAGCAATATAATTAAAAATGGTATAAAACACCAGTGCTCCAAGCATTTGTTGCACACTGAGGCATCTTATTTTCTAGATAAAACAAGCATGGATCATGTTTTATCGGAACCCGGCTGACTTAATGTAATAAACACAATGAGATTGTGATTTTAAATAGAGAATACCTATTTCGGCTAATTCCACAAGTAAACTCTTAAGCAAAAAAAAAGGCCTACCCTTCCATCGAACTTGGCGTTCCCATCCGAAATGCTCATGCTACGCCACTGCTAATCATTATGATGTATATGGATGAACCCCAATTAGAAATGAATGGATGTTGAAGTACTAACCTTTATGTATCTAACTGATGGCGGAATGTTTAACATTTATAATTTTTTGATGTATGGAGATTTGTTAACTCAAAAAGATATGTCAAGACATTTTAAATAATTTATTGATACTTGTCAATGTATAGGCAACAATTTTTATTCCAGATCTCGTGCTGCTTCTACCCAGATGCACTCAGACTGATTATCCAATAATAAACCATTATCAAATTCTACCAGGTTATTTTTTTACTTCGAAACCAGCTGAGAATGTTTCAGCGTAGACCCTTGAAGTTTACATGTTCCCGACCACAGAAGCAGAGGGAAAATAACTGTGGAGGAACGTAACAAGTAAAGTAATGGCAATGTGGTTTACGTTACTGTTTAGTAACTACCCAACTTTAAGGAAGAGAGACGTTAAAAATACAGTGATAATTACAGATAGTTGTAAGTTGAAAGTTCCAAAAAAATCATCGAAACGAACGTATCCGTATTTCAAGATGAGAAGCAACAAGGTTTGAAAATAGTAGGAAATAAAATTATGCGGGAAATAATTGAGTTGAAGTGAGCAAAGATGAAGATTACAGCGTCTCAATGAACTCAAATTTCACGGTTCCGCTGAAGCTTTGCAAATGATAATTTCCCCATTCCTTTCCCTTATGCGGGGGGTAAGGTTTCCAAAGGAGTCTTTACTCTCACCACCCTGTTGCAGACTTGACGAATGGGAAAGGAATGCAAAATTCAATGTCTTGACTCCATTCTATCATCAATGTAGAACAGCTCGCTAGACGAGACTGACTTGCAAATATATGGTAACGCTCGAACCAAGATGTTTCGACTTTGAACTGGGTGCAGCAAAGTTTACTTTCAGAAGTTAACGTTTGTTCAGTAAGTAATACAGTTGGAGCAGTAGTGGATCCAAAAGGTACAGTTGGGAGGGACAAATCACGTCACCGAGAATCAATTCTAATATAAACTTGCACTGTTTTGTACAAACAAAATATCGTACTGAAGACAGGAACCAAGCTGACTTCCATGTTCTAGAAATTGTTCTTCAAAAATATTGGTCCAGACTGGAATAGATATTATTATGTCACGGTCATAATTCCTTCCATTGTCACAGTACACTAAACGATCAGATATGAGAAGTGAATAAATAATAACAAAAACCTATTCTCTCAATGAGTCTCGGGTTCGATCCCCTTTTGAGTCATATTGTACAGTTGTTCGGATCTAAATTTATGCTATAGATCTAATTCCGATTATCCTATATTGAGCATAAATCAAACTTTAAAAAATATTATCGATCCTGTTGCACTTGGTGATAAAAGACAGAATATTTGAGTATTCAAAAATATTATGTTTAATAATATATCAATAAGCCTGGCGTTGGGAGGGGTAATCGCACCTATCGCCCTCCACGTGGAGCCAAGATGGCCGCCATACGATTGCAAACAGTGCCTAATATAAGGAGAGGAAATCAACTCTGAGCACATTCGGTTTAGCGTGATCTCTGGCATGCGCAAAGGGGAAAATGTTTGTCGTCTGCAGAAGACGTCACGTGACTCATAGGAGCAGTGTTGCAAAACGCGGAAGTTACAATTCTACTAGACATGAAACTGGCAAAGCTATATGCTGTTGTCTCGTTAAAAAAATTACTTACGCATCTAAAGTAGCACGCTGTCCTTCACGATTGTGAAATTCGTCAACGAATAACAAACACAGTTGCCAAATTCGTCCACATCACTTTTAAATTTCTTTCTTCTGCGTGGTTTGATAGGCGTTACTACCTTGTAGCAATCATTTTCGTTTCAAAGTAATTAATGACATATCAGTAGATGCGGAAACATGCTTTTGCATTTGTTTCGCGTTCAACGCAAGATCACTGTCAGCTTCTTTCTTTATAAACTTATGCACGTTAAGATAATTTCTCAACTCTGACTATGAATCACTTTGCTTTCTACAATATTCATTCCAGTTTTCACATCAGCTTCCGTTGAATAAAACACCCTAAGCAACACAGGTCAACAATCACCTTACTCATGGTAACATGATCTGCCCCCTCCCAGAGAGGTATACGAGGAGGGGAGGATGCCTCCCTCGTCGAGGGGCTTAATCAATGGGGGTTTCACCGACAAAAAGAACATCTGTCATTCTTTTCCTTGAACTATCTATCACCTTCTCAAACTGTCGCTTTATATATATATAAATAAATGCAGTAAGTACCGAACACACCTACCAATAAGGTCTGAAATCAGATTATGGATATAGGTAATTGTTAAGGCAGTTAGCAACTCTGCTCTCAGTGGAACTCTCGCATCGTCGCGCTGACGGCAGGCTTCTGAGCGCCTGAACCCCAGAGCTCAAGCTAAACCGAATGGCTTGTACATCATAATTTGTCTATGAAGTGTTTCCATCCTGTGTAATTTGTCTAAAGAGTAACAGCCATTTCTGGAAAACTGCAGATTGCGTCCCGCAACCAGAAAATGTGCTTCTGTTGGTAAACGGGCGCGAACAACGTACCAAATAAAGAACCCACGCATGGGCACCAATGGGAACGAAGCGGCTGATGCTGCCGTCAAGTCTGCTCATGCAGACGACGATTTTCTCGTCCACCTGCCAGCCTGCACCTGCAGAATGTATGTTGCTCCCTTCTCGACACGTGGCAGGAAGAGTGGGACGAGGTAACGGGGAACAAGATTCGCGCTATCAGGTCCACCACTGGTACGTACATGACGTTCTTCGTACCGTTTCGCCCGTTAGGAGGTCATCTTAACTTGGCTTCGAATTGGACACAGCCGTCTTACCTACACATCGCCATTTATTGCACGGGCTGGACCCTCCAATGTGTCCTGTATGTAATGTTATTTTAAATGTGCGGCATATACTTATCGGATGTGTCGATTGCTTTCCTTAGACAAACTTTCAATCTTTTTAACTTTTTATCACCCATGTTGAGTAATGATGACAGTGTTTTAACTTTAGCTTTTTGATAAGAGCGGGCTTCTTACACTTTTCCTTTTTAAACTTTAAGCTAAGGGTATTACATAAGATAATTTTGCTCATACACTTTGACGTGTGCAAAATGGCTACATGTGCCGACACAGCAAAAACTTCTCACTCATTCATTCATTTATAACCGTTTAAAGATTGCTACAAGTGCACGTGCTACGTCATCACTCTCCAACGGAATTACTGGAACGATCCAATCAAAGCACTGCCTCAGGTTATGGTTCTTCCTGAATGTACAAATCTCATATTGTTGCCCTGATTTTTCAGCAGCAGCTACAAGGTAATTTATTTTTGTTAATGAATGAGTAAATGTAGTTACATATAAAAGAAATTTATGAGCATATTTGAACTGTGTGTGCAAAATTTATATGAAAAATGTATCTTATGTATTTAAAATGTATGCTCTGCGTAAACAGCCACATGTAAACCTGTAAGCCCATTAGATATTTGTTCAGTTGAGCATATACACGATTCTTAAGTTGTTTCCAAACAGTGAGGCTGACATCGAATAAATTTGTCGGGGAACAAAAAAGCAACTTCTTGCTTGGAGCAGGTTCGCTGAGGCGAGAACCATTGATCCCATCTGTTTCTTTAATGTAAACTTAATGTTGAACCATTAATTTTTTTAATCAGAGTTTAACATAGAGCCCAATATTGCAACATACAGAATAGTTTGTAATTTGTGTTTATTAGTTATGCTGTTCCTTTTTATTTTACAGTTGACATGATCAACATTACCTGGCTAACATTGAGTCACAACAAGATACACAGTAAGTAAAAGTAAAATTTATATGAATCATGGTAACAAACAGTGCTTTTTTTCTGGTGATACTGAATGGTACTCCGTACCAGCACCTTTTTAAAACTGAGAATAAATCAATAACATTTTAATTTAATCAAAGAAATGTGTGTGTGTAACTTTATGGATTCAAGATCATTTATGAACATTCCACGATATTTTTAGTAGTTCGTATGATGAACTCGGTAACAATAACAAACTTACTTGAAGAATACCAGAACCTTTATTGTCAGAAAGAAGCACTGATTACAATACTTCAGCTGGTATTGATGTAATGTTGCAATGTAAAATTTATACCCAGCAAATCCTATATTGTGTTGTTTGCAAGTGACACATTCAATTCAATTCAAAGGTTGGCTTCAACCAGTGAAAAACGATGACTGCAAGTGTAAGTGCGTAGCTTGTAATGTTGTGCTAAATTGTGGGAAAAGTGAATTAGAAAAGCATGCTAAGGGGCAGAAACATAGCAACAACGTGAAAATGTTCCGAAGTACACCCTCCATGAAATCTTTTGTAAACAAATCCAAGACTAGTGACCACGACAACGCGGTAAAGGAGGCGGAAATAAAAATTTCTACTTTTTTTGTCGAACATAACGTAGCGTTTCATGTTGTTGATCACTTAGTTCCGGTCTTGAAAGACGTGTTTCGCGACTCCAAAATTGCAGAAGATTTGACTCTGAAAAGGACGAAGTGCACGGCTAGTAAAAATGTAGTGGCTCGCGTGGAAACGGAGAGACTTAAGGAAGTGTTAAAACAAGTTCCTTTTTCAGTTTTAGTAGATGAGAGCACGGACATTTATTTTGGGAAGACAATGTGTGTCATGGCCCAATATGTGTCTCCTATCAATGGCCGAGTTAGGACACAGTTGTTAGAATTAGTACAACTAGATGCGAAGAATGTAGTAGTAGTTGTGCGTTTATGTTTTTTTCTTGTGTAGAGGTTGTTATGTGTTTGGGTGTATTGTGCAGTAGTTGTGCTCTGTAGTGTGTTTGGGTTTGTCTTGTGTAGTAGTTGGGGTGTCTATTGTGTTTGTGTTTATCTTGTGTAGTAGTTGTGATGTGCTTGTATGTGGGTTTGTCTTGTGTAGTAGCTGCGCTGTCTAGTGTGGTTGTGTTTATCTTGTGTAGTAGTTATGCTGTCTAATGTGTTTCTATTTGTCTTGTGTAGTATCGGTGGTGTGTATGTATGTGTCTTGTGTTGCAGTTGTGCTGTCTAGTATGTTTGTTTTGCGTAGTAGTAATTTGTTTGTGTTTGTCTTGTGTAGTAATTGTGGTGTGTTTGTGTTTATATTGTGTTATAGTTGTGATGTGTTTGTGTATGTCTTGTGTAGTAGTTGTGCTCTCTAATGTGTTTGTGTATGTCTTGTGTAGTAGTTGTGCTCTCTAATGTGTTTGTGTATGTCTTGTGTAGTAGTTGTGCTCTCTAATGTGTTTGTGTTTGTCTTCTGTAGTAGTTCCTCCATTCATATTGGGGGTTAGGCGTAGAGCTGACAACTCTGCACTGTAAAAAGCCATGTCAAGAATCAGCAATATAAGGCCATGGATGTTCCCAAGGTAAAATATTCCGGAGGTAAAATAGTCCCCCGTTCGGATCTCCGGGTGGGGACTACTTTGGGAGGTCCCTGGACTAAGGATAAGATCTACGTTAGGAATAAGGATATTAAATTAGGCACCTGGAATGTTCTGAGCCTTTACCGGCCTGGGGCATTTCAGTGTACAGTTAATGAGATAGTTAGGTATAAATTAGAGCCCGACCCTGTGGCCGAGTGGTTAGCACATCGCGCTGCGACGCCAAGGGTCCCGGGTTCGAATCCCGGTCGGGCTTGGTAGTTTGTGAATGTCCATTCATCAATTTCATCATTTCATCACTCATCCCCATCTTCGAAAATTAGCCAAGAGGCACAAAACGCGAAGTAAAATAAACTAAATCAAATCAAATCAAATCAAGGTATAAATTAGATGTAGTAGCTGTCCAGGAAGTTAGGTGGCCAGGAGAAGGGAATTGTAAAACTAAAAATTATACTTTTTTCTATGGTGGTACTGAAAATCATAATTTTGGAACAGGCTTTTTCATAAATAATAGAATTATCTCGGCTCTTAAAACAGTAGAATTTATTAATGATAGGATATCATATGCAGTTTTACAGGGTAGGTGGTGTAAAATTATTTTAATAAACATACATGCACCAACGGAAGATAAAGATGATAATACTAAAGATAATTTTTATACAGAGTTAGAACAGGTCTTTGATAAATTTTCTCAGTATGATATGAAAATTCTGTTAGGTGACTATAATGCACAGATTGGCAAAGAAGAGACATTTAAACCCACAATTGGTAAAGAAAGTCTTCATGAATTAAGTAATGATAATGGTATAAGATTGATTACTTTTGCAACCTCAAAGAATTTAATTGTGAAAAGTACCACTTTTAAACATAAAGATATCCATAAATATACCTGGTCTTCTCCAGATGGTAAAACTCATAATCAGATAGATCATATTCTCATTGATAAGAGAAGGCATACTAGTATAATTGACGTTCGTACACATAGAGGTGCTGACTGTGCCAGTGACCATTATTTAGTAATTGCTAAATTAAGAGAAAGACTCTCAGTGATAAATCATAAGCAACAAAATCTAAAAGTTCTAAAATTTGATACAGGAAAGTTTACTGATGAAAGAATTAAGAAAGATTACCAAATTAAACTGTCAAATAGATTTGATGTTTTGCAGGATTTAAATGATGATGAAAATATAAATGAAACAGACGTAAATAAGAATTGGGAGCACATACGTAATGCAATAGAATCAGCAGCTAAAGAAAGTATAGGATACCATAAACCGAGAAAAAGTAAGCCATGGTTTGATAATGAATGTCATAATCTAATAGAAATAAGAAATCAGGCTAGACTTAGGTGGTTAAATAACTCTGATGATACAAATCTAAACAATTATAATAGAATAAAGCGAGAAGTTAACCGCACGTTTAGAAGTAAAAAACGAGATTACTTGAAAAGCAAAATTAACGAAATTGAAACAAACAGCAAAAATAAAAATGTCAGAGATTTATATAAAGGTGTAAATGAGTTTAGAAAGGGGTGGCAACCTAAAGTAAACTTGATAAAAGATAAAGACGGTGATTTTCTAGCTGACCCAAGCGATATTCTAAATAGATGGAAGAACTACTTTAATGACCTTTTAAATGTCCATGTAGGAGATAAATCAAAAGTAAATGAAGTCCACACAGCAGAACCTTTAGTTCCAGAACCTAACTTGACTGAAGTTAAAGATGCTATTAAAAGGCTAAAGAATAACAAAGCACCTGGCATTGATTTAATACCAGCTGAGTTAACTAAATATGGTGGAAATTCATTAATATGTAAAATTCATAAATTAATTTGTTTAATATGGAATAAAGAAGAAATCCCTCAACAGTGGAAAGAATCCATAATTGTTCCTGTGTTTAAAAAAGGTGATAAAATGAACTGCAATAATTACCGTGGAATTTCTCTACTCTCAACAACATATAAAATATTATCTAACATTCTTTTAACAAGACTAACCCCATATGCTAATGAAATTATAGGTGATTATCAATGTGGATTTAAACGCAACAGATCAACTACAGATCAAATTTTTCACATCAGACAGACACTCGAAAAAAAGTGGGAATATAATCAAAATGTCCATCAGCTATTCATTGATTTCAAAAAAGCATATGATTCGGTCAAAAGAGATAAATTATATAATATATTAGTAGACTTTGGAATACCTAAGAAGCTTGTTAGTATGATAAAAGTATGCACCAGTGAAACAGAAAGTAAAATTCGTGTGGGTATTAATATGTCTGACAAATTTACAATTCATGATGGGTTAAAACAAGGAGATGCATTATCTCCATTGCTCTTTAATTTTGCCTTAAAATATGCTGTTAAGAAGGTAAACGAAACTAAAGAAGGACTAAAATTAAATGGTGTGACTCAGTTGTTAGCATATGCAGATGATGTAGACTTACTGGGGGATGATGTGAATACAATTAAGAATAATGCTAAAATATTTTTCAAAACTGCTAAAGAGATAGGTTTGGAAGTTAACAAAGAGAAAACTAAATATATGCTTACAGGCCGAAACCAAGTGTTAGATAATAATCAAAATCTAATTATTGGTAACAACTCGTTTGAAACAGTTTCCAAATTCAAATACTTAGGAGTAATATTAACAAATGAAAATTATATTAAAGAGGAAATAAAAAGTAGGCTTAATTCAGGAAATGCATGTTACTTCTCTCTTCATAAACTTTTGTCTTCTCGTTTAATATCTAAGAAACTAAAAGTTAAAATATACAAAACAGTAATTTTGCTTGTAGTATTATATGGGTGTGAAACTTGGTCCCTTACATTGAAAGAGGAACATAAATTGAGAGTATTTGAAAATAGGATCCTTAGGAAAATATTTGGACCTAAAAGGGATGAGGAGACAGGTGAGTGGAGAAGGTTACATATTACATTTAGAACTACATAATTTGTATTCATGTCCAGACATTATTAGAATAATTAAATCAAGAAGACTTTGGTGGGCAGGCCATGTGGCACGAATGGGAGAGGAAAGAGGAGTTTACAGGATTCTTGTTGGGAAACCTGATGGTAAGAGACCAGTAGGAAGGCCAAGACGAAGATGAAGGGACAACGTCGAGATGGACCTAAGGGAAATCGGTAGGGATGGAAAAGAGTAAATAGATCTTGCACAAGATAGGGACAGATGGAATGCCTGTGTTGCTGCAGCCATGAACCTTCGGGTTTAAGAAGGCTAGAGAGTTAGTTTAGTTAGTTAGTTACAAAAAAGCATCTACCCCTTAGAGGCGCCTATGATTACCAAGGCAAATTATTAAATATTGATGAGACTTGGGTTAAGTAAAACTTTTTCTTACAATAATTAAAATCGTCTCTAATGCGAACAGTTTGTGAATAATACAAATTCCTTCCTCTAGTCTCCATTTTTAATTAATTTTTAAGTTTCTCGCCATCTAGTGTAACTTAATTACAAGGAAAAAATTTAAGCCTCTCGGTGGAATAGAAACAATGTAATTTTGTACACACGGCGAAAGGTTTACAAACGCTTGCAGTTGAAATTTAGCAACCAAACACACTAATTGGATTTAAATTCCTTTTGTAAACATGTTGCTCTATTCGAAATATAAATGAAAAGCAAACACACCGGTCATATTGATTGTTTGAAGAAGCTTACTGGGGGAATCTTTAGGGGACGACCTGGTAACGCTGACAGGGAAAGTCCCTTGAGGCTTCTATGAGGAATCACGTGATCCAGTTTATCCGAACTTGAAAGAAACCGCCGAAGCATTTGGCCTGTGATGTGTGATGTCTTTCTCCTTTACAAGGAGTTTGAAAACTCTGAAATGTTCCTTGGATTCTTCTTCACAAAGGTGGCGCGGTGTCCTTTTCAAAAGGGCGCGAGAAGGTTTCTGATCTCAGAAGATGCTCTCTTCTTCTGTGGCGAATCTCAAGGGGGTGTACACGTCACACGATGAAAGTTTGGAGTTGCAGGGTACGTGGGTAAGGGAAGTTTTAAAGTAAGCTAATGTAAATCAGATTTTGTATTATTTCAGAAATACAAATGTCTTGATGACATTCTCATGCATGTTTGCCACGGGCCACCTGGATTTTGAACCAAAATCCTTGCTTTAACTTTGTATAACACGTTTTAGGGCAGTACGCAAAATGGTGTTCATTTCAATCTCGTACATTCACAACAGCACTCGCTGCACCGACAACATTTGGTACTTCACACACAGTGGCGCAACTACAGGGGGGGTGCCCCCCAACCTTCGACGGAAGTCAATTATAGGGGGTAAAAGGGGAGCAATGGGAGCAAACATTGACGGCCAAGGACACCTGCAAGGGGGCACAGAGGAGAATTGCCTTCTTCGATTTCAAATTTTATGCAAATAAAAGCATTTCGCTAAATTTTCTTGCCCGTTTTGCTCGCAAAGCTTTCTTATCTCGGTATCGTCAGGTTCAGAGACGTTGCTAGGGGGCGGCAGGAGTCGGCCATGGATACCGAGTAATCTAGATGAAAATAGTTGGAAAAGAGAGAATGTCATGTCGTCCAGTGAAATTATTTGTGCCCTATTAAATTAATATTGTTTTCAATTGCAAAAATTATCTTTGGAATGCATTTATCATTCATTTTCTGCCATTCAAAAATACAGTTTGTGTCCTTGTTTTCCATTATTAGCTAATGTGAAATGTGCTGATAAAATATTTCAAATAGTTTGTTCCAGACAAATGCTTTAGTACAGACTTCTACACCCTCTTTGCGTAATTTGCCGGACCCTGTGGCCGAGTGGTTAGCATATCTCGCTCCGACGCCAAGGGTCCCGGGTTCGAATCCTGCTTGGGCTTGGTTATTTGTGAATGTTCATTCATCATTTCATCACTCATCCCCATCTTAACCAAGAGGCACAAAACGCGAAGTAAAATAAACTAAATCAATCAAAATTCTTTGCGTAATTTATGAGGAAAATAACGTTTCTGATACTACTGCTACTAAAACTAGTAATAATAATAATAATGCCATTATTATTATTATTATTATTGGTACGTTTATCCTGGTACTTGCCCCTCCTACCCCCCAGACAAAAATTCGTTGTTGCGCTTCTGTCCACACATCGACATGGGCCACAACTGGCAATGCTCACTTCCTGATACCACAAGTGTTATCACCTCATCCTGACAGTGTTGCCATCTTTACAACCCACGTAAATCAAAGAACTAATAAGTATTCCAGTGGGGTCAGATCCCCTTGCCCCTCCCCCATGGGCCACATGAATAGGCGGAAGAACGAAAAGAACCAAGTTCTTGGAAAGAACCACGTCCATTGTCAGACAGAACTTCAAAGGCGAATCCTTGAATATACACATACATTTGAAATTCAGAACAAAGCTAAACTAAAAATATATCCTTACCTAAGAACGACAATTCATCAAAAGAATCAGAGATGGAATCTTCCTTGTAAGATAAATCCTGCCGACAAAATATTCCTTTCAAGGAACGAAAGGGAACGCTGTTATATCTTCGCCTCCAGCCTCTGCTGTAGGAAGCATCGAGATATTTTTAAATCCGTGGTTGCATGTACTTTTCCCCACACAGGTAGGGAATATTATAGTATTATCATTGTTAAAAAATTGTTTTCCCTCAAGAGATTAAATATTGCACACACTTCCTTGTACGCACACACACACACACATATACCTCACAAGTTTCATCCTCTTAATTTATCTTATTCCTTTCTTTTGTCCTATTTCTTCTATTCCTTTTTCGAATGTCTTCCGGGGTCTACCTCTTGTTCTCCTTCCCTCTGTTCTAGCTTCCATAAATTGTTTTGCTTTTCTATATTCGTCAATTCTTACCACATGTCTAGACCATCTTAATTGTCTATTCTTTTTAAACTAAAGAAGGTCTAAAATTAAATGGTGTGACTCAGTTGCTAGCATATTCAGATGATGTAGACTTATTAGGGGATGTTATAAATACAATTGAGAATAATGCTAAAATATTTTTCAAAACTGCTAAAGAGATAGGTTTGAAAGTTAACAAAGAGAAAACTAAATATATGCTTACAGGCCGAAACCAAGTGTTAGGTAATAATCAAAATTTAATTACTGATAACAACTCGTTTGAACCAGTTTCCAAATTCAAATACTTAGGAGTAATATTAACAAATGAAAATTATATTAAAGAGGAAATAAAAAGTAGGCTTAATTCAGGAAATGCATGTTACTTCTCTCTTCATAAACTTTTGTCTTCTCGTTTAATATCTAAGAAACTAAAAGTTAAAATATACAAAACAGTAATTTTGCCTGTAGTATTATATGGGTGTGAAACTTGGTCCCTTACATTGAAAGAGGAACATAAAGTGAGAGTATTTGAAAATAAGATCCTTAGGACAATATTTGGACCTAAAAGGGATGAGGAGACAGGTGAGTGGAGAAGGTTACATAATTTAGAACTACATAATTTGTATTCATGTCCAGATATTATTAGAATAATTAAATCACGAAGATTTAGGTGGGCAGGCCATGTGGCACGAATGGGAGAGGAAAGAGGAGTTTACAGGATTCTATAACGTTTATTCTTTGCTTTTACTAATAGTGCTATTTTTATTCTGCCGTCGAGCAACGTCAACAACACAAAAAGAGACCAGCAGTGAATTTTTATATTTAACTATCTTAGTATTGATACACTACAAAATACACTATTAATATTTATTTAAGGGCCCAGGCACCCGACTTCTGCCGTTTACAAACGATTCCGGAATACACAGATTAATCAGCTTCCGGTGTGGATTTGTTGAGATAGACCAAACTTAGTTCTTAGAGGTTATTTCACAGAGTACTTACGTCTTCGATGTAACTACTTCGGTATTTAATTCACTTGGCGATAAACGCGCTGAAAAACACTAACGTTGAACACTTAGGGGGAGTTGGGGGGAAAGCACAAATCTTGCTGATACCGAGTTCGATGTCTTCAATCTTCTAATCCTCCTGTCGTTGGTTCATAATAAACATGTAGCCTCTCTTCTTTAGTAACATGTTCTGGTAGAGATACTGCACAGACCGATAGTTCACTCACAGTTTATTCTATAGACACTATCTCTCTTTCCGGCTGAGATCAACCATTAGTTCACTCACAGCTTGTTCTTTGCCCGCGAAACCAATAACCAACGTGATATGGGTCCTAACCGTATCAATGCTTGACTCGGACTGTCTTCTCTACAACGTACATCAACCGTTCCAAAGAAAAGACGTTAACGTCTCTTGCCTCCCTTTTTTCACCAGCGAGGGTGGGTCAACTTTCATAAGGGGTGCGTCAAGATCGGTTACAATTCTTGTTGGGAAACCTGATGGTAAGACACCTGTAGGAAGGCCAAGACGAAGATGGAGGGACAACGTTGAGATGGATTTAAAGGAAATCGGTAGGGATGGAAAAGAGTATATAGATGTTGCTCAGAATAGGGACAGATGGAAGGCCTGTGTTGCTGCAGCCATGAACCTTCGGGTTTAAGAAGGCTAGAGAGTTAGTTAGTTAGTCAGTTTTTCTTCTATTGGCTTCTGATTTAATTCTTCTCTGATTCTTTCATTATGTACTCTATATCTTCTCGTCTTACCAACTATTCTACGGAAGCATTTCATCTCAACTGTCGTTATTTGTCTTACGTCTTTTCCTCTTACTGGCCAGCTTTCACTTCCGTATAGTAAAATTGGTCTAGTTTAATAATCAACTTAAAAAATCGTCTCCACATGCCACACGGAGAGAAATTCATACTCTCTCATCCAGCCGTTTTTTTCAATATGTAGCAATGCTCCTTCCGACGATATTGAAATAAATACACCACTAGCGTGAAACTGCCACTCTTCCCCTTAAGAACGCTCAGCATTGGTAGCAATCAAGCATTTTCCTTACACTTCCTTGCATTTCCATCCTACTGGGCTGGCAGATTGATTGAAGGGTGATACAAATTGATGAAAGAGTTCGCGACCTTCAATTAAGCTAATGTGATGGCATTTGCAGTGAATGGCTATGGAGGAAATGCTATGTTGGGATGGATGGACCAGCCTCAGGGAAAAACAATTCCATCAGCCTAACCGGACATTTTCTTCACTTGGTCGATGTTGCTGCAACAGCCCGTAAAGTTGGCTTTGTTTGTTTTCTTTTATCTATTCCTTCCTTTTCATTTTCCTTGTTTTCTCTTCTATCGTTCTATTATTTTTCTTTATTATCTTCTATCTTGTCCTTTATTTCCATTTCCATCCGTTGTCTTTCTTTGTTTTATCTTTTATCGTTTCTTTCTTTGTTTACCTTCCTTTCCTCTTCTGTCATTTGTTTTCTGTGTTCTCCTTCTATCCTCGTCTTCTTCTTTCCCTTCTATTAATGCTTTTTTTATTTTCCCGTCTATCCTAATTTTCACCTGATTTCTCTCACAACATTTTCTTTTCATTGTCTTCTCTTCTGTTGTTGTATTCTTTGTTTCACTTCTATCATTTTCTTTGTTTTTATACTATCATTACCTTTTCTTTGTTCCCATTCTAGTTTCTCTTTCTTTTCCCTTCTATCACTTCCTTCTCTTTGTTTTCTCTTCTATCCTCACTAGCTTTGTTTCCTCTCCTATCTTTTCTTTGTTTCTCTTATTATATTTTCTTTTCCGCTTCTATCCTACTTTTCTTTGTTTTCTTATCTATCATTTCCTTTTCTTTGTTCCCCCTTCTCGTTTTCCTTGTTCCCTCTTCTACCATTTATTCTTCTTTGTTTCCTCTTCTGCTATCATCTCCTTGTCTCCTCCCTTATATCTTTCCTACGCAGCACAGGATCACAATTACTACTTTGCAGTCAATATAAACGAAATATTGAAACAATATATCTGTAAATGCGGTGGCGGCGATTAGTGGGGGCCGGTGCCCACCCCCTTTTTTCGCCACTTTTGACCCCACACTGCAAAATCTTATCTTCAAAGGGAAATATACTCTATTTGCCCCCCTAGTTTTGGCACCTTGTTCCCCCCCGCCGGTTTGGTTTTGGTTATGTAAATGACGTAGATATCTCATTGGTGTGTCTGAAGATGCTAAATACTAAAGTTAATTTGGTTTAGGCTAGGTTTACATCATAAAATGACACTTAATCTCGGTCTTGTCTCGATTTTTTTAAATATCTGTATCTCGTTCTCGATTTGACGAGACCACCTTTGTCTCGATACCATCTCGCATGTTCCCATTTTATAGTTTCGTTTAATTAATCTCTCTTCCTGAAACAAACATGGAGAAAATTGCGAACCTGGTGATCTTTCTTTTAAACATTTGATGACTGCTATCACGAAAACCGTAATTCGATAAAATTTCAGAATAATTCAAAGCTTATTTGAGTTTGTATTTAAGTTCACTTTATGCACAGTATTCGAACCACTAAGTCACTTCATCGGGTATCGAACCAGGGATCCCTTGATTACAAGGCCATGACGTTATCACTACGCCATCATGGAGGTTCATTAATAGGATTCGAACCCAGAACCTGCAGTTTCTCAGCATCCGACGCTAAAGGACTGATGCTTTTAAACAGATTTCTACGGTACTCTTTTTCGAAAAAATCAAAATCGAGAAATCCTTTCAAAAACGAAAAAAGGAAGTACGAAAAATTTGTTGAAAAACGAAGGACGATTTTTTTTTTTTTTCGAAAATGGCCATCCCTAATCGTAAACATAAAAGCGCTGAACTGGATTCGCCAGAAATTCTCAAATGAGGCGCAGATTCTGCAAAAAGCATCTTTTAACGTCATAGAAAACGACAATCAGTGCAGGTTATCATTATAAATGATCACCGTAACGCGAGAAAGAAGATACATCCATTCAACGGTACACAGGCTGTCAATAAAAGGAACTTAGGCTTTGTTTTCTTGAGTGACAAATCGTCCCTGAACGGGAATCTCGCGCCGTCTGGGACAATTTGGCAAATGCCATCCGTTCATCTCCTTTGTTCTTCTTGGCCTGACCTAAATATCTCAGCTTATAGCGTAGAAGTGCCGAGAAATGAATTATCACCGGATGACGAGTCTGGATGGAATTTGAAGACGAATTGTTCCCGGTACTATCGCAATTTCGAGAAGACTTGAAGGCGACTTCCCTGCCCTCTAGCGTGTCCTTCAAGACAACACCGAACCAAAACCTTTTCTGTTTCAACCGACACAGTTTCTCTTCTTTGAATGGTGTAAGGAGTGCCTCTTTAAAAAGACCCAAATGACAATCTCACTCAGGGCAGTATCAAGGTTTGTGAAGCCCCCTGGGCAAAATGTTTTATTGGGGCCAGTGATGTGCGTCGACGCGTAAACAAAGATAGTCTATATTCTACACGTAGACTATTTTATATACGTAGATTACGTAATCTATGTAAACAACATGGCGAAAGGTGATAACTTAGCAAAGGTTGCCGTGGAATTAAAAGAAAATTATACTGCGTATGAGTTGCTGATGTGTGAGTAGAACTTTTCATACTCTTTCTTCCAAATTCGAACAATTTCTCACCTAGGAAGAAACCTGATATAGGAAATATTCTACTGTTTTATGGGGAAAAGACCACTCTTGCCTCACGACTGCCATCTGTTGTTGTTTTTTGCATACTATTTATCTTCTTCCATAGTTGATGATAGAAGAGAAGAGAAATTTTGTTGTAAATAAGATTCTCTTCATTTCCTTAGGAACCAATATAGTTGAAAATGTCACTTTCCTTTCAAGAAAGCCTTGAAAATTAATTTTAATGCACTTTAGATTGTCTACGTAGTCTATGTAAACTACAACCCAATGTAATCTACGCGTAGATTACGTGTAGACAACGCATGTAGACGTAAACTTATAGTCTACGGCACATCACTGGTTGGGGCCCCCCATTTTCTTATTATTTCTTACTAGGAGCTTTATTAGCTCAATATGTTAGTATCTCCACAATGTTTTCCCTAGAAAAACTCGCAGTTCTAATACGATGTTATTAACGAAAGAAAGTTATATACTTCGTAGGATTATTTATTATCTTAATCGTATCTGAGAATTGATTGTTTGAATAAGTGTGTCTTACTTCCACACCACAGCCAAATCAATCCATGGTATAAAGTATACTGAGCTTCAGATATCTACAAACAGATCGACTGAGAGCTGTCCTACAATTGGATCCAGAAGAGTGTAGACATACGACAATATTGGAGTTTTTTTTTTACTTTTCAAATACAATTTCTTATGTAATTTTTCACAAGCATAGCCAGCTGGTTAAAATATTTTTTTGGTGGAGGCCCTTCACAGCTTCCTTTTGGTGCGAGCCCCGGGGCAATTGCCCCAGTTGCCAATAGGTTAATCCGGCCCTGATCTCACTTGTAATACATTTAGTGTTACGATAAGTACAGTTAAAAGATTGGAATTAACATTACATATTGATTTTGATTATTATACTTCGCTCTTCTGCCGATTTGGGCTAATCGGGAAGATGAGGATGCGTGATGGAATGGTGAAATATAAAAAGGGCACAAAGAACCCGGGACCCTTTGCATCGTAGCGCGTTGTGCTAACCACTTTGCCACCCAGGTCGACGAAAATCAATTTGTTAATTCATACTTATATCTGCCTAATGGTTAGCACAGGGTTCCCGGGTTCGAATCCCGGCCTGGACATGGCTGTTCATTGTGTCCTTCTTATACTTCATCATATGATCACTCATCCTCATCTTCGCGATTAGCCAAAAGTGGTAGAAGAGCGAAGTAGAAAAAACAAAATCAATCACTTATGTCTTTATATTTGTATGTTTATTTTAGGTCGCTTTTCCACTTCTTTGGCTTAATCGTGACGATGAGTATGGATGATGATGAGAGTATAAGATGGCTGAAGTACACACAGAACCCAAAACGTGTCAATTGACACATGTACATATGTATTTTGATTTCAATAACACGTTAACGTGCATAAACTGCAAATGATGCACCTTTTAGTGTGTCAAAATACACATAGGAATGTATTAAAGGGTATTTTTATGAGATGAAGTTCCGTGTGATGCACTAAAATGCATCAATTTGGAAGATCAGACAATATAATTTCGAAGATAACAAAATTACACATTTAGGTGTGTCATTTGATGCATTAAAAGTGAACGTTTGTTATCATCGAAATGATCAATTCTGATCTTCCAAATTGATGCATTTTAGTGCATCACACGGAACTTCATCTCATAAAAATACCCTTTAATACATTCCGATGTGTATTTTGACACACAAAAAGGTGCATCATTTGCAGTTTATGGACGTTAACGTGTTATTGAAATCAAAATATATGTGTCAATTGACATGCTTTGGGTTCTGTGTGTAGCAATTTCAATGTCCAGGTCGGGATTCCAACCCAGAGCCTTGGTCACGAAGACTGCGAATCGAACACTCAACGAGTCTGACTCATGTTGTGTATAAATCAGTGGTACCAGATATAAGGTCACTTTGAACTTTCATCACGCACAAAATGCGGTCTTGGTTGAGGGGGCTCAGCTCTGCTAAAAATACGAATTCCACTTTCCTTTCGAATGCAAACTTGACACCTCTTCATGTTCTAATGTATAAAAAGCTTTGGAAAGCTCTTGCGCGATCGTATTCAAAGTACCTTCCAACCCTTGAGATCCTCTCGAAAGGGATACATTTACCACATCCAGCAACATGAAAGAATACCAAACCAGAAATATCCGTTGCGGTGTAATCTTACATTACACAAACAAAAAGGCTGCACCTAGTGTAACGGTGGGGATCCGTTGACTCTAAAGATGTATGACAATACTCTACAGCGATTGGTTTATTGTTTGTATTTGGGTTGCGTAACGTAAAACTAGTAAATGCTCTTTTAGCCCGAATATGCATTTTCTTGTATCTTCATTGAATGCGACAGCCCCTCAGGAAACAAAAAAATCCTGCCCCCTTCTGCCTCCCCACTCATTTTTATATAGCGCCGTCACTGCAATATTAATCGCGACGATGAGGATGAAAGACAAAAGCATGAAATGGTGTTGAATAGAGGTACATATTTTTGGTAAATATAAAAGCAAAATGTCGGGTCCAAAAGCGGTCAATGAAATGAAATTTCTCTGTTATAGCGGTGAAAAAGCCCCATATGAAATGACATTTTGGTTTGAAAAAATGTGAATATAATCCCAAATTTGATTTAAAAACTGCACTATTACCCAAAATAAACATATCCCTTCTAATAGCACATTAAATCATTACGAGAATATGAAGTTTATTCCTGTATAAAGGGGTCCCTTTTTGCTTCTCAAATATTTACAGCAGAATTCATCAATTTTCCGTGAATTGCATAACTCACAGGATACTTAGCAATTCAGAAAGTGTCCGTCGGTATATAAACGGTAAATTTCGTGTTTAAGAGTCTATTTCGCATTTTGCAGTTCATTTCGCATCATTTCGTGACAAAACAGGGTAGGAAAATGCACCTCACACCTTTCAGAAACATGAGAAATTAACATTAGAATGTGTTATTTCACATTTCGTGTTTTCGTCAAAAACGAAATATGCATGCCTCTAGTGATGCGGCATGCACATATATGCCTGACCAGGATTCGAACCTGGAACCTCTGACTGAGCAGCTTAGAAGAAGTGTGGCAACCTTGGAGGGCCAGGGGTGTGGAGGAGGCAAGGGAAACCTCCGACCTTGACTGAACTGTTTTCGTGGAGAGAGTAATAGTTGGTAAAACAGCAAATTGAAATTGAAACAAGAATCAAACATTACACCTAAGTCTCTTATGTAGATATTTAATATTTTCAATTTCGAAAATACAGTAAAGCCTCGTTAATCCGGACTAATGGGGGGATAATTTGACCGGTTTAACTGAAATAACCTAAAAGAACATTAGAAAGTGCATTAAAACTCCGTTTATAGCAACAGAACATGCTTATTATGTTGTATTTAAACGGCATAGGCCTAAATACACTATACAGTACAGTACAAAGTCTGCGGGAAACAGAATTTCATCAGTGGTTGACTGCCTTTTCTTTGGGAAGTTCTCTTGTTGACTTCTAGCCACATTTAAAACCTTGCATTCTGCTTTTTTTTCGCCTTTTGCTCCTGGTTTAAGCGAAGTCCGGCTTTTTGAATTGTTGTTTTAAGTCAACTTTATGCATAGAAAGGCTAATCGGAACTGGGCCTACAGTTTAAAGTGGGATCCGAACCACTATGTATCGAACCCGGGACCCCGCGAAGTTCGGCTTATCGGGGTTCGGATTAACGAGGTTTTACTGTATTTCTAAAATATTTTGAACACAAAATATGACGAGATTTTCTAACAAATGTTAAATGTTTAGATTTACCTTTGTTCAAACTTAACCACTTAAGTGATAGCAAAGTACTGACTGAGTGAATATCTGAATGATTCTGTACGATCTTCAAGGTTAACTTTCCTCCGCAGAAGTTACGATCATCAGCATAGAGTTAAGCAACACGCATTTAGGTTTTCAATTTGTATTGACGTTGACTGTACATACTTCGATATTGTTCACAGCTCGGAGACCAGTGGCGCAACAACCACAGGGGGGCAGGGGGGCATTGGCCCCTAACCTTGGACTGAAATGAGTTCTAGGGGAGGCAAGGGGGGTCAAATATTGACGGCCAAGTGCACCTGGGGCAATCACCGCCCACAACTTCAAATTTTATGCAAATAAAAACACTTTTCGTAAAATTCTTCTTGTTCGCGTCCCTCGTAATACCTGCTTTTCTTCGTCCTTTCAATTTCAGACCGGTTGCTGGGTGTCGAACGATCTAAATAAAAATAAGTTGTAAAATTTGATTGATTGATTTGTGGTTTTAAGTCCGCTTTATGCACAGAAAGGCTAATTGGGACTGGACCTACAGTTTCAAGTGGGATCCGAACCACTGTGCCATGTGCCTCCACCGGGTATCGAACCCGGGATCACTTAATCACAAGGCGACGATGTTACCACTACACCATCGGGGAGGCACAAAAGTTGTAAAAGAGAGAATGCATTGGCGTGCCGTGAAATTATTTGCGCCCTATTAAATGAATATTGATTTTAGCCTGCAAAAAAATTGGATCCAAAAAAATTCTTGCTCGCAATGTAGCATTGTTCTCTGTAATGCATTGTACATTACCAGACAGAGAAATAAGACTTGTCTTAATTGATTTTCTATCAAATGCATGAACAATTGCTTTGGGGCAAGGGACCGTGCACATTTCAAAGACAATTTATGTAATTTTTGCTGTTGGTTTATTGTGAAATACATGAATTCATTGTGTAATGTATTTAAATAATATATGTTATGTATCAATGACATTTTGAATACGTACACAATTTAGTGTCCACATCGCTCCATGTTGCATATATGTAAAACATATATCGTGCATAAAATTTATACTTCTTAATGTAAAAATGAATTATATTTGGAATGCATTTATCAAGTATTTTCTGTCTTTCAAATATGGTTTGTGTGCTTCTTTTCCATTATTAATGTGAAATTGAACGTGTTGAAAAATAATTCAAATTGTTTGTTCGAACACAAGTGCTTTAGCGCCAACTTCTACCGCCTTTTGCATAATTCACGAGGATAATAGGATAATAATGTCTTTGGTACTACTACTATTAATACTACTACTAATAATAATAATGTTGGTCCCGGGTTCGAATCCCGGCTTGGATGTATCATCATATCATCACTCGACGTGGCACAATAAGCGAAGTATAATAGAGCAAATCAATAGTAACAATAACAACATAATAATAACATTACTATTATTAGCATTATTATTTAAAATAATAATAACAATAATAATAATTATTATTATAATTTGTACGTTTATCCTGGTTCTTGCCCATCCCCCAGACAAAAAACTGTGGTTGCGCCTCTGTCGGAGACGAACACCAGATTGCAATCTTTCGGTCCCATTGAGTACCCTGGGTGCTTCTGGGAATAATATTTTCCAGATCTCACTATCACAAGCACCAATGATCATCAATCTTTCCCTGTGAGCAATAAAACAGACACACACTGTTCAGGAAATAAGGGAGTCAACATCGTGGACATCAAATTCTGCTAGAACTGCTATTCCTCTTTGTCAATGCAATAGTCGTGACACACCCACTAAGGCCGTAAACCTTGTTTACCCGCAGTTGTAACGAGATGTTATACACACGGAGCTACCTATTAACGTCTAGTTTTATTTTCTTTCACCTGATATGAAACTAGTTCGTTTCAATGTTATGGTGGAGAGATCAGTGATGCCTTGGATAATAGTATGGGCTGCATGCAATGTGACTTGGACGCTATCACTGAAATATACAGTGGAGACGCTTGGCTCGGGATGTCACTTTGGTTGATTGATTTGTTGTTTTGAAGTCCACTTTATGCACAGTAAGGCTAATCGGGACTGGACCTACGGGATGTCACTTAGGGATGTAGCAGTAAAACAATGTTCAATTGGGTTTTACAGGTTGTGGATAGCCCTCCTTGACTCTGTGAAGAGGTAAGGAAGGCGAACAAGGAAGGACGTCTAGGACTGGTGACGACCACGGCACAAGCGAGCCAGTCACCCCGAAATAAAAACAATGTTTGGAAAACACAGAAAAACCCTTTTCTTTGCCAAATTCACGGATTATCTTCACATTAAAGCACCATTAAGCCTTGCTTCCGTGATAACCAAAAACTCAATATGCTGACCAAGGCAGAATTTAGAAGAGAGTACTAGTGAGAAAATGGAAGGAGGCCAAGGAAATAGAGAAGAAAGGGGAACTGGAATGGGGGACTGAAGAAAAACAAAGAATGGAAGAAGGTGTTAGAGAGAGTGGACAGGAGAAGAGCGAAGGAAGAGGAATGATGAAAGAAAGGATAAGGAAAAAGAAGTCCAACCATGTTCCAGATGAAAGAAAATGTTTATCTGAATCGCCTGTCAGGTGAAACAACAGTTGACAGGAGAAGGCCACCTGCTAGAACACCTGGAAAGGAATGTTCCAGATAAACAACTTTCTAATAATCTTGTGTCTGGAGGGGAGTGATTTGTGTGTTTGTGTGTGTGTGTGTGTGTGTGTGTGTATGTATATATATATATATATATATATATATATATATATACATCTTCCTGTTTTGTACCTTATTTCATTTGTATTTGGTACAGAGTCTGAAGAAGACCTTGCTCTAGAAGGTTGAAACGTAACTCTTAGTTTATGTTTTAAATAAAATAAATTCTGCCGTGGTCAGCATATTGAGTTTATGGTTATCTTCACATATCCAAATCCTACGCTCTGATTGGCTGTTCCACAGAATCTAGCAGGAAAAGCCAGTTGCAATTAGAACATGGTCTAGTCTTCAACACCAGTCTAGCAAGCAACCTGGTAACTATCATTTCCAGCCAGTTAGCCAGTCCAGCGCCAACTAAGGCATTCATACAACTGGAAATTCAGTTCAGCCTTAAAATGTTCTGTGCTGAGCTCCGTGGTTAGAATATTGTGCTACGACGCTACGGATCCCGGGTTCGAATCCAAGCCTGGGCATTGGCGTTCTTTATGAGTGTCCCTTCCTCAATTACATCATCACTCATCCTCATCTTCACGATTTGCCAAAAGTTTCAGATAGGCTAAGTAAATAAACGAATCAACTAATCAATCAATCCTTATTGTGTCAGGCTTCCATAGTTGACACTAGAGAATTTGTAGCAATTGCAGGAGAAATAATAACTAAAGCCCCTATCACACGGAACTGGATTTCCATTAGGTATGCCCTAGTTGGCGCTGGACTGGCTACCAATTTGCTAGTTTTCGCCTCACACGATACTTATCAGCGTACTTGTCGATAGACTTTTGTTCCCATTGCAACGTCCCTCTAGTGCACTTCTTAAAATAAACTTATACCACGGCTATAGAAATATCTTAATCTCAGGGGATAGGTTCTATATTCGAGAATTCCAAATAAGAAAGCGTTTTATAGCCAAGAGGATATAGTTAAATGCGGATCTATATTCTGAAAACTGTACACAATACAGAGAAAATATATAGCGAAGCTTGTATATACATTGAAATATATATATATGTTGTTTCCAAATTTACGTCGGTTATATTCTTCTTATAAATATATGTAGCCTATAATTGAAAGGAAATCTTCTTCTTCTTTTCTTCTCACTATTTTGGGAAAAAGGCTTCTTCTTCTTGTCTTTCTTCTAATTTATTGTCTTCCTTTTAAAGAGTAATCTTATTTATTACATATATGCGCTCGTTTTCCCCGCTTCTTTAGCATTATACAAGCGACACAAGCTATACTTATAGAAAGAGTAGCGCCACCGAGGGACGGAAAAATACAAAAGCTGACGATGTTCTCCTAGTCAGAGGTATCAAATGAAATTTTAATCACAAAAGGAGATACATTTCTGAATTCATTTGCTCTCTTATTAACTTTCCTAATTATTTCATATACAAGCATGTTCTTAATTATGTTAATTGGCTATATACAACATTTTATTCACTCCTTCTATAATTTCTATACTCTTCCCTTATATATTTTGCATTTACTATAATATATATAATCGCTCTTCTCCGCTCCTAGTTTCTACAATGAGCTCTGCTCTTCTATATATGACGCGCTGCCATCTATCGTTGCTCTTGGAAACATTTCTTCCTTACATTTTTAATTGTGTCGTCGGAACTGGCACGTGACACCATACGAGGGAAGTTGTAATGGCGGCCGCGTGAGATGTAAACAACGTATCACTTCACATTTTTAAAAGCCGATAACTATTCAACCGAGAGGAATGACGTTTCGTATAAAACGTTATTAGGTACAAAAGCAATGGCACTGCTTAAATACATACTTTACAACGTTTACTGTACACGCATGGAAGAATATTTTAGTTGTTTCAAATGTAAACACCGTGCACTCAGCATAACGCGCCTTCCATGCTGTATACGTTATACATTGCTGGAGTAACACTCGGAAACCACAGACAAAAACGCTTCTTTGCACACTCACAGATTATCTTCACATGCCGAAACTTTGCTCTGATTGGATGTTCCACAGAATCCAGTCGAGGAAAGCAAGTAGCAAATAGAACATGTCGTATTCCTTCAAACCAGTCAAGCAGTCAGCCAGGCGGCCATGATTGCTACCTAGAAAGTTAGTTCAGCGCCAACTAGGGCATTCCTACTAGAAATCCAGTTCCGTGTGATAGGGGCTTAAATCATTGTTGTACTTGCTTCCGAAGCGTCAAATGTCACCTCCATTCTCTCTCGAGTAAAGATTCAGCCATTTCGATCTTATTTGCGTATCTCCATCGACACAAGGAACCAAATATAGAAATAACGACCACGGCATTAATTACAACGTGACTGATTGACAGTCAGACATAAAAAAAAACTGAAAAGGCTACGCCAAAGAAATTTGTGACTCGGAAAACAGATCAAGAGGATTATATAGCCACATTCCCGCCAGACGACATTGTTAGCAGATATAGGGAGATCGCTCTTTCGCCTTATTGAAGGCGCACAATCTGCGTAAAAGGCAGGGACGTGATCAGCTCTTCATTTTGGCAGCAAGGGAAAGCCATTAGGAAAATAGACGAGCTGAGATACCCCTGAGAATGAGAATGTGTTTACGTATTTCGAAATAACTGGAAGAGTCGTTTTAGGTTTTTTTCCTCCTCTTCTCTCGCGCGAATATATATCTGGATGGATGGTAGACGCCGGTGTCGGATTTCGTCTGCGGATTTTTCAAAGGTTGCCACAAAAATATTGCTTCCTTTGTTTTATATATTTTATTTATCTTGCTCTAATCATATTTTGGCTTTTCTTGAATCTTCTTTCTGGTTTTCCTATTCAATTATCAGTCTTTGATTATATTTCTTATGCTTATTTATTCTCTTGTTATTTTAATCCACTTATACTTGTTCTGTTTTCTTTCTATCTAGTTTCTTTTATTTCTCTTTCTTCTTCTTCTCTCTAGTTTATTTTATTTTGCTTTCCTCTTCTTTTCTCTAGTTTATTTTACTTCTCTTTCTTCTTCTTCTTCTTCTTCTTCTCTCTAGTTCATTTTACTTCCCTTTCTTCTTCATCTCTCTAGTTGGTTTTACTTCTCCTTCTTCTCTCTAGTTTATTTTTCATCTCTTTCTTCTTCTTCTCTGTATTTTATTTTACTTCTCTTTCTTCTTCTTCTCTCTAGTTTATTTTACTTCTCTTTCTTCTTCTTCTCTCTAGTTTATTTTACATCTCTTTCTTCTTCTTCTCTCGTTTATTTTACTTCTCCCTCTTCCTCTTCTTCTCTCGTTTATTTTACTTCTCCCTCTTCCTCTTCTCTCTAGTTTATTTTACTTCTCTTTCTTCTTGTTGTCTCTAGTTTATTTTACTTCTCTTTCTCCTTCTTCTCTCTAGTTTATTTTACTTCTCCTTCTTCTTTTTCTTCTCTCCAGTTTATTTTACATCTCTTTCTTCTTCTTCTTCTCTCTAGTTTATTTTACATCTCTTTCTTCTTCTTCTCTAGTTTATTTTACTTCTCCTTCTTCTTCTTCTTTCTAGTTTATTTTACTTATCTTTCTTCTTCTTGTCTCTAGTTTATTTTACTTCTCTTCTTCTTCTTCTCTCTAGTTTATTTTACTTCTCTTTCTTCTTCTCTCTCGAGTTCTTCTCTCACTGATTCTTCCACTTTTCTCTCCTAATCTACTTCTCTCAAAAAAACACTAAATCCACTTACCAAGGGAGTATCATCAGTATTTTGTTTCCTAACTACTGCCTCAGTAACAAACGATAACCTTCTACGATCTGGTTTCATCACGTAAGATATCTTCATATTTTTTTTTAAATATGGGCTAAAACCGCCAATGTTCCGAAGGCTTCAATTTTTCATGCTTTTCCAAAAACATATACCCAATTCTATTACATTATTTCTTAATTAACCCGTCATCTGTAAGTACATCTTTAGACTGATGTACGACGCTACGAGGTTAGGGGTCCCGGGTTCGATCCCGGCCTGTACATGGGTCTTCCTTGTGAGTGTCTCTTAATTAATTTCATCATATCATCACTCATCCTTTAGCCAAAAGTGAAAAAGTGAAGCTAAATAACAATAATTATAATGGAATATCTTCTTTCTCCACGCTTGAATGCTTCTATCTCGAGATTATCTGTATCCATGGCGACAGAAAGTTTTCACTTCACGAAACGTTTGCTATTGGATAAATGGTGAGTAAAATAGACGAATAGGTGAGAAGTTACTACATTGCCGCAGCAACGGTTGAGTGCCAGGGGCAAGACAGTTTACAGTTTCTTGGTAGACAAGGATTAGGATTAAGACTCCATAGTGCGGTCGCAAAACATCGGGGTGGGATTCCGAATCTCAGCCTGGACGTTCTTTGTGACTGTCCTTTCATCATCATCACTCATTCCCATCGTCGCGATTAGCCAAATGTAGCAGAAAAACGACGTAAAATATCCAAATCAATGAATCAATTTAGTTCTGTTCTTTCATTGCGCGGACTAGTTTCAAATAGACCTCACGCTTTTACGCACCGTGAAAACTGAACTTGACGCACCAAGAGGGATTCCACAGTTCGTGTTCAAACTTCCAGTCATTGAAATATTAAAAAGAAAATCCGACTTTTTTTGATTACAGAACTAATTATTTGTGTCGTCGGTTTTAGCGGCGAGGGATTCTGAGTATCTCATTACACAGCTCGCTGATTGGTCCAGCGAAATATGCTTTTGAGACTCTATTACAACACACTTTTGTTTCTGCAGTGTACTGTTACCAGTTTATTGCATAGCGCATTTGGGTAAAAATATATGACAAAAAGTCTGTTTTTACTGTAACGTATTTTATCGCAAAATGTTACATGTGTGCATTATATACAGTATTTTTTTAGGAGTGTCCAGTACTTTTCATACGTGAGTTTTCTGTGAGGATGCAATCGATATTAACGCAAAGTTAATGACGTACTGACATATGGGGTCTACACCTAATTGGAGAACTGTGTCGGCAACAGAACATCTTGAGTAAGAGCTTAATCACTTTGTGAAAGGGGATCAATTTAGTTCTTTTTATCTTGTCACCGCAATATTTTCCCTTCTTTCCACATGTCTTACTCGCATTTCCGAAAATGAGCCGCGAAGTCAGGGGTCGGACACGGGTTCGATTTCCGGCGTGAACGATTCAGGTGGAAATGTTTTCAAGCTGTGTGCCTGCATTGAGCGGGTCTGGAGTTCATCCAGCCTCTAGTAAGTGGCTACTTGGGGGTAAAGGCGGCCGGAACGCGGTACTGATCACATCATCTCCATAAGATTGCAGTACCTTTACCTCATGTGCTCTCACGGCATGTTGCTATATACAGGGGTGTAGCTTTACGTTTGGCTAATCGCAGGGATGAGGATGCGTGAGAATTAGATGTACTTGATGAAAAGACTCTCACAAAGAATACCCCATGCCCCAGAGGCGTCTCGTGAACGCATGTGGTGCATGCTGCGCATGCGTGAATTGTGGGAAAAAGGACAGCTTGCTCTGCGACGACATTAATGGGCAATTCTACATTCTAATTTCTTCATATAGGAGAAGTATTTATGGTAATGTCTGCTGCCGCGTTCTTTTTCTGCTGGAACCTCAAAAAAGATGCGCGTGGCAGTAGACTTGGTCTTTGTTTTATCGTGATTTCATCATGCTATGTATGCAATTACGTCTGTAACACATACTGTGAAGTTGTAGAGATTACTTTCACAAAAATGTTTTAAGATTAGGTCCCTCAGCATTCTTCTAATAATAAACCTAAATGCTCCCATAGTTAGGTTAGGTTCTGTTAGCATTAAAATAATATCGTTAAATGCTTTCTAAAGAAAAAGGTTCTAAATTACCTTACATTCATTCCCACTAATCATAAACTTGCATTTCTGTCGTCTTAATCTGTTCTAAGATTTGTAACATCCTCTTAGCAGACGAATTACGTGTCAGGATAAAATTTGATGCTTATTCTTCATGCTGACACGTGCTTGGCAGCAGACTCGGTCATTTATTTTACACGAGAGCACTGAACTAAGCTTATATTACATTTCTTGGATCTGAAGTGACGCATGCGTCAATTGTGGGAAAATAATTATTAGTTTCTTTCACTTCAGATGCAAGAAATGTAATATAAGCTTAGTTGAGCGCTCTCGTGTAAAATAAATACTTCTCCTATATGAAGAAATTAGAATGTACAAATGCTCATTAATGTCATCACAGAGCAAGCTGTCCTTTTTCCCACAATTAAAGCATGCGTTCACGAGAGTCTGCCATGCCCAGACTGAGATTCGAACCCGTAAACTTAACCCGAACCCGTAAACTTAATCCGAACGCCACCGGCATTGTTGGCAACAATGGAATCACATGTCTGTTACGTAACAATGGCCTGCTTGTTACATCTTATCTCACATTTCGCTTTCTCTTCTCCAAATAGCTTTTTTTCACCATATCCGCAAATGCTCAATACATCACACGTCTGAAAGGTCAATACGCAGTTCTTCCGCCAAGCGAGTCGCTGTAATTTCCTGTAAGCCTTTAAAAAATGATGACATTTCGAATCTCAGTAAAGAAAAGCTTCACCGGTTTGTGGTCATGTTAGGGAAGCACGCATGTATATGTTGGACTCATAGGAAGAGTTTCCGTATCGTAATGCACTGGTAAGCAAGATGTCCTGGGTTCGATGTTTCTCTGTACATATCGGTTCATCTCTCCCCCATTCTTATTGTCTCGATTAACTATTTCATTAAGCTTCTGTGATTACGTCATCGCATTGAAACAAGAAGTCCTACCGGATCATGTAATTGACTTCAAAGACTTTCTTGTCATTGGGTTAGCTCATCGTGACGCAAACAGTGGAGGTCACAGGGAGGAGACAGGGGGGCGGACGCCTCACCCATAGGCTACCCCGCTTCTAACGCCCCCCAATAAAGAAATAAAACTATAATAAAATAATTATGTAAGTGAAAAACAGTAATTTTTAAGTAATCTTAACCGAGTTGCTAGCAAGATTGATGTTTTTGAGTAGAGATTTTGTTTAAGCGAGAGAAAGGGGGAAGTGAAGACCAAGGAATGAAAGAAAGAAGGAAGACGAACTCTCGGTTTCTAATTTCCATTATTTCTGTTTGTTTCTACTTTGCTCCTCCCTCTCTCTCTCTCGCTCCCACGATTCCGCCCCCCTCTCTCTCTGTGAAGAGTGGAAAGAACAAAAGAGAAAGAGGAGAGAAGAAGGAAGAAGAATGAAGGAAAAAGAGCTGAGAGAGATAGAAAGAGAATAAGAGAGAGATGGAGAGATAGAGAGAGAATAAGAGAGAGATTGCGAGATAAAAGAGAATAAGAAGGAGATGGAGAGAGAATAAGAGATAGATAGAAAGAGAATAAGAAATAGATAGAAAGAGAATAAGAAATAGATAGAAAGAGAATAAGAGAGAGATGAAGAGATAGAGAGAGAATAAGAGAGAGATGGAGAGATAGAGAGAGAATAAGAGAGATATTGAGAGATAAAAGAGAATAAGAGAGAGATGGAGAGAGAATAAGAGAGAGATAGAAAGACAATAAGAGAGAGATTTATAGAAAGAGAATAAGAGAGATAGAGATAGAAAGAGAATAAGAGAGAGATGGAGAGAGAATAAGAGAGAGATGGAGAGAGAATAAGAGAGAGATGGAGAGATAGAGAGAGAATAAGAGAGATATAGAAAGAGAATAAGAGAGAGATGGATAGAAAGAGAATAAGAGAGAGATGGAGAGATAAAAGAGAATAAGAGAGAGATGGAGAGAGAATAAGAGAATAAGAGAGAGATGGATAGAAAGAGAATAAGAGAGATAGAGATAGAAAGAGAATAAGAGAGAGATGGAGAGAGAATAAGAGAGAGATTGAGAGAGAATAAGAGAGAGATGGAGAGATAGAGAGAGAATAAGAGAGAGATGGAGAGATAAAAGAGAATAAGAGAGAGATGGAGAGAGAATAAGAGAGAGATAGAAAGAGAATAAGAGAGAGGTGGAGAGAGTATAAGAGAGATATGGAGAGAGGATAAGATAGAGATAGAAAGATAATAAGAGAGAAATAGAAAGAGAATAAGAGAGAGATGGAGAGATAGAGAGAGATAGAGAGAGAATAAGAGAGAGATGGAAAGCTTCTCCCTTTCTATTGCATATCTCTTTTCGTCTTTCCCTCTATCTTCATCTGTCTTTGTTTCTCTTTTCTCTCATTCGTTCCTTTTTCTATTCCACTCCTTCCATCTCTCATTTCTGCCTCTTTTTTTCTCTCTTTTCCTCTATCGAAACTTACTTTCTTTCCCATGCTCACTTTATGCACAGATAGCCTAATCGCGACTGGACCTACCAATTGAAAGCGGATTCCGAACCGCTATGGGCCTCCACCAAGTATCAAATCCAGAACCCCTTGATTACAAGTCGACGACGTTACCACTACGCCACTGTGCAGATTTACTTATTTACAAACATGATCATGACTGAGTTATTTCTTTCAACGTAAGAAACTTGGTGTTCCTTAGTGTTATATATCATAAGTAGACCTCTGATTTTTAGGTTCTAAAAACGTGCTTGTAGGCTCCTAAAATAGGCTCTAAAATCCTAAAATAGGTTCTAAAAACCTTAAATTAGGATCTAAAAAAACTAAAATAGGTTCTAAAAATCCTAAAATAGGTTCTAAAAACCTTAAAATAGGATCTAAAAATCCTAAAATAGGCTCTAAAAATCCTAAAATAGGCTCTGAAAACCTTAAATTAGGCTCGAAAAATCCTGGAATAGGTTGCAAAACGACTTAATTTGATACAAAATTCCTGACAAATACTGATTAGATACAATCGTTTAAAACAAAATTTCACAAGAACCGTAATAACGAAATATTAATTTTCTAAACAAATTTTCATTTATATCATTTTCAAAATTATCTACAGATTATATAATACTGCACTTGTGCTGTTAGGGAAAGTTACTTGTTGGTATTAAAATTAATTCCGTATGTATAATTTGCTGCACAATATCAGGGTGGATTATGCGTGAATTATTTGCTCTGGAAATTATTCATGAATTTGGCAAGACATGAAGAAAGGTACAACCGGATGTTTTCTCTAGTCCCATTTTTTCTCCGTAGACGTGAAAAATTGCAACTTTTATTAATCCAAATCCCATTAAATTTATACATGTTTATAAATACCTTGAGGCAAGTTTCTCTCAGTTTAGCTTTTATTTCATTCATTTTTTTTGAGGATGAAAAAGAAAGCTACACAGAAAAAAAATAATTCTCAATCCGTTTACTTTGTTAGTGTCTTTTGCAGAACAATCTAGCTGACAAACGGAAGATTATTACAAAATAATATATCTTGAAGTTGATTAGGTAAATTTTTTGTTACAATGGAATCATACAAACCCTTTACATTGTTAATATTTCTGTATGTGGAAGGGAGGGTGAGAGTCGGTAATATGTAAGGTTGGAATAGAGAAAACATCTGCTTGTATCCTTGGATTTTTGGAAAGTTCGCCTTGAAAACCAGGAATTATACTTGAATTTTATCATGGTCCTAGTGACCACCATGAATCTTTTTGCGTTATCCACACTCAAACTCCTCCCTTTGTCTGTGAAGATCATTTCATGTTCTGAAAATTATCTTTCAACAGAAACATAGTCAGTAGTGTTAATTTGAATGTTGAAATATTACTTCGCAAGGCGTGCATGCCAAAAAGGACCAAACTGACACGAGAGTGAGCAAGGCTGCACAGATCAGAAGTTTGCACTTGGGACTGTGCAGGCAGTAGAGACGATTGGGTGCCAAAACTGAGAATGGGGAGGAGGGGGGGGGGACAAGAAGTTTACTTTATCTTAGTAGGCAAGGCTTAGCATTAAGAGTTTATAGTGCAGGGGTAAAAAGTAGGGGGGAACTGTCCCCTTTCGCCGCCACTGTGTGCAGGTAACAGTGACGTCAGACATTTTTGTTTTGTTTAAAGCTTTGATAAACATCATATACTTGGAGGGAGGGAAATCGTCAGGAAACATGTTTCAAACACGCCAGTCATTGAATTATTTCGACACCAAACCTAGTAAATACCTCTGTCAGATATAAAAATCCTATAATACCTTAAAAAAAAACTAAAAAAAGTTTAATTTAGGCACCATAAAACTTCGTTAGTTGTTTCGTTTTTTTTAATGAAACGCTGATATAACTTGTTATTTCTTATTTACCTGCAAAGGAAAAAATAGGTTAAATACCTAAAATCCGACGTCTAATCGTAAGATATTTCAAATATATTATATTATTGTGCATGGTGAACTGGCAGCTATGGCCAATTGCAATAGCCTGTGCATGGCAAATATATCGACCTTGTTTATGTATGTCTTATATGTGTTAAAATGTAAATCCAACTTGTTACAAGATAACATGTATCTATTATGAAGTTCCACTCTTGAAATGTGCATTTATGTTTTTGTCATGAAGATTAAGATATTACACTTAGTTCGTTTTGCAGCGAAGTGACTTTTATAGCTCTTTTCAGTTCTTACGGCGGGCGCTCTAGAAGCTGGCAGCGGGGATTACGCAACAGACCAACCAGACAACAGCAGTGGCGCCGAGAGACAAGACGCGGCCGGAAAAGGTACTACGTGAAACTCGTTCTACTGGCCGCTACGTTTCTTATCGTGATGGATTGGTCGCCTACCCGCTCCCCACTTCCTCTTCCAGCTTGTAGAGCGCCCGCCGTAAGAACTGAAAAGAGCTATAGTTATTTTTCATTAAGTAATTGTAATTTAGTCTCTTTTTCAACGAAAAATCCGGAAATAAGTTAATTTTTCAACAAGCTTAATTACTTTTAGAAAGCTTCAGTGCGACAAATGCAATAACAAAAGTGAACCACAGATAAACATGGAAGTCCGGAAGGGGGGCAAGGGGGGTCGTGGCCCCCCCTGGAAAATGAAAGTCAACCAAAAATTCCGTATTTCACACATATAATTTCATTTCAGCCACAATAATATGTGTTAATTATTGCATGAACACCATAAATGCAAATTTGAGCAAAGTTTTTTTTAGGGAACAACACTATTTTTGGGGAAAATGTTCCTTGTTTGCCCCCCATGGAAAAAAATACCTTCCTTGCCCCTCCCTGGAAAAATTCCTGCGGACATCCATGCAGATAAACGTATTATAAGTATAAACGGATGTTACGCATTGGTCTAGAGGTGAAAACAGACAAGTGCCAGTGGCGGCTCCCAGCGTTCAATGGCAGAACTTGTTGCGGACAGTAATTCATAGAGAAGATGGTTTGCTACATGAGTTCAATATCTGCTTATAATATGTTCATCTGTGAACGTACTTCGAAATCGGATTGAAGCTCGCAGTATCTTGAAACATTAAAAATTGGTAGATCTGAAACGTTCAAAACTGAGATATTGGCTATGGTAAAAAATGACACTGAAACGAAACAAACAAACAATAAAAAAGAAATGGGGACATCGTGTTGTTGCTGAAACTTCTCGGAAGGAAATATCTGAAGGAAGTTGGCTCAGTTGAACTAAAATTTCCCCCCACTTTTTACATTGCAGGAAGCGGAAATTAGATTTCGAAGGAAGGAAGGAAAATGAGGGAGGGAGGGAGAGAGAAGATGCTGGGAAGCAAACAGATCGTGTGTACCTATCCATGCCCGTAGCTATTTCAAGGGAGAAGAGAACGCTATTGGTCTGGATGGAGGAGGCGTAATTAGACGTGTCTTGGTTCAGCTTCCACCGGATGGCTGTCGGCTGGTATATAGCGTGAAACTGTCGTTTGAACAGCGAGAAGCATTGTCTTCTCAACATGTTCATGAGCAGTGTTACCAACCAGAGCTCTTTGGAACTATTGTCTATCCATTGTAAGAATGAAATAATTTATTGGTTTCTTAACAACAGCTACTCGTAAGGAAATGTTCCCATTACTCTCATTGTCAAGAAAGTTCACTGAAGTGGTGTTGTTCATCGAATCATCATCGCGCAACACACACGTGATTTGAACCCAGAACACCTTGAAAAAGAATAGAGTTAAAAACAACTACTTGACAAATGATAAGACGAATCGATATTCATTAGTCCCAATTTAGAATTTTGTGTAAGGCATGGATCATCATGTCCTATCATCCATTTCATAACTTCATTAATCATGCTCATTGCCGTAGTTGACGCAAGTGCTAGAAAAGCAATATAAAATAAACAAAATTAATCAATAAATGAATGATGTTTTCAGCGAATTCTACAGTTGCATGTAGAAATATTTTTTTTAATCAAGAACCAAGGAACCCTCGTTCTGTTTCATTGTCATTTTCCCTCCACTTTCCCTGCCGCGATTGACCTCATGATTAATGCAACATTAATTAAAACAACCTACCAACGAAACAATCCACAAAGTGCACCAAAGCGGCGCACATTATGAATAGGTGAACTATGTGCTATTATGTTAATTTAGGTTTTAGTAATAAATGGGACATTTTTGGGAATCCAGTTAAGTGGCTGCATGATTCATGCACATCTATTATGTAATCGCGATATCATCAAATTGCACGAAGCGAGTCTACACATACGTAAAGTGCCAGTCGCCGTGATGGAATATGTAACGCAAAGCCAGGGCTTTAAGATCAAATTTGGTTTGTTATTGTTTATACAGCGCGTAACAAAAGTCCGGGAACACTTTTTAAAAAATATTGTAGCCAAACGAGTAGCATTACAAAGTGACAAAAGTAATCATTTCAAAGAGTAAAGTTGTAAGTTTTTCTCATTGCAGGTGCTACGTGTAGTTCCATATATCATCGCTAGGTGGTGTCATAATCAAGATGGCGCTTTCTGGAGCTGAGAAGGCTTTCTGCTTGCTAGAATTTGACAAAACAAAGAGTGCAACGGATGTCCAACGAAAATTTAGGATTAAGTACGGGAAAGCAGAACAAACCAGGAAGGCAATGTACAATTTTGCCTGTTCGAAAGAATTATCAAATTCACAAAAGCATCATCATCTTTGAACTCCAATGCACAGAAAAACTTGAATAGCTGGTTTTTGTCTTTAGGATATAACTTTTGCACTAATTGTAGTCTGTACGGTTTCATGTTGTTGTTTTTTAACGCAAAAGCCGCCACGCAGTCATTGTTGACATTTCCAACTCACGTGAAGCTCTGCGTATAGATTTTCCGGACTTGTGAAAGCTTCTTCCACTCGCTCAATGTCATTTTCACTCACACCTGGCCGACCACTTCTGTTCTTGATACACAAACACCCAGTTTCAACAAACTTGACATGCCAATTGTAGATTGCCTTCCTGGTTGGTGCTGCTTTCCCGTACTTCATCCTAAATTTTAGTTGGACATCAATTGCACTCTTTGTTTTGTCAAATTCTAGCTCGTCTTCGCCTTGTAATCAAGGGGTCCCGGGTTCGATACCCGGTGGAGGCACAAGTGGCTCGGATCCCACTTTAAACTGTAGGTCCAGTCCCGATTAGCCTTACTGTGCATAAAGTGGACTTAAAATAACAAATCAAAAATCAAATTCTAGCACGCATAAAACCTTCTCAGCTCCAGAAAGCGCCATCTTGATTATGACACCACCTAGCAATGAAATATGGAACTACACGTAACACCTGCAATGAGAAAAAACTTACAACTTTGCTCTTTGAAATGATGTACTTTGTCACTTTCTAATGCTACTGGTTTGGCTACAATATTTTTTTAAAAGTGTTCCCGGACTTATGTTACACGCTATTAGTAATTACCTCAGTTTTCTTCCTCTGTAGGTTAATTATTCATGACGACGATTTATGATTACATTATACACATGAATGAATATACAATGAACCCATTTTGATCTGGACTCGAACTCGGAACCTGGTTAGGCGAGAAATGCAAATTCTCAATAAGACATGAGTGTTTCATTGGAGTTGTTCCTCTACTTCCGTCATTTTATCACTAATGTATTTCTTTAATATACAAAAATAAATCACAACTACTTAAAAAATAAATACATATGTTTTTGGGAGTTAGAGTGTGAACTCGAACCTGTTTAATTTAGATTGTTCTTTTTGTTTCGTGTGTGGTAAAAGATAGGAAAAATTCTTGTGGAATGATTAGAGCTATAAGAATACCGACCGTGACGGACAGGTTAGCACAGTGAGCTACGTCTGGTGGCCTGGGTTCGAATCCCGTCGTGGGCATGAGTGTTTTTTCTGAGTGCCCCTTCATCATATCACTCATCTTCGTCGTCGCGATTAGCAAAAGGTGACAGAAAAATGACGCTAAATAAGAAAATAAAAAGGGGCTATAAGAAGCATTCGTATTTCCGGACGTGACCTACATTTTAGAGTTGTGTCTAGCCTCCGGAAGAAATTTGAAATAAATCACAAATGTCTTATATTTTGGGCATCACGTTAACTTTAAATTAGATGGAGAAACATGAAATCTGAGGGAAGTCTGAGATAACGTGGTTCCTTGAAGAAGTATGCTTAAAAAAAAGAGCGTGCACGATTGCTACTGGACGTTTGAAAAAAAAATCCAATCCCAACTCAGAAATTTCTTCCCCATTTTCTAGAGCCCGAAAAGTCCGAATATATGCATAAAAATGCTTACTTTGTGAAATTTTATTGATACCATAAGTGTCGGCAATTTGTTCGAAGTAAAAAGTTTCATTCCAGAAATTACATAAACAGTTCTTGGAGAAATGAGGCACATAATTCTGTTTTCCCAATGTATAGAAATCTTTTATGGATTTTGTGAATAAATGGATTGTTTACCCTTACTGACCCCGTCCCGATAAAAAACGTCTCGCATACACAAGTTGAAATCACATACAGCCGTGCTATTAAATAGCAGTTGAGGAATTTTGAACTCAACCGTTCACTTGGACATTAATTTTTTAGCTGAAGATCTGTCATATTCTCGTTATATGCTAATATGTCCTACAGTTGACGAGCTGTATCTTTGCGGGTGAACCCTGCGCAAGCCCGGCTGCGCAGTAGCAGAGGGAGGAGCTACCGGCTGCGCGTCATTATCCTTGCGTTCTGTCCTTGCTGTCGACCACCCAAACGGCGAGTAGGTGGCAACTACATAAACTTATCTCTCTCACACTCTGCGCGGAGTAGCCAAGGCCACCCGCAAAGATACAGCTCGTCAACTCTAGTAACCTATTATATTTACTGCAAATGCGTTCGTGTCCAACATTTTGAGACAATATGTCCTACTTTTCGCTGAAGAGTTATCTGATAGCCCTATGTACGATGAAAACTGTTCTGATTCAATTTCTAATATCATTCATTCCAGCATTTCCTTCAACTTCTATTTCCTTGTTATTACCTCCAATTCTTACACGACTTTTTCTTCGTGCTCGAACTTTGGGTTCAGAAATGTTTACAACACCCCATCTCGCGCG
Source organism: Lepisma saccharinum (assembly GCF_977018435.1). Lineage (NCBI taxonomy): Eukaryota > Metazoa > Arthropoda > Insecta > Zygentoma > Lepismatidae > Lepisma > Lepisma saccharinum. Next base: position 14,995,155 of record NC_139250.1, on the reverse strand, counting down.
TGCAAATAGCAGGCAACAACACTCTGGAGAAAGACTATAATGTATACAACATGTTTACTACATATTTTACGAAAATATTAGAATGTTAGCTTGATATAAATCTCAATTGGAACAATACAATCTTTAAACGAAAAAAAATACCTGTTTTGTACGCACACTGGAACGACCGCAGGCCTGCTGTGAGTCACTCTGCCAGTGAAGGTCACTGAACGAAGGGGTCAATCACGTTGGTGCTTGCTACAAACACGCGTCTTATCTCTGCTCATATCAAGGAAACACGTAAATCTTCGTTACGTTCTTTTCTCGCCAGACTAATGGTGAACATTTACAGGAACGTAAGGAGTAGTATCGTATTCTATTGGAATTAGATTTCGTGACGTTTAAAATATATCATAACAATATATAAATCTCTTTTGTGACCTAGACTGAACTTATGTTAAAGTTTCATTAACATGTGAAAGCGGATATTTGGAGATCCTTCTTCCTTACGATTTCTAAACAACCGAAGAGTGTGGTGAACGTGAAACTACTTATTGTTCGCCACAACAATATATATTACAGTCATTACAGATGTACATCGCAGAAGACGTATTCATCAGATATACAAATGGTTTCTAACCAAAAAACCTATTACATCATATTACATCAGAAGAAGTGATTTTTAAGACAATTCTACCACTTATCCAATGTAACCAATATTCAGATTGATTCCAAGCTTCTGTTCGGGTTATTTTGCGTCGCATTTTTACCTCTTGCGATAATCATGACGATGAAGATGATGGGTAATGATTCAAATGCAATGCTACATCTAAGCAGAGAGTTATGGCGATTTTTATTTTTATTTTTGGTGTTTTAAATCCATTTTATGCACAGTAAGACTAATAGGGACTGGACCTACATTTTAAAGTAGGATCCGAACCACTATGTGCCTCCACCGTGTATTGAACCCAGGACTCCTTGATTACAAGTCGGCGACGCTACCACTGCACCATCGGGAAGGCTAAGAGAGAGAGAGAGAGAGAGAGAGAGAGAGAGAGAGAGAGAGAGAGAGAGAGAGAGAGAGAGAGAGCGCTACGGTGACTATGCTAATGAAGAATTGAAAGTAGCAGAACAACTAAGCTATTATTTAGTCAACATTTGGATTGTTAATGAATATTATGAATGTCAGTTCAAATTGAAAAAAAAAAAAAAACTACGAACTTTCCAGAGTGCGTTACAAAGCGTTAACTTTTCTCTTTCCACACATTACTTTGCTACTAGATATTTGCTTGGTAAGACTTGGAAAGTGCCACATTTTCAGTGCGTGGAATTGAGAGTTATTTCGGATACGAAGAATCGGAGAATGGAGTAGTGGGAAAAGGATCATCTCACATGCTTGAATTATACACCCCCCCACACACACATACTCAGGATATCGGCCGTGGTTCTTTTAACGAAATATAACATGTATGAATTTGGAAAGGAAAAATTGGAGCCTACTCACATCCCTATGTAACTTCGAAGAAAGTCCACGTAAAGATTAGTCCAAAATCGGGACGTATAGTAAATTAAAAAGCAAAGTTCTACCTTGTACCACGCCATGAAGGCATGTAGGGGGTATGGAGTTAGGGGCCCCCACTTTCTTCATCACGGCCGAAGATGGAGGTTATGTGATCGGCACCACGCTCCTGGCCGCCTTTACCCCCCAGAGTTTCCTCCAGGTTCCCACTTTATACGACGCTGGGTGGGCGCCGGAGCCGCTTGGACAAAAATCTCCCGTCAGGGATCGAACCCATATCCCTCGCACGGTAATCAAACACCCTAACGACCGAACTACAGCGGCACATGTAGTATAGTAAGTAGCCTTGGTAACTAAGGCAAGACGAGTTCGATTCCCGGTGGAGGCACATAGTGGTTCGGATCCCAGTTTAAACTGTAGGTGCAGTCCCGATTAGCCTTACTGTGCATAAAGTGGACTTTTAACACAAAATCAATTTAATCCAATTAAGGCAAGAACTATTTTAGCGTTTCGTTTAACGTTTTTACGCGAATCACGTTCGGACATATAACGTGTAGCTCTTCTCAGTACTGCAACCTGGGTTGAGAACAGGCGATTTTTCTGACTAGCAACATTCCACCTCACAAGTTACGTGACTTTCCTACATTTCCTGTTCCTGTTGGCTTTTGCATGAAAGACGAGTTGCTCTTGAGACAGACAGAATCACCCGATCGCCTAAATGTGCAATGTGTGTTGCCTACCCTTCTGCATTATTTACTGCCATTAAAGTCTTACGCGGAAGTACTTTTTTCCATCACTGTACGCCAGTCACTTTTTATTGATTCCTTCTTGCATGCGTCGTATCTTCAGGAATATTGCAGGAAACAAACAGAGGACTATTGAATATTCTAACATCCGGAATAATACATTCTCAGAGGACTTGCTTCTATAGTGCAACTCGCTTATCTTAGAACATTGAGAGAGAGGCATATTTTATATAGGAAGAAAACCTCCTGTCCATTAGCTTCATTCCTACAATTGGTCATGCTATTAACAACGATTGTGTTAATCTGTTATTTTTCATATTTTGTGATCACATGATGCTCAGGAAGAGATCAGTACATGGGCGTTTTTAAGGGGGGTTCAACGGGTCCAACCCCCCCCCCCCGTTTTGGTTTAGTAAAATTACCAGAGTACTTGTTCTATTCGCTTGTTCATAAACATTTCTTCGGACGTATAGGACGGAATACGGATGGGAAAGCAATTACGTCATTCCACACACGAGATGGGACTGCGGACAAAATGTCTGCAATTTTCTGATAGTTTCGGAATGTATGCGATAAGAAACTGCATTCGGACTGTCAAATCAGTTATAATTTTTTCCCTCCAGTCTTCTTAAAGGAATTTGGTTTTTAAAAACGCAGTGCAAGAAAACTACGGAAACACCGTAATATTCTCAAGTTGTTTGACACACGATGGACAGAAAGGTATCAATACTAAGTACTGACAGTGACTACATACACAGAACTTTGTCGGGTCCAGCACCCCCCCCCCAAAAGCTTCCGGTCAGAAGTGTCCTGGATTTTCACGTATGGAATGTAGCAACCACAATCATGCTAAAAGTGTAACCCAACTCCCCCTTACGTGAACTATATATACCAGGGGCGCCGACTTGTCAAAATTATTGTGGGGGGGGGCTCTGATCACTGAAATAAATTAATAAATGACTCACTCCCTCCATTTTTTAAGTTTTGGCCTCAGTGTTCGGAATCTCGTAAAAGCCCATGAATTCCTCAAAAATATTAAAATTTTCATTTACAGTTCGAATGCAAAATGTCAATTGTTGACGGATGAATATGTCACAAGTTTCGTCAACCATAATAACAAAATATTTCCGACTTTTAATATCTGCTACCACGGAGCGCAAAACAGATCTCCCTAATATATCAATGGTCTCGTTCTGAATGTCATGTGAGAGCCATTTGTAGCCCGAACGTCCCATCCACTCTCCTAGTTCATGCACATCGTCTTTTGACACTCTTTTTAGTAAAAATGTTAACAATACTCACAATTACATACTTAGTATATAGTAATAAGTCATGTGTTTTGCTGTCTCTGGTCATAGCCCCCCCAAATTTGATGGTTGAGCGGTCTCAGCCCCCCAAAGTTGATGGTCTAGAACATTTCAAACGTGTATTTAAAGTTAAGTTCATGTGGCACAATTCAGAGTAAACTTTACAAGAGAAGCAAAATCTTAAGCAAAATTATTTGGGGTGCTCTGCCCCCACATCATTAACATTGGGGGGGGGCTCGAGCCCCCCCCCCCAAGCTCCATGTAGTCGGCCTATGATATATACCCGCCCATGGATCAATATGTTGGTGCCCTAACTGTTTGCACACATATTCCAATTTAAATTTGCTTCATTTCACTTCGCTTTTCTGCCACTTTTGGCTAATCGCGAAGATGAGGACAAGTGGTAAGAAGATGAAATTGCGGAAAAGGCAATCGCAAACACAATCTCCACAAAGGGTTATACTGGCTGTGAATCCAGACGCCGGAGCCTCGTTACCATGCAACAATGCAGACCAGGGTCTTCGTGGAAGAGAGGTTGACATTTGGATGTCCTTAGAGAGAGTGAACCCTTGTAGCCCAATATATCCATAAGGTCAAAGATATAATATGTACATGAAACTGTACCTTTGACGCTGGTAATCACGAGAGGAGCTCCAAAATTTCGGCGTTGACCCAGAATCGCGAGGACAGTTGGGGGAGCCACAGGAGAAGAAGAAATAGACTACCCTCTTTTCGAAAGACAAAAAATAGCGGCGATGGGACTCAACACGCTAACCACTCGTCGTCCAATAGAAAACCGCTTGGCAGTCCTTGACCCTCAAAGGCCAAATTGCTAAAATAAACTTCTAAAACAATGGGGATTGCTACTTCATCGATACACTGGAAACTAAGAATTGAAATAATTTCGAAGACTATAAATTCCGCCTCTCGTAGCTCTAGATTCTAAGAAAAATGGCGGTAACTTCAACAATATATATATTATTTTGCAGTACGTAATCAAGAATAAGAAATCAATTAATTGTTGATTGTGAAACTGTGAAACAGGCGTTGCACAGTGTGGTATTTTCGTAATCTAACTGGACAAAAGTCAATTTTCGCATTTCTCTACATGGGTTAACTGCTTGTTAATTTGCAAAGGAGATTACATGAAACTAGGCTTTATATACCAAGAAATCACACTGAACAATAGAAAAAAAGGGTATCACTAGACGACTACCTGAGTTCCTCCTGCCAAGTGCTGCAAGCGATCGCGTCATTCGTCTGAGTTTGCTCGATGAATACGGTCTGTTTCTGTGTGTTAGTGGTGATTGTGTGATGTTCTTATTTGCTTTCGTGTTTCAACGTAAGGTTACATTGTTGGTGTATTATTATATGTTTTAGTTTAAGCATGAGCACCATCAGAAAAACTCACGTTTATTTCTGTATGAGAAAACGTATAAGTCAGTTTGGACTAGAGTTTTAGTACATTATATCGCATTATACAGATCTGTTATCCTAGTTTTCTGAAAGAGTTACTTGTTACCTACACAAATAATGTCAATTTGTTTGCGAATGTTTACGACACTCATACACTTTTTTTTTTAAATTACAGAATGACTACGCAAATTTCACGTCGGAATTTTTTCGACGTGTGATATACCTTTGGTGTGTGTGGTATATATTTGTTGTACCTCTATATATTTGTACGACTATGTAGGTTCTTGTTTTATATATTCTCTTGAATACTTTTCGTTTCTTCTGTGCTTTGGATTCATTGATTCTTAACCGATTTAACGCCAATGATAGTCATATATGTTATTATTAGTATGAGATATTTTCTTGAAATATATGTCAAAACCCTTGTCAGTGCTTTTGTATTTCATCTACAACACCTTACAGCATATATAACTTACATATTGAAGGCTAAATAATTTTGTCCAGCTAGATTACGAAAATACCACACTGTGCGATGGTTGAGACAGAGGGTGTGTGCCCTGTAATCAAGGGAACCCGGGTTCAATACATGACAGAGTGGTTCGGATCCCACTTTAATCTGTAGGCTGAGTCTTGATTAGCCTTTCTATGCATAAAGGGGACTTAAAATTTAAAAAAAAACTAAAACAGTCAGCTTGAGACAGAGGCTCAATAATATACAAGAGCGTGTCGAATAAAAGTCAGTCTTCCCTTAGGTTGAATGGTTTCGTCCAGTGACTTGGCAATCCGTATTGTAAGCCCATAGTGTACGATAGCTCATTGGTGACGTATGGAAGACGCAATATACATGTGACTAAGGTAGGGTATGCCATTGGCTAGGCTTCTGCGCTGGGTGAGCGAGGAGTTTGGCGTGGCAGATCCTTGCCGACTGGGGGAGACATAGGACTAACTGGACACAGGCTGAGTATACTGTATTTCCGTGCATGGGCCTGAATGGCCTGGTGTAATTTGCCTAACGTTAATATTGTTATTTCGACTTCTTAAAAGTGCTAAAGAAGAATTATTTTCTTTGTTTATTTATGGGTAGATTGCTCCGGGTCATGTTGGCTGTGGGGGTTTTGGGCGGGGCTGCAGTTGACTCGTATAGCCGTTACTTACTAACTTTTGACGATTTAATTGGACGAACTGTTGCAATTTAATGGGAAGATTAGATATGGTTATTTTTGTTGAGTTAACTAAATGTGGTTCTTAGGTGTTTGATTGGTTATGAATGAACCATGTGATGCATATATACATTTGGAAAATATATTTACTGATATGATTTGTTAATAAATATTATGGTTGAATGAATATTAAGTTTACATTAAATAGTTTAAATACCTACTGAAAGATAATTAACTTCCACTGCGCAGATAATATAATCCTCGTCTCACTTCTTTATTATTTATAAAGGGGAAATAAGAGACGTACAGGGTTATAGTATGAATGATGCAGTAACCCACAAGGCTACGAAGTACAGAGAACCCTGCATAACTGCAGGTTGAACAAAGGTTTCGCAATTAACGCTCCGTGGCCATTGACTCAGCGGGTAATCTTGTTGCAGGACAATGCAAGGCCGCATAATGCGCAACTGAGAAACACAGCAGCACCCACCTTACAGTCCGGACCTTTCGCCATGTGACTTTCACGAGTTTGGTGAACTAAAGAAGAAGCTGAAAGGTCGCAGACTTCTTTCGGTTGCGGACATGCAGGAGACAGTCATAGAAATTCTAAGTCAGCTACTAAAGGACGTCTATGAGTGTGAAATCACTAAAACTTGTTACGCTACTTCTCATGTAAATAACAAAATGAACAATCTGGAAATTTTCATTACGGTTTAAATGTTTGCGAATGCATATAATTTGCATATTTTAATAACAAATTATTAAGCATATGTAGCCTAATGCTTCACAGGCAAATAAAGTCAATCTTTGCTTCATTTTTAAAGCGTCACACACGCAACACAGTTTATTTAATGCTTTTCATGCATTCAGGCTACGTCATCATACTCAAGTTTATTTCACATTTTGGCAAACACCAGAAAGTACTTCAAAATTATGCCTAGAACTTTAAATTTTATGTGAATGTCACACACGTAACACTGAAATGCCCTATAAATGTTTTCAAGACTTCACAAATTCACCTGAAAAATCTTTCTTATATATTCCAGGAATAATATATGTGCAGAGCCTCGCACACAACTGTCACCGATTATGACATGGAAAACTATTTTAATTCGGATAGATTTAAGGTCTTCATGTTGGAATATTGCATAATTCTGATTCTCCTTCCGTTCATTCAGCTTATCTCGGACCGTAATACCTTGCAGCCAAAATGTAACAAAGTAACAAATGGAATCCAGTTCTTTTTATTAAGTTACTCGCCCAAGTTCTGTCCCATTTTCGTAAAACTTTTTAAAGAAGTATTCTCGAACTCACAAGTTTTCCTTGCTAGTCCAAATGCCCGTATCTGGAATCTCTACAATTATCAATTCCGAAATTCTGGTATACTTCATTACCATCTACGTATAAACTTTCTCCTTTACTCTTCTTTCAAACTTAGAAACAGGTATAATTTTATTATACAGAGTGTTTCAAAATAATTCATCTGATTTTAAATGGTGCTATATTAGAAGATTTCAACGTCAGAGTGGAGTGGTAAGTTATACAAAACTTGTCACAATACCTGCCATACGTTATAACTGCTCCATACTCTGTCCCAGGATCCCACTTTAAGCCGTAGGGACTTAAAACACCATCTCAATCAATCAATCATACTCTGTCCCAGGAATGTATCAAGCAAGCGACCTAAACCAAGTTCTCCGCGCAAATACTAACTTGAGAGAACTCGACCAATGAACGCGTGGGAGGAAAGGGAGTGCATGAAGGGGGCAACGTGACTGCAGTAGTTCGCACTGCTTCGTCCCGTCCACTCGCTTTCTACTCTTCATGTGCGGAGTTGCTCCACAGACTACACGTAACTTCATTTAGTTACAAGAACAACATCAAGGTGAAATCGAGGAAAGGTGGCCGGAGCGTGATGATGATCACATAACCTCCATGGATGGCCGAGATTGTGAATGTGATTGTAAATATTCCATCATATGCTTTCATAGTATGTTACAATGAGCACACACTCATGTGTGCGTGTATTTGTATATGTGTGTGTTTGAATGTGGAACGTTTACCCATACAAATGCTCATGAGTATAATTTAATTCGTCAAACACTAATGAGAATTTACCATTTCATACTCATTTAAACCATCAAATGTAATTGCTGCCCACTTCAAGTACTATCACTCTGACAGATTAGCAAATATGATTTTTTCTTCTTGTTTGAGTTTCATAAAAGAAATTAGGTATCACCTGGCAACACTGCAATGTAAATTCATTATTAACGTGTAAATACGTCATGAGGCTAAAGCAAATACAGGAGACATTGACACTGGGTAACATTGTTTTTGTTCCTTCCTACATCTGTACACATTCAGTGTTTGTTTTAACCTGGGTCGGTGGCCGAACGCGCTAAACATCCGACTTCCCATCTCCTGGACGCTTCATTTATTTATTTATTTAAGTTTGAGGGACCAACAGGCATTTACGTAGCTACCCAACTATAGATCTCCGTTAACTACATTTAAAAGTTACAGATACACAGTGCGGCAATTTGAAATCGAGACTGATTTTCTTGCTCGGTAGGTGGCGCCACTGTGCAAGCGTTCTGTGGTGCAAACAAGTAAACATATATCTCACAAACAATCGACGCAGAGCTCGTTGACCTTGAGCGACATTGCCGCTTGTGGCGTTGTTGAATGTGGGCACGTGTCGTGAAAGTGCGTCGTGATTTCAACATGGAATAAAGAGCAAACATCAAGTTTTGTGCACTCTTGGGTAAAACTGCTGCGGAAACGTTTCACATGTTGTAGCAAGTCTATAGGGACAATTATTTATCCTGTACAACTGTATTTGAATTGCTCAGGCGTTTCAGTGAAGGACAGGAGCCAATTGAATACGACGAGCATCCAGTTGTAGCAGGGACGGTGAGAACACCAAAATTGGTTGAGAAAATGAGGACAATCATTACAGAAGACTAAAATTTCAGACAGACTGTTACTGCTGAGGTACTGAAACGTTTGATGCAAGGAATAACACGTGTGAGGCCCGAGTATCCGGATGATGGCAGCTGCCGTCTGCTACATGTCAGTGCCCCAAGTCACAAGACTGTGATTGCGAAGAACGTTTTGGCCCTAAATCGGCTCTGTGTGTTGTCACACCCTGCCTACTCACCGGATCTGACTTCGTGTGATTATTTTTTATTTCCTAAACCAAAATCTGCACTGAAAGGTACTTTGATGATGTACCAACAATCAAGAAGGCTACGACATGGATTTTAAACAGCGTTACACAAAACGAATTCCAGCAATCCTTCCATGCACTGCTAGGCATTACGCTACGATGTGTGGATGTAGGAGGGTCCTACTTTGAATGATCCCTGGTAGGTAACTTTCTATGAAGACTTGTTTATTTTTTACAGCACCAGTCTCGATTTCAAATTGCCGCACTGTGTACAAATATACATGTCACACACATACAAGTAAATTTGTGGTTGATTACGTTATCAGAATTTGACATGCTAATATAGAAGCAGAGAATTATTTGTATGTACAAAGAAAAAGAAAGAAATAGAAATTCACCACACAACTATACCAATAAATGATCATTATTTTTCTGTCAGGAGAATTCAATATATGTAATATATTCACTATACATTCATGTGAATCCTTCATCAATTCCACCAATTCATCACTCATTCTCATCACCGCGATTGCCCCAGAAAGTTGGCGAAAAAGTGACTAAATGAAAAATACGCAGCTGTTTTATAAACGAATGACGTTCCTATCGCAGTCAAGATTACTACGTCATGGTAACTTGCACACACACACACACACACACACACATACATACATACATACATATACATATACGAGGGATGTTCAAAAAATAATGTCAATTTTTTTTTTCTGGAAACTATATGTGGGTAATTACATTGTGACGGGTGTGGCATTCAGACAAATTTACATTCATCTATTAATTATTTTCTAAGCACCTTCAAATATGTAATTTCATATTCCTTGATGAAAGGTATTTAACTGCAGAATATTCCTCCTTCATCTCAATTCTCAGCTACAGAAAATACATTTTTTGTACTTGTGACGGATGCGACACTTCTGAGACATGACTTTAAGACCTTCTTCAGTCTTTCAGAAAACTCTGTGAAATATATGGGTTTACTGAAACAATTTCATTATATTTTCACAAGGCAAACTTTACTCGGCATTTAGATTCTTTTAGTTTCTAAAAATATTACTACATACCTAGTCATATCGTAAATACTGTCACAAGGTTTGCAGGAAATAGACACAAGATGGTTAGGGATAGCGTAATATCCATAGAATATGTGGTATATGAATATGTGAAGAACACAAAACACCTATAGCTACTCAAAATGACCATCTTTAGCACGGACACAGTCCTTTAGTCTTTGTGGTCACGCATCAATTGCATTACGCACGATATCTACAGGGAAGTCTTGCACTGACTTCACGAGAGAGCGCTTCTAACTGACGATGTTGAGGTGTATTTTCTTACACGGCATTTCCTGAAGAACAGTGCACAATTTGTAGTCCAGAGAGTTAGGATCGGGGCTACCAGAGGACCAATCAGAAGTGGACATGCAGTCCGCGACAATCGTCTGGAGCCACTGCTGGGTCGTCTTAGCCTTATGGGCTGGTGCAGAATCCTGCTGGAACCTCCAGGCCTGACTGCGAAAGAAGGTGTTCGTGAGACCATTGACCACACCCTCACGGACCATCTCTTGGTACAGCTTGGCCGATGTTTTGATGCCTCCTCAACATTGAACAGTTTTTCATCGGTGAAGAGGATTCTTCTGTGCCCATTTGCTGCGTGGGTAAGTGCTTTGCTCTGCCGGTTTAACGCATCAATGAAGATATGACCTGTACGGTCGTTTGTGAGCTTGCAACCCAAGGTCACAACGTAACACATGCGAGGACATTTTTGATATCTTGTGGTCCTGAGGCAGTACTGACTGTCTCCTGACAGGATTTCGTCGCACACACACCGCCACTGCTTTCACAACCTCTGGCATCCGTACTGTTTGAGGTTGCCCTGGTCTGGCTTTACAGTTACAGTTTCAGTGTATCCCTGGATAGTTCGATACACAAACCTCTTTCAGGCCGTGTCCGAAAGGTGCAAGACCATACTTGAAGCGAGCATCCTCCGAGTATGGTCTTGGAGTGCGGTCTTCAAGCCGTGGACTAGAAGTGTTGTCTTTGGAAATGCACTTCGACTGCAGCGCCAAATACGATCAGGAGATAAAACTAAGTACTCGTTGTTTTCCTCGCCATTTAAACACATATTTTTCACCATAGAAATCACAATCTACGCATACATTTCCACACATTAGAAGAACTATAACCAAGAACTTGCTGGCCAATAACGTAACTTGCTCGTTTTGCAATATTTATATAAATGTCTGCATATGTCTATAAAAATAAGCGGACATTACAGGCCGCAAATGTCGGCATCTCCGTCAGCGCCGCCCGCCACGCTTCTCCCGATCTCTCAGCTGAAGATCGAAATGGACGCACGGTATAAAAAGTAATAGGTTTGACAATATGTTATTTAAAATCAATGAAAGTAATGTTTGTATAAATAATTCCAAATTCTACATAGTTTTCCCTTTAAATCAATATATAATAAGTGGTATTTTCAATAAAAAATAATTAAACTTGTTTGTCCACTTTCAATGGAATGGCTCATATTCAAAATGTATGAAAATCATCTCAGTATAACTGGAATTTCCTTTATACATGTAATTTTTGCTCTACGACGCCAGGGGTCCCCGGTTCGATTCCCAGCCTGGGTATGGATGTTTGTGAGTGCCCATTCATCAATTTCATCATATCATCACTCATCCCCATCTTCGCAAATTAGCCAAAAGTGGCACAAAAAGAGAAGTAAAGTAAAGCAAATCAACCAATCAATAAGGTTTGAGTTCTTAGCCCCACTCCCAAATTTATGTCTACAACTGCCTCGTTATTCTGTGTAGCAAGTCCGCGCATAACGGTAGAGAAAGCGAGGGGCAGAGCAAAGCAGTGCGCCCTGCTGCAAACGGCTGGTAGCTGCAGCAGCCTTCTCTCTCCATGCACTCACTTCCCCTCTCACGTGTTCATTGCTTGAGCTCTCTCGAGTAACTACACCCTGCCCCGTCTAAGTCTGGAGAAAGCGACCAAAAAGAAGTCTGCGCAAGTAGTGACGCGAGACGGCCCCACCAAAGAATACGTGAGAGGGAGCGGGATTGCGTGGAGGGGGGAAAGCGACTGCTGTTACCAGCCGTTGCAGAGTGTAGGATGGGAAGCAAACGAACCGGACGTGACTCGAACACAGGAAGAAGGTCATCGAACACGACGCTGCGGTGCAGTCGTTACTTCCTTGTTTACAAAACAGGAAGACCCTCTTCGAGTCAATTCCACCCTGAAATCATTTTCGCAAGAACAATGCTCCTCCACATTCATTCCTGAGATGAGGGACCGTTGCCAAGAGATGGATGATACCTTGCTGGGCTTCTCCATTTACAAATCGCGGGAAATCATGTATATGCTACCACAGGTATACAACCAAAGGGTGATTAATTGCAAAGTAATATAACACGTACCATTATCGTTCGCTCTATAGGGAAATAAAGTTAATTGTTTCTTGCATATTTTTGTTTGATGTACTGCCCGCCGGAAGCTGGGATTGCGAGCGTGTTTTGTTTCGTGAATAACGTTGACTTGTATCTATCGGAACCAGTGTTGGCTATGTACGGGTTATTCCGCGCCAAGTCGATCGAATTTCAATTCATTTCGATTGTCAGTTGTTTTATTTAGACATGCACGTTTATAAATTCACATTGCAAGACGCACGTTCATGAATTCATATTCCAAAGTCATCATAACTCAACATTACAATGGAAAGTAGCGGCATATACTGAAGGTATCAAGTCACTCACTATGTAGAATTGTGTGTTCATTTTCTTATTCTTCTTCTTATTATTATTATTAGTATTATTACTGTTATCATCATTATTATTGTCTTCTGTATATGCAATTTCACATTTATGTATATTTTCAGATACCGTATATATGTAGAGGAAAGGAGAGGGTTGTGGAATACCATTTTGTATATGGTAATAATTTCATGAGTATTTATGCAAGAGACATAATTCTTATATGACAACACAGGTAATATAATGCTGTTTATTATACAGGGTGTACCAAAAGTCCCATTACCCCCCCACACCCCTTTTGAATTGTAGACAAACCTCCAAAATATTATTTTAACAGCACGCGTATGATGAGAGGATGGTATACCATTAAATCAGACCAATGACCACCATTTACTCCAATGGATCTGTGTGCACACCGCCATTCTCATGGCACAGTATTATTCGCCTCCAGGTACGATGTGAAATCCTCCGTAACATAAGATGTTAGATCTGGATTTCAGGTGGCCATTTTAAGAGAATACCTCAATGATGTGTTCAGAGACAAATGGATTGGACGAGGATCGCCAAATTTACCAGCACCTCTAAAATGGCCACCCCAAAGTCCAAATCTGACATATTGTGATAATGCGCTATGGGGGCACATCAAACAGAAAGTCGCCCATAATTGTTATCAGACAACTGGGGAACTTCAAGAAGCTGTTCGTAGTGCGTTTGCTTCCCTCACGCCAGCCAAGTCACGGAGGATTTCACATCGCACCTGGAGGCGAATAATACTGTGCCATGAAAATGGCGGTGTGCACACAGAGTAAATGGTGGTCATTGGTCTGATTTAATGGTATACCATCCTCTCATCATACACATGCTGTTAAAATAATATTTTGGAGGTTTGTATACAATTCAAATTGGGGGGGGGGAATGGGACTTTCGGTACACCCTGTATAGTGTCAAGAAATTCTACTTACGCAAAGAAAATGTAATCACAAAAAACGAATAAGGAAAAAAAAAGGCGTGGGTTATGGAATAGGAATACTATTTACTACAATTGTCATTATAGGCTCATTTGCAGAAATCGCAAATGCAAAGTTCTGTTTCACAAGCACAAGAGTGAAGCACACAGCAGAACAGTTATAGGAGTATTCCATATACCCCTACCTATTCCATATCCTATATCCTATATTCGGAATAACCTAATTATCCGGATATCCAAATTTTCCGGATTAACAATATCTGAATTATCCGGATATCCTACATTCGTATTATCATAATTATCCGGATATTTGGATTATCCGAAATGTCTGGATATCCAAATATGTGCATTACCCGGAGAGTTTCATCGTTTATCCGCTTTACGGGTTATCCACATATTCTTTTATTCGTAATTTTCGTATTTCACTGTGTGACAGTCAGATTTACCGTCATTATTATTATCATTATTATTCATGTATGTAGCGGTAAAAAGACGTGTTGATTCAAAGTGTTAAGTGTTTTAATTTGTAAGATTACATATTTGATTTTTGCCAAGCCGACGGGAGGAACGGGAGATTCGCTTGTGTTAAGGGTGAGCACCTGAAGGGTCACGCTATGCGTCTAAAGCTTAGGAAATTCGACCGTAATGACAAACATTTAAATATCTCGGTTTCCAACGGTCCGATTCATGTGAAACTTATACCAGCGCAGCGGCATGTGTGCAAGGACGGATGTGTGGAGTTTCGTCACGATCAAGCGACAATTACGGACGCCAGATCAAATCGGTTCTAATTGATCAGTTTGTGGACAGCGATTGCTATTGAGCTATGGGCGACAGCCAGGCGGAAGCTTAATCCGCACAAGTCAACTTCGGACACGGTACGTCCTAGTTTGGAGACAATAGAGCAAAGTGGACTGACCCCTCAGGAAGCGTCACTCCAACGTGCGCATAGCGTCGTTTTTCAAAATCTAAATAAAACGAAGGACATGGTTTTTCGACACACAGTCTTACCGCGATCCTTGTAGCGAGAGAAGCTCCGTGCTACCTCTCCATATACAGTCTTACCGCGATCCTTGTAGCGAGAGAAGCTCCGTGCTACCTCTCCATATACAGTTTTGCCGCGATTCTTGGAACGAGAGCACCTTCGTGCTACCTTTCGTGTACAGTGGACTTTGTTGTGTTGTGCGAACACCAGTGTGTGATAGGCAGTAAGTCTACACGAGTGCGCCTACCTCAACCGCTGGGGGAAGTTGAAGCGAAACCGTTTCCGTGATTACCTTACGCCATTTATAATTTTTGAGAAACGAGGAACACCGGAAACTATGGCGGGCTAGAGAGAGAAGAGAGATGAGGGCGTTACGTCGATTCGCCTGATGTCAGAAGAAGCTACGCCGACGATGCCTATCCGCCGCCATGGAGAGAGAGAGAACGTCGAACGCCGCCCTATTGATACGCCGACGATGCCTACCAGCCGCGACAGAGAGACGTAGAGAGAGATGTTGACGCCCCGACGACGCCGACGATGCCTATCCGCCGCCATGGAGAGAGAGAGAACGTCGAACGCCGCCCTATTGATACGCCGACGATGCCTACCAGCCGCGACAGAGAGACGTAGAGAGAGATGTTGACGCCCCGACGACGCCGACGACGCCTACCAGCCGCGACAGAGAGACGCAGAGAGAGATGTTGACGCCCCGACGACGCCTACAACGACCGCTCAGATGTGACGTCCGAACCGCGCCATACCACGGAGATCCACCGATCCCGAGAGGAAGAGGAGCCGGGAAACTAGGTGTTTGAATCCTTCTCGCATCTTCATCGTCGCGACCAAAGGAACCTTTTCGCGTGGATACTATGTGTTTTCAATCGCCCATAAAGACGCCAGGATGCACCCCGGAAGCTGAGAGATGGTAAAGTATTCATCTGTGTGAACCTTAACACGTGACGGCCCGATTGATTTAGAGAACGCCATTGAAATTCGTCGACATTTGGAAAACGCCCACTCAACTCGAAATTTTATATCGAACTCCCGTCGCGCTTGTCATTTGTAATCTATTCGTCTCAGGTCAATTTTTCTTATTCCTTGTGATATTTTTTTTATGATCTTAAATTCATTGTTGTTTGTGCTCCTTTGTATTTGTTTAAAGTGCGTACTATTAGAGTAAAGCGCCGCCCGCTTAATTGCATATTCTACTTGAGGTTTGTTCATTTTTATGTGTGAGCGCTGTGTCGCTGCTAGCTATGTCCGGTCGCATATGTGATTATTTGTTAAAGTATTTGCCTGGTAATGTGAATTGCTCGTCGCGGCGAAGTGTTTAAGTCCCGCCTGCTAGAGAGTATATTGTTTGCGCCACTCAACGGAGGTTATTTGTTATGTTTGGAACCACGTGAGGTCTTGTAAAAGGAAAACGTCCGCCCACGTGAATGTAATTGCCGTTGAGACGCCTTTGTTTATACTGGTCAAGTAATGTATTGTCACCGCGCCGACTAGTTTCTTTTTAAAAAACAAGAGGTGAACTTAAGTAAGGGCTGGCTAAGATTTAAGTAGCACTGGAGCAAAGTCACAAATGACCTGATTAGACAAAAAGTAAGGTAAAATTAATTGAGAATGCAATAATTAGGGCTTGTCGTCATAAAACCTGTACATGTCATGTATAATTTCTTGTGTCGATGACCCCATGAGGTTTGAATCTGAGAGAGAATGTGAGAGTGCAAGTGAGGGGACCTGTAATGATTCCATTTTTGTTGGTTATGAATAGAATATACTTTTTATTTTCATGTTAATTTTGGGCTATATCATTTTCGTATGCATGTCGCTACCCGTGATTTTCAGGTATGCAGCTAGCCGCTTCCCGGCTACAGGTAAAGAGGTGGTAATTTGAAAGTACATATGTCTTTGTTTTTCATTCGATATGGCGTATCACTATGCACTGTTGGTCACCGGTTCCTACACACGAACTTAACCTGGACCGTAACGCTATTTCGCTTGTCCGAGGGAGATTTTGCCGCCTCTGTTTAGGTAGTGGTAGCATTTGTTTTTCCCGGGCAAGGGAGGGTGTTTCATTCATTCATACAACTGTACATATTTTCCATATAACGATCCTTAAATCTGTTTCATTCGGATTATCTGCTTATTCGAATTATACTATTAGTATTATCCGGATATCCAAATTCGCAGGATATCTGAATTATCCTGATATTCGGATTATCTGTTGGATCCGAAACGGTTATCCGGATTTTGTGTCCATCGGTAGTAGAGATGACGTCATCAGCACGCTCGTTGGTGGCTTCGAGAATTTGTGAAACGCGCCCAATCTGCAAGTGCATAACAGATAGGGATGTTACGGCTACCACGCTGTCTGTCATTTCAGTATCACTAAATGGGAATGGGTGGGAAACAAAGCAAAGACATACAAGTTTCAATTGTACTAACAACAAGGAGAATGGTGCAACGCACCTCCTACAGTTTTGTAACGGACGCCCATCTTTAACATGTGCAAGTGAAGTTGGCGGGTGAGTGCCTTTTGATGTACCGCGGTGCTTTTATCCACGGAATTACACAAAGGATATTTGATGGCAGCAGTACGCGTCATATAAATCTCCTTTCCAAAAACCATTCCCCCGCATTTCACGCTTCGTAAATCAAAGATAATTTCTCAAACAATTACACGGAGCATAGAGGTGAACGGTAAAAAGAAATGTTGAATAGGAACAAGCGTATGAAAACTTCCGCTTTCGGTTCAAAAATCATCCCTTTTCAACCTCTGAAGCTAAGCTAATGGGGTTCAATTAACCCAAAAGCTTTTAATTTCGGTCTAACTTTGTCGGGGGCACATTTCCAGTCGCAATAGTCGTAATTGAAGCCAGAGTGTCAACTTTCGTGAGGCAATGACAATTGCAAGGATGATAGCTTTTCAGAAAAGTACGACCAATTTTTTTTCAATTGACCATTCTTTCACGAGGGAGAAGCATCGCAATTAAATAGATTAATTGATCTTGTACTCTTTTGGTAACCGAATTTAGATCGAGAATTGCGCACAAATCTCACTGACCTGTTGTGCGCACAGATTTTCATCAAACGCTGCCACTTTCATAGCTTTAAAGTCTGTGCGAAAAACTGTTTTTTTCTTTAGACAAGAAGAGAGAGATAAATTAGAAATAAAATGCCATGCGTTCACTTCGATCTTCAGCCGAGAGATCAGGAGAAGCGTGGCGGGCGGCGCTGACGGAGATGCCGACATTTGCGGCCTGTAATGCCCGCTTATTTTTATGGACATATGCAGACATTTATATAAATATTGCAAAAAACGAGCACTAACCTGTGTTATAACACGCAAAAGTTCTTCTGTAATTCATCCAAGTTCTGCCTTTATATACACAAATAAATACGCTTTAGAAACGATGTTAAGAGCCACAGATAATAAAACATTTTAATCATAGTTTTGACCAGTAACGTCCTGCTTAAGTTTATATCCTTGAAAGAGTTTTGTGTCGATGGGGATCGTTTGGAGGTTTTGAATGTGCAACACTGTATCAAGATTACGCTGCAGACGAAACCGTTAAAAGTCAATGGTTTTCGTGAGCTTCCTTGCAAACCGAAATCTCCGAGCTCGAGTTTTTTGTTCCTTCGCGACTAGATGAAGACAGAGCTGTGAATATAGAGGAGAGCAGATGTAAACAAAGAGCATGTTAATTTCGTACTGTGCGCAAGAGTGTTATTCTTGGTTACTTGCAGTTACTTGTTTGTGTTATTGCAGTGTGTATGTGTGTTGTGTCAGTGAGACGATTTGAATGCCAGCAGCAAGGTTCACGTTAGAACAAAGAATTTTTATGTATGACACTTACGTAAAAACAGACTCGTGTCGAGACGTGTGTAGGCAATTTGTACAGAAATTCCCAAGAGCGTTTCACCTCCACATAGAGATACGGTTAGACATCTTGTCCTTAAATTACGAGAAACTGGATCGTTAAATTTTAAAACACCTAAGCAAATACGACGGATTCTAACCGAAGCAAAACTCGATGAAATTGGTGCAGCGTTAGAACGTTCTCCAAACAAACCTCTACGCCGTGTTTCACAAGAGGTGGGCGTGTCAAAATCATCGGCACATACAGTCACTAAGCTACTAAAATTAAAACCGTACTCTTACAACACAGGTTAGTGCTCGTTTTGCAATATTTATATAAATGTCTGCATATGTCCATAAAAATAAGCGGGCATTACAGCCCGCAAATGTCGGCATCTCCGTCAGCGCCGCCCTCCACGCTTCTCCTGATCTCTCAGCTGAAGATCGAAATGAACGCACTGTAGTAAATCTGTTAAGGATTTAATAAAAAATATAATTTGGTCAGTAAATGAGTCAAGATTCAATTTTCATACCAATTTACTCAAACTCAAAAGTTAGGTTACGTTAGGTTAGGTCAATGCCTAATGGTTATCCTCTATGCCTATCTAATGCTACCCTTCCAGCAAAAATACGTGTAAGTCCACACACACACACACACACACACACAAACTAACACAACAGAAGTGAGAACGGCTTGAGAACATTTTACATCTGACAACATCGCCTATTTTTTTTGTGCGCAATCCTGTACATTGTGACAGCTTATCAACGGCTTATCAGATACCACTGATAAACCCAGAAAAGTGTGCGCAATCCGGCTGTAGCCTGGCATCATTTACAAGAGTCACTATAAGCTTCTTCATACAGCATTTTTGTCCAATGTCGGAGAAACAGCACCTTAGACAAAATCCTGTATAAAGAAGCGAATTGCGGAAGAACTACAGTGCGTTCGAAAAGTCTCCGCACTCATACTTTAAAAAAAAACCTACTGGATAAGTTGGCAAGCCTGCCAGTAGGGATTGGTATGACCTTGAAGACGCTGATCCAGTATTCGGTACTTACAATCACAGTTTGTCAACAATACTTTTTAAGCACATCGCACACTAAGACGCGGCGAAACTCAGAGAAACACGGCCACAGAACTTCTGTTGTCTGCTTCTATTGAAATCAAATGGTGTAACGCCCACTAGAGGGAAACGGGCGGAACCGAAGAACGGAATTTCCGGTCCAGAAGTCCATTTTCTCACTAGTACTTTCTTCTCCCTTCCTATCTGCTTAGCCTCATCCCACTCTATGTAATGTCCTGGTTCTCTCGTGTGCTTAAACAAAGAATGGAAGGAGGTGTTAGAAAGAGTGGAAAGGACAAGAGCGAAGGAAGAGGAATGAAGAAAGAAAGATTAAGGAGAAAGAGGGTGAGACAAAGAGTCCAACCACGTTCCAGATGAAAAGAAATGTTTATCTAAATCGCCTGCCAGGTGAAACAACAGTTGACAGGAGAAGGCCACCTGCTGGAGCACCTGGAAAGGAATGTTCCAGATAAACAACTTTCTAATAACCTTGAGTATGGAGGCGAGTGATTTTTAAGTATATTGTTTTGTACCTTCTTTCATTTGCATTTGGTACAGAGTCTGAAGAAGACCTTGCTAGAAGGTTGAAACGTAACGTTTAATTTATGTTCTTATAATATAATAAAATTCTGCCTTGGTCAGCATATTGAGATTTGGTTATCATGGAAACAAGGCTTAATGATGTTATCTTAAAGGTTACTACATAGTTGTTTTATATTTCTATAGTTTCAGCATTTTTTCTTGATTTAAGTTAAACAATTCATTACCTATTAAAACATTAACAATAACATTTTTATGGAAAGAAATCTAACAATCTTTAGAGAAAAGATTCAACACTAATTCTTAACAACGTAGATTTTTATAACATAGACTGAATAGTTTAGTGCTTAAAAGGCATGTGTTGACAGGGGCGAAACAATCTTATGGGGGTCCAACGGATCCTTGTTACGCTAATTAGGTAATAAAAAAACTTTTACTGGAGAAGCAACAGTTTGCGAAGGTCTAATATTTGTCTGAATTGATCAAAATGCTTCGAGGTTGTGCGTTGTGTCATCAGTGATACATCACAAAATCAGCACAAAATACCATTCATTATATAAAGAAACAACTATTCCTAATCAATGTCCACGATATTACCAAAGCACTTCACGTTGTTTGTAATTATGCCAGCAATGAAATTAGATTGGTGCGAGAGGACATCCAATGTCCTTTGTTTTTCCTTTGATTTGGAAAAAATCCGTCCACTGGCCACAAACGAGATTGCCCTTCTCCCCCCTTAAGTGAGATTCTAGCCTCATAATTACAAAGGTGGAACGTATTCAATGAAAATGTATCTCAATCAACTGGTGTAAATGGAAAAAGTTTAGTCCCTTCTTTACCCTTGTAGCAGGACGAATGAATGCAGAGGCTCTCGGAAATGGTTACAAGCCTGAAGAGTAGAAAATGTCCGTTTACTCTTCTGCTTTTGTAAGCAATGCTCCTCCATGACGGAAACGAGAACGGGGTGGCCTCTCTAGGACTATGATAAAATTGAAGTAATTCCAGGTTTCCAAGGCGAATTTTCCAATAGGCCTAATTCAAGGGTACAAGCTGATGTTCTCCCTATTTCAATCTCGCCTCTCACCACCCACACACATACAGTATATAATATACGATACATACATAAATATATTAACAATACAAATGGTCTGTGCGATTCCAATGTATAAAAAAATCTACTTCAATATACTGATATGAACATAGGATAAAATTTCGAAAGGAAGGGGGGGGTCTTAATTTTATTTCCTTCTAATCAGTATAGATCACCACTAAAATATATTTGCACTCAGACAACATCTTCTGTTGGCAGAAACCGGAAATGGCAACAACAATGACGATTAAGAGGGCAAAGTTGCTCGCAGACTTCGTCTTCGGTGTCCTAGGTTCGCCGTATCGAGTAAGTTGTGTGTCTCAGTGAATAAGGAAAGACATCTGGTACCGTTCATCGAAAGGATGGAAGCAGTGGACCAAAACCAACAGGAAAATAATCAGGGTGGCTACTCTAGGAGAATGACAAAATTCAAGTATAATTGATAATTGAAGTAATGAAGTAATTCCCGGTTTTCAAGGCGAATTTTCAAAAAATTCAAGGCCACAAGCAGAAGTTTCCTCTATCTCAACCTTGCGTATTACAGCCTCTGAACAGCCACACACATGCACCAGAGGCGCAACCATAAACTTTTGTCTGGGAGGGGCAAGTACCACGATAAACGTACCAATAATAATAATGACATTATTATGACCATTATTATTAGTAGTAGTAGTGGTAGTGTCAAATACAAAAAGAGGTAGAAGTCGGTGATAAAGCATTTATGTTGGAGCAAACTATTTAAAACATTTTTTTTAAAAAAACGTTCAACTTCACATTAATTAATAATGAAAACAAGTACACAAACTGTATGTTTGAATGGTAGAAAATGCATGACAAATGCATTCCGAATATTATTCTTTTTGTACATATAACATTTATAACTTTCATGTACAGTGTCTCTCAAAAGTTTTAGGACAACGACATTTTAAACTAGGCAACCCAATTTACACAAGCCGTTGGTGGGTTGCGTGCAGATTTAGGCTCAATTTCAGGGTTGCCACATGCACAACAGATATTTATAAAACACGCGAAAGAAATATAAACAAGTATTATTGTATAAAATTATTAAAAATATCACTATTATATCGCAAATGACAAAATTCTTTCTGAAAGAAAAAAATAGGTTTTCTAGTATTTCATCGCTGATGAGTCTACAGTAAGGAAAAGAGGTGAGAGGAAACGAAAGGTCACAAAGGAGAGGAGAAAGAGAAAGCGAAAGGAGAAGAGGAAAAGTAGAGGAGAGAAGAAAGATAGGATAGACGAGGAGAGGAGATGTAGTGAGGAGAATGGAAAAAGATTCGAGGAGAGATGAGGAAAAAAGAACAAACAAGAGAAAAGAGGAGGAAAACGAGAGGAGAGGATAGGAGGAGGCGAGAAGAGGGAAGTGGAGAGTAGAGTAAAGAAGAACGAAAAAAGAGAGAATAGTGCAGTGGAGTCGGAAATCTAAGACAGGAAAGGAGATAAGAGAAGTGGAGAAGAGTGGGCTGGAGTTAAGATGCGAGAAAAGTAGGGAAGGCAATATGAGATAAAAGCAGAACGGAAAGAGGGGAGAGAAGAAGGAGAAGGAACTGGAGAGAAGAGGTAGTTGCAGAAAATATCGTCTGAGCGTCAAGAATGGACGCATTGGTCAAATTATCGACATGAAACATTCAATAACATTTTAAAATGTATTGGAGAATATATTAGATCGGTGCGAAATGCCTTTTGGCTGAGTTCAGAGCAAATTAAAATCTTCCATGCAAGATCTTTGATTTTACCTGCGATTACACCACTAAAAAAAATGAACCTAATTCTTAATATTTATAAGAATTATTCAATTTTTCTCCACTTCTCGGTTCGTTGAAATGGAGATTTTGTAATTCAATATTTCCCCTCCCCCCATCGTTAATTCCAAACTGAATCATTCCGTTTCACACGGCGTGGACAATGAACACAATGCGATATGTCTAAAACTTACGAAAATTCTCTGCCAGCGGAAGGGTTTGAACCAACGACCATCAGATTGAAAATCCTGAACGGTAACCACTACCCTACAACCTTTAGCTCCTTACACGAGGTAGAAGAACCACTACACTACGCCTTTACCTTCGAATGAAACAATAATTTTTTTAAAGTATTCTGTCCCTCCAATATTTTAAATGTCGTTTGGTATACGTGTAGTTGAACTTTTACTTTAATTTTGATTTGCGTTCTTGTAGTATAACCGATATCTTCGAGAAATAATTTTCGAAGTAATTAAAAACGAGAATATTGGTAGTTGTGAAAATGCGAGTTATTTCTTCTAACTTATTATTGTGATTAGACATTACTAATGGAAAATATCTAGAGGCTTGAATATTACAGGACGATGTTCTTTTCCTGTGATACTGTAACAGACAAAATGCTTGTTTACTGATGCAAGTCTTGTGTCCAGAACAGTCTTATGAAATGTATTTGCTGTTGCGTAAGATAACACGAAATAATTACACCGTTTGCGAACTACCAAATCTGTGCAACGTTATACGTAAACAGGCGGAAAATTTTATTCATAAAATCACTTCACATTTGACAGTGTTAGTCAAGAGAGACTCGTGGGACACTGTGTTAAGGTGCTGGACTAAATCCTTCTAATTTTTCTTCCTCGAAGAACAACAATTTCTAAGGAAGAGCAACAGTAATGATATTTCTTATTTCTTTTAAATGCTTACACTTTCCTTTAATTGGGTTAAAAATAAATAAGAACATTGCTTGCATTTCTGTCATTGACGTAGACCAGAGAGAGAGACAGACAGACAGACAGATATTACAAAATAGTTCAAATAGTGCGAACGCCATTAAAAACTCATGATAATTCTATGTTGCGTACTTAGAATTATTCATACAATAATGAACATGTCTAATTGTGAGTTAACAAAAAAAAACAATAATAAAGAGACATTTTCGCATCACGATTGCAGTTCGAAAAGTCGGGACAGGGATCAAAAGTAACGCACTGTCCTGACTAAATCGGTGAATCGGACGTCTGGTAGCCTTGCATCAATGATTATAAAACAAAAACCACCCAATATTGCAGCTTGAAGACTTTTGCGCAAGAAACAGATTCATTTATACAAGAGCAAAATAAATTTTTACACATTTCAAAAATCGACGATGTTATTTTCGTATTTATTTATTTATAGGTTCACAGTTAAATATTTTAGGATTCGAGGGGGAAGCATGCCCCACATGGCCCCTCCCCTGTGTACTGACCTTACGTAGACAGTGGAAGAGAAATTTTGGAGAACCTTTCTATTAAATTTAGTATTTACATTCACCTTATGCTCAGATAGGTTAAACCGTTTATTGACAATCGTGAACTTTTCGTTTAATAGATAATATTTGGTTTTAAACGACGGGAGAACATTGGTCGAATTTCCTTTCTTGCTCTTTTGAGAGAATATATACTTCTACAATAGCAATCGCGTTCGGAAACCGTGAAAAAAAATGACTTGGTTTTCAAAGGCAGACAAGCTTGGTAGTCTAGCTTGCTCGCGATCAAAGTGACTCACTCACGCAATTCAAGGCCGCTTCTTATCGCAAAACACTCTGCTTCGATGCACAGTGTCTGCACCCAGCACGTTACAAGTGACCAGAGTCGAATTTTAAAGAGAATCTGAAGAATGGTAGATTTCATCAGAGGCGGCTAGGTAGGCACCAGCTCAACATGCAATAGTTTAAGTGATAATTCCTGACAAACAAAAAACCGTATTGAATAATTATTGGGATAGTAATACGTGTATCCGCTCCTTTTTAACAATGTAAGCTCAAAGACAATCTATATTCCATTTATTTATATTGGCAACTTGGTCAACCGGAGGATATTTTATCGCCTTCGATAATCGAATTGTCTGATCGATTATTTTTTGTTTACCCAGGAACATGCCCCATATGAGATTTCCGAGACCGGGTTACGCTACTCACTCGTAGCTCCCCAATTTCTTCACGATGGAGGGTTGCCACCGGTTCCATACACAGGCCGAGAACCTAGAGAGTGAGCATAGGCGGACTCGAATCCATGCCGTCCTGCAGTCGGAGGTCACGGAGGAGGACTTTTCTTATTTTTCTCTCCAGTTCCTTCTCCTTCTTCTCTCCCCTCTTTCCGTTCTGCTTTTATCTCATATCGCCTTCCCTACTTTTCTCGCATCTTAACTCCAGCCCACTCTTCTCCACTCCTCTAATCTCCTTTCCTGTCTTAGATTTCCGACTCCACTGCACTATTCTCTCTTTTTTCGTTCTTCTTTACTCTACTCTCCACTTCCCTCTTCTCGCCTCCTCCTATCCTCTTCTCTCGTTTTCCTCCTCTTTTCTCTTGTTTGTTCTTTTTTCCTCATCTCTCCTCGAATCTTTTTCCATTCTCCTCACTACATCTCCTCTCCTCGCCTATCCTATCTTTCTTCTCTCCTCTACTTTTCCTCTTCTCCTTTCGCTTTCTCTTTCTCCTCTCCTTTGTGACCTTTCGTTTCCTCTCACCTCTTTTCCTTACTGTAGACTCATCAGCGATGAAATACTAGAAAACCTATTTTTTTCTTTCAGAAAGAATTTTGTCATTTGCAATATAATAGTGATATTTTTAATAATTTTATACAATAATACTTGTTTATATTTCTTTCGCGTGTTTTATAAATATCTGTTGTGCATGTGGCAACCCTGAAATTGAGCCTAAATCTGCACGCAACCCACCAACGGCTTGTGTAAATTGGGTTGCCTAGTTTAAAATGTCGTTGTCCTAAAACGTTTGAGAGACACTGTACAAACATATGCTTTACACATATTCAAAATGGAGTGATGTAAAATAAGAAAATTTATGCCAACACTAAATTGTGTACGTATTCATATACGTATATAGGTCTATTATTTATATTCATTACACAATCAATTCTTCCACCTCGTAAGAAACCAACAGCAAAAATTATATAAATTATCTCTCAAATGTGCACGCTCCTTTCCCTCCCAACAATTGTTCATGCATTTAAGACAAAATCCATTAAGAGAGGTCTTATTTCTCTCTCTGGTAATTTACAGTGCAGTACAGAAAACAATCATATTGCGAGTGAAGCGAACAAGAACATTTTTATTCCATTTTTTTCAAAGCTGAAAACAGTATTGATTTAATAGGGCGCAAATAATTTCACGAGGCGCCATGGCATTCTCTCTTTTACAGCTTTTATCATTTAGATGGTTCTGCGGCCAGGGCCGACTCCCGCCGCTCCCTAGCTACGGCTCTGAACTTGGCGAGACTAAGAAAAGCAAGCATTGGGAGCGAGAAAATTTTATGAAATGTATTTTTATTTGCAGGTGCCCTTGGCCATCAATGTTTGCCCACTTGCCCTCCTTAGAATTGATTTCCATTCAAGGTTGGGGGATGGCAATGCACCCTGCCACCCCCTCCCCCGTGGTTGCGCCACTGATACACACATACAAATATAGTAACAATATGAAGTGTCTGTGTGATTCCAATGTATCTAAAAATTCTAATTTAATTAAACGGTATATTTAAAACATTTAATTTGAGGTCCTTAGTTTGCATTTGCCATTCCACATACTCAGACTCGAAATACATCTACAAACACAAGTAACACAAATGTTATGGTATATATTCTAACCTGCGAAATTTTTTTAATTGTGTAAGAATTTCAAACTCAAATCTACCTAATCATCTTATCTTGCAATAATGTTCCGTCTGTCAGATTACTCTACGAAGTAAACAGATCAAGAGAATTCTTGAAGTCTGCTGAACCCTTACTCTCTTAATCGTCATTGTTGTTGCCATTTCCGGTTTGTTCCAACAGAAGATGTTGTCTGGGAGCAAATATATTTTAGTGGTGATCTTCACTGATTAGAAGGAAATAAAATAAAGACCCCCCTTCCTTTCGAAATTTTATTCTATGTTCATATCAGTATACCCTAATGAACAACCTCTATTTCAGAAAACATTAGCCACAATAACAGGTTTTGCAGTTGTGTGCATATTTTTTAAAAATATGGTGCATATTTTTAAAATTTTAGGTTATAAAGAAACATTTTATTTTGCATATTTTGGAGATTTTTATGTCATAAAAATCCTACCCCTCGTCATAAATAATAGCTCAAACTGACACAGTTGAAAGTACACGATAATAGAAGTAGTGTGTTTGGTACTATTATTGGCGCGATAAATGATGAACCCCCCTCAGGCAGATTTGGCTACACTTAAAACTTGCTCAATATGCCCAGATGAGCCCCCTCAGATTGATTTGTCCACACTTACAAAAGGCACTTCTGTCAGATTGTTGTCCATAAGCTTGTTAAAAATATGCCCCTCTTGATATTTTTTTTGCCCACACCTAAAACTAAGCCAAGATACACCCACACCCACACCCACCCACACCCACACCCACCCACACCCACACATATTTACTTCTGGTTTAAGTTTAATTGGACACCAGCCTCAACTCATATATCTAGTACTAAGACAATGTAATATGCAAAAATCTTCTAGAATTGTTCTGTGACAATCTCATTTCTTACATCATAAACATATGATTTTTCACCTATGAGAATAACACTACATATGGTGTCATCAGGGAGTGTATCGTGGAATTCACAGATAATTTTAATGTTTGTCCTGTCATTAACCACAACTTGTTTTCTTTTTGAAGTGTTGATGACAAACATGGGTCTCTGTGCTTTGAATTCTAAGTATGATGCTACCATCACGCTCTGTGTCGGCATATAAGCCAAAAACCTCATCTTTGTTGTCTTTAGGTGTGCTTAAATATTTTTGAGCAAGAAGACCCAATTCAATAGGATCCTGACTAGCTTCAATTCTTCGAGGAGCAACAGGACTAGGTGTATGAATACTGGAAAGTGCGGTGATTGGATAATCTAATATGTTCCTTGCAGCTACAGGTACAAGCTCTGTGATCAAATTTTGATTTTGCTCTGTAACAGTTTTGATATTTTTACCTAATTCACTAATAGCATCAATAATAG
This sequence comes from Lepisma saccharinum, assembly GCF_977018435.1. Classification (NCBI taxonomy): domain Eukaryota; kingdom Metazoa; phylum Arthropoda; class Insecta; order Zygentoma; family Lepismatidae; genus Lepisma; species Lepisma saccharinum. Next base: position 14,966,583 of record NC_139250.1, on the reverse strand, counting down.
GCTGTTCTGTTTGTTTGTGTTGTTCATAAATTCCTCGGTTCTGTGATTTCCATCCCTTAAATCTTTTTACAAGATAATCTCTTAATTTAAGATCATCAATGATTGGCCTTTTCATGGTTATTTATATATGTTTCAATGTCTAGAAAATTGTTAATTTTATTTCTATATTTACCACTATTAGGTTTTCTTGTCATATCAATTGTGACAAACCCATAACTGTTTTGATTCCAGCACCTACTGCAAAACTTGGAAAAATCATTGTAGCTCAAGTCCCCACCTACATATTCATCATGTATGTGTTTGAGGTTGGTATGATCTTGATGAAACACACATATAAAATTGCTGTTGTCTCGGATCAGCTGCTTCGGTATTTTAGAAAAAGTCTGTGCCAGGTAGAAGCAATCAATGTTTTTGTGTCGGCCCTGTGTAAAGAAATTTCTAACCTTGTTTTGATTATCCAGTATAATGTCATCAAACACAACAACAGAATTATCGAGACATTCATGAAGTGGCTTAACATCTGATTCAAAAGTGGCAATATCCAGTCCATCATATAGCTTCATCAGCTGCTGATATTTTAATTGTTCCAAGCTCTTAGAGAAAACATACAAGTGCCTGTTTTTCCAGTCTAACCAGTTGGGTGCCAATAAAAAGTTATCAATCATTAGTGTAGTTTTACCACAAGCTGATGGCCCAACAATAAGACATCTAATATTATCAGGCAGCAACTTGCCATTTCTCTTAATCTGCTGTTCAGGTTCTGGCAGCCTTTTTATAACATCCCAGGTGCTCATATTATCACTTTGTCTGCATCGATCCAGCTGTGTTCTGGAAGTCCTAGCCATTTGACAAATAACTTGTTGCCTTTTCTGCGGATGATTTTTTCTATGAGATATGTGTCAGGCTGTTTAGTTTTGTTGAGTTCTTCTTCATAGAACCGGCCTTTGAGAATTTCTCCTCGGTGGTCTTTTATTATATATGTGTTAAGGGTCCCAGGTTTAATTTGAACCACTGTAAATAATTCAGTGCTCCAGTTTCTTGTAAAGCTTCTTTTGAATAAGTGCTTATATTTGCTGATTCTTACTTGATCACCCACCTTGTATTTGGCTTTTCTTGTTGTTGGCTGGTATCTAGGATAATAAACAGTCCTGATCAATTTTTGCTCATCAGATGAAGTTACTTCAGAGGGTTTCATGTTGATTGTGGAATGGACCGAGTTGTTATATTTATGTAGAAGTTCTGGAAGAATATTAAGCCATTTATAATTACCTTGAAGTGTAAATTGTTTATACATAAGATTTTTTAGGGTTTTGTTGAATCTCTCTACAATTGAGGCCTTGAGATCACTGTAACTCGAATAATGTTGTATTGACTGGCTTTTAATAAATTGTTGGAACACAGAATTATAAAATTCTTTGCCATTATCTGTTTGCAAATAGCGCGGTGATCTTCCACTCTGATTGATGATTGTCCTGAAGACTTCTGTAACACATTTTCCAGTCTTGGATTTGAGTGGCACAGCCCAGGCAAATTTTGAAAATGTGTCTATTACAGTGAGTAGATACTTGTAGCCCTTGTTGATTTTGTCTAAGTTTTTCAGCTGTCCACTTGCCATCTCAATCAAGTCGCTCTGCCATAAATCATCTATGCCTTTTGTAACTACTGGCAGTCTCTTATAATTATGTCTGGCTTGTCTGTGTAATTCATCAACAATAATTTGTCTAGACATAATATGTAAACAGGAATATTGCAACTATGGGGTGTTCAGCAGCTGATACTACAGGATTTTCTAAATATAATTTGTCTCCTATTTGTATATGAAATTCCAGAGAGCCATCATCTTCAGCATAAGATGTTTCTAATGTATTGGGATCTGTAAAATCCTCTAACTCTACACTGGTGATTTTTGGTTTGTTGTCAGCATTTGTTATTGATAAGGTGGGGTAGTGGTGTGCCTGTGGTTGAAGCCAATATTTGATCTTGATTGGTCTCAGTGTGCCCCCAACTAAAAACTGGTAATAAAATTGTGCAGGGGACAGTATATATATTTTGCCACCTGGTGTAAATGGTGAATCATATTCTTTGTTGGGGATGCTGTACAATTCAAGAATTACTGTATGTTTTGGATTCTCCATTATGCCGGTTATTTCTTTTTCTGCTGTAAGCAATCTACTTGTTACAGATTCAAGGTGCTCATTGATAGTCCTAACAACATCATCATGGCCTGGCTTGATCTTTATGTCCACAACAAGTTTCCTGTATTGTTGCACAATTTCTTGTAGCTGCGTGGCAAAAACAGACAAAGCATTTGCTTGATTGGATTCCATGGTCCCTAGCTGTTGCTTGATATTAGCTACAATTTGTTGCAAATTTTCAATAACTGCCAATTTTGAATTTTGAGCAGTAAGATCATGGACTTGTCTTCTGATATCCTCAAACAGGGCATGCAGTTCATTAATATGTTGATTGGTTGGTAGAGTGGCCACTGTCTGAGTGAGTTCTTTGATCTCTGTCTGGATATTCTTGATATCTTCTGATTTCAATATGCGATTCACTGCTCTCTTAATATTTTTAAGTTGCTGTGATGTAGGCAGATTTGTTACAGTATTTTGCAAAGATTCAAGTGCCAATTTCACATTATTTAATTCAGAAGCATCAGCCACATTTTGCATAGCATTTTGGAGCAGGGCTATATCTGCCTGAGTGGGTGTTGATTGTTGTAAAATTTCAAGTTTTGTTTGGATATCATCGATCAAGTGATGAAAATGAGATAGCTCAGATTCAGTGTTGAGGTTTTCAAGCTTTGTGATCTGTTGCTGGACACTGACAAGTGTGTCTACAATACCAGGCAGGCGGGATTCTAGAGATTCTTGTACATTTGTCAAATCACTTTGCACTGCTGCTATTGTACCCTCAAGATGGGTTATGGTACTTTGAATTTTTCCAAAATCTTCATATGTTTCAAGTTGCAGCTTAATGTTGGCAACACTGCGAGTTATTGCACTCAAAGCATCAGAAGATGGCAAGTTGTTCATAAAATTTTCAAGTGTCTCAATTTTTTCTTTAACCTCGGCTATGGCATTGTTAAGAGGGTCCAGATTAGGTATCTGTAGTGATTGAATCTGTTCCTTTAGAGTGAAAATCACTAGATCAAAATCTTCTTGTGATTTTATGCTTTTGACAATTGTTTGGAGCTGTGTCTGGACATTATTTATCTGCTCTTCCAATTGCTGTTTCAATTGCTCAGAGTTGGTGGCCTGGGTCTTAAATTTGGCTTGAAGAGCTGCTACAGCCTCTTCTAAACTTTGAAAATTATCTAATGTGGCCAAATCAGTATATTTCTGAAGCAATAATTTGAGTTCTGAGTCAATTTTAAGAAGAGGGTCCATGCATTGTGATTGTAAATTTGTAATTTCTAGTTGAAGACTTGCATTGAGTGTGGTTTGTAAAGCTTGTAAATCACTTCTTAATTTCTTGACTCTGACATCAAGCATCAGAATCTCATCACTGTGATCTTCATGCCTTGCATGGCCAAATATATCATTAGGCATTTTGTTTTAGTGGTTATTTATTATTGAATATCTGATTCTTAATTCTATAAAAAAAGGTATAAGCTTGTCATATGATCCCGGGACCTCAATATATAAACAGTCACCAGCAGAAACAGTATATACAGTGCCAGAAATCATGTTTGAGTGCTTCATTCTATAAATATTTCTCCCTACTGAAATCTTGACATTACCCTCAGGGGTTGTAATAAATTGCAATTGACCACCTACAGGTAATTGGTAATGATTTAAATTATTGTTAAATATGTACAATATTTTACCTGTTTCATCATCAACATCTGTAAGTATGCTGTTCAGATGAATAATTAACAAAGCACTTAGTTTAGATATTATATCAGAAGAGGGTTGTGGTGTTGGCAGGTCCATAATAGCCTGTTTTTTTAACCCAAATAAGTTCATAGGCATGTTTATTTATTTCAAATCATGCTCTGTAATTGGGCATTGATTACCACTTTTCAAATCACAATGACCCCATGGTAGAGTATGTATGCCACATGATAAAATGCATCTCTTATCATCATGTGGGTCCAGAGCCACTTTTCTTACAACATTTGTAGTCAACAAGTGATCCACACTCTGAATTCTGGATTCTGATGTTTTGATTGTGCTACATGATTTGAGGCAATTTTTGTAATCTTCAAATTCAAGCTCTTTGTCTACAGTCACTCTGCCAATGCCCTTGGCCTTTTTGGCAACAGTGCCACTACATGTTTCAAAACTGTACATCTTGGCCCTTAACCCAGCAAATGCCACAATAACATCACCAAGTGTCTCATCTTTTAACTTGCCAGGCACCTTTTTGTTGTGGTGTTGAATCTCTGTATGTTCACTGGTATCAAAATATTTAAACAATTCAGGCTGTGTTATATCTTGATAAACATCTTCTGTTTGAATATCAAGAACAAAACTATCTGTGTCCATGTACATCAGTTTTACACGATCCTTATAAAAAGGCTTCAACACATTATAAAACAATTTTAACATGTGTAATTTGGCCAATTCCAATATCACAGCCCCTACATAAATAGGCTTATCAAACTTAATCTTTGTTTTTTTCATGTTAAAAAGTGCCATATTTTCATCATAAATTCTTCTGTAATTGAAGTTGGGCTTTGCTATCATTTTTTTGCTCCGGCTGGGGTCAGTAATTAATTTAACATCAGTATATTTTCTGACATTTTCAATTGTTTTGCCATACACAGAATTGACCATCAATTTAAACAAGGTCTTATCAAATTGGCTCATTGCAGATGTTCGAAGCTCTGTGTTTGTATCAATATATGGTTTCAACCATCTTGAGTGCCTGAACCTCAAAACTTTTCCAACTTTGGTCACTTGGACACCATGATTTATTAGGAACTGGAGGTTTTTGTAATATAAGACATAACCCTGTTTCGGCTCTAGAGTCATCATCAATTTCTTCTGTTTAGAGCCAGGTGAGCACTCAACCTCAGGAATTGGGGGCAGATCAGAAAATGTGTTGTGTAAATCATCAGGAATTGTCAGATCAACCTCTAAGAACAGGCCATAGTTACTGTCATCAAAATCCTTAAGATCTTCAATATTGAAATCTTCAACCCACTCAAGCCCTGCATATGGCAGTTTATCCATCATAGCATAACCATAGAGGCTATTGGCATCCACATACAGTATATAATTTGATGGCAGTGCTGGATCATAATCAGGAATATATTTGTTATTTGCTCTGGCATATCTCTGAGAACATTGCACCATGCCTCCTCTTATACATTGTTCCATAAACAGATACATATCTTGATCCTGGATCAGATCCAATTGCATTTTAGTGTTTAAAAACATTGCAGACCATGCTAGGCCCGGAGCACTGTAAAAATACATTGGATCCAGCTTATAATTTTCCATGGAAAATTTTCTGAATGCCTGCAGTATATCAGCTAAGAGGGTCACATCAAGTTTTAAATATGCCTTGTGATAATCACCAAATGTCTGGCATTTTAAATTGTTCCACATCAACTGGGCATGGTGATAATCATCATCAGTGATTCCAGATGCTCTGATTTTGCTGTAAAACTCTTGTTGTGGTGGCAGAGAACACTCATCAAATTTAGAAAAATCTGTAACATAATCATATGGATATACACCCTTCCGCCTAATTAATTTCAGGTCCTGATTTGGAAACAAATCACATGTGATTTTGAATTGATCATCAGATAATTGAGTGGCCAGTGTAGCCAGGCTAGCAGACAGAATTCTGTATGAATCAAGAAATCTTAAGTGAATAGGAACACCATTAACTTTAATTATTTTGCTAATGGCAATATATTTTTCATTATTTTCAGCTAAAATATTTAAATTCTGCTTGTCAAACCCCTCGTACCTGATCAGATGATGAAAATCATAATTGGATGCACCATGGCAAAATATGGGGACAAATTTTGGTCTCTGTATCTTAATATTACAGCTATTACACAGGGCCATTAAGAATTTACCATCTGTATGGGAATGGTGATGAACCTTGATATTTGCATCTGAAAATTCAGAATCACATACCGGGCATTTTTCTGCATTGTTGAAATCTTCAATCTGTTCCTCTGTTAAAGGCAACATGGGTTTTGATTTTAATAAGACATTAGATGCTATGCAACGGCACTCATTTTCTATTCTATGTGCAAATTCTTTGATGGTATCTGCTCCCATGTATAAATCTTTTTTACTAACAACCCCATCCTGTACAACCACATAATAAAAACTAGAAGGTTCATGTAGCTGGTATGATGTAATTGAAGATTCATCAGGATCTGGACTGCAGAATGCAAGGGGTTTGAGGTTTGATTCAAAATCACAGACTATATATGCTGGGTGTTCCAACAAGGCTTCAAATTTTTTGAATTTGGCATTTTCATTTGGATTAGGCATCACCATATGAACAGGTTTATGGTTGCCACAGTATTTCAGATGCTCAATTAACTTGTTTTTAGCAATTTCTGCATTTTTTTCACGAACCCCATTCACCATTTTTCTACCATCAAATACAGTTAAACATCTTCTACACAACTTGAATATTGTCTTAGATTTGTCTAGTTGTGTTCTGACTAAAGCTTCAAGATTATGTATCAGAGTATAATGGTGTGTAACATCCCCTTCAATTAAGAGCAGATCAATCGGAACAGCAGAATCATCATCAAATGTAATGATTCTGAGAGGTGCTATCAAGCAATTGCCACGGCCAGTAGAACAAATAAATACATTAATAGATAATTGTTTGCCATTGATATCCCGGGCCTTTTTTTTTCAAATTTATCAATATTCTGAACAGACATTGGATATTCTAAACCTTCCATTGCCTCATCAAAATCATTTTCATGCTGTATATAATAACTTATTCTCTCAGGATCCCTTAAAACTGGATACAAAGCAGCTAAAATACACCACAAAAAGCATTTCTCATCATTATTTTCTATGTTAACCACGGCTCTTTTGTTTTTAATATTGGCAGGTAAAGGCAAATATGTAGATCCTTGTAATGGGTTGAATTCAGAAATATTAATATATAACTTGTGTGAAGATCCGCATAGGCTCTATCCAGACTCTTTTCCAGCAAATTCAGAGTGTTTAATATTCAATTGATCTATCAAACTGCTTATTATTTTGTCTGAATTTGCATTTGAATATACCGGTACAGTTTCTGTTATGTGGGGCTGTGTAAATTTTGTGCCATTTGGCTTCTTATATTGTGTAAACAATTTGAGGGACAGCTTATAAGAGCCATTTTGTGCATTTAGAATTGCCTGCACATCAGAATTTATACTGTTCAAAAAATTCTTAATATCACATTTTGGCTCTGATACAAACCGGTAATCCCTAAGTTGGCCATTAAAACTGCTATGGATAGGTGGTGCATAGCGTGGCTGCTTTGCCGGTCCAGCATTAACAGGTGTTTCATGCTTCCTTTTCAGACCAGATGTAGATGGTTGAGGGGGCAATGTTGATGACTGTGCAGAGCAAGTACCTTTATGTTTATAAGTGAAGTATTCCATGCTATATTTTCTATGGCATTTAGGGCATATTTTTGTGGGAGTTCTGCATTTGTCTGGATTACAATTCCTTTGATGCCTGGCCCAATTGGGGCTGGTTATATTCTTATTGCATTGATTACAATATTTTTGATTTGGCATTTTTGTTGTTGTTTATTATATAAGATTTTCTGGGGTTCAAATCAAAATTCTATGCTTAATAAAAAATATCAGTTGGGTTCAGCAGTGTGTTTTGTATATTTAGTGTGTGTGTGTATGTGTGTTAATATTTTTGGCTTTGGTATTTATATAAAATTTCTTGGAGTTCAAATCAAAACTCTATACTTAATAAACCTACGACAGGTTGTACAGGATAGCCTACATGCACAAAGATAGAATAAGTATTGATCCACTGAAGCACTGACCTTTCACAATTGCATGTCTGCACAGGCATGTCGTGATGTGCATAGTACCATGTGTCATGTATTGATCTTGTATAACAAACTAGGGCAAATATAAACCCTTTGTTCAATATATTAGAAAATTCTATGTAATGAATCAAACAAACCTATAATTCAATTTATACAAATCTGCTATATTTAAAAAAAAAATAAGAGGAGCACTGCAACAAGACATCTGTACTCCTCAGCCACTCTCACAATACTAACTGATATGTAATACAAAAAGCTCTTGCATCATAATTTGTTGCACAACATAATGCAAAAGCTCTTGCATCATAATTTGTTGCACAATGCAAAAGCTCTTGCATCATAATTTGTTGCATAATACAAAAGCTCTTGCATCATAATTTGATGCATAACATGAAGCAAGAGCTTAGTTTTAGGTGTGAGCAAAAAAAATGTCAAGAGGGGCATATTTTTAACAAGCTTATGGACAACAATCTGACAGAAGTGCCTTTTGTAAGTGTGGACAATTCAATCTGAGGGAGCTCATCATTTCACAGGAACTTCCCGAGGGCATTTTTACAAAAATCTTGGATTAGACGGAGTACCACACTTGAGCAAAAAGCTCATATGGGCATGTTGAGCAAGTTTTAAGTGTAGCCAAATCTGCCTGAGGGGGGTTCATCATTTATCGCGCCAATAATAGTACCAAACACACTACTAATACAAGCAAAAAAAGTCTCAGTAAACATAGGTCTGCAAACGAGCCGTTTTCGAGATAATCGCGAATGTGTGATTACAAGCCGCCACTGACTTCATTGTTTGTAAACGTCGTCCTAGTTGGTTGAATGCTAATAATGTGTGATTACAAGCCGCCACTGACTTCATTGTTTGTAAACGTCGTCCTAGTTGGTTGAATGCTAATAATGTGTGGTTAGAAGCCGTCACTGATTGCATTTTGTAAACACCGAGTGCTTTACTCCTTGCACGTTCCGAGGTTTGCTCTTTGTTTACAAGACAGATCATTTCCGAGAGGTGGCGTTGTAATCAAACAGGATGGGTACAATCAGTACACAGTCTAATCGTACTGTGGGAGTCACGTCAGTTGTGCTGTACTGAGTAGTGAAAATGGAACCTTACAGCAACGAAGAGTACATTTTACCAACTAGGACGACGTTTACAAGCAATGAAGTCAGTGGCGGCTTGTAACCACACATTCGCAATTATCTCGAAAACGGCTCGTTTGCAGACTCATGTTTACTGAGACTTTTTTGTCTATATATATTATATTATATTATATATATATGGGTGTAAGGTGTGATCTTCCATCTAGTATACTAAACTTTTAACCTCACTTCCACGTAGTACACCCTGGACGGCATTTTGCAGACTAACGAGGCTCTGGCGACTAGCCATGGCCAGTATAATTCTGTGTGTTGTCCTGTCGTTATGAGTGCTGAGTGCCCGTTTACAGCCTCAGCTTTTAACGGAAGTCAGAATATTTTAAGATTTTAGTTATGCAACGTTAGAGTTGTTATTTGTAATGGTAAGTGGCTGGACCCCGTATAATGTGACGGGTTCAAAATAGCCTAAGTGCTGACGCACGCAAAGTTTTAAAATCAGATTCAAATTCAAATATATGTAATATATAATATATACAGATAAATATATATATACAGAGTGTCCCACAAAGGGGTTTACACTATTTGAATGTTAATAACAGAGAAAGTATTACAGATAACCTGATGGAACTTGTTGTATCTTGATCTGTAATGATTAGTGTTTGTTGCCATTCATTTGTTTTTCTTTAATTTCAGTTCAGTTGCCAGTAGTGACAAGTAATTGACAAGATGGCTGGGAACCTTTCCGTTGAGCAACGGAAGTGGATTTTAAAGTGTTTTTGGAAATGTGAGAACATGAAAGAAGCGCAGAGACGATGGCGGGAAGAATTTGATACTGCGCCACCGTCACGTGTAACAATTACGAAATTACGCAACAAGTTTGAGAGGGAAGGAAGTGTGTGTGATCTGGGACGGTGTGGCAGGAAGAAATCAGTATTGGACGACATTAAATTCTGCACGCCATCGTCCCTGTACTTCTTTCATGTTCTCACATTTACCAAAATCACTTTAAAATCCACTTCCATTGCTCAACGGAAAGGTTCCCAGCCATCTTGTCAATTACTTGTCACTACTGGCAACTGAACTGAAATTAAAGAAAAACAAATGAATGGCAACAAGCGCTAATCATGACAGATCCAGATACAAGTTCCATCAGGTTATCTGTAATACTTTCTCTGTTATTAACATTCAAATAGTGTAAACCCCTTTGTGGGACACTCGGTATATACTGATTCTTCAGGATCGTGTTATGAACGCTGTCCGACTCAGATGATAGAGCTAGAGGTTTCGCTTTATGTTCTCCATATAATCTTCCTTATCAACAACAAAACCCGGTAGCGCTTGTAGAAATGTTGCATGCTCTGACGTCATTGCTTACACAGCGATGGAATGTGACTGCTGACTTTCTGACCGCCTGTCGGAGAATGGTTTGAGATTATTGAGTTTCTTATGATGGCTCCCTTGTTTCATTCTATACATATATATATATCAGTGTATGTATGTAGTTCTTCCTCGATGACTAGTGGTAACGGCGTCGCCTTGTAATCAAGGAGTCACGGGTTCAATACCTGGTGGAGGCACATTGCACGGTGGTTAGGATCCCACTTTAAACATTAGATCCATTTCCGATTAGCCTATCTGTGCATAAAATGGATTTAGAACAAATATTCAATCTATTCAAATAGGTAGTGACTTTTTGAACACCCTGCAGTATCTAAGCAGAACTTTCCCAGTTGCCGCTCTTCAGTCGTCTGAACAGTCTAATAATTCACTCCCGCAACCACGTTTCATTTACTCAATGACATAATTAATGTTTCTTGTTTCTGGCCGGAACATCAATCATGGCACAAAGTCCTCAACAGAATTAAGCCACGGTGAAAACTCCGCCATTTACTTAACCTGGGAAAAAATTCTTAACAAATTCCACGAAAACATGTTTGCGTTTCCCTCAAGCTCTGTTTGCAAGGGTGGATGGAAAAGGAGGACATTAAGTACCTCACAACCTCTGTTCCGAAGCAGCAGAGATCCTTCACTATTTTTTCTCCCGCGCGAAACAGAAGTTTGGCGACATCAGCGCCATCTGAGCGACTCCCCGGAGAACTAAGAGAAGCGGGAAAGTTCCTGAGCAATTACGTAGCGCTGGCTTTTATTGCTTTTTCGGTCAACAAAACTGGCAAGCCTCCGAATTGACAAATGACTTTAAGGTTTGTGATGTTTGTTTGTTCTTGCATCCCTTCAAACGTTTTGCTGAATAACATATTGGGTAAACAATTATCAATATTGTCACTACGAGAAAGGAAAGACTAAAATGCCACGTTCAGAGAGAGTGAGAGAGAGCGAGGGAGAAAGAGAGAGAAGGAGAAAGAGAGAGGTAGAGAGATTGAGAGAAAGATACAAAAGAGAGAGAAAGAGAGATTCAGGGAAAGAGACAAAAGAGAGAGAGAGATAGAGAGAGAAATTCAAAGAAAGAGACAAAAGAGAAAGAGAGAGAGATAGATTCAGACAAAGAGACAAAAGAAAGAGAGAGAGAGAGAGAGATTCAGAGAAAGAGACAAAAGAGAGAGGATCAGAAAAAGACACTAAGAGAGAGATTCAGAGAAAGAGACAAAAGAGAGAGAGAGAGAGATTGAAAGAGACAAAAGAGAGATAGAGATTCAGAGAAATATACAAGATAGAGAGAGATTCAGAGAAAGAGACAAAGGAGAGAGAGATTGAGAGAACGAGACAAAAGTGAGAGAGAGAGAGATTCAGAGAAAGAGACAAAGAGA